>NC_046197.1:19695118-20312618 GCF_011004875.1 Balearica regulorum gibbericeps
AAGAAGCCTCATCTTTTGCAGATCTCGCTGACAAATGTAGTCATTTGTTGAACTTACAAGGTCTATCAGGTATTTTTTTCACAGCCTAAAAATAAAATCTTTCATGAGGGGCCTGGGGGCAGTGCGAAAAGGACAGCAATTGCAATTTTTCACTGACCGGTAATCAATTCGTGTCTATCAAGCAATTTATGAATGACTAACTTCTAATAAGAAGGAAAACACTGAATAAAGTGTTCATAACAACCCATATATCAACTTATCACCCTTAAACTGATGCGAAAATACCAGAGGATCTCATTCCAATTTCCACTAGACCCAGCCTGCTGCTACGGAGTACTCAGGACTAACTTCAGCCTCCTGAGATCACTCTAAGGACAAACAGCCATAGTCCAGAAGGCGGCGATTTTTAGAGCAAGAATATCTCCTGGAGAAGAATTATCAAGCCATAACGATGCTTGAAATCACTCTCATGTGGGCAGATGTTCAAAAACAGTGTTGGGAAGTCATTATCGGGTGTCCCAGATAAGCAGGGGACCTCTGCTAGACACTGGGAGGATGGCAAATGGAAAACCTGAATGCTCAGTCAAAATGGGACACAAAGCTGGATATCCGTAGTTTACCCAGTCGGTCCGCGATAACAAAGAAAGGAAACCGAGAGTGTCACCAGTGGCAAAGGAGAGCCAGAATGGAATATTCAAAAAAGAAACAAAGAGGTGATAAGACTTCAGGGTGGAAAAATACTGGAAACAAACACTGAGGAAAATATTGGGGGGAAAAGAAGATAAAGCGAATGGAGTGATGAGATTGAATTCATGAACACATTTGACCTCTCTTTTGAATAATGCGTGGTCTGTGTTAGAGCTCGCTGTAGGGTTTCAGCACTGGGCAGAGGGTGGAGATGTTGGAGACAGTGTATTTTAGCTGGGTGTTAAGGCTTGCTCCCACACCAAGGTCCATATCATCTTCTGTTGGTTCTGCTGGTTCCCGCTCCAGAAGTAGAACTCCAATTAGTTTTTGGAAATGACTTAAAATATAATTTAAAGATTCTTAAGTTATCAAAGACAAAAAAAAAAGAAAAGAAATTTATGGGCCCACTTTGGTTGATTGAAGTGAGAGTACGAGTGGGTCCTTTGCAGGCTGCAAAATTGCATTGGCTTCACTCAAAGAAAGCCGGTGTGGAAAGGCGTGAGCACCTGAAGGGAAATGAGGCACCTGCGAAATGTGGAGTTCTTCAGCTAAAGCTCTCATTCCCCAGATCCTGGGGAAAAAACCCCCTATTGCTGATAGAGGGGTGCCAAATTAATTCCTGATGCAGTTCTGAAATGCAGGGCTGCGCTACACGTGGACACTTTCCATCAGGAGCAATTCGACTGCAGACACTTTTATTCAGAGTAAAACTGCCTCTTCTTCAGCTCAGTTTAATCTATTTTGGAATATAGTCTCATTTGGAATAAGCGCGCTCACAAGTTTATACCAATTTGGCTAATTCTAGTTGTATTTTACTTGGGTTAAGTTTTTGACAAGCCTTATGTTACGTGAGGGGTAACCTAGGCTGAGTATTCAAAGGACCTTGAAGAGAAAGTGCCTCGGAGCCAGCAGCTTTCCTCTCAGCTTTTGAAATGAATACTTTAATAGTGGGGATTTCTGCATTTTGATCATCTATTTCCTATGCCAGCAAATTACTTTGAAAACCCTGACGGTTTGCTGCGTGGCAGAGCCTGCCATTCACAGCCTGAGTGCAATTTAGAAACCACCGGGTAACGAAGCCCTGATGAATGCCAGTGGAAAATGTTTGACTCCACAGAACTGCACCCTCCAGGGTTTTTTTTTTTCCCTCTGCTCTTTTCCTTTTCTCTGTTTTTATTGTTGCTATTTCCCAGCAAACTTAGTTTCTTTTACCGAAAAGATTTTTTTCTTTTCCCTCCTAAGAGGAAGGAGATGCCAGTGCCAACGCACCGCGTTTACGCACATCTTTAACTCAGTCCTTCGGGGAAGCGCTCCTCGTCCTCCAGCTCTCCGCAAGACAAATGTCAGTGTTTGGCTGGGTGGATTTTCTAACACAAGCAAGGGAACCTCAGGCCAGCCTACTCCCAGACTTCTGCAAGCTCGGTGATATCATACAGGAACGAAGAGGAATGATTCATCACCAGTTGCACAGACAAAAGTCAGCTTTTATAGCCTCTCTCGGTGGAGGCAGGCGCTGGCGAGGAACAAAGACCACGGGTGAAAGCTCTGCGGGTACCAGCTGCAGCTGAGCTGCTCCTCTGTCCGGACCTTTCCAGCAAAGCAAACAACGTTTATTGTGTTTCGGGTTCGTAGCACAGTACGCTCACTGTGTTCACGTTGCTAAATCACAGGGCTGAAGCGCAGCTCGGGAGTGTGTTTAAAAGTCTCAGCTCCCACCCCCGTCCCAGACCAAAACCTCCTGGGTAACACGGGCATGGCAGTGACGGTCGCACAAACCGTCCCGTCTCACAAGCGCACGCAAAAGGACTTCACGGTAAATAGCACATAAATCAAACTCGCAGAAACAGGGCCACAAGAAGGTGCTTGATGAAACTGGACTTTTCAAACAATGAATCCTTTGTTAGGTCCTTTTTTGAAGTGGGATATTCCAGCCCAGCCCTCTCCAGGAAGAGAGGGAGGTTTACAGGCGCTTTGAGATTTGCTCTCAGCTTTTGGGGGAGACGCCAGGGAGCTGTGCTGCCCACCCATCCCACCTCAAAGCTACCGCCGGCACACCTACAACCCATCGCATTAACACCCTCTGCAGCGTGGACATCTTCTGGGTGCTCCGACCGCCACCGATTCCGCCGTACCACCGGGAAGCAGGGATGCTCTGCGGTGCCTAACGCTGCCCCAGGCACCCCTGCAAAGCCACAGTGATGCTGGGGTGCATTCCCAAACTGCTTTAAACCCAACCTGATTATTTTCTTGACATTCCCTCTTTTTTTTTTTTCTTTTTTTTTCTTTTTCTTCTTTCTTTTTTCTTTTTTTTTTCCTGCTTGCGATCAATAAAAAAAAGCCCTGACTACACGTTTACCGACCTATTACATCATTTTCCTTTCACTCCAGAGGATGAAGGCGCAGTAAATGGAGCTTTTTGACCCAGCCGAACACAGATGCTCAACTTTACTACTGCGAGCAGACGCTCCGAAACCCACTGGTAAAAACCTTCAGGGGAAAATCCGTGCTAAAGCTCCCCCTCTCCACGATAACCGGGATGGGTCGATCCCGCCTCCCCGACACGCCCCGCATTGCGGGGCGTGTCGGGGAGGCGGGATCGACCCATCCCGGCGCTTAGGAGACGCGCGAAGTGGCTGAGTTGGTAATCGCGAGTGGGAGCGTTTCACCGTCGCTATGTCCCACTCGGTGATCCTGCGTGGTCCTTCTCCGTGGGGTTTTCGTTTGGTGGGCGGTAAAGATTTCAGCGCCCCGTTGACCATCTCCAGGGTAAGCCGGAGGGAAGGGAAGGGGGAAGCGGAGCGGAGCCGGGGGGGGACCGGCCGCAGGTGATGGGCGGTGGCGGGGAACGGGGCAGCTCCGGCGGGGATGGGGTTGGGGTTGGGTCGGTGGTACCCGGGACCACCGGGCAGCAGCGTTTGGGGTCTTTTTAGGTATATGTTACTATATATGCACCCAAGTACGGACAAGTGAGTGTTCCCCTCTGAACGCAGCGCTGTTTCAGTTGCTCTTCCCTGTGTTAATGCGGAGCAGATAATATTCTTCATGCTTTGGGGTTTTTGGATGGTAATTCATAAAGGTTTGCTTTCAGAGGTTTGGGTTTTTTGGGTTTTTTTTTTTTAGTGCTCAGCACTACAGAGGGCTTGGACTCGTGCCCTGGACTGAGTTCACAGGCTCTTGGGGTTTTTTAGGAAGGCATGAGTAAAGTCAGCAAGAAGTTTCTCTGTGCAGGCTGCTGTGTTATGGGGTCCCTGTGGGCTGGTAGTAATTACTGTGTAAGTGCACTCACACTTGTATTTAACCTCACAAAGATGTATTCTGGAAACTTCTTTGCTAAAGACGCCGCGGCTAGCTTGAAATAGGCTTTGTGCGTAGATATATGGGAAAACAAACCGTTCCCCGTGCAGGAAGGAGTGCAGCGAGGTGAAGCGGTGGGCTGTGTGATGGATGAGGTGCTGCACCTGAGCTGGGCACATTCCCGTGGGCATCCGTGTTTCCATCGCCGTCGGGCTGCCCTGGGAGCGGGCTGGCCGCCCGAAGCTGCCCCGCCGTCCTGCGGAGGCTGGGTAGTGTTGCCGAGCGTTCCTGGGCAGCCGCTGCTGGAGCGCTTCAACAAACACTGAGAGTATTGAAAGGCTTTGAAAGGAGCTATAACTTAAAAATATTGTCCTAACGCATGCAAGCTGTTTGCCGTCTTTTCGTTCAGCTGCCAAAGCTGTGACAGAAAAGGGAAAAACATGTTCCCTGAGTTTTAAAGAAATAATTATGGAAGAGAGCGTGTTTTAAAGAGCCTTGCTTTGTATTTGAGTTGAGATGTGCCTATTGCACAGCTTTGTGTCTGATTTTTACTTTGGACTGTCCCTTATCAAGTGTTCCAGCCGGGGATTTTTTTGGAGGAGTATCGGGCAGAGACGGATGGAGAGGAGGGAAGCCCCAGACTGGGAAAGGCCGGGGAGGTGCGGGGAGCAGCAGCCGGTGGGGCTGGCCGGGCTCGGGCAGGCGTCCGCACACCGCCGGGGTGTCTGCGCTGCCGAGGAGGCACTCTGCTTTCGGGGCTCAGCTTCCGCCTCCTCGGCACGGGGAAGTCCTCTTCCTCCCCCAGTAAGGTGGGATGTATCGCAACAAAACACAAAATCGCTTCTCGGTGACTGTAAAAATGTTTCTGTTGTGAAGATGAATATCTTAATTTAGTGGAGGGAGCCTGCTTTCCTGTTACTTAGAAAAGAGTTTGGTTTAACATTAAACAAGAAAAAACAAAGTCTGCTTCTGCCTAGACAGGTGGCTTGCCAAATTCCGTGTTGGAATCAGCAAACCCGGGAGATGTGAGGATAATTCTCATCAGGCCAGCCTTGCTTTGGATCACAAGAAGCCGTAACCCAAGTAGCAGTCATAGGGTGTTATTTCATGTTACTGAGTGTGGCAGCCTTTTAAATTGGATCCTTTCTTAATTCTGCTCCCGCTCCCAAGAGAGGAGCGATGCTCCGATGTGTGGTACGCTAACGGCTGATAACTCGCTGGGAACATACGTGTGGGTATAGGTTGCTCTGCTTGGGCTCTAGTCTCTTAACACGAGAAGAGACCTCACTGGCTTTGCAAATAATACCTGAAAATGTTAAAACTGGGGAAGAGTTGGCTTCCACCTGCTTGGTGGGTCCGTGCAACCCTGCCTCTTTGCAGAGAGCTGTGTGCGGCTGGTGTGGTGCCGTATTCACTTTTATTCTGTAATTGTCTAATTATTTTAATTGTCTAACCAGTAAATCTGTTCTTTCCAGCTTCAAACCGGGGCGAGGAGGCTGGGGGGGCTCCCCGTCCCCCGCTCAGCGAGGGACGGGGAGCCCCCCCAGCCTCCTCGCCCCGGTTGGGTTGCTGCAGGAGGCAGGGAGCCTCTTGCTGTAGCCTAATTGTTGAGGCTTTTGGCTGACTTCTGCTTCCTCCAAAGTGCTTTGTTTTTTTAAAAAATTAAAAAAAAAATTAAAAAAATATTGTTTTTTATTAACATGCCATTAAATCACAAACATATTTTGAAAAGCAGAAATTCTGCCGGGAGGCAGGACCAGACACAGGGACTCCCGCATCCAGCTGTGAGCCCAAGATGCTGACGTGTTCCGGCTGTGACGGGCTGCCCGAGGGATGAGGGTTTGCTGCACCCCGCTTTTGTGCCACAAAGTGTTTGGGTTGTACAGCTCTGCAAGCATCCTACCTGGACTGGTTATGTGGGGAGTTTATAGGTTGCCGTTTGGGTTTCACAGCATCCAAAAGCCACCTATGTTCAGTTCTGGGTGCCAGAGGCTGGCTGTCTACTTATAAAACCCAAATTCATCTGTGTAGGGGTTGAAAAAAAAAATTATTCCGTCATTAATAGGTTGGTTTTCTCTACTCTTTGCTAAGTTACTACAGGAAACAATTTCTCCCCAGACCTCTGACTAGCTTTAACAGGGCAGAGATGTGTTGTTGAGCCACAGCAAGCGATGCTTTGCTGTCGTCTGGGGGGGACCTTAGAAGGGGGCAGCTCCTTCTCCAAAGCCTGTCTGAGTGGCGTTGCTCTGGGTTAAGTGAAGGCAGAGTTCCTTAACGTTGCATTTGTGGGACCTGAAGCTGAAGTGTCACTGCTAGAGGTGTGAAAACGAAGCAGCGGGTGTGATCGGAGCTGCCTGACCAGGCTGAGCTGAGCGGGAGGGAGAACATCAGGCTGGTGCGGGGCAGGAAGGAAAGCTGAAGGTAGTTCCCAAATGTGGCTTGTGATGCCGTTGCCAAGGGATAAACTTGAAAAAATATGGATTTGGTAGCAAGGAAAATAGCGATCACGCAGTCCTGCTTTGGAATGGGGCTCGACTCGCTCACCAGGACTCTCTTTTGCCTTCAGCCCCCTGCGAGGTCGCTGCGTTTGTGCAGGTGCAGCTGGTGGTGTGGAGCCCATCCCTTGCAGCTGTTTCAAATATGCTCATGAGATCAGGAATGATCTATTGTCCTTGAAAGCAGGTCGCTTCCCTCTGTGGTTTGATCAATCTTAAATGACAAGTGGTGAAGATCTGATTGCCCGAGTGGCCGGGACCAGCCGATGCTGAGTATTCAGTTCTTCAGTATTAAAGATAAGGAAAGAGAAACGCGAATCCAGAAGGGTGTGCTTAGGGCATCTTTCTCATGCGGTCATGTCAAAAGCCAGGCGTGTTAGCCACCCCTTTTTTCCCCTTGTTTCTTCTTGCGTTTTCTGGGGGACCAAGATATGAGCAGGGCTGGAGTTTGCTGGGCTGGAGTTTGCTGGGCTGGTTTGCGGACGTTGCAGCCCCAAAGGGTGCCGCAGCAGCCACACGCGGGGGTTGTGATGCCGCTGTGTTGTCAGCTCAGCGCTGGGAAGGGAATTGTAGCCCAAGGCTGTGCTCCGGGGAAGAAACCCGGCTCGTTTTATACCCACAGTTACAGCAAGTTGACGCCGGGTGTCATACATCATGTAACTGATGGTTCCTCCTCCTCCTCGCGATATTTATAGGGGTAGGGGAATGACCCAAAACATCTGCTTAGAGTTGGCCTTAATGACTTGATAGAAGTGCTTTTAAGACTTAATTAAGCTCCTGGTCGCTGCCAGCTGCTTTTCCTTGAGCAGGCTAAGAACTGGACACCGTTTGCCCTCGGTGTCCCTTCCTGCAGGGACAACATTGCTTCTGACCAGCAACCGCGGTTCAGGAACAGAAATGGAATAACTTACTCAGCTGCTCTCGGTGTTGTGCTTGCAACCACATCAGTGAGTGCTGCGGTTCTGTGTGGGATGACAGTTGATCTACCCCTTGCCTGGGATTAAAAGATAATCGGTCATTAGCGTAACTAGAGGAGCTGAATGCATTTAATCACTTGAACTCGCTCGTCCAGCTCCTAGAGCGGCCGATGTCGGCGTTTACCCAACTCTGCCAGTGTTAATCCAAGCACTTGCTGCATTTAGAGTCATAGACAAATTACTTGGCTAAACAGATATTTTTTTAAAAATACTGGAATCTGTCCACTTGTCCAAGTTTTTAATGGAGTTTTTCCTTTATCTGCTGGCTTCAACATCAGTTTACCCACTAGTCTGTAGCGGAGCAGCGAAAATGCATTTTTCAGTGTTGGTGTGGAACTGTAACACAAGAAGGGCGAGAAATAATTGGTCTGCAATCCATTATCCAGGTATTGTTTGAGTTAGGGTTGACTTTTAAACTTAAGTAGCTTTTGTATTTGAGCAAATACGTGTCCTGTTAAAGGTTAGGATACTGGAGGAGGAATTCTGCTGAGGGAGGAATTCCGGTAAAGTGGTCACGTTGATGCGGTCGGGGCAGCCGGCAAATGCCCAAGCGCGTTGCCGTGATCCCCTTAGAATGCCGAGAGTGCCCGCTCGGGGTGATAATTTCTGGGGTGGTCTGTGGGGCTTGTTGTGTGCCCCGGGTCAGGGAGGCAGAGCACGAAGGGCTGTAGTCCCGGTTTAGTTACCCCGGGAGCTCCGTGTGTGTTGGCAGGGAAGGCAGGAACCAGAGATGCCAGCAAAGGGAACGGGGCTTTTTTTTTCCTTTGCTTTCCGTGAGGGTTTTTCCCTGGTTTTATGTGTAATTTGTCTGTATTTGATTGTTGGTTAAATGGAAATGACACGCTTTCTGTTCAGAGCTCCCAAATGGACTGAAGCAGTTGCTCTGTGTTGATGAATCCTAAAACTAGGACCCCAGCTGACCTTTCGTGGTTTTATTGCCTGTACAGAAGAACAAAGAGATGCTAGCTATTAATCTTAGTTATACCGTAGTAGTTCAAGTGGGATGATTTTTTTAAGTGGAAGGAAATAGTTTTGCCTGTCATTCTTTTTTGTTCTCGTCATTCTTCCAGTGCTTGCTGCTTGTAAGGCCTGGAGTGAGGTCTGGGTGGCCGCACTAGAAGCTGTAGTGGTACTTAACAGTTAATCTGAGCTACAGATAAGAACTAACAAAAGTACGTAACAAATATATTTGCTGCTGAAGTTATTCTATCACCGAGGCTTTATTTAATAACTGAACGAGAAGAACAAATGCTTGTGCTGGTTCAGGAGACAGTAATGGTAGAATATGCTGGAATGAAAGCCTAATGCTAATTACTGTAATCAAGCACGCTGATAATCCAGAGTGGGAAAGCAGGCGGAAAGAATGATTCATGTAGATCCATTCATGCAAGGTCTGACCTTGGGGTGAGTTTAGCAAAATAAACCCAGCACACCCTTGAAAACACTGCTGGCCTCTGCCAGGTCGAACAACGCAGAATGGGCTCCGCGTCACGGGGGGATTTAGAGGGAGTTGGGGCTGGGGTTTTGTGGGGCTGGGGTTCTTTCTTGGGTTTTTTCCTTTTTTCTCTTTTAAATGATGGTGATGTCAGTTTTCTAACTTCTTGAGGATTGAAAGATTGCCTGTTGGGACAGGTATTCAGAGTGACTTTGGAAAAGTGCAGGGTTGTATCCCACTTGATAGAGGGATAAAAGAGAATAAAGTTAGAGAGCAGACTTACTAATGTGGCTCTGCATAGGAAGCATAGAAGGGGAAATATGTGGAATTATTCTTTTTTCCTTAAACTTTTTGTTGCTGTATAGCACAATAGATGGTCATAATCCTGGTCCTGTTGGAGGGAGATCAGTCCTTTAATTTTAATACAAATATGCTATTATGGATTGTGTGGGATTAGTGCAGATTATTGCAATTATTTTATTTTTTTTTTGAATGCTTGGGGGGAAATGCATATCACAAGTCTGCAGGAGTCACACAGCAAATCCTAGAAGGCACAAGTCCTTTTAAATATAGTGTTTCTGAATTTGTTGTATAACTGAATTTGTTGGTTGATTTCTGAGCTCTTAAAATGCATTGACTCGTGGCTGTTGGATACCCAAACACTTAGTGAAAATGGTTTTGGTTTTTAAGTCATCTGTGACCACGGGTGCTAGAGTGTGAAAGAAAAGAGAAGATCTCTCAAGATCTGGTAGCGTTGATAAAAAAGCTAAACCAAACATGTTCACAGAAAATACTTTGCTTGGTTTGTCATCGGTGCAGCGCTGCCAGACGCGTACCGAAGGAAGCCGCGGCGTACCTGGCCAGAGCTCGTTAACGCCGCGGATTTGTACCCAACCGATAACGCCCCACTTGCCCTAAGCCCTGGAAGATAAGGTTATGTTTGGTTTCTACTTCAGGACTTGCACAAAAACTTCAAGGAAACCCAGGATTCATTGGGTTACTTGGAGCAATTGCAAAGATGTCGGGCTGTAGCGTGGCATTCGAGTGGCTGTTACAGCCTGCAGAGACCTACGATAACCCCCACTTTCTCACCAGAGAGAGCAGAGCGGTATTTAAAAATCATAAAAAAAAAAAAAATAAAAAATTGCTGTGCAAGAGTATTTCAGCCAATGAATTTTCCAAACATCATAAAGATGCCTCAAAGTCCGCACCACGCTCGATCTTTCTTGTCAACCAGAGCAACTCAAATTCACACCCATTAAGCCCGAAGTAGTTTTACACGTTGTGTGGACTGACAGCAGATTACGTGCGAATGACACTGTACAGCACAAGCTTCAGAAAGCAGAATGTACCAGATTAAAGAAGATTATTTCAAGTAATTATTCTTAATTAGCAGATGTGGGTAAAGCACAGCTAGAAGAGGAACTGTCTTGAACAGTTAAATCCAGGATCATTCAGTAACGGGCACGGAGGAGCAGGTGCTCAGCTGGGAGGGTCACAGTACGCTCAGTCTGAACGCTGTCATTCACCGTAAGCCACAAAACGCTTCCCAGAAGCCTTTAGCACACGTAAAGCTTCTGGTACAAAAGACCAAACCCTGCAATGTACCTAGTGTTCGCAATTAAACTGGGAGGAAGCGGCCGCGTGGCAAAGGCACGAATCCACGCGGTCTGGGCGAGATTAACCTCTTCCGCGAGAGCGAAGCTTCAGGTGTACTCACCACCTGAATTCGAACTTTTGATGTTGGAGAATTTTCTTCTGTTTGGAGAGACCTCTGTGGCCACTTTCCTTTTGATAGGAAAGAAAATATCAGCCCACCTTCCTGGCTGAGAAGGCCGGTGATTTGGAAGGGGGACACGGGCAGCTCCTGCGTGTCTTCTGCAAAGCGCCCGAGGGTTTCCCCAAGCGAGGGGCTAGGTAGCCCTGCTGCTGGCTGTGAGATGGCTGAGAAGGAGAGGCTCCACAGGAGAGCAGAGCATTAAATTGGGAGCACTGATGGGATTCCTCTGCTGCTGAATCCAGTGTGCCCAGTGGCATGCAATGGTGCAGTGTCTCGGGGGCTGCGGGGATGCTCCAAGCGTGCGTGCCTAACATCAAGGCTTAGCTGGTGTCCCCCCGACGGGCTGTCCTGCCCTGGCCTCGCTCCCCAGCAGAGCAGAGCGAGCGTAAAGCAGAGTTACGAGTAACAGCAGATGTAGTGGTTAAGAGCGGGTCGTTCTGTGTAGCAGAGCGGAGTTTCTGCAACTCGTCCTTGGAGGAAGGGGTAAGAGGGCTCCCGGTGAGCGTGGTGTGCTGCAGCTCCGGTCCGAGCGCTGCCAGAGTTCGGGGTGCCCTTGGGCTGAGCGAGGCAAGCTTTCGGCCAGACGAACCAGATGTGAGTGTCTGAACGACCTGTGCCTTTCTCGGTCAGCTCGTCGAGGTTTGCACTCAGGTTGTGAGGCCGGTTGCTCTAAAATGCGTAGCTGATTTCATTGATTCTTGGCCTTTTCTTTGTACAGAAAGCTTAGCCTTTGAGCTGGATGAGGATCTACGCTAAGAATCTGATTCTAAATTTGGATCTGGATCCATCATACGTGGATTCAATAGGCTTTTCAAGTGCCATGCCGTGCTCGTGCTCTGGTTCTTTCCCTTTTATGCTCTTAAGTTTCATCTTGTTTTCTTCAGTAGTTAAATGAGAATTCACGTTGCGTAAACAGTACTCTTAGTTTACTGGGCTGTGCAGCACGCCTAAATAATGTCTTGATATGTTGGACTTTTATAAAAGCCATTAGAAAAATGCAAATGGATTGGCGAGGAATGGATGTCAGTTCAAGGCACGATGCTTTGAAAAGCTGAAGAGAATCCCTGGAAAGAATGCTTAAAGGATTTGGGGAATTTATCTTCATTTAGTTAGTCATTGAACTCTTGGTTCTTCCTGTTTTAAAAAGATACTGCTACCGTAAGATCATCTACTGCCTCGTGGCATGCTTCCTGATAATGGAACAGGCTTGCTTTGTTTAAAAGCTGAGAATTTTGTCACACTATCTTGAAAGCCTCTTGAAGGCTTTAATCAGGCCCTTTTGATCACACTTGCAGAACAGAAAATTTCCCCAGAGTTGCCTGTAACAAACTACCATTGATGTAAGAAGTGGTGTGGTCTGTGTAGGCTTGTATGGGATTGCACATTTTAACCCATGAAATTCTGGGAAGATGGCTTCATTCATTGATGGGATGTGTTGTGTTCTGTTACAGTGGCACTTTTTTTTTTTTTTTTTAGAGTGAAGGGGACCTGGCAGAGAGAGAGCTGCCTTTATTGTGTAGGTGTGATTGGCCTGAATAGGTACCTTTTGTTAATTCAAGTAAAAAATACTGGAAGAATAAATACTAAGTTGTTCTTGCCAATGGCTGTGCTGAGACCTGTGCAGGCAGCGAGGAAGAACTGCATCCCTCGTCCTTGGGTCCCAACACAGGTGATGTTGCAGAGGCAGGTTTCTGGAGAAAAAGAATAATAATAATAATAATAAAAAAAAATTAAGTTAATATAACAAATTAACCTTCCACTAAAGCATTGATTTGTTTCAGCTTGTGGTGTTGGCCCAGTTCTAGAGACGGCTCGAGCAAAGCTGCTTTGAGCTGAGCCGTCCCCGCGGCGCGCGGGGCTGTCCCTGCGTGGGCAGCGGGATGCACGCAGCGAGGCACCGGGGACTTTGCCCTGTCAGAGTTGCTCTGCGCTGCCTGGTCTCGCAGCCCTGGCGCGCTTCTGCGCTTGATCTCCAGGGTGGAAAGTATAACACCATGTGTGTCTCGAGTAAACTCCTCTCGGTGCAAATAATCTTGCTTACTAAATCAGATCGCGCGGCTTCCAACACCAACTGGCTTAGGACAACAGTTGCCTTAATGTGCTTTATTTTATTGGCCTGATGTCAGATGCTAGCACTCCATAAATCCTAACAAGGCTCCAGTGGCCAGATAAGATAGCTGCTGCTGGCTTTGGGGGGTTCCAGTCTGTTCCACAGCATCAGAGTATCTGCTTGGCTGGGGTGGGGGCTGCCTGTTGATCCTGGTCTCCTTGGGGGAGAGAGGTGGGTGCTGGGGAAAATAATTGGAAAAGTTATTTAAAAAAAAATATTGGTTCGTAATTGTGCAGATACAGTTCACTGGTTGATGACTTAGCAAAAGGAGATGCCAAGTTGTGGGGTGTTGATCTAGTACTGCAGCCTGCGGGTCGCGTTTCCCGTTGTCATCCTCGGCGTGGGGTGATGCTGGCAGCGCTGGGACCGAACCTCCCCTGGTGACAGGGGCGGCGGAGGACAGTGAGAGAAGGGCTCTTTACTGGGGTCTCTTTCTGCAAAATGCTCCTTTTCCTGCTGGAATCATATAAAAGGAGTGAGACCTCTCGTATTTTTTGAAGTGCAGTGCTGTGTGGAGGACGTATAAAGGCGTCGCAAGTGAGACTTGTCCTGAGGGGATTAGGGAGAATAATATGCTTTTTAGAAAAAGGGGGGGGGAGGGGAATACATTCTGGCTTCCTACTGGAGTGAATTCCTGCGAGAGGCACGCTGTGCAGGGGGGCTGCTCCCCGGGCTCTGGGCAGCCTGGAGCTACTTACTGGGGCACACGCTCGGCAAACCTCCGTGTGCCCTGCTGTTACCATATTGTTAGCTGTGCATGGGGTTTGTTTCTTTTAGTATTCTCTGTTTATAAATATTCTTATGCATCTGCATTTTTTTGGAGAGAAACAAAGAAGCAGCTGCTTATTTTTGTGGAGGGGTTAAATGCAGAACATTGCTCTTTCGTGGCCTTATTTAATTTTGGGAGAGCACTAAATACGACACGCGTTTACGCTGCATTCCCAGAACAGATGCCGTGCTGTGCGTGCACGGTCGCCTCGGGCAGAGTACACGCAGATGTGCTTCCCTGGGTATAAAAGGAGCTGTGAAAACACAAGTGCCAGTGACATCCCCGGCGCACTGACTGGCCCGGCATGGTTGTCGTGCTCAGTTTCTTCCCGCCGAAGATGCAGCGGTGATTAGGTGATGGGTAGTGGGTATTCCACGTATAGCGCTGTGTGGGATCTGCTTAATCATCTCGTGGGGAGCTCGCCACCAGCCAGCTCCATCCCTCCCTTGGTCCTGGATGATGCTGAGTTGCTCTGATTTACTGAGTTACTCTGAGTTGCTTTGATTCACTCTCAGAAAGCCGTTCAGCTCTGCTGGATTGCATCCCAGGCTGTGCTTAAAAACCTGCTGAGCACCAGGGCTGGCACAAGGGAAGAGGCTGGATGGCACCCGGCAGCAGGAAGGTGCAGCGAGAAGGTCCTCTCCCCTCTTGTGGGCAAGCTGTTGGAGGTGACCAGGCTGTCTTGTGTGGCTTCACCCCAAGTCTCCATCAGTTGGCTTTGATTTATGTTGGTGGGAAAGTATCTTCAAGTGCAGGGCAGCAATAACCAGCAGCGTGAGTTAACTGGTGGCCGGGAGTTCACATCAGTGCTGCTTCGTTGGGGTATAAAGCTGTGGCTTTGGGAGCTCAGAGCCTCTAAATGAGGCAGGATTCTTGTCTAGTTGAAAAAGAAAAACCTTTAGGGGAACTTTAATAAAAATATTTACGTTTCTTTAAGCCTGCGGTGTTTGCTGTGGGTTTGGCTCTCAGTGCCGTACACTTGACTGCTCCGAACGTGCGTGGAGGCTGCTGTCACCCCGCGGCACAAACAGAGCTCTGTGGGAGCTGGGTGTGTTGCAGGGAGGGAGACCCCGAGAGCTGCCAACAGCCCGAGGGCTCAGACCACCCCGTCCACCCGTGTGATTCTCCACCAGCGCCTTGCTCCAGCCCTGAAATATCGGCACCCGCGTGGGGCCCCGCAGCCCCGGGGGTTAGCAGGGTGTGAGGGACCGCGCTGGCTCCTCGCTACTGCGTAATTGCCCTTTGTGAGCTCTTCGCTGGAGGAAAAGTAGACAAACAGCCCAAATCCTGGCAGGCACCCAGCGTGGGCAAGACGAGGCATGGCACACGCAGCAGGAGCCGTGGGACGGAGCCCGTGTTCGGCCCCGGCGTGTGAGTTGGGGCTCCGCTTTAGGGTACGTGGCACTGTCCGTAGAAAGGCAGTGTGCGGTGGGGGGGCACAACCTGTCCTGGTCCTGGGGAGACCACTTACACCACTTGAGTTATGTATCCATCGATCTTGCCTTAGTCTGGATTCACTCACAGTTTGTTCTTAGCACTGCTGGAAAACTTAAAAAACCCCCAAAATCCTATCACTGTTTTTCTTAAGCCTATCCAGTTCTCAAACCTCAGTGTCTTTGGAGGACCCCTTCAAGAACAGAAACCTTCAGTAACTCAGTGCAGGTTTTCTGTGCAGTGTTTTTAACTTCATAACGTATCCAGTTACTCTCAAATTCATGCACGCTTGGTTCACATCGCGCCCGCTGCGGTTACCGCTCCCGGCAGGCCCGAGGCCGTTCTGGAGGAGGCATGAGTGAGCGCCTCTGGTAAAAGCTCCATCCCAAAACCTCTCTGTTCTGCTGGGCTTTAGTGTTGCTCCCTGGAGAGACCTTACGCCCATGGGCAGTACACACAGCTGTAGTTAGATCGCTTAGGGCTGTAGCCCTGGAGAAACGGGCTAATAGACAAAACAAGGTTTATCGCTTGAACAAAAATCCCTGTCCTTGTTTATAGTAGTAGGTGCTCAGCAGCTCCCTGGGCAGCAGCTGGCCTTTGTAGAGAAAAGCGGCTGGTTAAGGAGCATTCGGGGCTGATTCGATTGCTGCTGGGCGTGGGTGCTGCCCGAACAAGCCACCCAGCTCCTCCTGCTCCTTCCTCGGGCATTTGTTCATTCCCACGTGACAAGAGAGGGCCACCTTTCCCGGATGTGTCGCTCCAAGTGTAGACTCTATTACAGAAATTATGTTTAAAATTGCATCCTTGTCCTTATGGAGATCCTGGTTTTGCAGTAGGTTGTCTGGGTGGATCCGTACGGAACGAAGCGGGTAGGACCCTTGCACGAGGACTCAGATGTAGCCCTGACCCATAACCAGGCTCGTAGGGCGCTCTGTGGTGTGTCTGGTGTCAATGGCTTTGTGCAGCTGTGAGGTAGGAGAACTTGGTTTGAAGTATTTTAAATGTTATTCACTGAAATACAAACTTTGGACCTGACAGACATTACAGTACTGATTCCCAAGCTGCTATGACACCGATGCTGTATCTCAAACTAATGAGTTCTTGGAGTGCAGCTCCATTTCACACCCTCAGTCATCTCCACGGCTAGCATAAAATGCTAATATGGAGATACTGCCAAAATAATTTGAAATAAACCAGAATCTAAAAATAGGAAACAGCTAAGAGTCCCATTTATGCACAGCTTATTCTCCAAGGAAGCTACAATCTGGTTAAAATCAGTGCATCTAGACAGTGTTGAATAGACAAGAAGAAAATACAGCTGTCCTGGGTCAAGCTGAAGGTCTGTTAGTCCAAAAGCCTGCTGGCAGCCCGGGCTGCGGGGTGGACACCAAGGGAAGCAAATAACAGGCAAGCGCATGGAGATGCTTCCTTGGAGGTGCTGGTTGAGCTTCTGGTTGACTTTCTGGTGGGTCTGGCAGCTTCTATGGCTGTGGAAGGAGCTTGATGCTCTGTGAATGCCACGTCTTCTGACACGGGTTCAAAAAAACAACAGGACGAATGCATGCTGGGGGAAAAAAAATAAACCTGTCCTGTGTCAGAGCTTTACAGCTAATGTGTGCTGTGTTCAGAAACACCTCCTGTTGTTTGCTCTGAGCTGAGTCACAGGGGAGCCCGGGAACAGGGGAGAAGGAGGCTGGGCAGGTTTTTCAGAGCAAAATAGCCCGGCTGAAACTATTGAAGAGCAAATGGCAAATGCTGATTTACTCTGACAACGCAACAAAAGCCTTCATTCAGGCTGCCAGTTCTACTTAAATGTAAAAAGTGGCTTGAAGCTCCTCAAACACCTTCAGGTTCACGTTTCAGCGGTATTGGTGGCTGTAGTCACGCAGGGAGCGGTGCAGCAGGTCCGTGATATGCCAGCTGGTCTACTGCCCTCGGTCCTGTGAGCAGCCCCGGTGCGATCCACAAAGGGCTCTGGGGTTAAGGGCAAACCCTCTTCAAACTTCCTGGGCAAATAGAACTGGAAAAAACAGATCAAGATGGAAACAGGGAGGCACCCGCAGTGGTCGGGGGGCTTGTGGGCACCATGGAGCAGATGGCTGGGCGCTTGGTCTCAAACTCTCTGAAAAACCTTGCCTGTTGTGCTATTGTCCGGTTGCCACCGTGCGCCGACGTAACCTACATCCGAGGGGAGATGGAGGATAGAGCAGTGATCCCGTTTCCTGGATCGTTCGAGCAGGGTGTGATGAAGCAGAGGCCCATCGCCTGAAATGGGGGATTATACCCATGCAAATCAAGACTGAACAGAATGAAAGCACCGTCGCACTCTAACTGCAGTGAAATATGAATAGCCAAAAGTCAGACTCACTGTACTTTCTCACTTGATAAACCATGTGGTTGGTTAGCGGAGTGTTAGCAGATGCTTTGAATGACTGAAGAGGAAATTGGAGGGCAAGCACGTAGCTATTAAGAGTTTAAACAGAGACATTTACCTGTCCTGCCTATGCCTTGCATCATTTTATATTATTGCAAAAATTAAAACCACATTTGGGCTGATGTAAATAAAATGGTAATTTCTCGAAAAACTCTTTTATGGGCTGCAGGATTGGTCTTATGGCTGACCACAAACAGTACCTGGACCTGTCATTAGTTCCTCAGGAAAGAAGTTACGAGTTTTATAAGGTTCTGGCATTCCTACAAAACCAGAAGGAAAGAGTTGTGGAGACTTAACGAGCTGCGTGATACTCCATGCAGGGCTAGAGAGAAACAAGTCATTTGAATGACGGTCAGGAAAAACTGATGTCAAATGTAACCTCTCTGCAGGAAGCAATTAAGGCGACTGCGCTCATCTTCTAATTACGTAGTTAGCCGAAGAGGAGGGTTACATGTGCTCCTCGGGGATTGACTCTCACAGCACGATTTAAGGCTTGCAAGCCAAAGGAGTGTAAAGCATGTCTCTTGAAAGAGGGTATTGTGTTATTTTAAGCAAGAGACAAATCTGAAGAGAGGACCTGGTCACGCGCTGACGGGGGTTGACAGAAAACCTATTTAGGAGAGCATTGTTGTAGAGTACGGCCCTCGGAGAACTGGGGCTGACCCGAGAGCCCTGGCTCTGACATCCAGCCTCTGGTAGATGCCGTTGGTGAAGGCAAACACATGTGTCTTCTCCAGAAATAACTACTCCCTTTATCTGCTGCTTATTCCAAGCAACTGGACTTTTTTAAAACCGAACATTCTTTTAAGTAACCCTGTTATTTTCCCCTTCCTAGATTAACCCTGGCAGTAAAGCAGCCATGGCAAACCTGTGCCCAGGAGATGTTATTCTGGCAATTAACGGAGAGAGCACGGAGAACATGACGCACCTAGAAGCACAAAACAAGATCAAAGCATGCATGGACCAGCTGTTGCTCTCCGTGAACAGGTAGGTACTCTTCGGTTTGATGTGCTCTTGTGTCAGCTTTGCTTTGCTTGGCCCTTCTGCAGAAGGCTCACATCTGGCCCCGGGGCAGACGTGCCCTTAGGTTCAGTTCTTGGTGCATCCCTGTGGTCCGTGTAATTGTTCTGCGTTCTTAAAAACAGAGAGACAAAATTATTTTTAAAAGATCACTGATACAGTAAGTGGGTCCAGTTCATTTGTATAAGCCTGGGCTCTTGCTTGCACCTTGCAAGGCTCATGCAGACTGTGAGCTGGGTCAGATCCTTCAAACTAACGGAGTTTTTATTGACTCGAGTAGCACAGTGATCGAAATCTCCTTTGGGCAAAGCTTCCCACTTCATTAACATCCACCTGATTCTTTCCCAAACATCTGTTCAATGAATATACATTAGAAGATTCCGCTAACTACACTTTTTTAGAGTACTTCAAAGCAAAATGAACGCTTGGGGTTTTTTTTGCTTTCCATTGGAATTAGTTCTGTGGCTAAAGGTTCCTAATAGAAATCACAAATTATCCCGTCAAAATGAGTGCTCCTCATAAGGCTCACAAATGACTTATGTTATCTCTACTAGATTTAAATAAGTTTATACAACTTTCCCCTTCAGATTAAAAAGGCATTTCCTGCTATAAAGAGCTATCATTTACTGTTTATACTGCTCTTGGAAAACAAGTGGTTTCTGACTGGACACGTGGGCAGCGGAGAAGGAGCGCTGCCGTAAATGGAGCAAAGCCTCGTTGGTTCCATGTGGTTCATCGGACAGTGGTGTCCAAGCCGCCCGGCCGAAGCAGTGTCCCCTGAGCTCAGCCCATGCCATAGGGATGGTGTGGCTTCAGCTTTAGGAAAGAAATTAAAAAGGAAAACCAAGAAAACCCTTCACACATGTAGAGTTTCCCATAGCCGAGGAGGACTGTCGTTTTGCTTTCCGTTCGGAGCAGTTTTGGGGACACTGGGTGGTCTTCTACCCCAAAGAGGGCCTGTCCCCAGGGCAGGACAAGGGTTCCCTTCCTGGCTGTGCGCAGGCTGCTGGAGCTCTCTTTGGAAGAGGTGGAAATCCTTGTGTAGTGACGCAAGGTTTTGGTGAGCTACCAGCTGCTGAGGTGGTTTGGCAACAGAACAACTTTGTCAGGAGTTAGAACAAAGTTTTGCTGAAAACAACTTTCACCTGCAGCGTGGCAGCATTTTATCCTCGTGTATGAGGGTTTCCATTGTGTGAATTTATGGGCTGAATTCCCACTTTTACACCTCATTTTAGCCACCGGTATCGATTGGCGTCTGCTTGTTGGCTGAGATTGGATCCTCTAATCCTCCTGCTCTGTGGGAGGCACGTGGTATGTGCACAGCTTTCTGCTGGTGTCCTCGTGGTCAGGAAGTGGTGCTTGAGTCTTGTTGGCCATAGCTGTGACCACACTGGTGGTGGTAGCTGCTGTGTCGGTGTACATGGTGTTAGCGGTATCTCCATCAAAGTGCATCTCTTCTCCTGAGAGGTGACTTCTTGCAGGGACACAGGTTGTGTCACACTGGTACAGCTCCGCTCCGTCGTGAGAGGAGCAGACAGAGGTCTCACAGCAGTGTTTGTATGTGCCTTGCTGGGGTTAAGGATGATCTGTCTGTTCAGCTTGCCCAAGGTACAGAAATGTTCACTAACGACCTCACAGTGGTCTGGAAGCTGCTGTGCAGGAGGCTTCTGGCAGCAGGAGGTTGGGTTTGCCCAGTCGCACCAAGGTGGATAGTTTTTAACTGTGAGACCTCGTGGTGTGCCCGGAGGAGCGGTGGATTCTCTGTAGCAGATGTTGCTGGTGATGGCCAGCAGCCTTGCAGTGGTGCAGGGCTTGTGGGTGAGGTGGCCTGGGCTTTGCTAGGCAAGAAGGTAGGCAAGAGGATTGCAGTGGTTTTGTCAGGTCTTAGAGCCTTCATAAATGCAGATTTTTCAAGGCTGTTGTATCTTAGGCAAAAATAAATGCTCAGGCTTCTGCAAGACAGGAATAGACAGGAGCTGGTGATGGTGAGGAACTATTCAGCGTGGGGTGGCTCCTCAGGGAGGAGATCGCACTGTTGGGTCGGTTAGGTGGCTCCTTCGAGAGGAAACACGCCTCGGCCATGCCCAGAGAAGCCCATGGCAGTGGCCTTCCTCTTGATAGGAAAAACTGAATAGTTTATTTTTTGTACAGTAAGGAAAGCAGCTCCAGTGACGCTTTATTAGGTCTATTTTTAGTTTGGCCCAAAGTGAGTGCTTGGTGACATGTCTCTTGGATCTCTCTCCTGTTTCCCGAGTGACCTGTTGGATCCAGACGACTCTGCCCAGCCGTTAGTCATCGCTGGCAGCGCGTCCGGTGCTACCTCCTCGGTGTGAGCGCATCCCTGCCCCGGGGCTGCCTCCTGAGCATTGGGGCGACCTGGTGTTAGCGAGGGAGCCGCGTCCTGGGGCAGCGACGAGGGGGATTTTGTTGGTTTGTGTGCATGTCCAGCAGCTGCCGTTTGTAACGGCTGCGGGTCACTGCCCTGCACTCCGCCATGAGGCTGAGCTCCAGGAAAGCCTTGCGTGCAGCGGTGTGGGTTGGTACCTCCTCCCTCGGGCAGAAGGATGCTCTCTGAGCAGCGCCCTTCAACAGAATATAGTTTGCAAATCAACACAAGGCAATGTTTTTTTTAAAACAAGTGTGTTTGTCTGAAATATATTTGAAATAACGAGCTTGTTTGTTGTATGTCTTTACTGAAGGTGTATGAAATTTGATGTTAATTCTGTGTTGCCAAAGGAGGTTTCCTCTCGCCAGGCGTGTGTGCTGAGGGAGGGCAGGGAGCTGGGCAGCCAGCCTGGCACCGAAGGGCTCCCAGTCCTCTGGTGCCCTCTGGGCTTCTTCCATCGCGTGCCCTTTCTCCAGGACCCCTTGACATTATGGGCTGACGAGATACAGAACAAGATGGGGTTTGTTTTGAAGTTGGGGGGAGTAAAAGCCCTTTGACTAGAAAGTTCAGTAGAAAAGTCGAAATGGGGGTAAGACAAGAAGGATGAGTTACTGTGCAGTCTGATGGTGTGTCCTGAGAGCGATGTGGCCCCTCCGGGATTTGGAGGTGTTGGGGATGCAGAGAGCCCATTGAATTTGATGGGAGGAGGTGCTGATTATCCTATGTATCCAAATGTCTTAATGATAAAGCGGTGGGGAAACAAGTAGAGAGCCAGGAGGACTGACCATATGTGGGTAGAATAAACAATCAGAGTGTAAACCTTTCCCATGCAGCGCAGGCAGTATCTCCCCCATACTTGGGAGGGAACAGCTGAAGCCAGTGGGATTTCTGTTGTGATGCAACCCTTGGCCACAGTCATGGTGAGAAGCTGGCAGAGCCTGGGCCTTCTGTCTCCAGACAGTTGTCACCTCCGATGGAAAAGCTGATATTTTTATTTTTTTTCCTAACAGTAAGAAAGGATCCAGCAACACAGGCTTGATAAATTGCATCTGGATTCTCTGTAGTGATGCGTGTTCATGTGAACAAGTTCTTGTGCATTAAAAGCAATATTATTTCTTGCAATCAACCCTTTCTTATCTTGGAAGAGAATCAGTGTCCAGGCAAGCGCACACAACAAGCCTAGGGTCCAGACATAGCCAGCTCGGCAGTGCACCTTGCCCTGTTCTTACTTATTTTCTTGTCTCCTTTAAAAAAATCCCTCCCAGCTCCTTTGAATGTTAACATCTCTCGTGGTTACGCTGTAGCCCTGGCTATTAGAGGAAGACTTGTTACCTTGAGTGATGTCTCAAATAAAGCAGCCATAATATTGCGTTGGAGCTGTGCTTTGCTGGAGCCACCGCTTGAGAACAGAGGGTTGAGCACCCAAAGGACCTTGGGCGCTGGATCGGAGACCTTGTGGCATCATCGATGCTGTTCCTGGTGACGCAAACTGCTGGAAAGTCCTTGGCAGCATTGTCCAGACCTGCCTGTCTGTGCCAGAGGGGGAAGGCGAGCCCGAAAGCTTTTTCTGAAGCTTTTGTCATCTGCCAGCCAGGAGCATGAAGGCTTGTGCTGCATCCTTCCTGGAGGAGCTGGCCCCAAGCCCACATCGGGAAAACTGCCGGGAAGGGGATGTTGCAGCTTTTCAAGTGTGTTGGGGGGCTGTGGCTCTCCTGTGGCCTCTGCAGCCCAGCGTCAGCGTTGGTCAGCGTGAGGCTGCGCCTGTTCTCGGGCTGTACTAATATTTTTTTTTTTTTTTTAAAATGTCTACTATGTCCTTTGATCAAGGACTTTAAGCACTCATGGGATGGTTCTCCCTCCTTCTTCACACCCCGATTCTCTAACGCCTTTCTTGGCCAGATCCTGTTATCCCCCCCAAAAGTTAATGGGTGTTTTGTCACCAGCTTCGTCAGGTCGTGTTTTGCCCAGAGGTATTCAGGAAAGCACAGTACCTTTCCGTTCAGAAATGGAGCGGAGGAAAATCCTTATCAGCTCATGAAAGGAGTCCATTTATGTAACCGATGCTCACGTGGGTACTGAGGAAATGTGTGAGGAATCACCTAGGCATCTCAGTAACAAGGGGTGGGCGTTCAGGTCGTGGTTAATGGCTCCAAAATGCGAGGCCAGGAGTTCAAGTGGGCTTAGTAAGGCTGGAGCAGCGCCTGGTACCTGGGCTGCGGGGGGAGGCTGTGGTGGAGCTGATGAAGATTTAGCAGGGTGGTTTCGGGATGCCCTGATGATAAATGAGGCAGCCTGCTCCAGCATCGTCTTCCCAGCCGTTGAATCCCAATCCAAGGCAGCACGGGGTCTGCTTCGCCTGCCTTGCTGGTACCTGCGAGGGCGGGTAGGAGCAGGTGTGTGGCAGCTGGTGAGAGAAGATCCTGCGTGTTAAGCAGCCCCAGGAATTATCACTCACGGAAACGTGGTGTGGAGATCTTGGTATTTAGCCACAAAACATATGCATTTGACTGGCAGCCAAGAATTTCAGAGTTTTAAATATTGTAAATGTGTGGATAAGAATGATCACATAGTAAAACTTGTTCTTTTCCTTTTTTTCTGACTGTGAAGTTGTCTCTAAGTTACATAAATGAAGAAATTCCTTATCAGGCAAGAAGGATGCTTTCTAGCTCCTCCACCCTGAGACTAAGCTGTTCATGTTCCTGTGATGTGCAGGGAGGAATTCATGTGTGTTTTGAGATTTATTTTTAAAAAAAAAAAAAATAATTTGATGCTGTTCTTCCCAGTCCAATCCAATTACAGCCCTTTTGGTAATACCACTGGGCCTGTTTGTGTGTGGGGCCGGGTGGGTGCTGGAGGACTGGCAGCTTCTGCCTGACCCTGGGCACAGCCAAGGACCCCGGGGTTGTTGCGTTGTGTTTGTTTCCTGACCGTGGTGTCAAAGCATAAATCCTCAAAGGTTCAGGTTTGGTTCCTTCTGTCTGCAATAAATCCTGGGAGCAGTTTCTTCCCCCTCCATCTGCAGGAGTGGCACTGGGGGGCCCGTGCCCGTGGAGGGACGGTATTTCAGAGATGGTAACTCTTCTTTTTAAACAGCAGCTGTGGAAACCTCTGCCCAACGTGGGGGGCCTGGGGGCTGTTTTGTTCCATGCAACCATGGCAAAGCAAGGACAAGGGGCTGAGAAGGAGAGCAAGCCAGCATGCGTGGGCTGGGAAAACCCAAATTCCTTTACAGATGTCGGTGGCGTGCAGCATTGCGCTCACAATGCGGATCAGATTTGTTCTCATTCGCTTGGGGCTGAGTGACCAAGGAAAGCAGCAGCCCAAGAGCAGAACTGCAGGCAGGCTTGCAACCGCGATCTGCGCGGGATGGATAACGGAACCCCGGGGGACACATAGTGTGCAGAGAACCACCATGGACCGATGCACCATCACGGTTCTGCTGAGTCTGCTTGGAGAATTTGAGTATGAAGATTTTCTGTTCTTTCCTGCTCTCTGTACAGAGATGGAGTTTCTCTGGAAGTTTCTATGGGAGAAAGCCCAGTAATGAGTCTGCTGGACATGTAGCCCCAAAAGTCCCTGGAACCTCACGTAGTTGATGTTCTGAGTCCCCCCTCCTGCCTCCCCCCAGCTCATGGAGGTTTTCTCGGGGTCCGTTTGCTGTGAGCCGCGCAGGCACATTGCTGGAAGATGGGAGGGATGACAATGATGTTCTCAAGTTTCCAGTAAAAGCACAACTGAAAAAGTGAATCACAGCTTCCCCTCTGGAGCTCCTCAAGGACTAATAGAGAGGAAAACCGGCAGCTTTCCAGAGCCTGGATACACAGCGATGGTTTCAGCCGAGAGGAATGAAGGAGGAGAAATCCTGCAGCTTCTCCTTCACGTACCCTGGATGAGCCGGGTCCATCAGGGTGCTCAGCTGAGCTCGGCTCCCGTGCCTGTTCACCAGCCTGTGCAAAGTCTTGCCCACCTTGCAGAGCAGGTGAACGCCCTACGTGAGGCTGCAGGGATGGATCCATCACCTTACGGTTAGCACAGCGAGATCCACAATCCTGGGGAAGTAGAAGCATCAGCTGTAGCTGCTTCTAGATTCCGTTCAGCTCCGTGACGCCTAATGCCCGTATTGATGACAAAAACCAGTCGTGACCGTAGTGATGTGCCATCATGGGAGCTTCAGGAGATGGGCAGGAAGTCACTCCTCCCCCCAGAAGGGACTCTACGGATTGGGGTGAAATACAGCAATAGGGTTGTTCTGGAGGTTTGAGCAGTTGTTGCCCACTCACACCCGCGCGGCTGCACAATAGCAGGGAGCAGCATCCCGGGCACAGCCTGGCGCTTTCCCAAGTGCTAAACCTTAGTTATAAGGGAGTGGAGAAATTTAGAAATTCAATAAGACTCAGGAATTCTTGCAACTTAAAAGCAGCTCTACAAATGTAGAGAGCAAGACTTGCAGATCATTACCAGGTGAAAAAACACTTTGGTAAAATAAGTGAGCATATGCAAGTAATCTTTTGAGAATGACGTTGAGTCTTTTAGAAAACAAATCGTGGGATAAAAGGTGTCTGCAACTTTATTTTTTTAGTTACGTCTTGTTAATGGGTCTGTTTCCCACGAAGCCCCGTGTTGAAGGCCTAGCAGTAACCTAGGTCAAGTTATTTTTCTTAGGATTGTCCTAGCAGCCATTAAAACAGAGTAGAGCGTTGTTAGTGCAGAGTAATGATTTCCACATAGCTGACTTTAATCCCCTACAACACATCTGAAAACACTTTTCCTGTCCTTGAGCCGTAAATTAAATGACTCGGAACATTTGAGTGTGAGGTCTGATTTCTCACCCATTACATTAGAAAACTGTGATTAGTTTTTGCTGTTGCCTAAACACAAAGCTCCCACTGTTGGTAGCGTGAACCTGCTGCCAGGGTGGCTTGGGGTGGCCGTGCTGACCCTCCGGTCCCCACTGCTCCGGGGCTTGCTCAGCTCCCCTGCCCTGGGGGGGCTGCAGGGGACCCCCTCTGCTGCTGGTCCTGCTGGGGATGTGGGCACGGGGGTGTTCCCCCAGCCGGGACTGGGGTGTGAGCTCAGAGCATCAGCAGTTCTGCAGTAGCTGCCCGTGGCATCTCGCTCTTGGGCAGTCACCTCTCTGTTGGTTCGGGTTACTCGGTATTCTGCTGTTCCCGTGGAAAAGGGGGAGTCTCCTCGTGTAAGTGCTCATCAAACATGCGACTTGCATTTCTCTTTGGTGAGCCTGGCGTTTCTCCCGGTCTCCTTTGCTTTGCTTTTGAAAGTGCCAAATAGAACCTAAGTTGTGCCGTATCAGCTTAATTTCAGAGTAATGCAAGTGGAGGCTGAGGCGAGCCTGGCTTTGCTCAGGCCATCGCTGGAAGCTGTACGAGGCTGTCTTGCTTATACCAAGAACTTCTGGTCACTCCGAAGGACTGATGGTGAAGCCTTGAGTTTAATCATTAAAAGCACTGACTACGAAGGGGCTTTCTACATGCAAACCTAAGTCTGGCCACGTCCTTCATTAAGTGTGAAGACACCTATAATGATTTTTGGAAAACACAAGTTTAGCTGCTGTCTGGTACAGCCAGCATGATCTTTGTTTGTCAGGAGCATGGGGGACTGGGATGCTCCGACCAGAAAGTGCTGGCAGTACTGGGGACCGAATGCCGTAGCTTCACGCAGAGTGAATTTACTGCTATTGCTCTTATCTTCTGCAATCAGAATCGCTTTCTGAATCTCGGTTCTTATTTACTGGCACGTTGAAGTCTCCAGGGATCCTTTAAGCTGTGTTTGGCATGCAGGCTCCAGAGCTGAGCGAAGGGGAATGGCGTAATTGTCCCTTCTCGGCGGCAGCGCGAGCACACATCAGGCTGAGTCGGTGTAGGGGGAAAAAAGCACGGAAACTGTAATTATGGTCTCTGCCAGTGTGATTAGGCATTTTCATTGTTCTGGGCCTCCAGATGAAATTCTCAATGTGGAAGCAATATACGCAGCACTGGATCGTGGCAAAGAGCGAGTTGGAATTGCTAGGAATGCTGCTGTTCCTGGGAAGGATGGTTTCCTTTGTCCCACCAAAACCAGTTGGGAAGACCAGCCTAAAAAGAAGGGTCCCAGCCTAAAAACTACAATTATTGTGGTAAAAATAATTAATTGGTATAAGACATCTAGCTATGATAAAGAGCAAGTTTTTCCCTGTTGAAAGAGCTATGAAGGAAGTAGCGAGTGGTGACTTGGAACCAAACAAGCTTAAATCCTCAGGGGATGGATCCAAAGTGTGTTAAAGCCAGTGGGAGTCTTTGCTTTTGATAGGTTTTTGGATCAGACCCTGAACTTGGACAAGTAGGTTTGTATGCTGACTGCTTTAGACGCAAAATACCAAAGGTGAAAAAAAAAAAGTCACCTCAAGGATTCCTGGGTTAAAACCTTATTTTTTTTTTTTTTTCAAACTTGGACTCTGCTGATAATTAAACCAAAGCTGAACATGGTGTGTGGCAGGGGCCAGAGTCCGGCGAAGGACGCTTGGCTGCAGCGAGTGATCTGTGCCCGTCAGAACAAGAGCTATTTTCATTCAGTGCTTGCAACGATAAACAGAAGAGTTTCCATTTGAAAGCTTTATCTTGTACTTCAGGCAGTTCCCATCTCCCAACTCAACCTCTTAGCATCCAGAAGAGCCTGTCTATGTGCCTGCTGGATCCTGCTGCTCCCTCCCGCCCCGAGCGATGGAGAGGACAGCCACGCTGGAGATGGCATCCCACCGCTTCCTCAGGTGCCGCTGTGGGGAAGAAATGACCAGGCACATGGATGATCTGGGGGCAGCGACAGCGTCCTGCTCTGGCTTGGCAGGGCTGAAGATGCATTTGTGAATGGAAACGGTATTTTTAGGACTTTTTCTATCCAGCACCTGTGTTGAAAGGGTCAGGATGATTCATACAGGTTTGCATAAGCCTTGTAGCTGAATGGCATTTATATAATTCCTGCTGTGTCCTAGTATATAGGCCTGTATAGTATATAGGGAATGAAAAAATATATATACACACGTAATCAGAATACATTTCAGGATTCAGGGCCAGAATGAAGGGGCAAGGCCAGGAGTACACAAAACAAGAACCACCACAAGCCTGACTACTGACTTCTTGAACTGGAATAGGTTTGTATCTTAAACTCCACGCTAAATTGGAGCCTGTAGTTCAAGAAAGATTTTGAGCTTCGTGGTTTTAATAGCATGGAACTGGCATCTTCTCTGCTTATACCACTGTACTGTTTCTGAGGATAATTCTAGACAAACACATATATATATATATATATATATAAAAAAAAAAAAAAAAAAATCCCTGGCAGGCCTATATACTATATATGTATATGTTTGGGTTTGGT
This sequence comes from Balearica regulorum gibbericeps, assembly GCF_011004875.1. Classification (NCBI taxonomy): domain Eukaryota; kingdom Metazoa; phylum Chordata; class Aves; order Gruiformes; family Gruidae; genus Balearica; species Balearica regulorum. Next base: position 19,723,311 of record NC_046197.1, read on the forward strand.
TTTTTTGTTTTTAAGAAGTCGGGGTTTTTGTTGTTTGGAGTTTTTGGTTCATTGTTTGTTTTTGTTTTTTTAAAAAAAAGGCAATTTAAGTTGAGTTAACTTCATTTCCCATTGCAGAGCCGAAGGGAAGAGCTGGTCACCCCCTGTTCTGGAAGATGGCAAGGCTCAAGCGTACCGGATCAACGTCGAGCCAGAACCGCAGGTACGGCGGCAGCAGCCCTGCGCGCAGGCTGGTCTTCCAGCTCGCTTTTCTGAGGGGACGAGATCCGTGTCTGGAATCTGGAAAGTCCTCTGCTCTGCCTGCAGTCCTTCCAGAGGTTAAGGAGTTTCTATGTGTGGTTGTTTTAAAACATCAGGTTTGTTAGACTTTTCCGTGCAGGTCTTGCTGTGCCTTCCTTGGGCTGGTGAAGCCCAGACTCCCGTGGTGAACCAGATCCCTGAGCTGATCTGGCTTAAACCCAGCTCTGTAGCTGCCCTCTGCCCAAGTTAGGCTTTGTTGAATCAGCTTGCCAGTGGCATGAGGAGGCTGGGCAGCCCAGGGGTGGGGGGGGTGCAGCACCCAGCACCAGACCCCCCCTTGAGGCCAACGACCAAGCTCGTGGTCAGCGTTATTTTTGATGGAGCTGTTGGGAGCCATCCTGAGGGTGCTGCCCGACGCCTGCCCTTCGTGGAGCACAGCACGCCCGGGGTCTGTTTGCACCTGCCTTGGCTGCCGTGCCTCTGTCTCGCCTGCTTCCAAAAATCCACCGCACCCTCCTAATCCCGTGGCAGTGATTCACTTCATGTGGTGGTGGATGATTTTTTTTAATAGTCTCTTTTTTTTTTTTTCCTGTCTCACTCCTTTCTCTTCCTTCTCTCTGTTTTGCAGCATGTCTCTTCCCTCTGTCTTCAGCTCTTTCCCCTGGACCCCTCTGCCAGCACGCTGCCTGCATCCTGCCCTGCCTTCCTGCACCTTCCCACCCCACCATCTCCGAGAGCAGGGGCGAGGGCAGCGCTGTGTCCAGCAGCAGCCTGCTACCAGGAGGTGGATGGAGCCGAATAGATCTCCGTCTTTCGTACCCATCTCTTGACTAATAGCTTGTTAGCGAGGTCAGAGATGATTCTGGTTCTCCTTTGGCTCCTCAAAGGGAAGAGGAGCGGTGTCTCGCTCCTCCCTTTCTGCCTCTGAGTTACCTGACTCTTGGGTTTGGGTTGTGCTGGCCCATGACGCGTGCTGCAGGGGTACCTGGGGAATGAGGAGGGGATCAGGAGGAGGGGATGGGGCAGGGGGGAGCTCCCGTTGTCTTGCTCCTCCTCAGATGGGTGCGGAGCTGATGCACATGCTGCAAGTTATCCCAGGGCACACGAGGTAATGGATGGCAGGACTGAAGCCTGCTGAGACTTCTTACTGCTGCAGGTTGGCCAACCCTCCCAGAGCAGCGGCAGAGGCACCAGAGCTGCCTGCAAGCTTCAGAAAACCAAAGTACATCAGTTCAGGCTGGCAAAAAAATCCTGCTATTGCCGTAGCAATGTGGGAACGCTCTTGTGCCAATGCTGAGTGTTCAAATATCGCTCATACGGTTTCCTTCTCTGCAAAGGTGGTTTGTGTTACGGGCTGTTTTGTGAGAGCTTTTTCTCCAGCGCTCACCAAGTGCCTGCGTGCAGATGCTGTTGGCTTAGTTCTGCCCCTCGTTCCTAGAGGTGGCTCTTTGAGTGTCCTGACCAGGGTCCCCCCACAGCCCTCCCTTGGCTCGGTCCAGAGGAACACAAGACCTGCAAGGGTGGAGGAGGGCAGGGTGATGCTACGAGGAGTGGTGTTGGCCTCGTTTCCCTTCAGCAAGGAGCGGGGGCAGAGCACTGGCAGCAGAGGATCCACCAGACGACGAGGGTGAGATTCTCCAAACCCCACGAAGAGCGGACCCGTATAGTCACGCCTGTCAATCTGTCGGCCATTGCAGCCATGTGGAATTGGCAAATATTTTGCATTCCTGCCCGAGGACAGCAGGCAGAGGGGTTTGCATCTGCTGGCACAGCAGAACGGCAGCACCGGCAAACCTGCGCCGGTATTGCACACGAGCAGCTCGTGGGTCTGTTTGTCTTTCTGCACTGACTGACAGAGCAGGGTGATCTGTGTGCTTGGGCTTTGAGTTCCTGCCATGTTTGCTTCGTTAATCAATTACGGCAATCTTTTTTGATAGATATTTTTTCTTAATGGACTTTGATGTGCCCAAAACCTTATGAATAATATTAAATGAGGACCAAATGTGCAGCACTTCTGCTGCCAGATACAACATTTCTGAGGTTTAATGCAGATTGGATTTGAATCTGACTATTAATATATTTTACATATGGATCTTTTTAAAAATTAGACAGTTACATAGAATATAATGAGGGGGGTAGGGATGGATTTTCCTGAATCCTGACCTACACTGAAAATGTCTAAATCTGGGGAGTACTTGGTGGGTAAAACGGATGTTTTGTGGCAAGGCACCAAGAGAGGCGTACGAACAAGAATAGGGAGGTAAAAACAGCAGATTCCTGCTCTTGCTCTCTTTTCGATGGCTGCATCTCCACATTGTCTTGTCTAATGGCTTTTCTGGTCTCCCAGGGAGGAGGTGAAGGGAGGTACCACGCACACATTATTCTTGCTGTGGTTGCACCCTCGATGTGCTGGTTGACTCTCCTCCCTCCCCAAACCGACTGTGCCTCGAGCGTGGTTCACGCTGGCGGCTCGGGACGCGTGCCAGTAGCTGTCCTAACCCCTGCGTTATTGCAGATGGCCTCTGACTTGCACGATGCTAAGGGTGATCGTCTGCACCCAAGGGTGCAGAGCCTTGCAGCAGGCATCCCATCCCCTGGGAGCAGAGATCCCGGTCGTGGCTGGAGTCCCCTGTGGAGCGATGCCGTAGGACCCAGGGCTGTCCTACGCTGTATTAATGCAGCCCCTGTAGCAAAGGCACTTGTTGGATTGTGAGAAAGAAAAGGCTCATTGTACAGTAATAGCTTGGCTCAAAATGTGCAACCTTTAGGTGCACTTCCTTGCATCTGGAAAAAAGCAGTCTGCTTTGAAACGGGGCGGAGGGGGGGAGAAAAAAGAAAATCTGCTGGAATTCTGCCCTGGAATCACAAAAATAGTTTTGGGGTTGTCCTCAAAAGGGTTTTGAGTGTCTTACCCCAAGTGGCCTTTCCAGTAATGCGGAGCACATGTCTTTTCTTCCTTCAGATTTTGCTCTATCAACTCTTACATCAGCCTGGACAAAGATGTCTTGAAAGTCTTTTGACTTATGACTACAGTAATTCTTGCTAGACTGAATCTGTGTGATTTTTAGGAAAGCATGTACACCACAATTACATTTTAGTTTATTTAGGCACAATCTTTGTCTTGAAGGCAGTGAGACTTGCAGTTATCTTTTGTGCAAGGGAGCTTGGAAGGTACGGACCAGTGCTGAGCTCTCCTCTCTTTCCAAATCTGTTGCGGTTTGTCAGTTGAGCTTTGTGGAAAACCCCTACTCGGAGACCAAGAATGTAATCAATCCCCCTTATTAAAACTTTGATTAATGCCACGGCTGCAGGGAATAACTGCCCTCACAACTGAAGAAGTTGGAAGTGGAGAGAGCTGCTTGTCCACAATTAGCAGAAATGACACTGAACAGGAGGTGAGTCAGTCACCCTTGTGAAATAATATTTTATTTTTCTTAAAGTAGACTTTGGTTATCAGATCAGTCTGTCCTTAATGGCAAAGGTCTGTAGAGGAGGACACAAATTTAGTGACATTCAAATTTGCATCCTAAATAACAAAGCGCTGCGTCTTTGTCAGACCCGGTCGTGGGTGATGGCGGGACCCAGGGGGATGCTGCGGGGCGGCTCGGTGCTCTCCAGCCAGCAGCGCCATCACGTGAAGTCAGGACTGCCATCACACAGGCATGACATCACTGCTGACGCGTTGGGATCTCTGGTCTTGCTTTGCCACCGGCTGTTCACCCGGTGCCGGTGTTGCTGCGGGCACCGTCCCCGGCCGTCTCTCCCTGGCAGATGGGGAGAGCGGGAGCGCCAGTCCATCCGTTTCTGGAAGTCCCGCTGTCTTCGGCTTCTTGTACCGTGAGCTCGCTAGTCAAAATACCGCCACGTGGCGCTAATAAGCGGAGAGGATGTTTGCCTTCGTGACAGTTCCCCTACCGCCAGAATTGGCAGCTCTCTGGCCTGGGGGGCTGGAAACGCGGGCTGTGGGGCAGAGCCCCGTCTGTGCTAACGGACGGTAGATCAGGCGTCTGGGGGTGAGAATAATTGCAGCAGAAATTAAACTGGCAGCGCGTAGCCGGAGCTGGAAAAGGATGCAAGTCCTCCCAAACCTGGACATTTGGCTGAAATAAGCTACGTGGGGTGAGAGGCTGGGTTTCCTCCGGCTGCCCGGGGAGGGAGAGGCACTTCTGCAGGCGGTCGCCAGCCCTGTCCCACGGGAATGGCATCCCACCTGTGTGGCCCTCAGGGGAGGGATGGGGGCGGTGGGTCGGTGCTCCCGGTCCCCTTGCCTTGGTCCTCTCATGCTGTGCCCCGGACGCCCAATGCGAGGTGTAAGCCAGGCCAGTGGAAATGACCCCGCGTTCGGGTGCCTCCTGAAGACCTGCTGCCTCCTCGCACGTGTCCTCCAGGCAGCGTGGGCTCCGCAGCATCGTTCCCGTGAGCTTTTCATGCCTGCCTTCACCTCAGAAATAGCCACCTCGTCATAGTATCAGTCTGCTATACTGCTGATCATACTTGCTCCTAATTAAAAACATTAAAAAAAAAAAAAAAATCACATGTGGGTTTCAGGTGCGAGTCTGAGCCTCCGGTGTCCCAGCTCTGGGCTCCTGGGGACAGCAGTGGCGTCCTGCAGTGGAGCAGGGAGGGCGGTTTGGTCTTAACTTGTCCCTTAGCACTGATTTTAACAGCTTTAAAAATGTCTTTAATATTCTCATATTTATTTTTTTTTGTCTGGGTAGATTACCATTATTTTTTTTTATTAAGGATGAACGACTCCTCGTTCGATTAATTGGCTCCCAGTATTGCTTTAAGTCCTCAGTGGATTGGTGGTGTGCAGGAAACTTCCCTAGACGTATCTGCATAAGCAAATGGCACGGGCCACAGGTACTTCTGTGAACTGGGGGTTAAAGCCTCCTCGCTGGAGAAGTGGAATTTCCTTTCCCAAGGTGACCGACCTTCCTTCCTCCCCGGGTCGGCACGGCGGGACGGGCCGTGCTGTTCCTGGGAAAGCTCTGGCTGGGACCCTCAGCTCCGCCGTCCCGCCAGCCCTCGTGCGGGCATCGACCAGTGGCAGAAGGAAGGGGAAAATGTCTGCCCCGTACTTCTGGGAAAACAAAGGGTGAGATAATGCCCTGGCACGAGACCGGGTTCCCGTCGCATGGGAACTCCCAGCGTGTTGTTTGAGGACTGATTTAATAACATGAAACATGCTGAATCCTGCCGGCTGCTGTAAGCCTTGAACCGCGGGTACTCGGGCAGCGTTTCGCACTCAAATGTCAGGGGTTTATACACCACCAAAATCTGCTGATCTAATTTACTGGGTGAAGAGGTCACGCACAAGTTGGTGTGCGCTTGTGTTTATTTTTTTTCCTGTGATATAATACTGAATCATTTGAAAGCAAAGGATTTTTTCTAAGTACCGCTGTAAGGTGTCGAACTGTTGTAGCTGTAACTTTTTGCATGAAATCTCTTATATAAATCAGTATCTTTAGTAAGTGAGCTTCAATAATCCTGGTATATGAAAGAGGAAAAAACAATCTTAGGATAAAGGGGGAAAAAACGGGAATGGAAACTTGAAAATGGTGTTTTCATCTGTTCAGGTAGCTTGGATAGTTTGTTCTCCTCAAAGGTAAGTAGGAGCTATGCTGAAATACTAACAGTGTGGGTTGATTTAGGACAAAACAGAAAATGCTGCAGGATAAAGAGCTAACACAAATATATACCGTGTTATTTTACTTGATAACATCAGTTTCAGTGATGACTCTGTTAACACAGGTAAGAAAACTGCCTGCTTGTGTACTCAGAAATACCGAGTGTTTGTTTGGAAGCACACGTGTAGTTCCATGTTTCTGTTCTTACCCATCGGGGAAAAATAACTTATCCCGCTTTGTTTTTCCTTGTGGCTCACTTAAAATGAAATAATTGTTCTTTGCAGTCACTTATGTGACCTGCTGGAGTGTGAGCGTGCAGAGAGACCCGTCCCTGAGTGGCTGGGTGCCGGGTGGGGGGGGGGGGGTGCTGGGTGCCGGGTGGGGGGGGGATGCCGGGTGCTGGGAGGGGGGATGCTGGGTGCAGGGCAGATGCTCCCTGTGGTCCCCAGGCTCCTTGCAGCCAGCCAAGTGGCACAGGACAGACTGGCTGCCAGCACAGCGGGTGAAGGGGATGGGGCGAGGGCAGGGAGTGGTTGCCGAAAAAGAGATGTTCGGATAAGGCATGCTGAGCATGTAATATTTCTGAGGTCTGAAGCTTAGCTTGGTGGCAGCGATGCTTTTTTTTTTTTTTTTTTTTCTTCTTAGCTGCTGGTAGTGGTTATGGAAAGAAAATTAGAAAGTGTGATACGGTAACACCTGAAAATGCAACAGTTCCCCAGCTGGGAGGAGAGAGGGACAGTAAGCTGGAAAGGATGAAATCGGGACATTGCCTGTTAGTGCTAAGCTCACTAGGTTTGTTCCTTAATCCAGACACCAGATGCTGAGAAATGTGATTTAACGTTAAGCGGTGGCTCGGTCAGGTGGCACTGAAATGGGATCAGCACCATCCTCCCTAAGAGGAGGGGGAGCAGGCGGGAGGCCGGGGTGGATACTTGTGGTGATGGTTTTGGGTTTTTTCCCTCCGTAGTGGATGTTATTTTCTATCGGGGGGCTGGTGTGGCTGATCCAACACACCCAGCAGCCCATGCACGGCGGGGCAGCTTGAGGCCGAGCACTGGCAGGAGCATCACCCTGATGCCCGCACCGAGCGGTGCTCTTCTGGGCTGGAAAGGGGACTCTGGACACTGGGAAGCAGAGAGAGAAAATCCTTTCCAGCGTTTAGACTTGTTGAGCTTAGCCAGAGAGTCACCTGGCAGGGGGGCACTGCCGCTGCCGCCCGACAGCGGAGGAAACGTCGAGGCTCTTCTGCCCTTGTTGTCCAGGGTTATTGTATGGCAAACATACCCTGAGGTTTCACGGATGTTTATTTTCTGTTAATGGTCATAAGGTTTTCCTGTGTGGATGAAAGTTAAGTACTACTTATAGGATACATAAAAATTCTTTTATGCTTAGGCTTCTTCACCCCATCTAATTTCTTCTAAAATTACTTACCGTGAATATTAGTTCTGTTCACATGCGAAGCTGTGGCTGAGGTTGTCGTAGGACTGTGAGAGCTGGAGACACCCACACCAAGCCTGACCCTTAATAGGAGTTTGTTAGGTTCCTGCAACGCAGTAGTTACTCTCCTGTCAGAATGTATTTACGTGTCCTGTGCAGAAGGGCTTCGTCTGCAGAGCTTTGCCCGAAGGTGTTTTGAAAATGCAGCTGGTATATCCTGTGCCCTCCAGTTCAGCAGGGCGTATGATCCCCGGCTAGCTTGCCTTTTTATGAAAGTGTTAATAAAAACAATACACTTGTACAAAGCCCTCCTCTGTCTGCTCGTTAAACACCCCCTTGCACCCCTGATATTAAAAACATGCCCTCTGCACTGGAGCAGGCAAGATAAATGGAAACACATTTTAATCATTCTTCCCGGTCTTGGGTAACTTTTTTTCCATTGCAATGGATTTTTAAGAGACTGCTGGGGAGCCAGGTAGCTTAAGGGATAAGGTCGTGGCGTTGCAGCTCAAGTCCCTCTTGAGCCCTTTAAGTCGCACGAGGGCTGTGGCTTCTCCTGGGGGGTGAAGCTCTTCGCCGAGCCGCTGGGTGCCGGTGGCCATCAGCGTGACCGCGCCGAGGTGGAAAGGTGCTTGCTGCTTAAGAAGGGTCTGTGTAGCTTAATTCCCTCTATTTGTGAGGGATTGTCCCTGGGTTAGATGTATGCTGTGCTCAAGCTATATGTTACGCAGTGCAGAACGTGTGCATGTGCAAATATAGACCTAGAATATCTTCCTAGCTTACCCTAAAAACACTTTTTGAAATAATACTTCATTTTACATCACAGAGCTTCTTCTCACGAGTCTATTCCTTCAGAAAGGGGTGGACATCTTCCTCCTGGAAGTTAAGATATTCCCAACCATCATTTACATGTTATTTAGAAACTTCCCTGTCCATGCAAATATGTTTCGGATAAGTCTTGTCAAGGTTGCAATAACCCTGTCAAAAGCGACAAATCATTTCAAGTTAGTAGGAAACATTCAGCTTTTACCTCTCTGGTGCCGTCGCTCCGGATCCGGCGCGCTCGGCGGGGTGAGCCGCAGCCTGGCATCGGTGTCAGCAGCTCTGCGGTGCCTGGGGCGAGGGCAGCGGGTGCTTTCGGTCAGGCCCCAGCTCCTGGAGTCGCGTGTTTACGGAATTACTCCTGAAAAACAAAGCCAGGCTGCGGTACGTAAAGGGGCGTGTGCTTTGCCCGTGGAAATGGGGTTTTGTGGTTGGAAATTCACACTGGTGGGAGATGGTTCCCTGCCGTAACAACAGTTAAACAGAAAGCAGTGGAGGCTCTCGTGTAACGCTTTATGCTTGCAGGGGTTTTGGCAGAAGTGGCAGAATGCGATACAGAAATAAGCGCTTTAAAACGAGCCTGACTGCCGGGCCTGAGGCCACGAAGCTGAGCGCGCCTTAGCAATGCTCGCAGGGGCTGTATCTCTGCCCGCCTGGACGTGACCCACGGGTGTTTTCCAGCATGTCCAAGGCTCGGCACGAGGCCATGGGGCTCGTTTTGAGCCTCTGTCCCGAGATGTCGCCCGCTGTGTGCTGACAGCCCTGGCTTCTCGGGGTACGGGGGGTCCTGGGGCCGCGGGCGGGCTGGGGCTCGGCCAGGCACTGGGCTGAGTCGTGTTCCACGTGAACGTTGTCTGCGGCCTTTTAACTAAAAGACCATCTGATTTTAAGGGTTTGGTCTCTTACTTAGATCTGAAGAATGAATTTGGTGTTTAGCTGATGACTGTGAAAGGGGCGTAGTAAGCAGAACGTGATGGGTAAAGTTTTTCTTCAGACCGTGGAATACGCTGAAAGAGGAACTTGGCAGAATATTTGAAATCCATCTCAGAAAATAACCCACACGCGCTGTTCATCCAGCTTCAGCAAACTACACCCAACCTCTTTTTCTTACCTGTTAATCTTCTGAGTGGAGCTAAATAGTGGGATCGTACTTACTAGAGCTTTTTAAAGTTAGACTGAAGTCTGCTTAGTCTGTAAAACCGGCATCTCAGCAGGACGTCTGAGCTGTGCTCTGTGTGTAGCTTTTAAAACTTATCCTTTTCCCCCAGCTTTGGGGACAGCCTTTGACATAAGGGTTTGCCAGGGGACTTCCTTCGAGGCGGTGAGCTGGAGAATCCATCCCGCTTCTGCCGACACCGGCCAGTGTAAATCTGTTATTTGCATTCAAATGAAAACAGTGTCATCCGTCCCATGTAGCTTCTCTGCGGGTTAGTAATACGATTTCCATTGCTGGGACTTTTGAACCAGTTTATCAGAGACAAAGCACTGTCTTGGCTGTTGAAAAGCTGGGGGAGGCGAGGAAGGGATCGCTGTATTGCAGTTGTCTTCTGCGCAGAGGTTGAATTTCAGTCTCGAGGGTGTCGGGATGTGCTAGGATATGTCTGGGTGTCAGGATGTGCTAGGATAGTTTTTCAGGCTTAATTGCTCGTCACGTTTGCAAGAAAGAGGACTTGCAGCAATGAAAGCAGTAAAATTTCACCCACAAAAAACCAGGAGAGGTCAGAATCAGGTCATCAAAGTCTGACTGGGTCAGAAGAAAAGGCAACCACAGGCAGAAATAGCACCTTTGCTTTAAAACAATAAATCCTTGCCCGTATCCTATCCTTCTCTCTTGCTGCCAGGTCTGAGCTAATCCCATTCCCTGGGCAGCGGTGCCCGGCACCCGTTGGAGAAGCCGGGGAGTCCATCACCGGGCTGTCTGGGCGCTGGACAGCAGGCACGGCGGGGACAGGTCTCAAACGGCTGCTCAGCCTTGCAGGAACTGTGATGGGTTCGCTCTAAGCTGACCTTCCCTCGCGTGTAGCTATGGGGGCAGACGGGCTCCTGATAACGGCAGTGGTGACACACAAACGGGACAGGACTCTGCCCTCTTCTCTTCCGCGGTGGAAGCTGAGGGACCCATGCCAGGGCCGCGTCTTGTAGCCACGTATTGCAGAGAGGGTTGGAGAAGCGCTGGCCGGCTCCCTGCAGACTGCGGCCAGGCTCCGATACCGGGGCGAGGGAGAGGAAAGTCAAACGCCGGTGAGGAGCCGGAGCTCTCGGGCTCGTCCTGCCGCTGCTGGAGGACGGACACAAGCAAGCAAGCGTGCTCGCAAGAGGCACCTCTTCCAGGTGACCCCGTGGCTAAGGGATGCTTTGACCTCCTGGTGCACAGATAGCTAATTCAGCATTTTGGCAGCAAACGTCTAGCTGACGCTGACCGTGTTCTGGTTTTAAGAAGAGAGTGGATCCGTACGTCAAACAGAAAACTGCTTTCAGCTGAGCCGAGCTGTCAGAGACCTTCAGCTCCGTTTAAGTCTGATGCAGCGCGTGTTTCCGAGGCAGAGCAGGACCGGCTCCCCTGCGCTCAGGAAAACAAACATCTTGCAGGCGATCCCCACTGCAGCTGGGAGCCAGAGCTGCTGCTGGTCCCGTCCCTGCACATCTTCTCCCACCACTGGCAAGGGCCTTCAGGGTGGATTTGGGGCTCGGGGGTGTAATTTCAGAGATGCGTTCGGCTCTGTGCTGGGGGTCTGCTCCCGAGGAAGGTTTCTCAGCTGTGCCAAAGCTGCCGTTGCTCCAAGCTCGTCCAAATCAGGCCGCGGGGGTAGGTGCTGACGCGGAAGTCGTAGGAGTCAGCGTTGGCCTCTCAAATTAACAATCTTCGGTTTTAATCTCTGGTAGTCCGGAAAATGAGATTAATTATTTTGTTTGGTTCTCTGGCCTTTCAAGGGTCTAATTTAAAAGACTGTGAAGTGAAGGAACTTTAAATGCTTTGGATCAGAACATGAAGTCTGATGTTCTCTAAAGCCATGTCTAAAACCTGTGGTCTCTGGAGCTAAAGACTTGTATTTTAAAAAGTCTGGAAGGACAAAAATAGGGCATTTTGCCAAAAGCAAAAAAAAAAAAAAAGAATTCTCCCCCCTTAAGAAAAAGAGGACTTGAGGCAGCAAAATGGTCAAACTTTAGGAAAGTAAGGTTGGATGTGTTTCCCCGAAGTGTATCAGAATACAAATGCGAGTTCCCAAAACTCGTAAGAAATCACGTCTGGTGTAGCATATTCTCTGCGAAGGACCATTAACTCCTGCAGCTCCGCAGAGCTCCTGAAGAGCACGGCTGGTACCGAGAGTGGCCGAGGGGGCGAGCACAGGGGACTCCTGCTTGCCAGGAGATGGGTTAGATTTAAATCCGTGAGTTAAACTGTTCCCAGCCTCAAATCCCAATGTTATTCCTGTTAAGTAGGCCGTTGAAACGGCGTGCTCGCCTTGGTGTATTTTTAAAATCCAGAGAAATTTATGGTTTTTGTTGACTCCACAAAAGGTGGTTTCAAAATATGATAAACTCTCCCCTAAAGAGCGAGGGACTGAGACTAATTTTCAAAACCTTTCTAAATTCCCAATTGGCCACATTTTTCCTACTTACGGGAATGCTTCTGATAGCAGTGATTAGCTTGATAGAAATATTTAATTTTTGAGTTTTCTGTCCTGTTACAGGTTGGACTAAAAAGCCTGAGGGACGAAAGCGTCTCAATTCAGCTACTCCAGTGGAGTCAGGGCACAACCGTAACGACCCCGCAAAGCCTATCTTCACATTCGTTACCATGCGTTAGCTCTGCGTGGTGAAGCCACAGAGTATCTTTGTATTTCTGTTGAAATCTTCAACTTGCTTCTTTTAATGCTCCCCTATATGTTTCCTGAAATTGGAAACGATATGTCCTGTGAAAAGCATTTGAGCTTCGTTACTTTGCTGATTGTGCACATTGCTCCGCTGGCTGCGTCCAGGCTTCATGCTGTAGCTAAATGAAATACCTTCAGTTGATATAGGGGAAAAGACGTTTGTGAATAAGCAGACATGGAACAGAGGGACTTGCTAGAAATTGAATAAGTGCTTGTAGGTGAAGGAAGGAAAAAAGCTCTCCCTCTTTCTGGCTCTTTGAGGAATTCCCAGGATTAAATCCAAGCAACCTGTCATTCAGCATCCTTTCCTTAAATATGAAAGGAAAATCGTTCCTTTCATGCTCTTGATGCTGCGTTGTGTGGTGGGGACAAAAGTCAGGCATCCAAAAACCAGTTAAATTTCTCTTTTCTCCTAGCTTAATAAGCAGTGGCACCCAGGAACGCGCTTGAGACTCTGCACACAGGGCGATGCCGCTCCGTGCAAGCAGAGTTGGCGGCATCTGGCTGTCGGTGCCCGAGGGTCAGTGGAAAGAGGTGCAGCCACCAACCCGACGTGCCTCGTCGGCACTTATATCCTTACGGCAGCTCGGGGCGAGGCGCTGCTCGCTGCCAACGCTGCTCCTACCACAGCCATGGACGTACGGCTGCCCCCGCTCCCTGCACCTCCTGCCAAGAGAAACGCTCCCGGTAGGCCATGTCGCCTCTTCCTTCTGCTGGAAGTAGTTCCTCGGGATATAAACGCTGTATCGGTAAGGGCAGCCCGTACCTGTACGTGATAAGGCGTGGGTTGTGTTCGTGCAGCGCTGATAAACACATGAGGAGGAGGAGGAGGTGTTTTGACGAGGCCGTGCGAGGGCTGGCCAAGGCAGGAGCTTGCTTTGCTGCAGGTCACCTTTGTTTGTTTGCTGTGGTTCATTCCCCTCCAAATAATCCCCTTTCCTCTGCTCATCCCCTCCCCCGTGGGAAGGGACAGGCTGGGGGTCTCCAGCAAGGTGGTGACCAGAGAAGGTCGGTCTGGCTGCGCATCGCGCTGCCCTCCTGTCCTGCAGCCGCACGCAAAACCACCCCAAAACCCACCTGCTCCCGGGAACTGGGACTTCAAACAGCTCCTTTCTAGCTCTGCTCCGTGTTTATCTGGTGTGGGACAGCTGTGTGAGTCGTGTCCGCCAGGAGCGGGGAGGCCCGGGCTCCAGGAGCTCCAAATGCTGCGTGTCGGGAGGTTGGTTACGCTTCGGGATTGATGGTCCTAGAAGGCAAGCATGGGAAAACAGATTGCGAGTTTCTGTTTCGTAGGCTAAAAGAGTTCTCCTCGGTGAAACTTCGCAGGCCAGCTCTTAGGGAAGGGTTTGCAAACCCTCTTAATTTAGGAGAGGCCATAAAAAGCAGGAAGAAAAGCCAGCAGAGAAAAGCAAATTAGGTCCCGAAGGGGGGGAAATTTTTTCTGATCTTGAATTTGAGAACGGGAAAGAAATCCATCTGGTTCTAGGTTTCTGAGAACGAATGCATGAGTGTTTTGCACAACACGAAGCCTTGCAGAGAGGTCTCCTGGGAAAAGACTGAAACAGCTTTTGAGATGAGAAAAAGGAGACTGAGCTCGGTCCCAGGAACAGCTTTTTGTGGAACAGGAAAGTTGTGTAGCAGAGAAACTGAGAGCGACAAGGAAGGCAAAGACCGGTGTGCTCTCAGAGGGGTAAATCCTTTCTGTGTTTTTCCCACAAAGCCATTAGCTGCCCTTGACATGAAGCACAGCTCTGCAAAGCCTGCAGACAACTTGGTGGAAAAGGCTGAGGGACATCCATTGCTTCAGCTCCATGGTCTTGGTCTGGTAGGTGTTGGGGGAGCAGGAGTGCTCCGGTGTCCGTCGGGAGGAGCCCGTTGATCCCTGTGGATGCTGCTGGGTCACCTGTGGCTTCCAAACAAGGCTGAGCAGACTCACGGGGAGCTGCCACCACCACCACGAGCATCCTCCTCCCCCAGGGACGGGAGCCGGTGGCAGCTCAGCAGTGCAGGGAGGGCTCTGAAACACCCCGCTTCCGTCACCGGGCTTTCATGCCTTTCGGAGCGTGCCCCAGCAGTAAGTTTTAGCTTTACAGCAACGTTCGCTCTTGATGTACAAATTGCCGAGCTTAACGGGACCGAGCGGCCAGTGCTTTACAAGCTACCTGGGGTTAAAGCAAGTCCGTGGAGATGATGGTCTCTGGGCCCCGCGATGGAGGAGGTTTTCATTGCAGAAATAGCCGCCAGCCCCGTGCTCCCCGGCAAAGATCCTGGCCGTTCCGGGAACGGGGGAGCCCGCGGGGCGAGAGGGGAGAAGAGCAGAGGACCCTGCCCTGTGCCCTGCAGGCAGAGGCTCCAGCTGCCGCTTCCCTCGGACCAAGTGTGCGCCTGGCCCCCGATGCACCGGTAATTAACGGTAATGGCTTTTTAAAAGCATAACTCCGTAGCTCCCAATGGCCTGCCAGCCAGCACGGGCCATTGCTTTTTTTTTCCCCCCCCTGAAATATTTATGATACTTCTTTTCCTCTCTGTGTCACAGTTGAAAGTGTTTTCTTTATTTCCCTTGAAATAATAATGTAAATCTGGGAATTGCAAACCCGTAGCCTGGTTATAATTTTTTTTTAAAAGAATAGAAATTGGGGAGCAGTTAAAATTATATTATCCCTGGCAGTGAAATTCCTTTTTTAACAGATAATTTGAAGTTATTACGTTGGAAGCAGCTTTCCCCACATGTGTGTGCGTGCACGGTGTGGAAGGAGCAGAGCCGAGGGGGCTCAGGGTGCCTGCCGGGGCTTTCGAGGGAGTGGAAGTGCCAGGGGCTTGCTGGAGTCTGCAGTTTTTCAGTGGGTGGCACACAAAAAAAAAAAAAAACCAAAAAAACTAACCACCCCTCAAAGGCACCATCTTGCAGTTCTTAATTAAGCCTGGTTTTTATCAATGGGAGTTTTGCCTTAGAAAGAACTGAAGGATTGGGCTTTCAAGATCTTTTCTAGCAGGATCTGGTTTTTATTTCTCTTAGCTGTTCATTTTTACAAGGCTTGGGAGCACCAGCGTTTTCTGCTATGCACCAGTGATAGACATTTGTTTCCAATTAGTATTTATTGGATTATTTTAGTCAAAAGTAAGCTTTGTATTAGAGCTCCGCAATATGCATTTTGTTATTTGTTCACAGGATGGTGTTTTCTTTTTCTGCTTGGTTTTGTATCAGCTTCAGTCTACTGAAAAGCTGGTGCAAGGCAGCGTCGCTGGGGATCTGCCCTGAAACGGAGCAAACCAGATTAAACAGATTACTGCCTCTTCTACCAAACATCTATCCCTTCCATCGGTACGGGCGTGTTTCAGACTCGCACGGCTGGAAATTGCGGCAGCCGGCAACGTGTCCTTAGGCTGTGCCCGGCTTTCTGCCGCTTTTCCCGCGAGCTGGAATTAGCCCCTCTCTGGGGAAGGGGGTGCTGGTCGCTCCCCGGGCTGGGGGAAGCGGGTAAAGCCTGGCTCAGGCGGCTCGTGGCGAGATTAGCGGTAGGTACTGTTGGATTTATGGGTGTGCGCGGGGCCGACTAACAAAGCTTTGGAAAAACACATAGGTAATGTTTTCTGTAGCTAAAATAATACGGAAAACTTGCGTTTTAATGGCATCTGAGTTCCTGACTTGAGGTCATATGACAAAAAGATTTCCGTAGTTTGCCTTAGGATTTTAAAAGCAAATGAAAACATGAATACCAAGCTGAACCCTTGACCAGTGCGTTTCGCACACTGTAAATGACTGATCTGATTTTGGGAGAAAACCTCCCAAAACAAACACAGATCGTTGTGGACGAGGGTAGCTGCGAGTAAGTGAAAATATCAGTATTTTCTTTGGGTCTTGCCCAACCTGTACGCGTAGCTGCAGAGCTTGAGTTTTATCGTGATTTGCTAATGTAAATCAGTGGTTGCCCTGAAGTCAGGAGAGCGATAAGCGCTCTCGGAGTGATGTAACGCAAAATGAGAAGCAGACTCGCAGGCTTTTTTTTTTTTTTTGTGTGGAAATAACAAGTATGCTTTTACAGGAGAGTAAATGCAGAATGCTTGGTAGTGGCTCACTGTGGAGAAACAGGCACGTTCATTTGGTTGGAGACGAAGGAAAGCTGCAGAGATTCAGCAAGATTTAACTGCAGGTCAAGCCAGAGTTTTCCTTTTCCTGTTGCATATCTCTCTTTTCCATAGTACATATAAAATATTATTACTGCAAACTGCACGTCCCAACGCAGCCTCTCCACGTGTATCGTACTAAGAACTATAAATCTCAGGGGGTTTTCTGCTTTTTCTTCTTTTCCAGGACAACGGGCCTGCCCAGAGCAGGAGACCGATGCCGCACGGGACGGGCAGCAGCCCCGTGGACAACAAGCAGATGCTGAACGTGCAGCACCACCACCCGACCCGGCTCTACGCCAACAGCGGCTCCGAGTCGGCTCTGCCGGGCCAGCTGAGCGGGCTGCACATCGCTCCCGCCCAGAGGTAGGACGAGAGCACGGCTCACGCTCTGGGTCCTGCTGCTGTTCACGCAAACTCGGTTTCGGGGGGGGCGCGTTGAGGCTGCGGTGCTCTGGGGATGCTGGGGTTCAGCTCCTGCTCTGTGAGTCCAGGGTAGGTGGGAGAAAAGGAGAAAAAAAAAAAAAAAAAAGTTGGAGACTTCAAATTCTGAACAAAACGGCCACGTTGTATGTATGTGGCAACTGCAACGCTGAATTGAAGGTTGTGATGCTGAAGCGATGCTCAACCATTTATCTCGGTGAGGGTGCTGGTTTTCCAGATCCACCAAGATCCTTCCGTTGCCAACGGGGATGGATAGATTTCCAGCATCAGATCCGGTCCCCAGGCTGGAATTAATGCCAGGGAGCGGCATGGGTGGGTGTTAGTATCTTTGTTTTTCAACGTGTATATTCAAGGCAGGATGGAGGGTTTTGCCCTCCTCGGAGTCGGGATCGCACCGCCACGGACCCAGGAGCAAACACTTGGCCTTGGGAGCTGGAGGTATCCGCAGAGAAAATTAACCCCAGTAAACTGGGATGTTTATAAATGTAAGATCTGCTTAATGCAGCTGTCTGGGAAGGCTGGGAAATAAATAATGCTCGTAGGAAAGAAAAAAGGTTTTGTGTAGCCAAGAAGGGTTTGGGTGGATAACTCGGACTTTGAGACAGGCCAGGTTGCGGACTGTGGACAGCGATGCTTTCACACGGCTTACGCTGCTGCTGATTTATGTTCCTCCAGACTGGCAAAATATTCTGCAAGAAAGTAATGTCTGTATCAAATACAAAGAGCAAAGAGAGTTTCTTTTCAGTTCAGGAACTCTGTGCCTGCTCAAATTCATATTTCAGTGACGCTGCGAGCCAGCTTATTCCCTGTGCTGCTCCAGGAAAGTTAATGAAGTTGGAAAGAAGAGAACCGCACAAAAAATACGAGAACAAAGTCTGACGATGTCTGCGTGTGAGCCAAGAGCAGGGAGATTAGCTTGGGTGTTTGAGCAGAACTGGGTCAGAAGTGCATTCTCTTTGAATTTGTGCTCGATCAGGCTGGGCTGGTCAAAACCTGCCCTTTTTCATTGAAAACGTGGGAATTGATGTATGAGAGGGCTGTAGCAGGGCGGACAGGCACTCGGGGCACACGGGGAGGGTTCAGGTTGGCCAGGAATTGTGGAGATGGGTCCTGAGCTGCCCCAGCAGTGGCTCCTCTGCCCCTCCGTCGCAGCCGCGGGAGAAGTCGGCACTGCTCTGCCCCGGCACCGCTCTGCCCCGCCAGCCACCGGGAATACCGGGAGGGTCACTCCCAGAAAACAGAGCTTTGGCTTTTCTTTGGAAGTGCATTTTTTTTTTTCCTTTGTTTGAAAGTGATTTTTTTCCTTTTTTTTTTCTTTTTTTTTTTTTTTTTTAAAGTGGGCATGAATATAATGCTGGTGCAGAAAATGAGTCAGATGATGGCTAAAATATGTTAAGCTGTCTGATGGGGTTCAGGGCTCTTGCTGGTTTTATTGGGTTTCTAATGGCCTTGATGACCTTCTCCTTAAAAAGGGAAAGGAGCCCCTTCCCACGAAGCTGTGCTGTGCTCTGGGGCCTCAGCAAAGCACAACAGCACTTGAATTGTCTCCGCTCAGCAGGATGCTTAAACACGTACCCAAAATATTTTTGATTCCAAACTATGCTTTTCATGTTTTGATGTATCGAATGAACTGGAATAATGGTTTAAATTACTGTTTGTGGTCTGTCGTACCCCAATCGCGCTGCATACGGACAAGGAGCAGCTTCGGGTCTGGATGCTGAAGGTCAGCGCGTAGTTGGGGGGAAATCGCGGGGCTGCTCTCGGTGCTGAGCAGCCCGTGGGGTGGTTTTCTCATTAAAGCTGTGGGCTGTGTCTGGCAAATGGATCTCTTAATGCAGCCACCTACAGAAACGCTCACTTCAAAAGAGGCGTTTGGGGACGGTAAGGAGATTTGCTGCCGTGCCCGCGCCTGGCCGCGGCACCCGCTTTCCCCGTGCCGGGTGCCCTAACAGTGGTCCGAGGGGTGGGTGGATCCCCTGGCCGTACATAATTAATGAAACGCATCGGTTTACCCTTTTTTTTTTTTTTTTTCAATAAATTCCATGTGTGGCAGAGCAGTTTACAATGCTTGCTCTTTCCCGACGGCAGCTGGTAGCGGGGCCAGCCCTAGCCGTGTCGCTCAGTGGGAGCGGAACAGGGCAGGAGGTTAACGATGGCTGTTCCTGGGACAGGGGGACCCCTGGGAACAGAAAGGTGCTAATTGAATCTGTGGGAGTGGGGAGGTTTCAGTACCTCCCTGATGAGCCGGTGATTGCTCTTTATATCTGACTTCAGCCTTTCTTGCTTTTCTTTTTTAAAAAGCCTCGATCCCTTGAAGTCTCTCCCCCGGAACAGAAATGGGATTGATGTGGAGTCGGATGTCTACAAGATGCTTCAGGATTACGACAAGCCCGTGTCAGAGCCTAAGCAGTCCGGATCCTTCCGGTACTTGCAGGGCATGTTGGAGGCTGGCGAGAACGGTAAGGAGGTTCCAGCACGTCCCAGCGAGTCCCCTACGCCTCCCCACGACGGGGGCTGCGGGGCCCGAACCGTCACTCGGTCCCCCTGCACCCCGTTCCACGGCCACGCGGCCGCCAGGTTGCTGTTGCAGGCTTCTCCTCCTCCTCCTCCTTCCCTAGCTGAGGGCCAGAAGCTCAAACAGCCTCTAACGGACCCGTCTGCGACGGGGCGGGTTTGCAAACTCTTCTGCTCTGTCGTTTTTACCGCACGTCACCCTGGTGCTGAGGCAGCTCAGCACGACGCGGGAGGGTCCGACCCTGCGAGGGGAAACACCCGGCGGCGGGTTCAAACCAGGGTTTGAGGCGCTCAGGTCAGCGACTGGGGGCTTCCCAAATTTTGTGGCTGACTTGAGCATCGTGTGAAAGTTGGGTTTACAAACAGCCTCTGCGTGGCAGCTGTTTTCCTGAGGTGGTTTATGACATGTAGTGGCCTAAAGCGGTTGGGTAAGATCACCGGTGGAGAACCGTAGGCCTGTTTAAGTAAATGGCATTTGCATAAGGATGTGGGATGGTCCTCAGCAACGCAGAGACAGAGATCAGGAGCTCTTGGCTCACTTCTTGGGTCTGTCACAGCTTCCTGCCCATGTCGTTAGCGCAGGAAGGAGCCAACTCTGAGTGTTAAGTAATAAGATCCCCAAACTATACATTTCAGCTTCTTTTTATTTGCCTTTCAACCTTAAGTCCGTTGGGGCTTTCAGGTTCAAACTTTCAGGCTTCGCTTTACAATCATTAGGGCAAGACTCTTCATTCTGCTTCCTTCCAAGAGCCTCGTATTCCGATCATGTGAATCCAGGAACTTAGTTTTTGTGGGAAAATACCAACTGCTGCAAATCTCATTATGAAGCTGCGAGAGGCAGCGAGTCAGGCTGTTGCCCTTCAGTTTCTGCCTATATAAAAGGATGGGGATTCTTTGAGTAGAAGGATATTGCTTCTTGCTTCACAAGAAGCAGCACGATCACAGGTAACTTCTGAGCATCAAGAGTTTCTACCAATTGTAGTTTTCTCAGTGGTACTTAGGCATGTCCGCAAAGCATGAGATGGGATCAGCCTTGGGAGTACCGGGTGTAAATATTTACAGCCCCTTCAAGGCTGGCAGGAAAAGTGATGTTCATTACAAGTTCCAGATGTACCTTCAGGTCCGTCACCCAGAGCAAGTACGAGCAGCTTCCCAGTGAGGTGCCTGCTGCACCCCCAGGTCTCCTCGTTAGGAAGAAGCGAATAGGGAGTGACTGTGTTTAATCCCAATTAATAACGCTGCTGCCTTCCTCCCTTCTCTGTGCCAGGGAAAGGGAACAAAATTGAAGCTTTTCCGATTTGCTGCTGCCTCTCCTTGCATCCCTGGGGTGGGAGAAACCCAGCGCTGCCCTTTGGGAGGAAGGGAGAAGGAAAAGGATGTGGGCTGGGGGAACGGGAGAGCAAAGAGGTGCCAGGACAGTCCCCAGACCCTGGGACCATCCCAGCCAGTCCTGCATGTCTGCTCGCCCCGGCAGCGTCTCAGCACCGGCCCGTCGCTGATGCAGCACCGCGTGTTGGGAGCCTGGGGCTGAGACGCTGCTGGTGGGTACCAGCATCGGGCTGGAGCGGTCGGTCGGTCACCTCCCGGGGCTCTGCCACCGACCCTTTCCCCCTCGGCTGGGCTGTGCCGCGGGCAGAGGGGATGTGTGGCTGGCTGCAGGCGCGGTCTTGCTCGTGCCTCAGTCGTTACGGTGCTGGCAGTGTTTATTTCATGAGGGATGAGAAATTAAGTGAAAAGCATCTCTCCTGGCATAAAGCTCTGCGATGTTTCAGCGCGGTTGAAATCCCCATGAGTGTTCCTGCGAGGTTGTTTTACAGCTTCCACCCCTGCGCCTTTTTCCTTAAGCCTAAAATTACACGTTTGTGCCTGAGCCCGCTGTGCGTTGTCCTTTTACAGTCAAGATCTCCTCTCCTGAGGAGCTGGGTGTCTCAGGCAACGACCCATTTTGTACGGAAGGTGTTTCTACTGGAAGCCGTATTTTCTTCAGCGTCGCCAGCCCCATCCCGCGCCTGTAAGGAGCTTCGTGCTGAGGATCCGGTGGAGGCGGGAGGAATCGCAGCAGCCGCCTCCGTGGGCGCCCTTGGCAGGGGAAGGATGAGTGCTGCAGCCGCAGACGCGGATGGCAATGGTTAAGACTGTGGAGTTGAAGCCTCTCGCTGCTTTGCCAAGGACCATAAATTACAATGAGACTGTGGGCTGGTAAATAGAAGGAAATGATCCCTCGTTTGGGAAGGTGGGAAGCAGCCCTCTCTGCAGGGCTCGTTTTGCTGTAAAATCTCTTTCCCCCTGGTTTTTAAGCAGCTTATCCAAGCGCTCTGTCTAAGAGACAGTGACAGCTTAACTGTTAAATATTGGCAGATGAGCGTGTCTGGTCCTCGCACGCCGTACCTCGCGCTGGGGGAAGCCAACAGCTTGAGCAGTTGTTTCGGTTTGTTCCCAGCAAGGCAGCGGAAGGATTCGACCGGCGAGCTTGGCTGGGGCTGGCCAAGCGCTCGCAGAACCCCTGGGGTGGAGCAGCCCCGGTCCGCTCCTGGGCAGGCACTCACACGTATCGAGGCTCTCAGCATCTCCAAACACTGTGTTATACCTTGGGAAAGTGGGGTTTGGTGGGAAATGAGTCCTTTTGGGTTTACTCGCTTGGCTGGAACTGTTGGCAGCGTTGGTGTCTGGGCCAGGGCTGCGGCTGGAGATGGGGGTCTGCTGCACGAGGATGCCTGCGCGTCCCGAGGGTCACCCCGGGGGGTCGGCGTCGGGCTGCTCCCTCCTCCCCAGCCGAGCCCAGGACAGCGGGCGCTCCCGAGACGTGCCGGTCGGGGGAGCGGGGGTCTCTCCGTGGAAGGAAGCTCTGCCCAGCAACGCGCTTCAAAACGTACCGTGTGAACCTGCACGGGACCGGTGAGCGACCACCAGCAATGATGCACCAGCTCCAGGTACTAACAATTCCCTTTAGGAAAGGCAGAGATGTTCCTGGAGCCGTGGGGGGCGCTTCAGAGGAAAATCCAACTGGAAGTTTCCAAAAGCGGTGCAGCGCGTACGGACACCTGGGGCAGAAAGTGCCTGGGCCCCTCCTGAGACCTCCTGGGCATCGTGGGCTTTAAGCACGTGTTCGAGCTTGACCCTGGGCTGAAACACCCTGGAAGCTCAGGGAGCATGGGAAGCCCGAACGCTGACGAATGGCTTTGTTCATCCAAGGACCTCCTCTGCTTTTTTTTTTTTGCTGAACTGTATCAGCTGATGGAGTAAAATATATTGTCCTTTTTCATGAGCTTTTCCTTTCTGTCACGTTAGGCCATCGCAGAGGAACCACAGATCAATACGTACCCGAAAGAGAAGCTCACCCTGGCCGGTTGTGAGCTGTGAAAAACCATGCAGGGGACGCTGGAGGCTTTTCAGCGTCCCAGTGGTTGGCAGCCAGCGCGTCTGTATTGTTCGAAGTGCGAGGGCAGATGATAGATGATCTGTAGGGAGGCGGGCTGCAACACTGAAAACTTTGCCACAATGTTGTTCGTAGGCACAAATCTTTCATTGCTCCCTTTCCCATAGTTGGACCTTTTGTGAAAGGAGACTTGGTGCCCCAGAAGACCTTATCTTCTATCACAATGTTTTGGTTTAGATTAGTTTAGATTATTTTTTATTAAATGATTGTTCTAAGAAGAAAAATGCATGTAATTCTATTATCGTTTATTTTAATTTGCCTAATTTTCCAAAAAGCTTTCATCTTTATCTCCTTGACTGGTGGTAGATCTACCAAGTGCACCCGAAACGTTGGTGTGATAGAACCTCTTCTTTCTGGAGCTTTTTTGAGATGTTTGCTATTTATCTTTAACTCGCTAAATAGCATTGCAGCCTCATTCACCTCTAATCTCTAGAGCAAGACTGCTTTGCCTTTTGACGCGGTGTACGTATACTGAGCTGGTGCGATCACAACACGTGGATAGATGATCTGCTGACACAACCAAGGGCTTCTGCCACCATCCCTGGGTCGTTAGGGCGAGCAGAGGGTCAGCACAGCGTCCTGCGGTCATCTGCAAACCCACCCGCCGTGTGACTCCTGAGGTCGTTGGTCTCATTATTTGCTTTTTAATTCCTTCCAAGCAAGTTGCAGGTTCTGTTGTGACGGGCAGAGATTCATCTGACTCGTTAAGGAAAAGAAGAAGAAGAAAAAATAAAAGCCCTGAGAGGACAAATTTTCAGTCTGTGTCTGTTTAAAATTCTTGGCAGGTGAAAAACTCGACAAACTGAGCAACCCCCGAAACATCAAGTCCCCAGTGTCAAAGCTCGGCGGTGCCATGTCCGGGCTCCAGATGCTCCCCGAGTGCACCCGCTGCGGGAACGGGATCGTGTGAGTGTCGCGTCTCGCCGGAGCCCCCGGTTCGGTGGGGACGGTAACGCAGGGACGCGGCGGGGTCGGGTCCTGCCAGGCGTGCGGGTTACAATTTATAGCAGAATACCTCGAATCCCTTTCTGGTTTTTGCTAACAGTATATAAACCTGGAATTGAGGAATACGGTTTGGATTGCCCCTTTTAAGGGAATCTTGCAGCAAAACAGGGATGATTCATGGGATGGTTTCTGCCCTGCTTATCGTAGTAACTGCCCGGGGACTGTGAGCAGCGCCGGCAGCGCTCGCACTCTTTCGCTGCCTTATGGAGGGAGAAGAGGGTCAAGTAGAAGAGGTCTGCAGATTATTTTTGTTTGTTGAAGAGTTACTCTCCAACGGATGGATGTTGGGTCTGATTTCAGAGAATATGGGCGTTTTTCTGCTTCATCATGTTGTAATTTATGTTCTGCTGTAATTTACGTTCTGCTCAAGCCAGGTTTGCTGGCTTAGAGTCCTCTGCTCTGCAAATGCCTGTAACCGTGTTCTTGCTGGTGCTGCGAGCTGAGGTCTCCGCTCCGAAAGCCGCGGTGCCTGCACGCACACGGCCCCGGCCCTGCCAGCGGCAAGTGGAAGCTGCTGGTTCCCGCTGTTCAGATCCGGGCTGAGCGTAGATATTTGAGGCTCAGCTTTGCATCGAGCCGTGGAGCGGTGCCGCAGAGGGGGTGCGGATAAACGGGAACGGAGCATCCCTTCCCACGGAGCTGCACCTTGGGTGGGCTGAGATGTCGGGATGGGCACCCACGATAACACCCTTACGTGCTCCCGCGTGCCGCTTTCCTTCGCTTACGCCATTTCACTCGAGGCGGCAGGAAAAGCCGTTTCTGCTCGCTGTTTCCCCATCTCACCCGAGCTCTCCCCATCTCTCGCCAGGGGCACGATCGTCAAAGCTCGGGACAAGCTCTACCACCCCGAGTGCTTCATGTGCGACGACTGTGGCCTCAACCTGAAGCAGAGAGGGTATTTCTTCATCGAAGAGCAGCTGTACTGCGAGACGCACGCGAAGGAGAGGGTTAAGCCCCCCGAGGGATATGACGTGGTGGCTGTTTATCCAAACGCTAAGGTTGAACTTGTCTAAACCCGGGCTGTGCTCCGGAGAGGTCGGGCGGCCGTGCGCCCACCCACGTCCTCCCCGCCGGCTGCGCAATGTGGCTGTAATCAACCCCGATTACCAAAGCCCAAGTTAAAATGCCTTTTCCTAGATAAAACCGTTTACACTTGGGATCTCCGGGGGATGGTGTTGAAAGCATACCAACAGGTTTTTCCCTTCTTTTTGACACTCTGCTTTTTGGGTTGCTGTGTTGGGTTATTAGTCTGTGCCATAACCTTACCCAAGATCTGTGTAAATATTGATTAATTCTCTATTTTGTTTAGCATAAAACCAGTATTCCTTTTTTTTTTTTTTTTTTTGCCCCTCTCTTCTTCTGAAAAAGCAAGGAAGATGTTTTAAAAGCTCAAAGAAAATAAGGCACTTTAGCAAAAGAAGCTGACTCCTATATCCTGACCTTAATCTCCTGCCCTCCGGCTGCCCCGGTGGTTAAAAACCGACCCCCCGAGGAGTCTGGGACGTGGTACCGGTGGGTCGGGGTCCCCGGCTCAGCCCCATCCCAGCAGATGTGCCGAAGAAAAGTGGTCTCTTAAAACAGTAATTGCTGTGAAATTCCCTGGATCAGGGCACTGCAGTTTGAGGCTGACACAGACCGATCCAAGTTCCCCGAGAGATCTCCACCCTGAGCATGCAACGAGGCTTTTTTTTTTTCTTCCTCCTTTCACTCCGAACTCAGTTGTTCTGTCATCTAATCCCCCGAGCAGCACCTTTAAAGGACACTGAAACAGCACGGAGCCCGCCTCAGCTATTCCCACCTCCCACCCCAGGGCTGTCCTTGCTTTGGCCATTCTGACTCTTCCCCAGCTTTTGCTATATTTTTGTAGTCCTTTATTTCTAGATCCCCGTTCTGCTGCCATCTGGGTCTGCCTCGCAGCAGGGGGGTGGTGATAAAATCCCCCCGAGCAGCTGTGAGCCCCGGGGTCCGGTTTATCCCTGTATCCCCAGGCTGTGCTTTTAGCCAGGTCCAGCGTCCATTTTATTTGACGGGGGAAAAGTTTTTGAGGATCCTGGGATGTTGCTTCGTTGGAGAAATGTGGGTTGGTTGGTTTGGGTTTTTTTCATGTTAGTGTTTGGAGGAGAGAGAATTTAGTCACCCAGCTGCCGGGTGCCACCGCGGGTGGTGGTAGGAGCCGTGTGTTTGGTACCACGAGCTTCGTTCCGCTTTGCGACAGCCTCCTTCCTCCTCCTCACTTGAGAGAGGGAGGAGGTAAGGGAGAAAAAGAAATGTCTGTGCTCGCTTCCCCTTCCTGGAAAAGGAAAATAAGAGATGTGGTGATGGCCAAAGCACTCCTTCCCCTTCTGGGTCCCCATAGCACGGGGCTGAGAAATCTGGGACTGGGGGAAGGTTGGGAGCATTACCCAGTCGGGGCTGGGCACGCAATTTCTTCCTACAGGTTCTGCGTCCCAGAGGGAATAAGGATTTTAGGGTGTTACATGGCTGCATTTAGGCCTTTCCGTGTGGTGTCTTGTAGGGATTGCAGCAGCTCCTGCCCCGTGTCCGGCAGCCTCCTGGCAGGGCTGGGCTGCCCGAGCGCGCATCCCGGCTGGGTACCGCCTCGCAGCCGGAGGGATGCTGGCCCTGCGCCTTCTGCTAGCACCAGAGCATCCACCTCCCCCTCCTTCTGCCGTCAGGATTTTTAATTGTTAAAGTATAAGAAACACATGGAAACTTTTATCACAGTGCTGAGCCTAGTTTTTCTTGTATTTACATAGCCTTGCTTGGTAGGTTGGATCATCTGAAGGGAAGTACTTTGGACAACTGTAAATGATGAGGAGACTAACAATAATCAGGTGGGAAGTGTTACTGCCCTTGGTCACAGGCCTCTGCTTGGGGCTCATTGGTTTGCCATCGCCAGAAACATTTGTTCTGAATTCCTCCAGTAACCCGGGCCCAGCTCCGGTGCCCGTAGCTCTGAAGCTCAGGCGTCACCCAAACCCAGGACTGGTTGCAGCTCGGCTGAGCGATGGAGAACTCACGACACGAATGGCCCCGCGGCTGCCCGCTGGGGCTGTGTGTCACTTTCTGCAGCTCTTGTCCCCCGCTCGACTCCAGCTGCGTGGCGGCTGTGTCTGGGGGGAGGCCGGGCGTCTGGCAGCCCTGGCACAGGGAACACCTTGAAAAGGAGGGGAACGAAACAATTAATGAATTTCCAACACCAAACCGAGCGGGCTGTTGGCGGGGCATCCGTGGTGGTCTCTCCTGGTTGCTGGACCAGTACAGCACTGGGAGTGCTGGGCCACGGGCCTTTTCTTTTAATTTGAAACCAAGTTCCCACAAATCAATTTTTCCACGCAGTTGTCTCGTGATAACCTTTCTTAGGAGCAATCAACTCATTTGATCCCCCCACGGAGCTTGGAGCTGGAGCCGCCTCGCACAACCCCATCCCAGGGCACGGTGATGCCTGGCTACGGGCCGCCTCATTCACGTTATGTGGGGTCTGGGGGGGCCGCAAGCGAGCCTCCCCGTGTCGCTGGGTAATGCTGTTTAACTCTGTAAAACGTGGGTAGGGAGCCATTTGTATGAAATACAAAATAAAATTGTATTGTCGGTTTTATGTCTTGTGTTGCATAGCTTGGCCCTTGTCTGTCCCGGGGCCGTACCCGTACGCACGGGGGTCCCTCAGCATCCGGTAAGGGGGATGCTGCATAAACTTTAAAAAGCATTTTGAAGAGGGCACTGTGCATTGAGACCCCCATTTGAGGTTTGGCCTGTGTTTTGGGGGTTGCTGTTGGGGTTTTTTTTCTTCTTTTTACCTTGCGAGCCCTGCCTGGGACCCCGCATCCCGCGGGGCACAGAGGTGGGGAGGACCCTCGTGTCTCTGCCCGATACACGGACACCCGCAGGTGCCCGGCTCCTCTCTGCCACTGTGACCCAGCTCATCCTGCGATGGTCCAGAGCTTCACCCCATCTGCCCGTGCATACGGCCAATGGAGTCACTAGCAGCGTTTGGATTTGTTATTTATTATTTATTAGCAGCCAGTTGGGTTTACTAGCAGCAGTTAACCGGCCACGGTGCTGCTCCAAGGGTGGGTGCTTCTCCCACCTGATGGCCCAGCCTCTCGCCGGGCTGGGGATGTCACCTGCCCCATCACCATGGGAGGGATCCAGGCTGGAAAACAGCCTTCTCCCCAGGGATGATGTAAACCACGGTACAGCTATGAGCAAACCGCTCCTGAAAATCCCCTTGCTGGCTGCAGCACTGCTCAGGCTCATTCCCCACAAGCCGGCACGGGGAGCCCGGAGCTGCTGTACGGGGGCACAGCCGGTCCCAAAATCCCTGTCCCACCCCATCATTGCAGCCCTCGAACCACGGGAACCCACGGGTGGTAGGAGCAGGGGTGACCGGGAGGGCGAGCAGGTTCCCTGGGGTTTAGCAGCTACGGGACGTTACGTAGCTCAGTCTCGTTAGCTCTGGTTTTAATCGTTGATTGGTATTCAATTCACTGGCATGGGGGAAGGCCAGAAGTAATGTGAGTTAAGCGCCTCCAAGAGATTTAATCTAAAAGGTTTACTTTGGGAAGTGTTCATATATGGAAATGGTTGCTTGTATGTGCCTGAAATATTTAAAAAGACGAAGCCTCTGAGGATCCGCGTGTGGCATGGAAGATTTTCATACAGTTTGGGTCCGTGTAACTCCATGTCTAATTAGTGAACATACTCAAATAATTAACATGCTTATGACTCTCCAATTAGTGATTTTCTGTTCACGTATGCATTCAGGGGTATGTTGGATGTATTTATACGTCGTAGCCCCCGAGACCCCAGCCCCTCTGCCCTGCGCCAGTGCTGCTGTGAGGTTTCAGCCCCAGGGCTGAGCTCCGTGCGGCGATCCCCAGTGTGAGACCGAAGAGGGGGACACAGGGTGCCGGGGCAGCCCCGGGGCCCCTCCGAGACCCCCACTGGCCCCATGGCAGCCCTGGCCCCTGCAGCAGCCGCCGTCTGACCTGCCCAACCCCGGGAGCCTCCTGCAGGCTCCTCGCTGCTTTGGAAAAAAAAAAAGACACGTAAGATCAAACGTGATGAAGGGCACCGTTTATTAACTAAATGAGGTGGGACCAGGGCCAAACTGATTCAAGTTCTAATTGTTTCACTTTTTCCATGTATCATTATTAAAGTTTCCTACTTAGCCGGGCATTATTTCTACCACCACACCCCCTTTCTGCTGCTGCTTTTGTTTGGAGCTGTTTAACTTTGCTTTTGTTACTGGATGGCTGCCCCAGGGACCTTACAAAAATCTCTGCTGGTCCATTTTTTATTAGGAAAAAAGTCCTTGTGCCATAGGAGGGGAGGGTAGAGGGAAAGAGGCTCTTTGGAAAAGTTCCCTCTCCTCCCTTTCTCACGTGTGAAAGAGGCTATTTTAATTACTTCAGGGGAAAAAAAAATAATCTTCCCCACACAAATAATAAAACACAGAAAACTGCCCCTGACTGTAAGGGAACTTACCTGCAAATTATTTTGCCTCGGTTTCTCCCCAGGAAAGCGCAGGCTGGCAGGAAACACCCCCAGAGCTCTCCCAGCCCCGGAGCAGCTTCTTGCACTGGGACACTTAAATATTTTGAATTTTTACATAGTCCTAAAGCAGTCCCTTTGTGCAGGGAGAGCTGGTGGGCAGGGCCTGGGTGGTGGCCAGCACTGCTGCTTTGGGCAGCTAATGCGCACAGGGTCGCGCTCGTGCTGTGCAAAGACGCTGCTCAAGCACGCTTCAGGCTTTTAGATTTATTAATGGAAAAACTACTTTTTTTTTTTTTTTTTCTTTTTGAAGAAACACCTTAGTTCTTCACTCCCAAACCTGAGGGGTGCCAGGAGGTGGCAAGCGGCTGTCCTCCCCGAGCTGATTGACTTGGAGGAGACACAAGCTGCCGGCACTGGGGCATCAAGGGATGGTGGGGCTGGGGCTGACCCGAGGGGCGCTGAGCACCGCCCCTGGAAAAGCTGGCTGGAGGGGACCTCAGGGGACCACCCGCTCCCCGCTCCTGTCCCCAAGCAGCACCAGCCACCCACATCTCTCCCGGGAGGTGTCTAATCCGTCCTCAGGATGGAGACTCCCAGCTCCCCAGGCAGCATGTCCCAGGGCGGTTCCGAGCATCTGGGGGTGCAGGGGGTGCCTGGGATGCAGAGGGGTGCACGATGTGCAGAGGAACGTATGGAATGCATAGGGTCGATAGTGGTGAACGGGGGTGCCTGGGGCTGTACGGGATGTGTAGGGGGTGCAGGGGGTACACGGTGCCCGGGGTGCGGGGACATGGCGACAGCCCCAACCCAGCCGGGCGCTGCGCCTGTCTCCTGCACCATCTAGTGACGGAAACCGAAATATCCACCGGGATGGGAGAAGAACCTGCGCTGTGAGAACTCCCGGCGCTGTGGGGTGGTTCCTGGGTGGGAACAGCCAAATCCACCCGGGGGGCAGCGCTTCTGAGCAATCCCTGGCAAAGGCTGCTCCGGCTTTAAGCCGCAGCGATGGGTTTGAGCCTGTCCCCCGGGCACATCCCGTCTCTTTGGAGACATCCCTTGCCTCTCCTTGCTCGGACACAGCCCTGCCCGCCCTGACCCAAAGGCTGAGGGGCCGGGGAAGCGGGACAGGCTGGGGCTGCCCCACGGCACGGGTCCTGCTCTCCTCGGCAGGACGCCTCGACGCAGAGCTGCGGTGGCCGCGTGTGCCGGTGCCCTGTTAGCTCGCAGGGCCAAGGTGGTCACCGGAGTGACGTTGCACCAGGTAAAATGATTTCAGTCCTTGGTGAGTGGTGGATGGTCTCAGAAAAGCTGGGTCCACTTGAGCAGGTGCATTTTGGGGGGTTTATCCCAACTCCTCGCACACATGCTACAGGCATCCTGGCTCCATCTCTTTTATGGGATTCCTATCACAAATTGCCCGGAAAATAATCACGCTGAGCAGCTTATCTGCCCAGCTCTGCTTAGGAGGGGAAAAGTTCACACACCACTGCCAAGAACTGGGAAGCAATGGCCACAATTGCCCCTAAAAGCTCTATGTCCCGTAAATTAATGTGTTTTCAAGTGAGCCTTGCACCGGGCAATCCTCAGCACTGCTCGGTGGGTAAATGCATTGCACTGCTGAGAGAGCAGCAAGGCTGAAATCAGTCAAGAGTCTTTTCAAGAGTTGCCAAAGATAATTTTTTTTCTCAGATGCCGTCAGTCCAGTGGGATGTGACCCTACAGGACACAATCACCGGGCTCCAGGGTGGATAGCAGGCAGGCAGGAGTGTAAGGCCAGGGCTTTGGGCAGAGCACAGCCGTACCACGCTCTAGCCGGGTGGCACACGTGCTCCGGCACCTGGGCACGGAGCCCCTTGGAGGACACTCTGCAAACTCAGCAAGCACACTTACAAAATGGATTTTGCTTTGCCCTATCGATAAGCAAGCTTCCACATGATCCGAGTGCTACGCAAACAGCACAGAATTACAAAATTCTAAATTATCATGTGTTTTCTTAATTCCCAGCTCTCGAGATGGCTACTGGGAGGGTGAGACAGTAGTCCCACCAAGGCAGAGGACCCCTCCAGAGGAGCCTTGCCCAAGCAGAAGAGGGAGAGAGGAGCTGCCACAGGCAGTAACCACCCTAACCCGGAGCAGACCAGGAGCTCTGGTCATGGCCATGCTGGTGGCAGTGTCACACAGGGTCAGTGTGATGTGACTGCACAAGAGCAGGAACCGGCTGCTCCATGGCCGCTGGGCCGCTTGCAGCATCTCAGCGGCCTGTCGGTGCCGATTCCCCAGCCAGCCCCTGCCTGACTGGTTTGGGTCACGTTAGAAAATCCGTTTGCACAAGAACAAAATATTTGCACAAGAAGTGGTTTCTCAGCTATTCCGAGATTTGCTCCTTCTCCCCCTGTGATGGAGGTACTTCTTTACTCTGCCGGCTCCTCAGCATCTGATTTCACTTTACTGGAACCTCCTGGACCTCGTTTCCCACACGTTGCTCTTCATCTAACAGCTGAAAGCGTGTTTCAGAAGGCTGCAGTGAAATGCACTGATTGCTTTCAGAGGGGTCATTTGGGAGAACTGGGACTGGTCCTTCCTCTGCAGTGAATTTGCTCCGTGACTGCCCGAGCCATTTACCGGCTCCTAATTCTGTGCGGTTTTCATCATCTCCGTGCCCAGGTTGAAGCATCCTTGATGTTGGATGATGAGTGGGGTTTGCATTCTGGGGAGCACCCAGCAAAGGCTGGCAGGAGAGCGGCGTCGCTCTGGGCTAACATGATTATGTGCAGTAGCTGGTGGTGCTGTGGCAGAGCTGGCTGGAACACAAGGTGTTTCTGTAACTGCTAATTTATGTAGATTCACAATACAAGAGCAAACCCCATGGTGTTTTCATGTTGAATACGTGACATTTATAATACATTAAGGATTCATCTGCAAACCAAATAAAGCTGAATGTCATACATGTCTACCGCTTACTTTTGACAGGCTAAATCTGCAGTCTAACCACAGTTATTTATGAGCACTGCAAATTATTCCTCTGTAAACATGCTGTTGACTGAATAATTATTAAGATTGCATTAATACTTAAGACCATACACTCCCAATTCCTTATTTCCTCATGGACCAAGCAGGCGTTTGAGGTTCTTACACAGCCCCAAGGCAGGGTAGGGCAGGCCGACGCTGCTGCCTGCGAGCCCCTGATCTGCCGGAATCAGCCGCCCCCGGCTCCCACTCCGCTCGTATCACTGCTGACGGCTTTGGCTCTGTGGTGGCCCAGGCCTGGCATTGAGATGCCACCTCCAGCCTCTCTCCAGGCAGGAGGTATCTCAACCTTCCCCATTTACTGCACGACCCGGGCTCTCCATCCCTTATCCCAAGCAGCAGCGGATCTCTGCCTGGCTCAGATAAATGCTGCCATCTGCTTCTCCTCCCCAGGCACTAGCTGCAGCGATCGCTCCCTGGTCTGTGCCTCTACCTTCCACGTAACCCTGTGATCATCTCTGCCGGAGAGATGCTTCCCCAGCCTGCCCTCGCCCACGGCTGGCTCAGGCATCCTCAGCTCTGCGCGGCCAAACTGTCCCATTCCTAAGCGGGCGCCTTGCTGCACGCCTCCAGGGAGCTGCATCATTCCAGCAATTCAAGCACTGTGTGTATTTTTAACACCGCCGTGTTTCTGAGTGAGTGCCCCTCGAGTTATTGCAGCAGATGACAGCGTTGCTCAGATTTCTGAAATGGCTTTACCAGCAATCTGCGTATCTGCCTCCAGGCAAAGCCAAGCGTCACGTGTAAAGCAGTAATAGTTAACAGGCAGGAAACCAGAACATAAAAAGCTCCTCTCCCGAGGCCAGAGCTGCTCCGGGCTCCTTTGGAGCAGACACTGCTGCCCTTGTCTGCTGCCCAGAGTAAACGCCACTGGGAAAAATACTGCGCTGCAGAGAACGACTGATTTTCAGGGGCTGGGAGCACATTTGCTTTCTGAAGCTGTGCCCGATGTTTCTTTCTCGCGGTGCCAGTGGGTAGGAGGGGCTCACATCACTGCTGCCCCCAGCTCTGCCCGCCTTCCACCGGGTGCCGCTGCTGGGGAGCGCCGGGCCCGCACTGCCGCTGCCCCCCGGCAGCCCCCCCCGCCGCCACAGCAGCCCCCCCCCGCCGCCACAGCAGCCCCCCCCGCCCACGGCTCGATGGATCGCCGTTCCCCTTTCCGATCTATTAACTATTACCCCGACCCTCGGCCTCGCCCGGCTCTCGCAGCGCGCGTTGTGCAATGGCATTCGTCCATCTTGCAGCAGCGTTACGGGGGGGGCTGGTTCGGGGCTCCGGGGGGGGGCTCGGCGCGGCGGAGCCATCGCGTTGCTCCCAGGCAATCCCACCGGGCGCCCGTTTCTTACCGGCACCAGCCGGATTTCTGACCGTCCCAGCCCTGCGGCGCAGCAGGGTCGCGGCCGGGCGCGGATGCCGATGCCGGTGCCGATGCCGGTACCGGCGCAGCCCTGCCCGCCCCGCCCGATGGCCGCGGGTCCCCGAGCCGGTCGCCGAGAGCGACTTGAAATAAATCTGTGAAATATTCTCGGTGCAAAACCAGGACACGCCTCCTCGGAAAGCTCCGGAGCCGGCTAGCGGGGCAAACGCGGGGGCCGAGGTGCCCTCCGGCCCCGGGGGGAGGCTCCGGGGATGCTGCAGGGCGGAGGGGCCGGCGGGGCCCGGGGCTGGCAGCATCCCCCCTCCGCCCCCCGGAGCGGGGCCGCCTCCGCGGGGGGCCGGGCCGGGCCGGGCCGGGGCGGAGCCTCCCGGCGGGGCCCTCCGCGGTGCGCGCAGAGCCGCGGAAAGAGCCGTTCCGCGCCATGCGGGACTACGAGGAGGTGACCGCCTTCCTGGGCGAGTGGGGCCGCTTCCAGCGGCTCGTCTTCTTCCTCCTCAGCGCCAGCATCATCCCCAACGGCTTTAACGGGATGTCGGCCGTCTTCCTGGCCGGTACCCCCGAGCACCGCTGCGCCGTGCCCCGCGGGGCCAACCTGAGCGGCGAGTGGCGCAACGCCAGCATCCCGCTGGAGCTGCGGGGCGGGCGGGCCGTGCCGAGCCGCTGCCGCCGCTACCGCCTGGCCGCGCTCGCCAACTTCTCGGCCTTGGGGCTGCGGCCCGGCTCCGACGTGGAGCTGGGGTCGCTGGAGCAGGAGCCGTGCCTGGACGGCTGGGAGTACAGCCGCGATGTCTACCGCTCCACCATCGTCACCGAGGTGCGCGGCCGCGGAGCCACC
This sequence comes from Balearica regulorum gibbericeps, assembly GCF_011004875.1. Lineage (NCBI taxonomy): Eukaryota > Metazoa > Chordata > Aves > Gruiformes > Gruidae > Balearica > Balearica regulorum. Next base: position 19,757,575 of record NC_046197.1, read on the forward strand.
CCCCCCCCCCCCCGCCGGTGTCCCCGGGGAGAGGCTGTGCCCAAACGGGCTGTGCTGGGGCTTTGGGGGGTCGGTCTGCCTTGGGGGGGGGGGGGGGCGGCGGAACAGGGCGCAGCAAACTGCGGGTCAAGTGCCGGTGGGAAGGGGTCCGCTGCTCCAGGGGGCGGGAGGGATGCGGGGGGGGAAGGGTCCCGGGAGGAGCCGCCCGTCCCTATTATCTCGTCCTTGTTTAAACTCAAGCCTGTTTCGTTTGGAGAGGGCTTTTCTGTGGAGGGGGAGGCAAAGGCTGAAAATAGAAGCCGGAGAGTTTCCTTCTGCCGGCACGCTGACCATCCCGATAAACTTTCCATCTGATGGAATCGCTTGTTCCCAGTCTCCCGGTGGATGGGGCCACGGACACTGTCAGCTAAACGCACAAACAGCCCGGCTGGGTCTCGGGCAGCGGTGGGCCCTTGCTGGTCACTGCACCCCGTGCCGGTGCTGCTAGTAGCCACACTGGTGTCTTTGGTGGCCATTGGTGCTGGGTTAGGCAAGTTGGTGGAAGGCAGGTGCCGTGGTCGTTGCCCGCGGTCTGCGGTGCACCTGGCTTGCTGCGGCAGGCTCTCGCGCGAGCCTGGTCCCAGGCTGGGGCAAAGCTGTCGGCTCGGTTTTTAAGACTGTACGATGGCATCATTTGTACAGGGTGTCTCGTGGGCCTGTGGAGGGTGACAGGTTGTGTCAGCACTTGTTTGGGTTTTCTGGCCGTGCTGCGGTGCTGTGGCAGGGACACGCTGTCTGTCTGCGCGCGCTGGTGGGGGAACACGGAGCTCTGGTAGAGAAGGAAAACCCGATTCCCTAAAGCTGCAGGGTTGCTGCTGCTCTTTTGTGTTGTGTTAGCAGGGTAAAGGAATAACGGGCTTATCCTCACGCCAGCCAGTGTTTGGGTTTGGCAGCTGGCGGGCACCGCAGTCGTTTGGCCGAGCAGCATGCCCCAGGTAGACGAGGGATGCCCCACCGACGCACCGATGGCTCACGCTCGGGGTGCACGGCAAGCGGGGAGCAGGTGTCTGGCCCTCGTCTCAAGTCCCCGTGACTCAGCAGCTACGTCTGCCACCAAAACAACGTCGCATGAGGTCACAGCCGGGAAAGGTCCTGAAGGAGAAGCGCGTGGCAGCGGGTCTGTGCCGGGGGTGTGCAGGCGCGGGCTTCGGCCGCACTGAAGCGTGTGGGGAGGGAGGCGAGAGGGGAACGGCTCCGGGCTAGGGGAGGGCAGGACGTGGGCAGGGGACGCCAGCCTCCTCTTGCGTGCCAGAGCCGAAGCCGTCGGCACGCACAACACCCGTGTGCGCGTATCTCTTGCTGTTTGTGCTGGCAGTCGTGTTCGGTTGCCAAGGATCCCTCACAACACCAAACCAAGGCAGGGGGTGCTTGGGAAGCTCGCCCCGCTCCTGGCCGTGGGCGAACCATAGCGGCAGCCCACGTGCTGCGTGCCCACCCCTGGGCTGGCACGGCTGCGTGGCGGACGCCTGGTAGCCACCACCGGCACAGGCAGCACCCCAGCGCTCGCTGCCGGAGGGAGCCCGGATTATCCGGGGGCAGCTCTGATCTTGTGATCTGTGTTCTGAAGTTAGCAGTTGCTCTGAGGGAGACAGTAAATGGAGCAAAAGGAGGAGAAAGGCTGTTCCTTCCCAGCGAGCAGCAACCAACCTGTGTTGGCAGATGCCAAACCAGAGCCTTCCGTGCCAGATTCAGATGGGACGCGGCAGTGGGGTTTGCCACGGGGCCTGGGGCGCGCTGGAGAGGCAATAGCACATTCGGAGATGGAAACCAAGTGCCAGGTTCCCATCTGTGAGCCAGATGGAAAAGAAGGATACTTGTTTTGTTTTAAAATTGTCATGGACATTTAGAAAAAATGCAGAATTTGGTTTTATAACAAGGAAAACAGTCACTGATGAAACCCTGAAAAGGAGCAGTCCAGTTAAACTTGAGATGATTATTTTTGTACCCATTTTTCTCTGTATTAGGAAAGACAAGCCAGGACATGCCTTCAGAAAAGCTCAGTGAAAAAACATCTTCAGTTTAAGAACTCAATTGAGGAGCAAAACTTGATGCTACAGGATTAAGCGCTGGAGGTTGTATTTGATTGTGCAGTTGCATCAAATCTTATTACTGCTGCTTGAAAGGAACAGGCTGGGTGATGCCAGCTCAGCACCGGTGTTACTTGGTCTGCAGGGACGTGTCAAAGCCTGGGAACAGAGGATCCCAGACTCAGTCATCTGCTCGGTCTTAACATGGAGATAATGGTGGAAAAGTGAATGTGTGCACAGCGCAGGTGAAAAAGGTGATCATCGGGCCAGGGTGATAAGAGTGAGTCTGTAAGTGCAATGATGAGCAAGTGGAAATGTGGGGTCAGTGTGGGGTTAGGTGAGATGAAGGGGCTGCAGGGTTCCTTTTGCTTCACGGGGCTCAGCCGGGTGCCTCGGCAGGCTCCCGGGGTGCAGGAGCCCCTTGGCCCAGCTGCCTCCCCCTGCCTCCAGAGCAGCTCCCCGTCTGCTGCAGCTCCTCCAGCTGACCTGACATAAAATCGCTGTTTTTCCACCTAAGCAGGTGGCCGCTGCACCGGGTCGGTGCCACCCGTGGTGGCACAAGAGGGCTTGAGCAGATCTAGCAGGTCCTGACCCCAAAGCAGGGCTGCTTCTCTCTCACCACTCCTTCCGCTTTCTGCCATCTGTGCTCTGAAATTAATTTAAACCTTAACATACGCATTTTTGGTACGGTGGGGTTTTTCTGTCTGGAACTTAACCTACTTCTGCTTTAATTCCAGATAACGGTGCTGAGATCTGACCATAATTAGAGGCTCAAGCATGAGCACCAGTTTCGCTCTCGGGAGCGGCGCGTTAGCGTCCAGTTAATTCCCTTGAGCCAGGTTGTCTTCCAACACCTTTCCCCTGCTCCCCGGGGACGCGCTCGCTGGGCTGCTCCCTACCACCGAGGCACAGCACGTACCCCAGGCACCGCTGCGAGACCCCTGCAAAGGGCAGGATGAGTCCCGAAGGCTTTGCTGGGGCTCCTCACCTCTCGCCTGTGTTACCCTGCTCAGCTCCCTGTCCCAGCCCTGGCACCGGCTTCTCAGTGAAGGCAGAAACCAGAAGTTTTGGGACTGGCAGAGGTGAGAAGCTGGGTATGAATTGCTGTGGTTTGAAGGCATCTGAAGGATTTTTCTGTTCCCTTACGGCTTTTTCCAGCAGCGGCGAGCAGCCCTACCCAGCACCGGTTGCCCGCCCTGTGCTCGGGCAGGGAGGTGTCTGCGCTCGTCCCTCGTGCACGGAGCGGGGCCGGGCTCATTGCTGGACTTGGCGCCCGGGGTGCAGCACGGGGCAATCTGTGAATATCTTTTAATATCTCGTGAGCTGTTCGTCTTCAGATTTACTCTTGGAATCAAGGTCAGATTCTCCCTGGATTATCGCCTCAGCCATTCACACAAGGCTCCACCAGTGTTTTCTTCTCTGATGTGAATGGGCTGATCCTAGGATGGTTAATTAGTGATTTCTGATTGAGAACGTAGGTGGCAGAGTCACTTCGGGCAGTCAGGGCACCTTCTCCAGCAGTTGCAGTTTTTCAGAAAGCTTTTCCATCCATAGTGTTCCCATGGGCAGTGCCGGGCAGAATTGGCTTTTCCAGTAGCTGGGAGCTCGTGGGAAAGGCTTGGAAGGATTTGTTGGTAATAAGGTGATTTAATAGTGTTCTTCTTGAGCAGTTCTTACTCCTAGTGTTCAAAGCACTTGCTTGGAAGCTTACACGAACTTTGCTCTCCAGTATACTTAGGGATGTTACAGAATTACTTATTTTCTGGTTAATGAATAATTAGTCCAGTCCAGTCAGCTTGGAAGTTGTAGCTGTAGGTAGTTTAGCTGTGGCTGGGCTGTAGCTCCTCTGCCCATGGTGTGCTGCTCGGTGCTGGCTGTGATGGATGCAGCCTCTGAGGAACAGGTCAAATAAGTTAAATTTCATTTTTTCCCAAGTACTGCTTGCAAGGAGTCAGCATGCAATGAATACCTCAAAGCCCTATACGTTCAGACACGGGTGAAATCTTCCCGTGTTGAAACATGCTTGATCACTGTGTAGTGCTACGGCATGAGCCTTTGGGGAGGGGCGGCTGGCTTTTGGGAGAAGACGAGACATACCTATAGAGCAGGGCTGTATAGATCATTGCCCAGGTCCCGTGTGCTGCCTGTGGTATTGGATCTGAAATAGGTGGTGTGCTTTTCTCACTCAACAGCTTCAGGTATACTCGGAGTCGGATGGATTTGATGTGTTTGCGTGGTTTCTGGTCAAATTCAGCAAGTTTCTGTAGACAGCGACCCCTCACCGGCCAGCCGGCTGCTGCGTGCTGTTTACCATATCCTGCAAATCTTAAAGACTCAACCTTTTATAGTGAATTTTTGCTGTCTGTGCAGTATGTCGTGGGAAATGGTAGAGTGAACAGCTGGGTAGGAAGCATTTGGCACCAAGGAAACACAGGAAGCAACTCGGTTTCATGGGCAAGTTATTATTTAGCTGGGTTTATTTTGCAGCCAAAGTGCCTTTGGCACTGTGGAGGCATTTTAAAAACACCGACCCTTAACCTCGAGCAACTGAAGTCTGAAGGTCCGGGAGCAGGCGCTGCACTGGCAGCCCCAGAGCTGGGTGCTCAGCACCCAGATAATTAATAATAGTCTGTATCGGCCGCAAATTCTGCCACCGGCTTTCCCAGAGCGGGGACAGGGAGGTGCAGGAGGACGTGGCACAATGTCTCCGTAACGTGGGGACCAGGTGAGCCCGGCTGGTGTGGAGCTGCCGTGGCTGCCGCAGCTGGCAGAAGCTGCCCCTCCGCCGCCTTTCCTTCTTCCCTGCTTGCGCTGCGTAAAGAAATGCTCGCTTTTAATGCCGTGTTTCCTGAAGCTGAATTTTGCTTTGTTTTAAATAGGGGGTTTAATTTCCACCAGGTTTCTTTACAGAAATCTCAGTTTTCTTTGACATGCGAAATGGATCCCTGTATATATTTTTCAGGACTAGCATCCTTGAACACACCGCTGACCCGCGTGCTCCCATCCACCTTATCATACACAGCGAAGATAAACGTGGGTGCACGCCCAGGCCAGCCCACGCCTCACCACCTCTCCCTTCTCAGCAGGGACAAGAAAATATTTTACAGAAACACCAGCCATAGGTTTTAGGGGTTTTTTTTGTTATTAATCAGATTTAAGAATTGGAGGCATGTTTCAGTCCTCAAATCTCCATGTTCCCATGTTAAAGACCCTGTGTGTGTTTCTCAGGAAGAGGCACAGGCTGTGTTTTTAGTCTTGATTCATCTCTTTTTGTCGCAGAGCTGGTGGTACTTTGCAAGCCGGGCAAAGGGCAGAGGTACCTGGCTCCCCACCGCTGGCAACGTACCTTCATTCTGCCTGAAAGCAGGCATCGGTTGCATCGCTTCCCTAAATTGTAGTCCAGAGCAAACTCCATCGAACCACACCACATCCCCCCTTGCTTTGGGGTTTACTTCTGCTTGTTCGACAGCAGCGGCAGAGCCCGGCGGCGCTGTTTGGTTTGATGTTGGCAGGCGCAGCGCTGTCAGGCGGCATCTGGGTCTCTTTGTAATGCAAGAGTTGCTCCTTTTTGTTGCCTGCAGCTGAGCTGAGGAGCCCGAGCAGCCCAGAGCGGCGGTTTCTGGCCCATCGCCCTGCCTTTGCCTGGGCTCCGCACCGCTTGCCGAGACAGCTCGGCTCCAGGCACGGGGTGAGCACTGGTACGGGTGATGTCCCCGCTCTCTGATAGCACGGCTAATTATTAAAATTATGCTATACTTTGATCTGTTACCTAATTGGCTTACCTTTGTGGTAGAATTATCTAATCTGAGACTGATGTGTTTGAAGTCTGTCCATAAGTGGTTCTGGCAGGCATCCCTTAACTGGGAGATTAGTCACTGGGATGGGAGCAAGCCGTTACTCGGCTGTAACTTTGGTGAACTGAGATTCATGATGCTGTTTTGATTTTTTTTTTTTTTAAACCTTGTCTGGTGTGTTACGGACAGCTTTAGGTGGAAGTTTCCACGCTGGCTCCTGTCCTAAGCTGCCAGCCCCAGCCCGGTCCGGTGGCGGGGCTGAGCGATGGGTAGTGAGTCAGCCCTGCAGGTTGTGGGGATGGAAAGGAATCTGGAAATATGTCAGCATGGGAAAAGAGATTTTTTTTTTTTTTCTGTGCATCTTCTTGCATATGTTTCGTCAAACCCAGAAGTTGTAGAAATGCAGCAGGTTTTGTGCTGGCAGAGGTCAGGTAAACTGGAAACTGTCCCAAGCTGGGAAGAGGGCAGTCCCCTGCCCTTCTCCATCGCTCTGCCTTTCTGGTGGGGAGCATCTTGGGCCATGGGGAGCCAGGTCCTGGGTGTCGGGGAGCCTGGGGGGCACGGCATGGGGAGCTCGTGCTGGAAACGGGGCCAGGGCAGCCCCCGGGCTGGCCGCTCACCCACTTGAGAAATGATGGGGTCCCATCAGACGGCCGCCGGTGTTTCAGCCTGATGGGGCTTGCCTGGGGAGGAAACCACCTTCCCTCTTGTTCTGTGCTTTAAGCTGGGCGTCCTGGCAACGACCTTCTCTGTGAAAGCAGTGCTGGTGCCAGCGATGGGCAGAAACGTGGGTGTGGGGAAACTAAATTAAATTACGTGGAAATGTGTGTGTCTCCAGCCAATAACCCCTGTGCCTGCATGAGGCTCAACGCGGCTGCGGCTGAGCACGGGCCCTTCTCTTGCAGTGGAACCTGGTGTGTGAGGATGACTGGAAAGCCCCGCTGACCACCTCCCTCTTCTACGTGGGGGTCCTCATCGGCTCCTTCATCTCTGGGCAGCTCTCGGACAGGTAACGCTGCTGCTCCCAGTCCGCCCGTGGGCAGAGCAGGGCAGACCCGGTGCCACGACTGGTGCCTTTGCTCTTAAGATGCTTAAGGGAGTTAAATGTCCAGTTCTCTGAGTTTTGATCAAAATGAGGTAACTGGCCTGGCTTCTTCAAAACTCCCACCCGTGATCTAGGCGTAGGATTCCTGCCTCTGGGTGCTGTAGGACACCAAGAGCTTTGCAGATTGATGTGGTGGTTTTCACTGCACGACCACATCTGTTTCTTTATCTAGTCTTTCTAGTATTTCAAAAGATCTTGTTCTGTGTCACATATTAACTGACAGTCCATTCTTGGAGCTGCAGGATAGAAATTTGTCCTGTGAATGGAAGCTCTGCGTAGAAGAGGTGGTTTGCTGGAAATAAAGAAAGCATATCCAAGAGAAAGAAAGGTAACCTGTAAATGAATAGCAATCATGTCATACCATCTAAGTAGATGTAAAATATCAGGAAAACATTCCAGGTACTTGACAACTATCTCAGCAGTATTGAAGTTTTGGCCTTACATGTGTCAAAGGCAGAATATATGTTCCTTCTGTGAGTCTCTGCTTCCCTCTTCACACACCCCGTAGCCCTTCTTGCCGTATCATTATGGGGGGGTCTCCAATACTGCTTTGCTTGCTGCCTGTTAATGAGGAAGTCTTAAGAGCAGCAGCACTCCTCTGGATGCTTAGCAGAGGGGTTTCAAAACTCGATGTGAGTCTTAATCCTAAAGCCTCCAGCATTAAATTCCATGTGATCTGAATTTAATCTCCTGACTCCTGCCCCCGGCGCAGCAGTCAGTCGGTGTTACTGTTTGAAAGGGAGATGAGATAATCACTAAATTCCGCTGGTGCCATGTGCCCACCGGGAGCATCTGAGAAAGCAAGAGTGCGTGCCCCGGCGGCAGCGCGGCCGGTCAGCCTGCCCGAGAGCCACGTCACCTTCTAGCATTAGCTGTTGATTTGATTTTTTTTTTTTCTTTACTGTTTTGTCAGTAAAGGGGTATGTTCTGAGCCTCTACGTGAGCCGTTTCCCTGCGGTGCTGCAGAAACCTTTCCTAAGTCAAGGGCTGCCGCAGGGAGCGGGTGATGCAGCCCGTGCAGCATCGTGCGGAGGGCAGCGTGCCCTTCTCCGGTGCTGGGCCAGCACACAGGCATGCAAACTCGTACGTAAGCTTGCTCTTACCTTTCCATAAGAAAATGCTACGTACTTCTAATGCAGAGAAGCAGGTGAGAGAAAGGGTGCAATATGTACGGCAACTCAGACTGAAGCCAGTTGATAAAGTTATTTAACAGATTCAAAGTGTAATGGTGGTGTAATGTACAGATGCCAGTGGCCGAAAAGCCATCGTTTCCTAACTTTCGGCTGTGGGGCTTGCCGTCTCCATGTGTCTCTCACTTACGTACTGTTGTCTAGTCTCTGTAGTCCCTGTCTAGTGGCTCCCTGAAGTTTCTGCTCTTAATTTTTGTTCTCGGTTTATTTCCTGGGTCTTGGAACTTTTAATTTTTTTTATTGCTTATGAAAATAATAAACAAAACTCTTTAAGATGAACCAAACTTCAGGTTGTGCTAAGCTGCATCACTTGAGGTTGGATATTTGTGCTCCCTTGTGCTCTCTTATATAGCCCCACTCCATAAGCACATACTGTTTCAATAACAATATTTATCTTTTGCAAAAGGTTTGGCAGGAAGAATATCCTTTTTTTGACGATGGCCGTGCAGACTGGCTTCAGCTTCCTGCAGATCTTCTCCACCAGCTGGGAGATGTTCACTGTGCTCTTTCTCATAGTGGGGATGGGACAGATCTCTAACTACGTTGTGGCCTTCATACTGGGTATGAATATGTCTGCATTAGATTAAATACTTGCTTAATGTACTGTTATTTTTTTTCCCCCTCTGAACCTGCATCATTTAGACAGTGGTAAATCCTCAGTGGTACAATTCCTAACTGTATGATTTTTTTTTGCTCTTGGGTACTTCAAGCCTATACTTTCTACAGGTTTAGAGAAAAAGATGAGAGCAGGAAACCTCTAAATAAACATCCATTTCCCTCCTCTTTGGAGAAGACGTTCCAGGAAGCGTTGGGGGTTTGTTATCAGAAGCAGCAGGTCTGAGATAGAGAAGGCATTCGGGTTCCTCCCTGCCTCGCCGCCCCTTTGCAGAGGGGTGGGTGCATACCTGGGTGCCAGGCTGCAAAGCCTTGGAGCAAACCAGCATTTCCAGGCACGGTGAACGTGGGGGGGACCAGAGCGAGGGAGCCGGGTGGGTGTCAGAGCCCCGTGAGCCATAAAGTCATCAGTCTCAGCGCCAAGGTTAGCGATAAAGTCCCTAATATTAGAGGCCAAGGTCTGTTTTGTTTTCTACAGGGAGCGTAGGAAGACAGAGCCAGTGGCCGTGGGGAGGCTGCACGGCTGCAGTCTCTGCCCGGGGACCCCGCGGGGGTGGGGGGACCCCATGGGAAGGGGACCCTGCAGAGTCTCCCACTGGTCACGGGGCTTTCAGGAAAGGCGACTGCATGGTGAATATCGGGGATGGCTTATGCAGGCCTCAGGGGGGAGCCAAGATTTGCAAGAGCTGTCTTTAGAGTGTGCAAATAGATATTTATGTCAGCTTTTAAACCAATGGGGTCAGAATTACAATTTGTAGATTGTAACATCAGCTAGTCCAAATTAAATCCATATTCTAATAGCTAGTGCTGTTCTTTCCTACCCCATGAGGCTTTAACAGGGAAAATTAGAGCAGAAGAGCATGATATGAAATCAGGGCTATGGAGGGGATATGGCATCGTGTCCCCAGGCAGCCGTGGGTCACCACTTGGAGTGGCGGAGGGAGGATTCCGTATGTCAGGCTGTCAGCAGGGAGACCCCTTGCCATCGCTGTTGCCACTGCTCCCTCCGTCCTGGTAGCTAACTCTTGTGCGGAGCCGATGGAGCCGGAGCGAACGCCTGCCGTGGGAAGGCTGGGAGGTACGGCACTGGGTCAGGACTGCTGGCTTGGCTGACAACCCTCTTGGAAGCACGTGGGGTTTGTGTAACACCGGTCCCTCTGACGGGGCAGGAATCTAGCTCCGTGGCTCCCCCGGGAACATGGGGCACAGATCGGGATGCTGCCCTGGCACTTGGCAGAGGCAAAGCTGGGGGGGAGGGCCCAGAGCACCCCGCTGGCCAGATGTCCCCACTGCTGAGAGGTAGGACTGGGTGTCCCGAAGCAAAGTCAGGTTTGTTTAATTGCACAGCTGCAGTTTGCCGACACTTTATCCCTTGTGTTGTCTCTTCTGCCGTCCTGTTTTCTGCGGAATTGCTGCAGGAGCGGTAACTCCCTGGGAGCAGAGAGGCAGGTGCTTCAGGCACTCGCCGTGCTGCCGATCCCCCGTCAGCCTCGAGGCTGTTACTAAGGGCAGGATTTATCTAAAATAATTTAGGCGTTAGCTTCCTAACTTGAGTGAGTCATCAGCCATCCCCATAGGTAAGGAGGGAGGCACTAATGGAGGATGGTCCTTCCCACCCTACACTGCGTAGCCCCAACCTCTGCCCGTGGCAAACCCGGGGGCTTCCAGGAAGCCACACACGTCAGTGGTGCTGGATAGGAGAATATACCCATGGAAAGAAAAAACTCCTTTAGAAAGCCCATCCTGATGATGGGATGTGCTGGAGATGCTTCCCTTGTTTCACCCAACGGTGGTCAGGGCTGTGACACGGGCTCAGGAGGGGAGCAGTGACACCAGCACGTGTAAAGTCCCTGCTGACGCTGGCTGTGCTGCTCCGTCCCCAACCTGGGGGTGTTTGTGGGTTTTTTAAAGCGGCCACCTCAGCACAGGTTTCTCCTGTTGTTCCGGCTTTCAGCACCCGAACCTGCGTTGCCTCCCCACGCGTAGCTCAGACCCTGTTCCAGCTTTCTCAGCCACTCGGACTCTTCCTGCCCTTTGCACTATTGCTGCCCGCCTTCATGGGAATAGTTTCTCTCCTAAGCTGTTGGTGAACTTCTGTATTCATGTAGCTAGCAAACAGGATTGGTTTTTTTAGTCTTGGGTATTTTTTCCACTTTCTCTGCAATATTAAATGTTGGGGGTTTTACTGCACTACATAACCAAAATATACTCTCCAGACTTCCTGAGACCCTCCTGTTTGCTGAGTGTCATTTGCTTTTTAATTGAGTCCAGATGAAGCTGTGGGAGTTACGGCCCTGGCAGTGCTCCTGGTGGAGAGGAGAGGTCTGTAGGTCTGGGGCTGAGACCTCAACAAGAAGTCAGGGGGACCTGAGGGTGCCCATGGATTTTGTTCAGCAGTGGCTAGGTATCTCATTGGAAAGGAAATTAGGTGCTCTTGAAGGCTTACCAAAGGCTCCATTTTTATGACTAGATATGAGGTTAGTGCTAAGCTGTGCATGACACAGTGGTTAGGATGCTTTCATTGACTGCTGTCTGGCTACTGGAGCAGTAGCGTTACTAGAAGATGGCATCTTCCCTGGTTGTGTCCTTCAGCACGGGATGTGCTGGTCCAACATTCCAGCCTTCTGTTCCAAAGAATAAACCTGAAATTTGTTCCCACTCACTGTAAATTCATGTCCTTCCATCCCGAAGCACCCGTGTCAGTCTGCCGTCCACAGCCCTGCTCTCCTCCAGAAGTGCTCAGCATCGAACTGCATGTTAAACCCCAAATGGGTTAAGTGGGGGAGCAGGCTGTGTTCTAGCTGAGCTGTCGGGAAGGCTCCTGAAAGTCTGCCCCCCATTCCCCTGCCTGTCCTTATCTGTCTTGAACAATGCGTTAAGCAAAGCAAACACGAGTCGCTCATTCATCTGAAGGTCCTCGATAATCCCAGCAGCTTTTCTGTACTGGGTGGGTCCGCGCTGTGCTGCAGGTGACCTCCGCTATCGCTGGTGCCAGCACGGCAGGGCAGCACGGCAGCCCAGGCCATAAACCGCTGGGTGGGACAGAAGCAGATCTGCCAGGCAGGGAAAAGGACCAGGGAGCAGTGAAGCTCCTTCAGTTCCTCGAACTCTTTCAGTAGTTTGGCTGGGGTGAACGTACAGTCGTGGCAGCTCAGTATTTTGGAAATGAGGCTAATGGAGATAACTGAAGTACTCTCTGCTCAGTCCTTCCCGCGAGGAGAGGGCATGGCGAGCTGTTCAGTGCAGCTGGAACCTATGGGACTCGCTGCTGCAGGGAAGTACCACGGTGCCAAGCAACATTTGGATTTAAACGTGCATTCAAGTTACTGCCTGCCAGCTGAGCTGCTTGAACTGGTGGGGTGCATGCTCCTAGGCTGACACAGAGGACAAAAAATGGGACATAAACTCTTTCACTTCACGCTCAGCCTGATGCAAGTACGCAGTAGCTGACCAGCCGGCTCGGTCGCATCCCTGCAGCGCTGCCGGTACCGCAGCGGCTCCATGCCTTGCACTCGCATCCACCTCTGACCACTGGTGGGAGCCGGACTGGGCGCTCCGTCAGCCAGTACTGGGATTCCTTCATCCCGGTGTCCTTGGAGCAAACTGCAGAGGTTCACGTTTCACTGTGCACTTCTGTATGGCAGCCTGCATTTTTTGTTCCCAACTCATTTAAACTCCTGGCAGTTGTGAACAAGACAACTTCAGTTAAAGGACACTGTCAGCTGTTTCTCTTTTCCTTTGCCAGCCTTTGCAATAGAAGAGAACTCACTGAACCGTGGTTCTCCAAATCCTCTGCTAGATCTGTGAGCAAATACCAATGGTAATAACATAGGAACTGCATAGATATTGCCATTACAACTATGTTCAGCATTGAAAACAGTTTTGTGTCTGACTGCTGTGGCACTGGAAGCGCTCAAATGGTGCTGATCTCACGGGTGCTTCAGTGGCAGCTCCTGGGGGAGATGCACAACAAAAATCTGGAGGAGCCTCCCACCAGATTAATAGCACCGTGATGATGGTCATCTCTTGGACCATTACTCCTTGACTGTGTCCCTTTAAGTATTGTAAGAAAAACTGCTCTTTTCTAAAACTGTTTAGCTTATTTTTTGGTAAATGCAGTAAAATATTTAGTCATGATTGAACAGAAAGAATTGAAATGCTAATCCAACCTCCCTTGTTTTAAACAGGAACAGAAATTCTTGGCAAATCAGTTCGTATTATATTCTCTACATTAGGAGTTTGCATATTTTTTGCAATTGGCTACATGTTGCTGCCACTGTTTGCTTACTTCATCAGAGACTGGCGGATGCTGCTGCTGGCGCTCACTGTCCCGGGGCTGTTCTGCATCCCGCTCTGGTGGTGAGTCCCCCGTGCCCGAGGCCACGCTCCCCGCCTCCCCTCCCCGCCTGATGCTCTCCCGTGCTGGGTAACGGCAGGGTGTTGGGGGGGTCCCGTTTCTCCTCTTTGGGGTTTTTTTCCCTATTTGATATGTGAGGAGGCTTTGCCTTGAGGTGGGAGTTGGGGGGATTTTTTTGTTTGTTTGGGGTTTTTTGGACAGTTTTAAGTCAACTACCTGCAGAGCCTTGCTGATACTGGCCGTGTGCTTGAAGCCACTTTTTAACCAGCAGCTTGGGAATTCTGTATTTGACTCCTAACTCTGGACACTGTTAACCATCTCTAGGTTTATCCCTGTAGTACCGCTGGGTGATTCATTCTAACTTTTCTTCCTTGCTATTTTCTTTAAGCCATTTGTAAACGTGGATTCACCTGCTGATTGGCACTAAAACCTGAGTGGAAGGCTGAGCCCGTTCACCCAGCACGCCGCAGCTGGCAGTTTATTGCACTCAACGTTATTAAGCAGTTCATTGCACTAGATGCCAGCAAGCAGAGGCGTTTGCCGGCAAAGCTCACCATTGCCAGCCCTCTCCCACAGGCTCTGCGTGCCAGTAGCTGTGTGGCCTCCCAGGCTTTGCTTTGGCTGTTGGAGCAGGACTTTGATTTGTGAGCTCCTTCGGCCCATAGTAACTCTATCTGGCCAAGCCAAAGGTTGGCTCTTCCTCACCCTGCTCCTCTAAGCCATCCCACGCTGTCTTCTTGGTGGCTGAGTCCATGTTTTCTTTCATTTTTCCATTGCACTCACCTGCCCCTGCTCTAATGCACTGGCGGATGTGTAGCTGTACCCTCACTTGCCCATGGGGACCAAAAAAACAATTTAGGAAAACTGCCGGCTCTTCTCGGCTGGACAGAAGCGTTGAAGAAGGGCAGATATCCTTGTTCTGTGTCTGCCTTGGTCATCTATTGTTTTCTGAAGAGACAGGTGTTTCAAAAATAGGAAGGGAAAGGCAAGGTATCACTCACACTCTTAAAATAAGGATAGTTTACAACAAGGAGTTCCTTCCTTTCATACTAGTCTTAACAGGAAGAAAGGAGTTCCCCAGGTATCTTGAAGGAGTTATACCTGTAAGAAAGAGATTAGTATCTTTATAACAGTCAGGTGATGCAGCCCCACTCTTCTGTAGTCTAAAAGACCTTCTGCAGATCTCAGTCTTGTTAGAAGTTTCTGCTGATGGTTGTGGTTTGTTGGTTGCTTGGGGTTTTTTTAATCTTAGTCTTCAAACCAACCCAAACCTTTAAAATGGTTCACCATCTCTGCTATCATCTGATTTTAAAGATAGTCTGATTCTGTTCAAGGGTCAACTTGCTTATTTAACTTGACGTGTTTCAAACTCCTTTGATGCAGTGGCATTTCCCTCTGCACCAAGCAGCTGCTCTTTGGGGAGGCTGGTTTTGGGTGGGAGCCTACTATAGAACAGGCGCTATGAGGCACATGAAACTTGTCCCCACGGCATGGCTTTTGATTCGTGTTTTCAAATGTATTTGGTGGGAATTGACATGCTTTTTAAGAGTATATATCATAAAGCATGCTGAAACTTTCCACAGATAGCACTTCCAGTCTGGGGCTAACGTGGAGGTAGATGGGGATCAAGGTGCACTGGCACGGCTCTGCCGAGGCAGGTTGGGAGTAGGTGGCATTTGGGCATCTGGACCCACCACTTCCACAGGCGATGCGACTTGCACATCCCACTGCTTCGTGCCAGAGTTGCTCTTTTATTCATTCCTCTTCCAAATTCTCCAGAAGGTTCCCAGCATCGTCTCTGCAGTCTTGTGTTCTACAGCTTGCCCACAAAGAAGAGCAGTGGAGACAGCTCATCTTGCAGAAAGTCCCATTAGTGGTTGAACGATCTGATATAAATCATCTGACGCGCGAAACCATTGACCTGGCTTTGGGTCAGTCCTTTAGGGGGTTCATCAGAAAAGGAGCGTTGGACCTGCTTTTTCCAAGGAAATAAAAACGCTGCTGGCTAAAGGGAGCAAGGTAGCATCTGTTAAGATTAAAGGATTTAGTTAAGGAAAGGTGACATTTTCTGTCCTGTTAATTCACTCAACACGTGCCTGGAATTGATTAGAAAATGTCATCAACTCCGCAAGGGGACACTGTCACTGTCCTCTGCCTGGGAGAGCCTGCCTTAGGGTTGTGGTAAAATTGTGAGGTTTGTATCCAAGATTCCTCTGACACAGAGCCTTTAAATATACCCTGTGCGTATTTAAAGCATTTCCACATTGTGTGCAATTTCCTAAGAATATTTTTGCTCAACGCTGGTTAAGCAACCCCCATCTTTGCTGTCTATCTGGTGACATCTGTGTTTTTTCTGGTGGACGTCAATTATCCCTTAAAAAACAGCCACCCTGGACAAGGGCCCAAGCGTGCATCTACTTCAGCACGAGAATAAACACATCCCATAAATTTGAATTCTCCCACTGATCCCAGTGGGGCAATTCCATGAATTACATTGCCCACATGCTCCTGTGCTGACTGTCTTCTGCTGTAAGCAATCTGTGAGATGAGAGCGTAACTCATACAAACGATACATGTGTTTTTAATAACTTTTTACTTTTGTGAAAACGTTGAGTCATTTCTTCTGAAACTTATTGCAGGATCATTCCTGAATCCCCTCGGTGGCTGATCTCCCAGGGAAGATATAAGGAGGCAGAAGTTATTATCCGAAAGGCTGCAAAAATAAATGGTGTTCCAGCCCCAGCTGTGCTTTTCAACACCGGGGAGGTACGTTCTATACGTCCTGGTACTTTACCTCGCCGGCAGTTTCCCCCTTTGGCTAGTTGACTTGTTGGGAAATGCCAGCAGAGAAATGGTTTGCACCAGCAGCTCTTAGAGGCTGGCAGTGACTGTTGGCATGAGGTAAGTGCTGGGTTAGCGAGTTCAAAATGAGAAGCCAGAGGGGTTTTTTGTTTGGTTTTTTACAGTAAAATTCTCTTCCTCGGCAGTGGTTGGTTGTGGTTTTCAGAGCAAGGTTGACCCAGATTGCTGCATCCTCTGGGCACTGAGAAGACCCAAGGAAGACACGTTTGTCCCCATTTCAGCTTGGCACAATATGAGCGATTTGCAGTTTTAAGAGCAGCCGTTTGCAGGGGGGCTGCACAGGGGACCCTAAGTCGGCACCCGTGCGTGCCAGGGCTGCGTGGAGCCCCAAGGGACTCCTCAGGTCACACAAACCAGCCAAAGCACCTGAGTGCTACAAGGGCACTTGAAAACCATGATGGTAGCGAAGGCAGTGAAGAACATTCAGCTCTTCTTCAGGCCTGTTTTTTTCTTGTATTTCATATTTATTGGTTAAAAGGAGAAAGCCTAGCACAAACCCAGCGCCCCAGCAAGCCGGGGAGCTGCACGGCCGCGGCGGGACGGCTGGTTCGTGTGCTCATCTCCCCCTCTAGTGGCTCTTCCCTCTCCGGAGCTCCTGCTGAAGAGGCACAGACATTTTCCTTGTGCAAAGAAACCAGCAACGCTTCCAGCCTTGCGTCAGCAATGACCGCGTGTCTGTACGTCAGATCTTACTTTGCTGCGCTATACCAGCACCTGCTTTTTATCCCTCCTGATGTCTCCTGGCAGAGCGGAAAGCCAAGCACCGCGTGCTCCTTTGCAGTATCTGCAGGAGAGAGATGCTGCGTGCTACACCTCCTCTGGGCAGGATCCAGCTCCTGAGCGTCATGCTTACATTTGGGCTGAGCTGCTGGAGATGTCTTTTCCAAGCATATATCCTAGTGTAAATTGAAGTGCATGTTCCAGCTACGGGAATCTCATCCTACAGAAACCACAGAAAAGCACTTTCCTTACTTTGCAGCCAGTTTCATATTGGACCTGAGTTTTTCAGGCTCCAGCATGTGAGTTTGCTTTTCATCACTCCTGCGTATTTTTGAGATGGAGCGGCAGCTCAGCTACCCTTTACTTTGTGGGAATCTTGTGCACCAAAGCGTCTGACCATAAAAGCCTTAGGATGATGTTTGCACGTTAAGTCCTCTGTTGGAGGTATTTTTCAAACGTTGCTAGAAAGACATTCCTCAGAAACCATCCTCCCTTCCTAGGAAAGGAAATCTCCTGGGTAGCCCCATAGGAGGGCCAGGGTGGTTTGCGCTTTGGGCTTGAGCGGGAAGCCTGGCCACGAGCGCTGGCTTTGCCCCGGCGAGGGCTCTCCGTGCAGGCAGAGGGGCACCCTAATGCCACCCAGAAGATTCCTGCTTCAAGGCTCGAACTTGAAACCTCCATCTCCGATCCGAGGTGGTGGATGCTCCCGTGATGTGTCCTGGCCTGCACGCTGAGCTCTGGCATCCATCCCCCTTCCCGGCAGGGTGCCGGCAGGCAGGCAGCAAAACCGGGCGGTTTTCTGCAGTTATTTCACACCGTTTGTGAAAGTTGAACAGAAGAGAGTTGAGTGGACAGTGCACAGAAAAATGCCTTTGGTAATGAGCTTACTCCTGGAAGTACTGTGTTCAATCCTTAAGGAAGTGTTAATGTGACTGTCTTGTCAGCTGAGACTCCTTTTTAATTAGTCAGCATGGTGCAGTGTCTCAGTGCTACCTTTTTTTGAACAAAATCCTGGAAACTACCGCAGAGTACAGCTGGGTGCAGAGACAAGCTCTACGTAAGGACCACCCGCCCTGGTGCAGAAGTGGCCCTTGGGCTGGCTAGTTATCCCCTGGTAGAGTTGTAACGTCGTAACTGCCCGAACTTGTGGGTGTGCAGAGGTTGTTTTGCTCTTAGGTGTGTGGGAATTTTTTTGGTTTTGTTTTCCTTTTTCCTTCAGATGCAGGATTCGAAGCCTCAGCAGCAGCAGAAGGCTATCCTTCTGGACCTATTTCGAACCCGAAACATTGCAACTATTACTATTATGTCATTACTTTTGTGGTAAGGAAATGTGTATTCCTAAAGTACCCAGGCAATAGAACGATTTCTGATTTGAGGGCACGTGCCACAGGTTTAGATAATAAGTCTCAGCCTCGGAGCCCACCTACACACGGTCCTTGGCCGGTACGTGGCCCTCAGTGTCCTTGCACCCGCACTGCATTAATACACAGGAGTGTGGAGACAGTAGCCTCGACTCAGATGTAAAATAGTTAGGAAATTATATGTAACAACTTGTGTATTTTAAATTCTGTTGTGCTTTTTTTTTTTTTTTTTTTTTTTTTAAAGACGCTCCCATCTCTCTAATCTCTGTTTGAAGAGAAATGTCCTTCTTGAAGCAGAGGCAGCAACTCAGTAATATAACAAGAACCTGTTCGGTACAGTGCCCATCTCAGTGAGATCCTGGTCCCTGCCTGGGCAGCCACGAGGAATGAGGACCCAATAATACCATATAGACAAACCAGGACCCTTTTCTGTACATATTTCCCCCAGCAGAAAGAAACTGGGTAGCACACTTGGCATGCCATAGTAAGGCGCTTTTGAGATTTGAAAGCCGAACATCCAACTCTGTCGTGAAGATTAAATAAGATGTAACGGAACTCCCGAGGGTGGGAGAGCCTGCCGCTGGAGTTGGCTACAAGTGGGAACGTAGTTGGCATGGGAAGCTTTCGAGAGTTATTTCATTGTGCCGTTAACGAGTCCATTGCAGTGAAAAGCCTTTGTGAACGAGTTCCACAAAGCCTTTTACTTGGTATATGGTATGCAGGAAAGAGAGAGAAATCAGAGGTCTCTTCAAGCCGCTGTGGATATGATCACTGGAAGGGATGGCAGAATTAGATGGGGTTGCCACTGGGATTCTTTTTTTTTTTTTTTAAAGCCACAATGCCTGTGGCAATGCGTTGTGACATCCTATTTTTGTAACAACATCGGAGGCAACACTGGAGGCATTCAGAGACTGGTGTTTCTGGAATCATTTGGTTTTACTGCTTTTCTCAGGTTTTTCACGTCAGTCGGTTACTTTGGCCTGTCCCTCAGCACTCCAAACTGGCATGGAAATGCCTACATCAACTGTTTCCTCTCGGCTGTTATTGAAGTTCCCGCATACGTGATTGCCTGGCTTCTCCTTCGCTCCCTCCCTCGGCGCTACTCCTTATCTGGCACCTTTTTTTTAGGGGGAGGTGTTGTCCTCTTCATTCAGCTGGTGCCTGCAGGTACAAGATTCAATATGTGACTTACATATAAAAAATGTTAGAAATGTTTTGTGGTACTATCTAATAGTTCTGTAAAATTACTGGAAACTACGAATGAATTTAGAATTTGAGGTCAAGCTTATGCTGATCACTTGCAGCTGTGATTTTATTTTTTTAAAATGCATATGCTGAGTCATGCACAGCTCTCATTTATTGTGTCAAATTACTGAGCTTTTTATAGTCCAGGGGAACCAGCTTGTAAAAGGAGAGCCGAAAGTGTACTGTGATTTAACTGGTTGTGCGCAGAGGCTAAAAGAACCCACAAGTCTTCCAGATTTCACCGTGTGTAAATATCCACAGGTTTTTGCGAAAAAGGGGTGGATTTAAGCTTGTGCTTTTTTGCTGTGTAATCCAGAATTTTGCTCCATTTCAAGAATGCTGTTTTACTGGAAGAGAACCAAGATCTAAAAAGTACCACATAACCTGAGTACCTACATTATGCTCAGGGGGGGACGTTCGGAGCCAAGTCATCTAGAGATGGGGCTAGTACATTGCATAATTAAAAAAACCAACCCAAAACCACAACCACTAGGAAAAAACCAGCGATGTGATCTTTGGGATGTAGAAGAAATACAAGTAATAAGCACAGAGTTGTTGTTATTCACCTTGATTTTATTTTTTTTTCTCCCCCAGATTTTAACGTCCTGTCTGTTGGCCTGGTGATGCTTGGAAAATTTGGCATCACAGCTGCGTTTTCAATGCTTTATGTCTACAATGTGGAGCTATACCCAACGCTCGTGCGAAACATGGCAGTCGGAGCTACTTCCACGGCTTCCAGGCTGGGCAGCATCATTGCTCCTTACTTTGTTTACCTGGGTGAGACATCTTCTGTTTCTTGCCTTGTGCTACGCAACTGCCCAGAGAAGTTATCGGAGCTTCCGGAGCGCAGGCTCAGCGTTAAGTCCCTTCATTTGTTGTTTAAGTCCCTGCTGTCACCCTCGGTCAGCGTAGAGATGAAGTGGAGCTCCTTGGTCACATCTTGGCAATGGGTATTACCCCCGGGACACCAGGTAGTTTCCTAGGAGAGCGTGACAAGAAGCGACCTAGCAAGTAAGGAAATCTAGCAGTAGGAAATTGTTGTACTCTTCCTGTGCATCCCGAGATGGGTATGTCAGGAGCAGATGAACCAGGCAGGAAGCCAAACATCCCCTCAGTCTGTGCTTTCCAGAGCAATCCATGGGAAATATGCAGATTAAGCAGCACAAGAGTGTGTTTAATTGTGACCTTCATTAAGTAATTTTTTTTTTTTTTAGTTACTAAGCCAGGCACTTTAGCACTCATTTTGCTTTTTCTTGTTATTCACACCTTGATCTGTAAGCAGAATTACTGATTTCCTCATAGCCTTTTTTTGACAGTCATTATCATCACATTCTGAGTGTTGCACAAATATTAACTGATAATTTTTTAATTTTTTTTTTAAAAGTACATGGAAATGATGCTTATGTTGCAGGCAGGAAAGGGTGACAGAGACTAGGGGATTAAGGGTGGAAGTATCTATGAATACCAGATGCTCAATCTGGGCCGCTCAGTCTCCTGTTTTTTTCGCTCACAAATGATTTATTTCCTTCTAGCATCACCAGACCCCGCTCAGAACACTGCTGGTGTACTGCTCAGGGGTTAATGCTGGTTCACCATGCCAGGAAAGGCGAGAGGAGACTACTCTCCGTAGCTCACCTGGGTTGTTTCACCCCCCACATTCCAGCGTGACTGTAACACACTATCCTGAAAATGATGAAAATACATTGTCTTTATTTCATGCTTGTAGCATGCAAATGTAAAGCAAAAGGGAGAGCAGGACTGTGATGCCTCTTTGGCTCAGTCCCCGTTACAGAACAGGTAACAGTAGTAGAGAGATGTAGACAGGATGAAGTTTTTACCATTGGGTTTTTCTTCCTCCTCGGTTTCAATATACTCAGCCTTTAAAAAAATCTTGTTCCAGCCATCAGAATAGTTTCCTAAACTTTAGGAGGTTTTAGGAGAAACTCGTCGCTGCTGCTATTTGCTACAGCTAAATTAGGACCTCGCAGTTCATCCAGCTCCTGAACACAGAAGAGATCAAATCACAAACTCCGGCTCTATGTGAAATACCCAGGGGTCTTCCCTTTAATCCTAGTTTATTCCATACATTATAAAGCATACTGCTCTATCCCAACTAAAAAATAAAGCTGTCAAGTCCAGTTTGGTACTTTTCTACGGTAAAAACTTTAACTCCTAGCTAATCCCTTTACTGAAGGACCTTTTCATAGCTGTGCTATTGTGACTTGGAGGTCTTGCATCCTCCCCAAACACTTGTGCGCTAGCTTCAGGCTGCTGGCAGGGGCCGCTGCTTTCTAGTCCAAAATAATATTCTGAGTAGACCAAGGTCAGAGCCTCTTGTCTGTCGTGGGAGGCCTGATGCTTTCTCCCTTTGCAATAAGGATTCCCCCGTTAACGGCCCGTTAGTCTGTAACTGGCCTGGATTTGGTTCCTGATGGCAGCGTAGTACTGAAGACTCCAGCAGCGATCCCAGCAGAGCTGTTCCCTTGCAAAGATGTTGGCTATCCCAGTTGAAAATGTGCAAAAAACCTATTAGCTGCTACAGAAATCTGAGGGATGGCAGGAAATTGATGGTAGGTGTTGACCATCCCAGAACGCACATTGTAGTTTTAAAATTAAAAAAACCCTTTGTTTCCTGGCAGATAACAGATGTAACTCGGTTTTGGATTCACCTTTGATGCTTATGAAGATTTCAGTTAATTATTCCAAATTAATTGAGCATTACAGCACTATCTGGAGTATAAATTTTGCACATGGGTTTGTTGATTGTGGACACATAAGTACTGTTGTCGCATCCTGTGTTCTGCCAGGTGCCTACGACAGATTCCTACCATATATCCTGATGGGAAGCCTGACTGTGCTGATCGGGATCCTTACCCTGTTTCTCCCAGAGAGCTACGGCAATCCCCTGCCTGAGAGCTTTGACCAAATGCTGAAGGTGAAATGGTAAGGCGGCTGTCATTCATCCCGTGCTTCATGAGAATTCGGGACCTCTTTCCACATAGTCCCTTTTCACAATCAGTAAACATGTTTCATCAGATCCACTGCAAAACATCAAAGCTTTCAAAGTGCCCTTTAGATTTTTTTTTTTTTTTTGGTTGTTAATTTGACAGACATTGACATTACGCAGTTTCTCCAGAATCTCTGAACCTGATGTGCTTGAAAGTGGGCACTCACAAATCAAGGCTGACCTTCACAGCACCTTGAGGCTGTTGCTTCATATCTCCCAACACTTTCCATCCTCTTGTATCATTCACTCTCCTTAACTCTTTATTTAAACTATTCATTTAGTATGATGATTTACATTACAAAATACTGTCTCGGTGTAAGTTCATTAGGTACTACTCCAAATTAAACACAGGATTTCAGTACTCTAGCCTCTTGAATTTGGGAGGCCAGAGACACGCCAGGACAGTTTTTCTCCTGGTTTAGTTTGTTTAGCTATAAGCAGTGACAGTTCTCTTGCCCCCCGCCCCCCCATTGCTATTTAGGGTGCCCTGAGCAAACATCTCCACTGAAATCCCTGTGCGTACTTTATAGTGCAGCAGACATGGCCAGTGTTTGCTAGTTACTATCCTGGGAGGAAAATTCTTGGGAGCAGCAGAGGGAAACTGCCTTAGCCAAAGTGCAGCTCCATAGCTACCATCCAGCTTGCTGAGCATTTGTACTGGAACAGAATTTGCCCTTATAAGCAATGATAGCTTGAAAAAGCTGGAATAGCCTGTTATCTGATCCCTGGTCAGTACAAGGAGCTGTGATTATGCTTCCAGAATAAGAAGAATTCTCAGGCCAGGTTCCTTGAGAAGGGCACGCTGTTCTTTATCACAGGGATTTCTCCTATGACTGACGTATAGCTCTTCGGCTCTGCAGCTGAACTGTAGCTAGAAATCCTAGAGTCAACCAGATTCCCTTTGCAAGTTCATTGCATAAACAGATTGACGTAACTGAATTACAGTCACTGAATTACGTTCAAGTTCCAAGTGGTGGTTGCTGCGCTTGATTTTTTTTTTTCTTCTAATGTTTATATTAGTAGTGTAACGTGGTTATTTTAATGGTGCTAATTAAGAGGGGGAAGTGTCTGATGACACCCTGTAAAATGTTGTCTAGCTTCTCAGTCTTCTACTTGCTTTCAGTTTCAGAAATGGGCAAAAATCCACTGGCATTAGGAATTCAAAGGAGAGTCCTAAAATTCTGGTAACACCCTTGTGAAGAAGGACGCACGCTCTGAGGGGCTGAAAGAAGAACACGATCTTCTCAAAATGCATTTTCTGCCAGAGGAAAAGAAACAAAGCCCAACAGTCAATGCTACTGTACCATAGTTGTTATCCCCTGCACTACTGTACCCAAATACATAGTTTACTGAACAGACACTGTCTACTCCCGTAGGACTCTCAGTCTGTAATTCAGTGTCTGATACCTGGGGTTTGTCCCTGTTGAGAAATGGGGACCTGTCTGTGCTGAACACGGTTTGAGGATTAAGCTAGAAGTGAGCCTTAAGACTAATAGAGCAATGACTCCAGTCAGTCGGGTCCTCAGTGAAAGCTGCTTAAGGGGAAAAAAAAAAAAAAAAACATAGCAAATGTAATGCTGGTGTTTTTTCTCACTGTGCGGAGTGAGCGGATGAAGGGGAGCTGAGTGTCTGTCTTTGAAAATCTCAGCACGCGCCCCTAAAGAAAAGATCCCGGCCTCCTTTGAAATCTGCGACCAAAGCCGACAGACTGAGATCAGAATTTAGTTGTGGCAAAGCAGACGTAGCTCTCACCTTAAGGATGTGGGTTTTAAACATGCAGCAGAGTATCTTTTGATGTCGCTTGCTTTTCCCAGGACCTGGGATCCACTTCTGATCCACTTGTCCCTGTAAAAGCTGATGCTTTTTCACAGAGCCTGAGCCTGCTGACATCCTTGGGCTTTGGGAATGTTCAGTGTCTCTGGGGATGGGGGGGAAGCCTTTACCCTGAGTAAGGATTAGAGCTTGCTGACCCTCTGGTGGCCCACGGTCCTATCCAAACGTGCCAAGCAGTTTCAGCTTTCAGGGTTTTCATGGTATATTGGCATAAGCAGTTTTTTAGATCTTTTGGGGGTTTTTTTCCCAAAGCATTTTGTTTCTCCTCTGAATATGTACCACATTGTTCTGTACCTTCAGAGAAAGCTCATGGCGGTTTCAAAAGGCTCTGAAAAACCTTTGTACCATTTAAAAATTTAAAGGGGATTTGATGCTCGCAAAAATCCGGTGTTCTGTACTGGAGATGTTGACCTGCAGTTATTAAAAATGCAAAAGGACTAATTTGGGACCACAGTTTTTTCATAACAAACAAAAAAAACCCCCAACAAAGCCAGTGTTTTCTTTTTCAAACCCTACAGGTTATGTATGCATTTTTTTAAAAGTTTTTTTAAAAGTTCAGCAAAGCTAGAATGGATGAAAACAAATGTAGAGCTTAGAGTTGTGCTACTACTGTTTTGTGAACACTACATAGTTTGAAAAAAGTATAGTACCTTTTATTTTTCTATTTATTGGCTGTGCATGCACTTTTTGGCCACATAAAGTCTATCAGACCTGGCAGACTGATTTTTATCCTCTATAAATAACATGATTCACCTTCTGCAAGGGCCAACAAAAGCACAGTCTCCTCTCTAATGTGAGAGTTACAGCAAGTTGTCTTGTGCTAGTGCTTGGCACAGGAATGAGGCTCTCCCTGGAAGTTCAAGCACAAAAATAAAGCTTTATAACATTTAAGTGCAAGGAACTAGTGCAGTTATTTCAAGCTGCTTTTTGGGATGCAGAAATACTATTTACTTTCATATTAATTTTCTGCAGTTATGCTTTTGCCATAAATGTAACATGGCATGAGGCAGCCACTATCCTGTGATGCCTGATGTTCTCATCCCTTCTCAAGCTGGAATTTCTCTAATAACAGCAGTATTTAATCTTCATTTTACTTTTTAATAAGTTAATCTATAGAACAGCTATTTAGACATAACTAAATTTCTCAACAAAACCTTTATATCAGCATAGGATGGGTTTGAGGACTTGGTTAAATATAGGTGGCCATATTTTTACAAAGACTTTTATATTAAGTTGATACTTATTTTATGTGATTGTAGGCTTGGGTATTTCTAAAAGGTAAATATTTTTGTACTCTTGAACTTTGGAGTATTGTAAAAGCTAGTTTTTCTTTTTAAATGAGAAAAAGGGTTGTGGGTGGTTTTTTTAAATACCTTGTTTTAATCAGTCTCATTTTTCTTGCTTATACCATTAATCTCAAGCTAGTGACACATTTTAGTATTTTGAATGGCAGATTTTTTTTTTAAAGAAAGTCTTTCACAGGAGCAGAATGCCCTTCTGAAAAGTATGTGATGTTGTTATGAGGCCTGACAGTGTCTGAGCATAGTAAAAGCACGAAAAGGAGATTGCTTCAGCTGGTGAAGCATTGGCAAAGAGAATTTCTGTCCTCTTCCAGTATCCTTACCAGGCTCGCATGGGGATTTCTGAAGAAACCCAAAGAGCAGTAGTCTGCGGAAGAATCAAACGGGGATGAATCTGGAGGACAGAAGTGCCCGTTTCTGGCCAGTCACTATTTTTTTAATTGTAAAGCTGAAAGAAAACAGCTGTTGGTGAAAATTGAATGTATTGCAAGCGAGCTATTTAACCCCCTCTCCCTGCAATCTTCAGTGACTTTTCTGTGTGTAGATACTTGGCGGGGCTCCGTATGGACCGGTGTGCTCAGGGACGGGGCGATGCCTGTACGGCTCTGACCTGGGGCTGGGAGGGGAGCACCAGCTGGATCGCTCCCACTGGCCGCAGGGGCCGTTGTCACCTCTGTCACCTTTACCTGGGTCTCTGTGTGCAACCTCTGATCCTCAGCTGGCTCACTGGATCTGCTAAAGCATACACGGAACCGTAGGAATTGTCACTCCTTAACTTCTGTCTTCACTGTAATAAAAACATGCGCTGGCATTGTATAACCTGCTGTCCGTGTGGATTGTTAGTGAAGAATAAAGTCTCCTAACTTCAACGCTTTGTGCAAAGTTTAAAGATGTAATTCAAAATGTATTTAGCGTGGATAAAGTATGAAAATAAAACACTAAAATAAGCTCTTCTGCACAGGAAGATTGTTACGGTAGTACAGTTTTTCTGGCTTTCAGATGGTTCAGTCCTCCAAAGCCCCGAACACAGACCCCGGCCAGGCTCAAGGATGATTTTGAGGTTTAACTTCTCTTTTGTCCAGTTCATTTCCCACCTTTGAGATTTTTCAGAGCTGTGCGATTCCAACATGGAACGAAAGCTCTTCTTAAATACAAGCATTCAAAAATGCTGTAAAAAAGTATACATTTGGCTTTTATCAATTAGAGGTGGAAAAAATATCAGACACAAGAAGCCAGTCAGAAATGTGAATTAGCCTTTCGGAGGGCAAGGCCAATTTCTGCAGGGATAATTGTGCAACTTCTCAACTGAGCTCTATGGGAGACACAAACTTCGTGACAGTGCTGCTAGGTAATGAGCTGGGATTTTTGGCCCAAGAATAGAAGATGACTTAATACATTTATTAATTGTCAAACACACCATACATCTTCCCTCAGAAAACTGCGTCATGGTCAGCAAAACCTTTTAAGAGCTGAAGGGATGATGACAGTGGTGGGAAGGTGCTGCTGCAGGCAGGAAAAGGCAAGGAACCATTTAACACTTGGACATGCAGAAAGCTGCCTGCCTTTGGTGGTGGCAAGAGCAAAACAATCTGCGAATGCTCTTGACTCTTATGTGTGAACAACCCAAACCAAGGCCTTACTGAAGAACCCCACAACGTCTAGCAAAGCCCAGGGGGCTGCAGGCAGCTGAATGATTCCTATCAAGCTCTGTTTCTGAACCCTTTGGGCAATAAATAAGGGATCTGGTGCCTCTACTAACGGGCTGCTTCTGACACGGAGTCACCACAACACTGAGGGCATGCCACCCAGCTTGGGCCTGGCGCCTCACGGGGAGCTGGAAAGTGGCCCCGGGCCAGGGTGATGCTCGCCCGGAGCTCACAGCTGAGCCCTGCCTCGGCAGGCCGGGAACAGCGGTAGGAGCAGGCAGAGCTCCGGCCTGCAGGCCTCCGTGGTTGCCTGCCACCTCCCGTCACACCGGGGTCGCCTCTTCCAGCCGTCGCCTGCGCCCTCCCTCCAGCCGCTCACAAGGCCGCCCCGGCCCAGGCAGCTCTCCCCGCGGCCGCGCAGCTCAGAGCGCTGGAGCCGGCGCCAGGCCCGGCCTCGCCTCATGGGCCGAGCCCCCGCCGCGCCTCCCGAGAGGCCGGGCGAAGGGCATGCCGGGAGCCGCCCGCGCCGGCCTGAGGCGGCAGGGCCGGGCCGGGCCGTGACTGTGGCTGTGGCGGCAGCTCCCCCGCAGCGGCGGCAGCAGCGGCCGGCCCCACCTGAGGGGCCTCCGCCTGCAAACCCCACCCCCGGCCGCTCCCCCGCCGGCGAGGCCCGGCCCATGGCGAGGCGTTCGGCGGGCTGCGCGGCGGCTCGGGGCGGCCGCTTCCTGCCCGCGCCAGACCGGCCAGCAGGTAGCGGCGGCCGCAGCTCAGCCGCGCCATGCGGGACTACGAGGAGGTGACCGCCTTCCTGGGCGAGTGGGGCCGCTTCCAGCGGCTCGTCTTCTTCCTCCTCAGCGCCAGCATCATCCCCAACGGCTTCAACGGCCTCTCCATCGTCTTCCTGGCCGGTACCCCCGAGCACCGCTGCGCCGTGCCCCGCGGGGCCAACCTGAGCGGCGAGTGGCGCAACGCCAGCATCCCGCTGGAGCTGCGGGGCGGGCGGGCCGTGCCGAGCCGCTGCCGCCGCTACCGCCTGGCCGCGCTCGCCAACTTCTCGGCGTTGGGGCTGCGGCCCGGCTCCGACGTGGAGCTGGGGTCGCTGGAGCAGGAGCCGTGCCTGGACGGCTGGGAGTACAGCCGCGATGTCTACCGCTCCACCATCGTCACCGAGGTGCGGGGGCGGCGGGGGGCGGCGGGAGCGGGTCCCTCCCGCAGCAGGAGGTGCGGGCAGGTGGCACCGGTGGTGCCAAGCAGCGTGTGGTTATTGCGGCACAGCTTTCTCCTGCAGTTTTCCTGTGGCCCTGGGTCCCTGCCTGCGCATCGTCCTGCTGTTAAATCTGGCACGCTAGATTTATTTTGAGGTGTTCTGTTTGCCTCCACTTGCAAAAGTGGTCGCCAAAGGCAGTGCCTTCTCTTAATAGCACAGAGTGTGTACGGTAACTGCTTAATGGGTTTCATCTGGGAGCTGCAGCCCTGGCTTGGAGCAAGGGTCAGCACGGGGACCGTGGGTCCAGCTCACTCGGTGGTTCAGAGATGTCTCTTTGAACTTGAGAGATCAAAAGGGTTTGTTTTTCCTTTCTCTTAAAAAAAAAAAAAAAAAAAAAAAAAAAGCGTTGAAGTCACCCTGAGTTGTGCAAGGCGCAGCAGTCAGGGAGTCCTGGTGTGATGCTGTGTCCAAAATGACTCTGAACTTCGCTGTGTGCCCGCCATGCCTCCCACTGCGTTGGTCTCCCTGCTCACGTGCTAGGACAGGTCAGGTTCTCAACTGCTCACATACAGCCTGTGAGTCAAGTCTGTGGTCAGGGCAACCAACCAAAGTTGAAGCTGTGCTGACTGTCCCTCTTGTTTTAGGTGGAAGCTGTACAGACTCACTGTTGACTTAAGATACAAAGAAATGGATTTTGAGCAATATTTGAGTTTCAGATAATACATGAGGTTTTTTCAGAAGGCTTACAAACCATTTGTACATCTGCTTTGCCTGATTGTGCCTGTGGACAAGTTTTACAGAGCTGGAACTATATTTGCCTTTATGCCTTGCTTTGCAAAATGGGTTGCAATGGGTGTTTGGATAGTGATGGGTGTAAGTACTTAATGACCATAAGCTGATCTGAGCACAGAAATCTTCCTCAGGAGGAGGACGACTGGGGTGAGGACCAGAGCATGGGAGAGGAGCCATGCCAGCACGGGGAGGCATGGAAGTGATGACGCTGGAGTAGTTGGAAACTTCCCTTGAAGACGCATGGCAGCAGGGGCTGGAGTGATTCTGACAAGTGGCACGAGGCATTGCCTCACCTATTTCTAAAGAAGTGCTGTCTTCCTTGAGAGGAAAGCTGCTCTGAATCTCTAGACCCTGGTCGTTGCTGAAATGCAGTGTTGTGAAAGGCTGAGCTGCTCTTAGGGCAGCACAAGGCAGTTGGCATCTTCTCAGGGCAGTCACGTTCATGGGTGAATGTACGGGTTTTGTTCTGAGTGCCTTAATATGGCTTAGACGTGGTTTCAGCCAGTACTTTGTCTCTGCAGCATCTTTGCTGAGCTTTGTCTCGGTGCAAATTGAAATGTCTTGAGGTACCAGAGTATCGTCGAGGAGTCTTATAATCTGTAAAAAACCAGGAGCTGCTAACGTTTTCCTGTGACTTTCCAGCAGCTCTGGCCTGTTGTCTGTATAGTTTGGCAGATGTTTTGTGTCTGTGGGAGGTAATGTTTGTCTGCCCAGACATCATGCACTGAGGCAGTATTTTTATTTTTTTTCCCTTTTAATATTAAGACTTCTGAGGGAGTTTTGCAAGAGCTGTGGCCTTTCACATGCTTGCAGGTTTTCAGTGTTGAGCTTGTTTAATTTCTTGGCTTGGTGCTGCTGCTTTTATGATTCACTAATCTTGTGTTTGGTTGCATATCTCTAACTTGTTGAATAATCATGAGGACCTTTGTTCCAGATTTCTGTAGCCCTAGTCGGCGCAGGGAGGGGGAAGGGGGAAGTTTTTAAAGAAAGCTTTTTGCTGAGTCTCTGATGACTCCAGAGAAAGTCCTCATTTATGGTTCTGCTTTTCAGGGGAGACTTAAAACATTCAGTTCCCTCTCATTTGAAGAGACCTCCTTTTCTCAGCAGACTAACAACAGAAGGTTGTTATTAGCCAGTCTGCAGTATTTAACCAGCTCCCGTGTAACAAAAATCCCTTTCTGTCTTTTACTTTTTGAAATGCTGTATCTCAGGGGATAAGAAAAGCTTTGCTTTGGCTCAAGAAGCCATCTGTGTCATTCTTATTCCTCCATAAGTCCCATAAAAAAAGAATGTAGGAGTAATAAAAATTCATATGTGGTAGTAAAAGGAATAAAACCAGGGGTAATTAAGGGAAAAGGCTAACTTCTTCTGCCAGTCATATCTGTTATGGCCCTATACTGAATAACTGGGAATAAAATTGAGCAGTAGAGTTGTTACGAGCATACTAGCATGGACTAGAAATATGATATAATGACAAGGCGTTAGATGATACAGCAGTCAAAATGTTTTAGTCCATATGGGAGTAATTCTTACATACCGTGAAACATAAATAGACACCAAATTTTGTACCTACGTATTCATCCCCAACTTCTGAAAACATGTTGCATTGTTCATCAGTTCGAAATCAGTTCAGTGCGGGTGCTGTACTCCAGAGCTGTGTGTTTTATGCCTGTTGTGCTCTTAACAACCTTCAGGGCCTGTTTGACTTTTGCAGAAGAAGGATGCGCGTGGTGGGAATTGCCAAGTGTCCTGAGGCTGGGCGCAGGGCTGGCGCTCTGGATCCTGTACGGACATGCAGGGAGAGAAAGTTCCGGGCAGATACTAGGGCCCTGAGGTTTCCATTCCCCTTATGCCAGGGATTCAAGTACCCGCTGTGCTGCCAGGCCCCTGTCCCTGAAGATCAGTGGATTGTGCCAGACCTTCAGGAATCAAGCAGAGACTGCAGTTGTGACTTCTGGAATGACACAAATGGGCAGTGTGGTAGAGCTGTCAAACTAGAGGTTGTGATGTTCACCCTCAGTTGGAAGGCAGAGGGATGTGTTGTTCTGCTTTTCCAAAATAAAAACACAGGCTTGTGCTAGGCGCTGTAATTTCCACAGGCTTTTCTAAGAGTGGAGCCAGCCAAGCCAGTGCCATCCATGTTCAGCTTTCAACATCTTCATTTGTGTTAGTGCGGCGGCCTCATAGACAAGAAGTCACCTCCATTGTTTGTCATCTTTTAAAATCAATGCATCCTCTTTCTTGCTGTAGGTTAATACCTGCTTATTTTTCTGGCTGAAGTTCATACTGACAACTTCTCAGCCCCAGGAGCTGATAAAGCTATGGAAAGACCTTTCTGTGATTTGCAGGTACACAATCTTGGTATTAATAGTCTCGTCAGAAGAAGGAAAAAAAAGTCTAGTTTTCGTTTAATAAGTAAAGATGAACAGCTGACAGGTGTACAAAAGTACTTCTGATGCTGAGATTTTCAAGGTGTGATTTAAGAAGCACATAATGCAGGACTCTTGAGAATTGTACAAGGTACAGACATTTCTGACCTTGCCACATAAAATAGGGTTAGTATTAGTAAAGAATGATTGGCCTGCAGTTGGTAGTGTTAAAACGGAAACAATGCTCCTTTAGAGGAACCGTGGACTATTAATGATAGGGTAATGTGCCTGTTATGCTCTTTACTTTTAGATTACAACTCAGCTCATGTTTCTTAGTTTTTGATGTCAGAGTCCTGTTTCCTTTTTCTCCAGCCATCTCAAAAATGT
Organism: Balearica regulorum gibbericeps; assembly: GCF_011004875.1. Lineage (NCBI taxonomy): Eukaryota > Metazoa > Chordata > Aves > Gruiformes > Gruidae > Balearica > Balearica regulorum. The sequence goes on from NC_046197.1 coordinate 19,789,432, forward strand.
GATGTATGGGGGAGAGTTAAGTTTCTGCACTGGAATTACAAAATATTTGGCCCTTTCTTTCCTGTTCTACGCAAGTTTTATGTCTGTAAAAATTTAAAACATCTACAAGGGGAGAGATTGAGCAGAATGTATATTTTGTCGATACAGACTTGTGTTTACATTTAGATAATAAGCTTTAATGTAACATCTAGAACTTCTAAGTCTTTGGAATATACAAATGTATTTCCAGAGGAAAGGATGTTTAATAACATTTCTAGGTCTCCAGTAAGCAGAGAATATTTATATGGGTTTAAACAAGACCAGATTCTGAATCAAAGGTCACAAGTACTCAGTTTTTTTAAGAACCTGCCTCTACTTCCAGAGAGAAGCAAGTGGTAGGAGAGAGTACAGGATATTGGATTAGCTTCAAAAATTCTTGTTAACGTGTTAATGTAAAAAAATATTAGTACATGGGACTATCCCACTTCATTTTTTCAGCCATGTGTGTTATCTCAGCGAGAGAGGAAATCAGTTTAAAAACAAAATAAAGGAGTGAGAGGATACAATACCTTGTAGCTGTAAAAATTCCTTTTCCTATGAGGCTTTTCCTTACATAACAGGGGTGTAACCACGTAAGGCTCTCAAAGTTTTTGTATTTGTCGTAGTTCATCTTTGTTTAGGGTTCTAGTAATGGTGTTAGGGAAGAGCGAGTGCTCCTGCGGTGGAATGATTCTCTGTAATTTAGGACCTCACTTAAAAAAAAAAAAGGCATTTTTCTCAGATTATATTGTTGGTGGCCTTGCAGCTAGTTCTGTAACTTTCCAAACATACTTGGCAGTGGTATAGATTTGTTTGCTGTGATGCTGTATTGCAAGAACTTTTGATATTTGGAAGAGCTCCCCTACAATTAGACTTGCAATTTCCATGTTATGATGTATTAAAAATATTGGGAAAACATCATGCTCAAATAAGATTGATATCTTGTTATTAGCAGCTAGAATTTTGTTATTCCTGTTATACCATTTTGTAAGAGAATTGCAGTGAAAGCGAAGCAGGATAAGGGAGCTGTGTTGGTGTCTGGGTGAGAGCCATTGCAGGATTTACTGTCAGTAATTCATGAAGTGCCAGCTCTCCTTTCGAGGCAGATGGTATTCTGCAATGCAGAGCCTGTACACAGGAAATTAGTCTTTATCCGTTAAGTTCTCTAGGCACTTCAAAACCTTAGAGGAATGATATTTTTTTACTTGTGGTATGGCAGTATCTTCAGCTGGACTTGTGGCATCCTGTCTGCCTAAACTTGCCTTGCAATTTTAGTTTGATACAGTTATTTTATGCTTTGAATGTTGTTCCATGGTTTGCAGTTTAAAGAATTCAAATATTTCATCTTGGGTCTGAGTTTCATTGTGATTGTGGCTTGTGTGAAAATTATAGGTTAGTTTTCTTTTTGGATAGAGGTGTTATATTAATGTCAAGATTAATATTGGAAAGACATAAGACAGAATGCAGGAAATACTAGTCTAGCTGGACTGACGCTTGTGCTGATACTAAGCACGTACTTCTCCCAGTGCAGCTTAGTGTAATTCTAGCTAAACCTGCAATAATGCTTCTTGTTCAGGTTGTGTTGAGATAAAAGGCTGGAAGCTAGTAAAATGTGGGTGGGGAGGGAGGAGGTCTGAGGGAGTAGTTTAGTTTTCTTTATTCTTCTCAGGTTTGTAGCTGGGCTTGCCTTATATAGCAAGGGATTTGGGGTTGTGATTCCAGGTGGCCAACTTGCTTTGTAAGTGATGAAGCAGAACTTGGGAAGTGCTCTCCTAAGGAGATACTTAAGTGCTGACTGTAAATACCTGGGACTGTTTCATACTATGGCCCCAAACCTGTGCTAAAGAAGCAACTGCTTCGCTTTCCCTTGTGGTGTCCCCCTGTCTTCTCCCCCAAGCTGTCCCATGTTTTCTGGCTGTCTCCATAGCATGTCCTCCTTTCGCCATCCCCTCTTCCCACCTGTCCTCACCAGTGGCTGGTATCAGCAGAAATCCTTTATGGAGGTGCGTATCTCACCTCCGATGCATAAGTGAGTATTGCTGCTCGGTGTGAGGCTGCTGACAAAGACATCACCCTGACTTGATGAATTGTTCGGGACGTAGCTACAGCCTAAAGTATCTGCAAGCTGTTTGAGTAAGAAGAGAAGCTTAAACTGCAACAGAAGGATGTCTTCTTCTAAAATTATAATAAAACTGAGTGAGACTGCTCTGTGCCGTGCCTGGAGCATTGGGTACCGGTGTTTAGGGCCTCAGTGCTTTGCAACATCAGCAGCTGTTTGAAACAAAGCTGAAATGTTTTTCTCCTGTTCGGAGCCCCCATACCTTGCTGATGTTAACCTTATCTCATTCACTGGGGCAAAGGCCATTACAGCTGGCAGGCTAACTCAAAGGGTACTAAGAAGTGAAAATAGCACATGATTGTAGAGCACTGGGTCACGGTATACCGTGTCCACACAGCACTGCCAGCAGCAGGATTCAATGAGTAACTACACCTGGGTCACTCGCTCTTTGCGATGCTGGTCTTCTAACAGTGATGCTTCGGTGACTTCTTGGGCAACGTACAGTTGGGGGGAGGTTCTGGCTGCAGAATCATTCTGGAAGAGTGATGCTGCCATCACTGACAAGCAATATAGTAGAGCTGGTTGGTGAGTCATTAAAAAGTTGAAGACTTCAGCATTCATTTACCGGGGCAAGGGGTAGCAGACCTTAAAATCCCTTTGTTCTGATTGTTGTGCATCTGTGGAGTCTGTAAATAACTGGTATTGCACAACCAAGGTAGTTTTCCCTTGGAAATTTGATATTGAAGTTCACTTTGGTGCCTGGGTCAAGTGATTTTCAGCATAACAGCTCCTAACACTGCTTTAATAGAGCAGACAGAAAAACAAGCTGGTAATCATTGCCGTATTTTAAGGACCAATACGTTTGCACCTGCCAATGCAAGAAGCTTTTGGCAGAACAGTGCAAAACATTTTAATGCCATGAACTTTTCCAAGCAACGTCTCTACCTCAGTGGTCTAAAGAAAATGTTTACTGGGCACAAGCATGCCAGTGTCTGGAAAGCCAAGTGTTGCGCAGTCTTGTTCCAAAGTACAGAGGGTAAGATAGCTGAGAGGAGATGGCTAACTCACAAGCACAGGGTGATCAGCTGGAAAATAATGACTTATTTAGTAATGATGGACTATAGATCACCGAGCTAGATGTTTATCTAGTTAGATTTTAGGTGTGTTATTGAAGATGTCTGGTAAGTCTCATTGAATGAAGGCGTATGGTAATCACCGAAACCTTTGACCTATATAAATTCGATAATGGTCATTTGCTGTATATTTCCAAGGGCCAGATACATTTTGCTGAAGCTTCCTGGCTGCATTAGCCTCTGTGGTCACCACAGAATTGCTCAAACTTTCTTTAATCTATAATGAAGTATAGCTTTTGTTGAATAAATAGAGATTTAATTATTAATGTTAATTACAGTTATTAATCTAAAGGATATTGATAACTATAGTTAAGTTAAATCCCTTACCTGAGTGGTATAATTTTGTTAGCACACTAGAAAGCTATGATTCTGAAAGCAATGTCCGTAATGATGTGTAATTGATGGTGTCAGTAGGATTTGTTGGAGCACTGCCTTGAGGGCTGGTGCCTGTGCTTGAGGTGCTTTGGGGAATAAGTGCAAGAATAATGTTGAGGGATATGAAGTCTGATACAAGGAGAGATTTTTCAGACACAAAACCACAAGATTTATCAAAGGAGAGAGTAAGAAATGACTCGAGTACAGTTACAAATTGGGAAAGGTGCATTTCATTAGCTCCCATGAGCTTAAAAAATAATAATTGATGAGATGAAATCATAAGAGAGTCTAGAGTTGGCAGCTAAAGTTAGATGCCAATGAGAGTGTGCAGCCTGTATGAATGAGCACCATTCACCTCTAGAAAAACTTCCTGTTCTAATTCAAAACTAGATGCTCTTCCATGAAACAAGTGGTGGTTCAGTTGAGTGTTACCACAGGGATCTGGGAGTGGAAGGCAATTGCTGGTGTTGTTCATTCAGTGCCTGGTTTTTAGTGATCCCCCAACCTAAAAACACACACTGGAGTGTAGTTGTAGCATGAACTGTTAATAGACCAAGGGCTGTGAGATTCCTGGAGTCAAAGGCTTAATGCTAAGGAGACGGAGCTGGCAAGCAAAGCAAAATGCTGGCATTCCCACGCGCGGGGTCGATGATGGAGCTGGGACACACAGCAGCTGCAGGGGCAGATCTTATGGGGTACAGTACAAATTAAAAAAAAAAAAAAAAAAAACCCTAAGTAGAAAACACACTATACTTAATTATTGGTAATTGGGAAGCAAGGGGGATTAATTATTGAGGTCAGAGTGAACATTTTCTTTTCATTTCAACCTTTTTAATAGAGATTAAAACCTAAAAGTTTCCATCCCTAAAAGATCAGAAGGAGCTCTGTGGGAGCTGTTTGATCAGGAGGGTTTGGCCTCATGTCAGAAGCATCGGTTGCCTCCAAATTCCTGTCCTGTGGGGCTGCAGCCCCTCTGCCAGCAGGCTGCTGGGTGAGCGGGGCAGGACCGCGAGAGCTCTGGGAACTCCTCCAGTCCCTGCATAGCAGTGAGGTGAGGGATGAGGCATCCCTGCTGGGTTTTGTCCTTTCTTCTAATATTTACATGCTTTTTTTCCCCCCAGATAACCAAAACAAAATTAAGACTCTTTCAGTGAGAGATGTTGGTATAGATACAAAAATAACATGAGTGTTATTTCAAAAACATCAGAATGAAGTGGGTAGGAGACTGGAAACTATTGCAGTCTGTCTTGGTTTTTTCCTCTTTTTTATTTTCATTTTGGCAATCTTGGTTTGTTTGGTGTGCATTTCAATTTGTATTCCAAAGATTATAATTGATGTTCTCAGTGAGCAGTCTCCAGTCTCTCAAAACCATATTAAAATGTAATAAAGGAGGAGGTTTTTATTTTTCTATGTTGTTCTTTAAATAGTTCAATTTCTCTTAAATGAGAAATGTGGATTTTTAACGGCAAACTTTACCATGTGCAGAGCCTTTGAAAGGAAGCTGACCCACGCACGTGATGAATTGTTAGTTACTGTCAGTGATACACGCGTAGGGGAGATAGCGCAGCCACCGACTGCGTGAAGAAAGGGTCACACCTGAAAGTTGTGTTGGGGCCTTGGGGATGCTCCCGAGATGGCTCCGGGCGAGTGGCCTTTGCCCACCATCCCTTCCCGTTACGTTCATGGAGCTGCCTCTGTGCCATAGGTTAGTTACTCTTTTGTGGAGGTTGTCTGTTCAAAGGGTAGATTTTTATCTGGGTCAGCCAAGGTGTTTAGGAGGGAAGGGAAATCCTGTTTATTGGAAGACTTTCATGTTCTCTCTCCCTGCAGTGGAATCTTGTATGTGACAACGACTGGAAGGGACCCCTGAGCACCTCCCTCTTCTTTGTGGGCGTCCTGCTCGGATCTTTCGTATCGGGACAGCTCTCAGACAAGTAAAGTATATACACCAGAGCTGCTGGCTCTTTGTTTGATGCTGTTTGTAAGCAGTTCTCATATGTGAAATTTGCACTGTGTTTTCCTGCAACTACTAATGTGTCTTTGTTCTGTGACTGTCCGATCTGAACGTACAGAGTGTATAGAGTAAATGTCCTGAACTAGAACAGAATGTTACAAAGATTGTTAGTGGGTGTTCTCTTTATCTGTGTATTTTTTCAGCAAAATCACTTCTGGAGCAAACTGGTTTTATGCCAGAAAACAGGTCTAGGAGATAAGTTTCATCTGGAAAAATCAGATCAATGACATTCTCTTCCAGTTACTTTGGACTGTGTTCAGAGAGTTTTCTGAGGCTTGTTTTCCTTTTTTTTTTTTTTTTTTTTTGAGGTAAAATTTTAAATTCTCTTTCTATAAACACCCATAGCTTCTCTTCCTCATCATCAGATGCAGCATCTAAGTCCAGTGATCTGCATTGTGGAAGCTGCGAAGCAGGTGGTTTGCCATCCATCCCCAGGCAGAGCTTCATGCCTTCCAGCTGTGCTCTCACAGGAGGGGCAATTTCCCCTGTTGCTGCAGGGGGTCTCCCACCACTTCATCCCGGTGCTGCTGCAGGGCTTGGGTGCTTCATTCAACAGAGCTCCCAGCCCCTCATCTGCTACAAGGATGCTGAGTGTCTTCCATGGTGGTTAACGGGCAGATGAAGCAGGAGCTGTTCTCCTGGTGCCAGGAGCTTCCCACCTCCACTGCTACGGGAGTCTCCTCCTGCAGCTCCTTCACATGGTGACCGAGGCCCTCAGCAGATGCAGTCGGGGCCATCAGTGCAGCTCACTCCGTTACTCTTGTAGCCCCGAACTGCCGCTAGCTCATGGCCCAGAGACCAAGTGCAGCCAGCAGCCCCGTGAGGAGGCTGCTCCGGCGGGGCTGCGTGTGGTGTTTTACTGCCCGTCTGGTACAGGAAGTCCAGCAGCGGGTCTGAGCCCCCCCCCGCCTGGCAAAATATTTTTCAAGTTCAAGTAACGGTCTGTTCTTAATGCGTCGTGACCTCCCTGAGGCTTGTGGCACCGACTGTAGACCTGGTCGAGCCTGACTTGGGAGTGGGGTTGCGTGAGCCTGCTCTCAGCAGATGTCCTGTCACAGGCTGCAAAGCCTGCTGCGGCATGGGGCTGCCCGGGCTGGGCCATCGGCACTCTTCTCACAGCTGGGTTTAGTTTAATTTCTTTTCTTTTTGTTCGTACTTCATCAATAGAATTGCTAGAATCCCTTCAATTGGTTCATTTTTTTAACATAGTGGAATGAAGATTGCAGCATAGAACCACTTACTGATAATCACGTCTTACAAACCTGTTTTACCTCTGTTTCAGAAGCTTTCCTTCCTTTTCTTTTTGGGTTTTTTTTTTTTTTAACATGCTGATCTGTGTCATGAACTGTGTGCTCCTTAGAGGGGAAGGAGCATCTAATATTCTTGCATTTTAAATAATTTGCTCCTGATGATTTGTCTCCCTGCTCATCCTGTCAGTAAGAAAGGAATAGTCTTCCAGCACATACTTAAAGGCAACTTAACTAGCAGCCCTTGGAATATTATTTTTTCTTGCCAGTGGATGTATATAGAATAGTTGTGCCTGTATCACATTTCCTCAACCTCTGCTTTTTGCAGATGTTTTGTATCTCTTAAGTATGCATATGAGTAATCTTATTTTTCTGTTTCTGAAGATTTCATTCATGCTGTTGTATAATCATATCTTTTTTTTCTTTTTTTTTTTTTTTTTTTTTCTGTTTTTGATCTGTTCATGGAAGGTTTGGCAGGAAGAATGTACTGTTTGCAACTCTGGCAATGCAGACTGGCTTCAGCTTCATACAGGTCTTCTCCACCAGCTGGGAGATGTTCTCAGTGTTCTTTGTGCTGGTTGGCATGGGACAGATATCTAACTACGTGGCAGCATTTGTTCTTGGTATGCAAGTCCTGCTGGGCACAGTACGCGTTCTTTAGTCTTGTGTTTTTCCTGCTCCTTTCCAGTACTGGCTTAGGGTTGATTTGTTTTGCCAAGCCACACTGTTAAGAGCGTGTCCTCACCACGCATGGCTAACTCATCCTCTACTTGGAAGTTACCAGTTGATAGAGGTGCAATCTGAATTAATTCCGTGGCTTACCATCCTAAAAAGGCAAAAAAACCCAGAAATCAATTATTCAAAACAAAGTTCATCATCTAGTTGGAGAGATAAGACATGTAAGACATGATTTTTCAGGGATTTCTGTTGTACATTTTGGGGCCTAAATGCCTATTTGATTGAAAAACTTGCAAAAGAAAAAAAATGGAGTAAGTGTTATAAAGTCTCCTTTAAACAGCCTATGGTAAAAATTTAAGTGGCATAATGGTACTTACTTTCAATTTAAGTGAGACCATATTTCATCATGGGAATGTGAATTACCTTATGAATCTGAGATTTCAAAAAATCTTTTTTTATTCATGTTACTCAGTGACCTCACTGTCCAAAGTACCAAATGTTGGCAAGAAATTCCTGTTGGGCCAAAGGTGGCCAGTGCAGCTGTGAAAGCACTATTAGCTAAGCTCGCTGCAAACATCCCTTCTTTGATTTCTGTGGAAACAAGGAAGATTATATTTCTTTCTATGTGTCCTGATTTGCAGGTCCCAAAGCATTCAGAGGGAAGCATTGTTTGTGCATTTAATTCCACTGCCGGTAGCCTGGCCTTTGTTAGTGACCCCACATGAACTCCATGCATGTACACCGAAAGACTGCGAGGTTTTTTGGCTGATAGTGAAATAGTCTTTTAGAAGGTGATACAAATCAGGAACCTAATGTAGGCATCTCTGATTAATCCTTGAAAGAAGCTGGTCTCTCTCCATAAGCTGGAGAGGACCCTATAGACATCGAGCTGAGGTTAACTATTGTGAATGTTTTGTGGTAGGATAGGTGGGTTTAGCTCCTCAAGTAAAATGTGAGATTTTAAGAAGATAAAATTGTAGAAGTATTAGCTACTTTGAACTACAGAAATACTGTATGGCCCGGTTCTCTTCCTTTCATATGTATAATTACCTGGGTTGATCCAGGATCGTTGCATGAAGCAGATCTGTGATGCCTCTAAAACTGGATGGCAGAGCACACTATACACTGTGACTACCCGGTGCAGTGTATTTCAAAGCCAATTGTTAGAGGTATTTTTGGTAAGTTATTTGGTTGCTATTAAGTTAAAATACTAATCTTCACTCTCTTATTTTGAACAGGCACAGAAATTCTTGGCAAATCAATTCGTGTGCTGTTCTGCACGCTAGGTGTTTGCATATTTTATGCGTTTGGCTACATGTTGCTGCCACTGTTTGCTTACTTCATCAGAGACTGGCGGATGCTGCTGCTGGCACTTACTCTACCTGGGCTGCTCTGCATCCCGCTCTGGTGGTGAGTATCACTAATTTAAAAGACTTTAGTCTTTAAAAGGTCCTGTCTGCAGATTTTTAAGATCCAGACTCCAAGCCAACCAGACTGCACCAATGAAATTCAGGAATAGGCGGGTGAAGGATGGATGTTGTGTCCTTGACTCTTCCCAGTCGTTTAGCTACAAGTCCATGGCTTTGTGGGTGATCTGACTCATGCCTGAAAAGCCTATTCTTCATTTTCTGTAGGGTCCTATAAAATTAAGTGATGTGCATGCAGAGAGGGGAAAAAAAAGTCAGTAAAACTCATCCTTGTGCAGCAACTGAAATCCATGGGCTTTTAAGGGAAGACCTGAACTAAGGGCAGAATAAGACAGTTGTTTTGGGAAGCTGGGCAATGCTAGGGTGACATAGATAGGAAAAGGTACAAAACAGTACTTGTGTCTTCGAGACTGGCATGTTTTCTTCCATAGTTAATGAAATACGTTAGGTGACCTGTAAAGCTTAACTAGTCCACATGGTGGTGGTGTTTCTTCATTTACACTAGCATTTCTGTTTGTGATTCCATCTGGCTTCTTACAAAGTTGAATGACTCAGGCGAATTCTACTTTCTGACTTGCCTTTATAAGACAGTATTTAAAGTTACTAATTTTTATATGTGTTATTCTTTAAGGATATGCCTCTTAATGTACAGCATGCTGCTTGTGTATTCACATTTCTGAATTCTTTAATTAAACTGTTTCCCCATAGTTTGAAGATTTTGGTCGCTCTTTTTCTGAGTCATCGCTTATTTCTTTAGTACTTCTAAAATCCACAACGCATTTTAGTCTGTTCTTGTTCAGTATGCTCGTCTGCTCTTGTAAATCTGATTTCTGTTGTCATTGCTCTAATTTCTGCAAGATGTGGCAAGTTTTGAGATCTTCATGCCTGGAATGTGTGTTAGTGCCTGCAGCAGTGCTTTTTCTGGAAATGCATGCTTGTTATTCTGAACTTTTTCTGCAGGGTCATTCCAGAATCTCCACGGTGGCTGATCTCCCAGGGAAGATTTCAGGAGGCAGAAGACATCATCCGAAAGGCTGCAAAAACTAATGGCATTACAGCCCCAGATGTAATACTTGACCCTAGTGAGGTAAGATTCATTCAGCAGTCCAGTTGTTTGCTGGACCTATTAATGACTGTGTAAAGTGATTAATTTCTGGACATAGGAATTGAGTACGCCTGTAGTGTATTACCTACTTCTCAAATGGGTCATCCTTTTCCTGAAAAGCAGAATACCCTTTCCCTGCTTCATTCAGATTTGCAAAGCCCTCACTGTCCCGTTCCCATCGGAATGCCAACATGCATTGTAATGCAAACATCTTTTTGATCCAGTTTACAACCACCTTTTTCCTTTTAAACTGTAGTTTTTGGGGGAAGGTAATGAATTTGAGGCACCTATTGCTTTGTGATCTAAACACTTGTGCTGAACAGATTTTATGTTTGTGCACTCCAATACAGTTCTGTAAAAGTCTAACACAGGACTAATCCTGGCCAATGGCAGTGGAAAGAATGTCATTCTAATTCAATTCCATATTCAACTCCAATTCCTATGCCATGTTCAGGAGAGCAAAACTTGAGCTCCGTTCAAGTAGAGTAGTCAGTAGTATCTTTTCTTCCCCATCCGCTTCTTCCAACGTCATCTTGTTTCCTCTAGGTATCCCCCTTTTGTCTGAGCTGTTGGTGACCTTACGGTGTAGAAGCAGTTCCACGCTCGTTCAACCATGACCTCCAAAAGTCAGACAGACAAACTGCCTAATCCAGAAAATGGGCACCTCTTGGGCCAGATCTGTAGAGTCTGTCTGGCCAGTTGCCCACTTGTGTTCTGGTTGAGAGTTGACATTGCCTTGTTGTTTACGTGAAAATACCTTGTATATTCGCTTGCTTTACAAGGCCTCTGTACCAGACAAAGGAAAATGGTTAGCCATTAAACTGTAATATGTTTGCTGCTGGGATTGAAACAACTTCATTTGGGCTGAAGTTAGCTGAGGTGCGAACCAACCCGTTTGTCCACTTATTTGTAGATAGTAGGACAGACATCCTGGTCTTGCCAGGAAAACCCAGACCTTCTTATGATAGCTTTTTCCCTGGATTTTCATCAGAACACGCTTTTTTTTCCCTTTTTTTCCTCCTTCCTTATGCTGTAGGCATGAAAACTCACCCATTGCCAGCACTACAGCAGGAGAATGGAAAATAAGCTCTGGCTCCAAGATCTGCCTAAGGTTACTGTGCCTGCGGTCCTCCATCTCCTGTTCTTAGAAAGAAATACTGATCTGTTTGTCACCTCTGAATGGGGCTGGATTATGAAGCAGCAGAAGGCAGGGGCAAGAGTAGGGATGTTGTCCCAGGGAAATGCTGATTTCTGCAGCAGGGTGGGCTGGACTACATGGTGCTTATTTACAGATAAATCATTGCATGTCAACTTTCAGAAACACAAATTAACATTCTGAAGGAAAATGAGCTCAGTGAACAGGCACTGTTTAAATGCAGAACTCCAGTCCATCTTTTTACTTTTTAAGGTAAAAGTAGTGCTGTGATCAAAAAATCTGTGCAAAACTTTTCTTCATCAGTGGTCTGTTTACACTGTTCTTTCGTCTGCTTTATGAAAAGCTGTAAAGCAGAAGACTCACAGTGTCTCTTGAGTTTTTAGGAAGCATGTTTATGCTGCAGAGAGGTTCTTGGAAACCCAGCTGGCCCTTAACCCTTGTGCAGTTGGAACATGAGTGCTGGATGGAGGAGCAACCTGAGCTCATGTTTGGAGTACTGCTCGACCCCCTGCAGCTGGAGAGCAATGCCTGCAGTATTTAGGGTGCAGAGATTGCAAAACCAGTTAGGATCCAGCAGGTGACTATTAGCGAACAAGCTGTGTAGCACAAATAGGGTCTGGTTGACTGAATTATCCCATATGAAGGGGATAGAAATGTTTGGATGACAGGTTTAATTTCAAATCATCATTTTACCCTCTCTGCCCTTCTCACAGCTTCTTGTTCTAGCCTGTCCTTGTTGTCTGCTTATCCAGCTCCTAAAAGGCAGGGTCCTTTTTTGTCATCAACTGTAACTCCCTAATTTTACTGTTCCTGGTTTTGTTTTGTGGTTTGTTTGGGTTCTCTCCTTTTTTTTTTTTTTTTGTTTCCTGTTTGCTGGTTTCTTGGCAACAAATAGTGGCAAAACTGGAGAGTACTTAGGAAAGATCATGTGATTTATGAGAAAGGGCTGTGAGCTGTAAAGCTGACTGCAGTTTGTGTGGTGGGAGGCTTGGCTTCAGGCAGAGTGAAAGCTATCAGATGTGAAGAACTGTTTGCCTCACATAGCAAATGAAGATTTATAAAAGCAAATACACTGAAGTTTGGTGTGCACGAGCATCAGACCGCTGTTATCCTCCAGATCTTCAGAACAAAGTATTGCTCAGAAAGAATTTTCACCTGACCGCAGAGGTTACATAAACTTCATGTTGCCATTAGCTCAGATACAGTTTACAAGACATTGAGGAGATAATCTATATTTTGAATTGAGGGACAAGTTAAGGGCCTGAAATCAGTGTCCAGCAACCAGCTTGCCAAAAGAAACATCACTAACTGAATATGGAAGAAAGATTGATGAGGAATTAAGTTAAACAAATGGTTGCTTTTGTCTCTTTATTGATGTGTTTTGTCCTGCAATACATCCAACTACTTCTGCTTGACCAGCTTGATGTTTTAGGGGAAAAAATATTTTAATTTGAACTAATTAAAATACCATTTAAAATACCATCTAAAATACCATCCTCTAAGTAGAGGATGGTATATTAGACCAGGCTGAAAGGGTTCAGAAGAGTTTGAAGTAGTGAGTAACTGTAGTGTTTTGAAATTACAATCATTGTTTACTTTTATTGGTAACCATTTGCACATGTCATGAAGGAGTGCACAGTGCCAAGAAAAGGTATTCAGTCTTTAAACATACTAAAATTTATTTTGACATTCTCAGGTCACACTGACCTATAAATTCAAGGGAGGAAGTAATCTTTGTATGCAGTTTATTGTGCTTGCGCACAATAGAGATCTGATTCCTCTACTTGTGGAAAGAGAAGTCTTCACGCAAGTGTTGTGAGGTGTATTGGCAGCTTACAATTCAAAAAGTGTCAAAATGAAAAGTATTTCAGTATTACCTTTATTTCAGTTGATCATTTTGAGCTGCTAAGGTGGATGCTTGTTTCTTTCTTGGTTAGGTTTCTAACTGTTGATAGTCACAGATTTAGATAGATACAAAATGTCCTAACAGAAAAAAGAATCTCTGTGGAAGATTATAAGATCAAAATCTTGTAAATGTTCTTACTGTAAGACTGTTAAAAATACCATTAAATTGATGAGTAAGTAGCCTGTGATAAATCCTGAAAACACACCATCTCTTGCAATAACAAGAATATGACATATCTAGAAAACTGTGGTTCTTCAGCCATGTACTGTTCCTTTATCAGAACTGATAGTTTTAATCAATGGAACTTGTCCTTTTAAATCACCTTTTACATGTTTTGAAAAATCTCTCCCTAGTTTCTCCTTGTTAGGGGTCTAAATTAAAGGCCTAAACTAAAAAAAAAACCAAAACCAAACAACAAAACCCCCAAACTTTAATTCTTTCCTTTTTTTATAGTCTTATCAAGCACAAAACTTGTTTGCATGCTTCATGGATGAATATTTTTGCATTGTTTACAGGGAAGTGGTTTTATTTTGAGGAGCTGGAAAGTTTTGTGGGGAAAGGAGAAGTTTGTTGTCTCTTTGCTTATATTCTTAGAGGAAGATCTCAGAAACAGGCTAGATAATGATGGGGACTGCTCAGCTCATTAGCCAGTTTGTCTCAGTTTAAATACATTACTGTTAGGTCCAGCGCAGTCCTGCTGCTGTTTAATCTAGTTATTTCTTCCCTTCTCTGCAGTGGATGTAGAGGACAGTTTATCATGGTTTTTTCCTGCCCCTTAGGCTAAATAAACCCTCTACTTCTACAGATCAGGTTTTTCAAATGTCTCGTCATCCTTGTTGTGCTCTCCTTGTCGGGGAGCCATTGATTTGTGTGATGCTCAAGGTGCAGTGCTCAAAACTGGACGTAAGGACCCTGCCAGTAGTGACGTATAAATTGTGAATTAATGCTGTTGCTTTATAATTCAAGTATAAAAGTAACAATAAGTGAAGCCTCAGGGAGAGAAAATGATTACTAATTTCAGCCTAAATATTATGTGACTTTAAATTAGAGAGGAACAATGACTTCCATAGGTAGTTGGTTCTTATGGCTTATATGTGTTTGGTTAAAAGTGAGGCACCTGTTTCAGCTCTGCAGTATATCAAAATACTGATGTATAAGTTGGGGGGTTTTTTTGCACAATAATTCTGCTTACAGGAAGTTAATGTTCCCATGGGTTGGTTTGTTTTTTTCCAGCTGCAAGATATGAATTCCCAGAAGCAACAGACGTACACCATTTTGGATCTAATGAAAACCCGAAATATCCTAACTATCACAATTATGTCAGTGATTCTTTGGTAAGCAAGTGTGGTGCAGGAGCATGTAAGCACGAAAGCAGCAAAACAGTTAAAAACTGCTCTTTGAACACTAAGGTATTCTGAAGAGGTATGGACAAAACCAGCTCAAAAACCAATGACCTGCTAGCTGAAGCAACAAAATTCTGGTTATGTAGGCTCTTCATTTCAGTAAGAGTCTAGAAATACATCTGGATTGTTATTTCTTTCTGAAGCAGTCAGGCATATCCTGAGCTGAGCAAGAATCAGATCAGCTGGCAGTGGTGCGTGGGAATCCTGCCTGATTTGGTCCTTGGGGAATCCTCATCTGACTGTAACAAAGCCTTTTAAGAGGAGTGAGTCATGCCCTGTCCCCCAGTCAGAACTGCTGCCCAGGGGTCTGAACACAGTGACGCCTCACTTCTGGAGAGACTCTCCCCACCTCTTTGGTATTGTCTCTTAAAGGTATAAAGCTGCCCCTGACATTCTAATCTGAGATTTCCCTAGACTTTCCTGCTAGCTACTCTGTCTACCTGCCATCTTCGCCTTGGTTCTGCACTAGCTGAAGCCATATTTTATGCTCAATGATGAAGTGGTTGTCATTTTCTTTTATGGGAAATGTCAATGAAGCTGTAATTGCTCAGAGAAAATGAAGAGGGTAGATTATAGCCTGCCAGCAGCCATAAAAGTGAGGTTTAATTAGTGCATATACCTACAGTGTCCTATCCAAGAAGGTCCCCCAAGTGCTTTGCAGCTAACTAAGTCTATCTGCTGCCGTATTGAACAGCGGTCTTGTGGTTTGGTGGGAGACAGCTGTGGATTTCAGCCTTCTGAGTTGCTGATGTGGCTTTTTGGATCAAAGGATGACTTGGCTAATATTTAAGCTGGATTTCCTTGCCCATCACCAAGCACAGTGCTACAAGCACACTGAGAAAGGAACTTGAGCAGAAAACAGCTCAAAAAAGAAAAATAATGTTGGTTCTTTGCGGACATGTCAGTACAGTTTCCATATGCTGTTGTTTTTCCCCCAAGTCCAAATGCTGACTCTCACCTTTAATTGGAAGTGAGTTAGAGAGTTGAGACTGCCCAACTTCTAATCTGCTTGGAGTAGATCAGTAGCGAGTTCCTAGACTCAGCCGATTTTTGTGTGTGGTTGTAGAAATCAAATGCAAAACCTGTCCAACAGCATTTTTGGTAGGACAAAGCATCTGAGAGAAACAGGGTGACATGGCAGTATGTATGTAATCCATTCCATATGCTAAAGGGCTTTTCACCACATGATAAGTGAAGTTTTATGATAGTCACAGAGAGTCAAACATGTGCAACTGACTGACACAATCTTACCTCCTCTGGCAGAAAAGTGTTCAGTTGATTTGGGCAATTTTTCCACTCTTTTTACCTTGCGGGTCAGTTGCCTAATGTCTTTTTAATTAATTTCCCAGAATAGAAAGCATCTTGTGCTGACTCACAGCAATGTTTTCCAGCCCATAGTATACCGATGGTATGTTCTGTGTTATGAATTAAAAGATCTCACAAAAGAAGCTCTGTAAAAGAGAATGGTTGCTGATAGCAGTGTATCACCTTTACATAGTTCTGAATATTTTGTTAATTTTGAGTAAGTAATGGGTCTTTAATACCTTTGCTGGGTTTGCATCAGGGAGGAGAAAGTTTGGCTTCTTGTCGCCCTGGGATGTGTAAATACCCCTAAAGATTTCCCAGAAAATGTATAACTGTATCAATGTGAATAGCTAAGGCGAAAGTGAGTTCCTGCAAGCACAGCTTGTTGTGTATAAAAAGAACTCAGAGCACAGGGCTGGGCACAGCATCGTGGAAAACACCATGTAACTGCTTTTGAGAAGAATAGCTTTAGCTGGCAAGGCACACTGAGCAGTGGGGGGGTTACCCTCAGCTGCATGACTTCATACCTTCCCAGGTACACTGGGCAACTTATTTGAAGCAATTGCACTGTGAAGGCTCTTCCATGTGAAGTGAGGAGGAGGAGGAAGAGCTAATCTTTGGTCAGTGATCCACTTCGTGGTGTGCAGTGATTTTGCTCCAGGTTCTGTTATAACATAGATGCTGAAGGAGATGAAGTACAACGTGCTCTGTGCCTCACCGTTGCACCTGGACACGTCCTGGCCCAGAGCCTGTTACTTCCTTCTTTGCCACGTGTTCCTTGTTGGTGAAGCATAGCCCTCTCTTCCCAGCGTCTCCCAAGACGCAACAGGATTTGTCTCCAAGGCCAAGTTTGTTTCCCTTGATCACCTGGAAGCCAGCTCTCATCTGGCAGTGGCACAGGTAAAATGGCAGTATTCCCAGCCACCAAGCTCTGTCCTGCTACACTGACCAGCCCAGGCACCGAGCCATGCAAACGTGACTTGAGTGCTGCCCAGCCAGCTTGGCAGAGAAAACCCCGGATTGTTTGGGTCTCTCAGGATGCCATACTCCTCTCAGGCTCTATACACAAAGCATGGAGGGTAATGATCTGGAAACAATGTTCTCTACTCAGAGCTTCCTGGTAAATATAATGAAAAGCTACAGCAGCAGTAAAACTCAGTAGTCCAAACTTTCAGGCTAAGGCTGTAACTACTAGTAATAGGAACTGCTGTATCATGACATTGTGAATGATTATCGCTTATCTGAGGCACATGGAAAATATGGGGGTGAGCGGTGACAGCCAACAGGGCTTCACTAAGGGGAAATCATGCCTGACAAATTTGGTTGCCTTCTATGACGGGGTTATAGCGTTGATGGATAAGAGAAGACCAACTGATGTCATCTACCTGGACTTGTGCAAAGCATCTGACACTGTCCTGCACAACATCTTTGTCTCTAAATTGGAGATACATGGATTTGATGGGTGGACCACTCGGTGGATAAGGAATTGGCTGGATGGTCGCACTCAAAGAGTTGTGGTCAACGACTCGATGTCCAAGTGGAGATCAGTGATGAGTGGTGTTCCTCAGAGGTCAGTACTGGGAGTGGCACTGTTTGACATCTTTGTCTGTGACATGGACAGTGGGATCGAGTGCATCCTCAGCAAGTTTGCTGATGACACCAAGCCGTGTGGCGCAGTTGACACGCGGGAGTGAAGGGATGCCTTGCAGAGAGACCTGCGCAGGCTGGAGAGGTGGGACCGTGCAAACGTCATGGAGTTCAACAAGGCCAAGCTCAAGGTCCTGCACGTGAGTCGGGGCAGTCCCAAGCACAATTGCAGGCTGGGAACAGAATGGATTGACAGCGGCACTCATGAGAAGGACTTGGGGTTGTTGGTTGATGAGAAGTTCAGCATGAGCCAGCAATGTGCGCTTGCAGCCCAGAAAGCCAACCGTGTCCTGGGCTGCATCACCAGCAGTGTGACCAGCAGGTCAAGGGAGGGGATTCTCCCTCTCTACTCTGCTCTCATGAGACCCCCCCCCTCCAGAACTGTGTCCAGCTCTGGGGTCCCCAGGACAAGAAGGACATGGAGCTGTTGGAGCGAGGCCAGAGGAGGCCAGGGAGTGACAGGACAAGGGGGAATGGCCTGAAGCAGAAGGAGGGGAGATGGAGATGAGATGCGAGGCAGAAATTCTTCCCTGTGAGGGTGCTGAGGCCCTGGCACAGGGTGCCCAGAGAAGCTGTGGCTGCCCCTGGCTCCCTGGCAGTGTTCAAGGCCAGGCTGGATGGGGCTTTGGGCAACCTGGGCTAGTGGAGGGTGTCCCTGCCCATGGCAGAGGGTTGGACTAGATGGGCTGTGAGGTCCCTTCCAACCCAAACCAGTCTATGATCTCCCAGGGGTGACCTGAAGTATGGGGGCATACATGAGTGGTAGTCAGCCTCTCTCCATGAGCACAACTAGCAGAGACAAATGCAGAGAGATGTCTAAAAGTGACAAATAACCAGAATTTCCTTGCAGTGGTTTGAATGAGAGTGGGCTGAACAGCTGCAAAGTCATGCAATGGCGTCGGAAATTAAGTATGACCATATAGCTGCAGGACCATCCAGCACCAGTGGGGTCATAGGCCAGTGCCTCAGCAAGGCTAGCCACAGCTCTGGAGTTACCAAATTGTGTTAATGCTGAATAGGATATTTTAAAATTTTTTAAAACATATTTTATTCTTTGACTTCAAGAGCAACTTGAAAGATAAAAAGCATCAGCACCATTTGTTATCTTGCTGTTTCTGAAGTCAGCACTTCAGGTGCTTCAGAGGTGAATGAATCTGGCAGATACTGGATTTGCCTTACACATAGTCATTTCTGTGCTTAACAGAGATGTAAAAGAGGTTCATGGCAACCTCAGGAAGACAAGAAACTTGTTTGATCCTGTTATTCTGCTTCTTTCAGGATGATAATCTCTGTCGGTTATTTTGGACTTTCTCTTGACACACCTAACTTGCATGGAGACGTCTATGTGAACTGCTTCCTCTCGGCAGTGATTGAAGTTCCAGCCTACATTATTTCCTGGCTGCTGCTTCGAAATCTCCCTCGACGGTATTCAATGGCTGCTGCGTTATTCTTGGGAGGCTGTGTTCTTCTCTTCATTCAGCTGGTGCCTTCACGTATGGAATCGTTAGTTGATCTCAAATACATATGATAGGTGAAGCGCAGTACCATGCACTGGGCAGATGTGGAGGAAAAGTGTTCTGAGGGGACTAAATACAGATACTCGTTCCCTATCTCTGCCCCTCTTCCTTGGCTCTCGGTGCTGCTGCGCAAGGCGCTCCCACAACACGTCAATTCAGATATGCTTTTAAAGATAGATCGTTGGCTTTGATCTGTTGGGATTAGCATTGTAGTCCTGTTTTCCCTTTAATGTACATCCCTGGCAAGGTGCCCGGGTAAGGTCCAAGTGTTAAAACCAAGACTAGACCAACCAGAATTTGGTAAGCGGAGGTTACCAAAAGGCTGCAGAACTTACTTCCCCAATAGCTGTCAATGACTGTCTCTTTCTGGCTTGTTTAAACAGTTCTGTTCAAAGGAGTCATTGTGGAAGCATTCTTGATAAGTAAAGACTCTTGTACTGATTTAGTGTTGATAGTTAAAATAATGTTTGGCAACTGGAAAGGAGGATAAAATAACATTTATTGGATATCAAGCCATATGTATCTTTAGGCCAATTGGATTAATAGGGTTATGGACTCGTTACTGATAATGATGTTGAATATGATAGGGTGGTGGTGTTGCTTAGCACTTGTTTACAAATCAAAGAATAAACAAAAGAGAATGTGGAAGAAGTGCCTTGCTTGATTTATACAGGCAATATATGTGTTGCATTCCCCTTTTTTTTTTTAACCTCCTGTCCTTTGAGTCGATTGGACACTGATACGATCTATTTCAAATCTTACTGTCCCAGTTAAAGTCAACCCAGCTTCCTATAATTAAGTTATTGACTTGTAGCTGGGAATGTTAATGAGAAACCAGAGCAGGAAACCAAAAATAACTTGTTTCAAATGTTTAACTTTGTTCACTTTATTAAAAAGGGATATATGGCTTTGTTTGCAATAGCAGAGATCTGGCTTCTGAAATCTGAGAGGACCTTTCCAGTTCTCGCTCTATCCTCCTTATTTTTTGCTTGGCAGGAAGCCCCATGCTCAAGAGGAAATTAAAATGTTGAGTCCTAGTAATTGTAAAAAATAATAAATAATGTTGCCCATGCTTGTAGCCATGTACAGGGAACAAAAGACACCAGATACTGGAATTAATTTGGCAGGAGTTATACAAACACAATGGAATTAAGAGATACCATGAATTGTCAGAGCTTTATTGAAGTCCTTACTGTGTTTTGATTTCAGATATTCGTGCACTATCTATTCTACTGGTGATGTTAGGGAAATTTGGGATCACATCTGCCTTTTCAATGGTTTATGTTTACACGGCTGAGCTCTATCCAACAGTAGTGAGAAACATGGGAGTTGGAGCAAGTTCCATGGCCTCTAGGCTGGGCAGCATCCTCTCACCTTACTTCGTTTACCTCGGTAAGTTAACTAGGCTGTGCGCGTGCGGGGGAGATGCTGGCGGTTGGAAAGCAATGCTGTTCGCCCAGATCGATGTCCTGCCTCTGTGGGTCCTTGGGCTTTTCTGCTCTTCTCTGTGTCCAGGTCTCGTGTGAACCTGCAGGTAAAAATGGGGCCTCGACATCTCTGAGGAATGGTCGGAACGTAGAGAAGTTGTGTTTTGTGCCCTGTTGAAGAGATGCTCTTGAAGACTCACAATCTTACTGACTCACTAAGGACAGCTCTTACTGCTATTTTTTTCCATCTCTCAAGTTCCTAAAACCACATTTATAGCAATGTATGCTTTGAATGCTAGGCTGTGAGGAGGGTCGGTTTGTTTGGTTTTTACTGAAAGCATAAATCTTGCACTGATAAAGCCCTGTACCTAGGAGACTCTGAGCTGGTTCTTTTTTATTCTGCTAGGTGCCTATGATCGATTCCTGCCTTACATCCTGATGGGGAGCCTGACTGTGCTATCAGGAATTCTGACTTTATTTCTGCCAGAAAGCTACGGTATGCCTCTTCCAGACACAATTGAGCAAATGCTGTTGGTGAAAGGGTAAGTGTGACCTTCTCATCTTAACACCTCTGTCCTCTGTTCTGAGGAGAGGAGTGGACTTATCCGGGTATTGTCACAGGGAGTTGGTTTGAGTAGTTTAGTTAGTGCTCTGTTGAAGATAGAAGAGCTTGGCTGGAATCCTGGTCCTTCTTCCCAAGTGTGTATCTTTGTATGTACATGTTAGGCTCCACACTTATCATTTTACTCTGAGGACTGAATAAAAGTACATATGAGAACTGCATTTGTAAAAGTGTATTGCTTTATAAAGTTGCTTTTAAAGGTATAGGGACACTTTGTGGGTTATAATCCATCTTTCTAGGTTCTGAAAGTCATGTAAGTGCTGGTGAAGGGCTGAACTCTTCCAGTTTAGTTCAACTGACCTAAAAAGGCATTGAGAGCGTTTGTCCTTTTGCCCCGGCTGTGATTGCACATAAGGTGGCACGTAAGCATACACCTGGTCTATGAAAGGGACCCGTCCAACGGAAGTCATCAGGATATTAAAATTAGGAGGCTGTAATGTCAGATAGGGCTGAAGATATCAAAGATTTTTTTTTGCTGTTCTCTCATCTATTTTTTTTAAGTTATTTTCTTTTTTCTTTCCTTTTTTTTTTTCCTCCAGATTAGAATACAGACCTGCATCTAGTAGCACAAGGGATTCCAAGGAGGAAGAAGAAAATCCAGAGATTTTAAAAAGCACAGCTTTTTGATGGAACTCCTGTGTACTTGTTGGTGGACTGAAAGTTAAATGGACTTTTCTTCTAATATTCATTCTAGAAAGGGCTAGTGGCAACACTTTGTTTCCTGTAATTTTAACCTTATTTATTAATTTAAACACTGTGTTCCATACATTCTCTTTTTATATGAACATAAATACTGTATAGCCTTCAATGAGATTTTTCAGCCACAGTTGTTTTAATGCAGTAGTACGATGGAACGGTATCTGATCAATCCTTTGTAATTTAAGTGTATAGTTCAGCTGAGAGATACTTGAAAATGAGTTCAAGGGCTGGCAGGGTACCTGGATTCCTTGGTGAACCTTCTCCAGAGCTAATGCACATCAAGAAGTAAAATTGCCAGGAAAAGCTGCTAGTTGGTTTTGATTCCTTGACTTCTGTCTCTGGACAGGTAACTTATTTATTACAGTGAAGGTTATGAGAATGTGCCTCTCTGCAGTCTTACTCAAATGACTTTGCACGTGCTGAATTTGTTACCAAGTTCAGAAAGATGCAAAGAAAGATTTTGAGAATTAATTCTAACTTGATATATTTTAACTCAACATAGATTGAAAGGATTGTCTCGCACAAAATATTTGTAGCACTGAAGTTTTGCTCACAAAAGTCACTTGATGCCAATGCTGGTTTTCAACTGTACCTGTACGGTGAAGTTGTTTACATCTGACCCTGGATGTGGCCTGCTTCCCGGCTGTGTGTATCTTAAATAATGCAAAAGGTTCATCTGTGTATGGGAAGGGAGCGGTGTTAGTTTGGGGTTCTTCCATTTCGATGTCTGTTGGAAGTTTTATGTCTAAATTGTTTTAATGTCTTCTGTGCAATTTGGATGATGGAAACAATTCTGCTGTCTTTGTTCTGTGCTTTTCACATGCGTGCACGTACACACGCACACAATATATTTAGAGCTAAATTTTTGTGTTAATCTATGCCACTGCTTTGACCTCATGATGGAATGTACCTAGAACAAAATTCAGAATGGATTTCTCAAGTGCCAACTGTATGATTGCTGTGAGGTCTGTTATTTCACTTAACTCCCATAATCAGTGAACTGTTTTCAAATTGTTCTAAAAAAACCCCAACAACAAACCTTGTTGACAGCCTGCCAAGAAATTGTTCCTTGGGTCACAGCAGCACCCTTGGCATTACCTGCGTTCCTTTAAAAATATACAATATATATGTACACTCGGTCTCATTTGTGCTATTCTGACCATGCATTACGTTTCACTTCGACAGATGTGAGTGGTGAAACATTTCTCTCTCGCGGCACTTGTTTGTGTGTGTTCTGTCGTGTAGAGGCTTACTAAACAGCACCCGAACCGTTGTAGCCAAAGCCGTTAGGGGCCTGACTCTGCCGCGGCAGCTGCTCGTGGAAGTTTTGCATTTTCCTGCTGTATTCATGTACCTGGGTGGCACCAGCTGATTCCAGTCTGTTGTGAACCAATACCCCATATTCTGTCCCTGATAACCAGCTCCAGTAGTCGGACTGATGCGCTGGTGTGTGTCCTCCAGGCTGCTTGTCTTAAAAACAGGAAAAATAGAAAAAAAATGTAAAGCCTATAGTAGTTTGGTTTGTTGGGTTTGGTGGTTGGTTTTTTAAACTCTTCCTACCAGTGTCTTGAGCTTTACGGTTTGCTCCGCTTTCCCTGCATTTTCTCATCTACTTGTTTAGTGTTTTAATTTCTGGATGCTGCAGGAAGTTGGCCAGTGTTACCAGTCAGAGACTGATACAGAGAAACGTAGTTTTGTCGTGTCGTCAGTTCTTCCGAGGAGGGAAATCCCGAAGTTTGGGCAGGTTCAGTGTCACTCCTGTTTAATAGCGTGACAGGCCCTTGGTGGATGGCTTTAGAATACAGCATGTGATTTGAAGCTAGTGCAAAAATTGAGAATCTGGATTTTTTTGTAGCCTTACTGCACATCATATAATAACCTCGACATGAGCAAACACGTGTCGGGAGGGAGCATGTAACAGCCAGTTTCCCTTGCCCAAAAGACATGATAACATTTGTCAGGCTTACCACCTTGTTTGAAATATTCATTGCAAACTTAAGTATATGTTCTAAAACTTGGTATGGATGTTTTTCTTTGTAAACCTTATTTTTGGAAACTGGGACATTTAGATGCAGCTTCTTTTCTGTGTGTTGTAGCAGAGTTATCTGATAACTGCAGGAATCTGAGGCAAAACACTTTTAGCTGCAACTTCCTTGGAATGAATTTGCCAGTGTAAACAACTGTGTCCCATAAGTCTCTTCCTGTAAACTATTTGAGAAAATATCCTGAAATGTAAGATACGTGCTTGCCTGATACATGATCTAGTGGAAATTCCTGTCCTAAACTACAGAGTCCATTTAATGTCTGATTTGAGCTGTAATTTCTTATCCACTGTTTTATCCAGGTATGTGCCTTGACAGTGAGAGTTCTGTTCTTGAATATTTAAATTTTCTTACATTTACTAAATTTTTGTGGGGTTTTTTGTTTGTTTGTTTCTAATCCAGCCAAATTAGGGAATTTCCTGGTTATGACTAATACTACAAAACACAATGGCAATTTCTTTGTGTCAAAAAAAAACCCCTTTTTTTTTTCCTTGCTCATCTTTTTTTGAAAAACAAAAAGTATGAGTCAGAAATGTAGAATACATTTAACATAGCATCCTGGGTTACGTTGGTTTGGTTTTTTCTCTTACTGTCTCAAGTTTATCTCTAAAACAAGGAGCTTGTTCTAGTGGGTAGGCAGAATCCAGCTAATACGTATTTCCAAAAGAAATTGAGGGAATGTTTTCATACAGGTAGGTGATCTGATCTGTGCAAATAAGATGAGAGGAACTGACCCTGTAGCTGGCAAATCGTAGAGTGGCATCGGTGCTGGCAGCAGGTGAGATTTGCAGCACTAAGCGTGGCTATGGATATACCTGCAGAGTAGAGCACGGGTGCTGCACCGTGCCTTGGCTTTGAAAGGCGTCTGCCGAGTGCCGCGTTTCCCGACGTGACCGACTCCTAGGCAGCGGGAGGTGTTGTTAACGGACACGTTGGCACGTCACTTTGCGTTACGCTGATGCAGGCAGGATTGGGACCGACTTTCTGAGACTCTGCTGTAACCGGACCGCTTTGTCATTCACGTTTTTGCGACGTTTCTCTACCCCCCGCAGAGCTGTTGTGTGAAATGAGTCAAGGTCCACGTGGGAGATGCTTCTCTCGGCATCATGGTGGGACGCACCATGGACGCACGGGACAGCCTTGAATCCCAAGGTAGAGTCACGCGCAGATTGTCCCTTCTGTAAAGAGTTGAGGGGGTTTAGTACCAGTACTTGAACGCAGCTAAACACACCTGTCTTGCCTAGCGTGCGCTGGCTGGTGGGGAAGGACTTGTTCTGCTGCGCTCTGGGCAAGCTAGTGCTTTTGCTCCTGTTATCCTCGAAGTAGTAGTGAGAGACACTTCGTAAGGGGGAAGGGTCAGAATTTGCCTTTGAAAGAGGAGTTGTGATAAACCTATGAGCTCGTACTGCAGAGGAAGATAAGATAGACTGTGATGGAGGAAGATAAGATAGACTTTGACGTTAAGGCTAACCTTAACCTGGGAAATACTGAATGGTTTTGATGCCCATAACCTGTACTACAGCAGCAATACAGATTACACAAAATTAGCTGATTAGGCAGAAATCTCTGTTGCTAGAGAACTGTGCACAGTACAGTATCTTCACCAAGCAAAACCAGCATATGGCCTTGAGTTGGGCACTAGGATCCCAACCTTTCTGCTCTTAGAGTCACTTCTTTCATCACCTTGGGCATGTCACGTAATCCTGTGACCTCGGTTTCTTTGCTTACAAGTGGAAGTAGCATTGACTCAAAAAGTGTCATAATTTCTTGTGATGTTCATGTTCCACAGTCTATTCATTAGATTCTCTGTTTGACTCTCCTGACGGTGAATGTAATGCTCACACAAGCATCGCTTGGTATTTCATTTTTCAGTAGCAGGAAACTTTGGCTAACTTGTGACACTCTTTTTGTTAAGAGGTGTGAACACCTCCTCCCCCATTTCCAAGTTACCGTTTGGAAGAAGAAAGCACGAGGAGGTGGTGCAGTGCCGGGGGAATCGGACTGCAGTAAGTCAAGCCCAGGATTGGGTTTTGAATGCTTAATCATATTCTCTTAATTGCACAACCCCTTCACAGTTCTACACAAAACTGCCTTCCGCATCCCACCTGTGAGGTATTGGTGAACATTTTCACTGTGTACCTAACTACATTGTAAAAATACTCTTCTTTCAGGCACTTCTGAGATATGATGACGCTAACGCTGTATTGCTGATCTCATGGAATTTGAGATTAATGAGTTATACTCCTCTCTGCTTTACAGCCGGTTCCGTGTTACGGCCTCACCCAGAGGGGCTGCTCTTTTAATGCTCTCCAGGGGCCTGTGCACCTGAGCGCAGTAAGTGCGTGAGGAAACTGTCTGTCTCTGCAAATAAATACCTATTTCAGTATTTGTAGAATAGAACCTCAAGCTTGGCAGTAGTAAACAGTTTTCTTCAAGTATAGAATCAGCTCAGGCACCATAACGCCTTACTTACAAATGCCTTTGGGGGTACTTTAGTAATGGCCACAGCCTTGTATGTAGAAAGATACAGAAATTTCTTTTAAGAATGTAAATATTTCTGGCTGTAATTAGATTCTTACCTAGTTCTTTTTTTTTTAATAGAAAAATGCTTGTTATTTGTGAAATTCAGAATAAAATCCTATCTGGAACTATCTTTAAAATGAAGTATTCTCATCATTTTTTACATCTTCAAGTTTTAATGTGTTGTTCTTATCACAGAGCTACCTTTTTTTTTTTTTTGTGGTCTTATAGGCTTTACCCTGATTAATCTTGTATTATATGTAATGACTTTTTTTCTGTAATTTTGTTTTAAATACTTGCTCTAAGGAAAGAGGTTGTCCTAGTAACTGGAGCACTGCCTGTGGCTGCTGTCCGTGGAAGAGGTGAGTGTTGGAAGTGGGTGCTGGAAGCGTGGGCACTTGCTTCCTCTCCTCCCTGCGGTGAGGGTGCCCCTCAGCAGAGTGATCTGTGAAAGGTCCCGTGGTTCCTGTTCTCATGGAGCATTTTCTAAATGTCAGCAACACAGAGAACCAGTAATTCAACATTTATTTAGAAATGGAAGATGATTGAAAAATAGCAAGAAGCTTCTCTGAAGGTGCTGCTTAAACGTTCATAGCAAAACTGCATGGGCCCGAGATAACAAGCTGTGCAAACGTCGTCACGAGATCCCATCTCTGGGGTTTCGTGGTGCTACATTGAGCTGCGTGCTGGTGGATAAGCAAAGTACCACCAGCAAAGTCTGCTGAGTTTGGTATGTTAGAAGGTTTAAGAAACAACTTAGGGACTCTGCTGATCATTGCCTGGCTTTTCTTTCTCGATAATTGGCATCTGGCCCATCTTGTACGTGGTACACACAAGTCTTGTTTGTCTGTAAAAAGCTTTGCTCGTGTTGTGAAGAAATAGCTCCTCTGAGTTTGGACCAACCTCCATGAACGATCTTTAAAACATGGCCCACTTCTATTCTAATATGGTTTCTTTCTTTCTTTTAAATAAATGAAGTAGAACAGTAGGGAAGTATGAAGATGAGATAATGGCGCAGCAGGAACTTACTTAAGATGTTTACAGAACTAAATATTTGGCTGACTGTCCACAAAGAAACCCCTGAATTGCTAATTTAATCCTTCAGGGAGCAGTGGAGACAAGGCCAGCGGAAAGGGAGAAGTCGTCCTTATCCAGCGGGAGGTCGGTCCCCGAGCTGCCTCCCAGTTTGCTTTCAAGAAACCCAGCCTTGTCTGAAAGGACCGCCAAGGCTGGGAGGCGAGGGCTGGCCTTGCTCTCTTGGACGGGCGCGTGGTGCAGCATGGGATGAGATTGTTCTTTTTTCTTTAAAATAAACGAAGCAGTGCAGAAATCTTGAGGTGCGAAGGCAAATGGATACCTTGCTGTAGAAGAGGTCTGACTTTCATTTCAGAGGGGTCACCAGCATCTCTGGGTGATGAGAGGCATGAGGGAATAACAGGCTTTGCTCTATTTGGAGAAGTCCAGAAATATGACTCGGGTAAAGCAGGACTCCAGGATTTTTGAGGAGTTTTTGTACTTCAGGGTGTGTTCATGCACCTCCCTCTCTCTGAATCCATCAATCTAAATGATGCTTCCCAAGTTCCCTACTTTTCCTTTCAGTTCTGTCAAGGATAAAAGTTAATGAGTCTTGCAGAGATGCAGGAATCTGAGCTGTGTGCACGGTGTCACTAGATCTTTTGGCAGCCAGGAACAGATCTTAGGTCAGGGCCTGAACCTTTACACCGTGCAAGTGCCAGGACTAAACCCAGCCCCGAGGCACCTCCTGGTCTTGCGGAGGCAATCAGCAGCCTACATAACTGGGTGACTGGTTCCCATGACCCTCACTTCAAACATAATTTAGATGCTGAACCTTCAGTTAAGTCCCAGTAGCTACAATTCAGGTAGCAAGTCACCTTTGAAGCAGTGCTGTGGATTCCCAGGTCATTTCAGTGCTGCTTGCAAACGTGTGTAATCGCTGGGCTGCTGTACTGGGACCGGGGGCTCCGGGGCTGTTTCCTTGGGAAGTTGCTCAATTTTTCCACCTGCAAAATATAAAAATCATGGTTCTGCAAGTTTATAAAACAGTTGAGGAGAGCAAGGTATTGCTGCTTCACCAAATACCAACCTCCTCCTTTTATTTAACTCGGTTGTGACAGATTTTAGAAATATATCCTAGAATCTATTTGATATGCCATTAGCGTGAGGTTTCGTTGTTTATGAGCCAGGCTGCTGTCTCGTGGACTGGGCCCTTCTGTGTAAGGGGTTGCTGTGACCGTCCAAATAGCAGCAGTCCTGCGGGCCCCGGGGAGCGCATCAGCCGAGACAGCCCGGCCGGAGAGCTGCCAGCAGCGCTTCTGCAGTCAGGACTTGCCACCCCGAGCCCTCCCCGCGGTATTTCCCTCCCTCGGAAAAAAAAAAAAAACCAGCAAAACAAAACAAACCTTTTTAAGAATGTAAAGTCCTCGGTGCCTCTAGCAGCCTGCGCACTGCAGTGATTCTTAGATTTGGAGTCATTCTTCTGTGTGGGGCCTGTGAGCAGCATTCCACAAATCCCTGGGTGGAAATGAGTGCTTCTCAGAAGAGAAAAAAACTCTAAAACCAGCGACTGTGCTCTGCAGTTTCTGGACATGGATGTCTATAGCTGTAGGCAGACAATTTTTTACACCTTTGACCTGTTGTGCTAGCAGACCTTGCCTCCATCACTTGCCTCTGCCTCCTAAAAAACTGCGAGTATACCTGCTGCTCGCTCCTGCATGAGCTGTCCTTCCAGGCAAGGTGAACAAGAGCAATGAGCAGGAAATGCCCAAGAACACGAAGTGATTCAATTCCTGAAGAAAATAGCTTTAAAGCGTGCGTTGCCCATAGCAGCAGCTTGCCTCCTGGAGCGTGTGGCCGTGCAGGAGGACTGAAGCAGAACAGCTGAGGAGGAGATGGGTGGTTCCTGCAAACTGCTCTTGAAAGCCCCAACTCTTCTCCCCGTGGCCGCGTCGGTGTGGGGAAGGTCTGTCTTTGCTGGAAGTGAGGCTTCTTGGGTGTCTTAATTGTGACCATCTGGAGGGTTCTTTGGCCCTGGGGTGAACCAAGTTAATTTCCTTTTGGTTTATTCATCAGAATATCATCAGCCATCAGAAATGTTATTGCTCTGAGAGCTTTTTTTCCAAGCTACCAGAGTTCATATAGCAGCAGGAACTCTCCTCTGTTAGGAGACTGCTTCCCTTGAAGGCGCTCACTCGCTCCCTCCATCCCAGGTGCCTCTACTTCAGGTCCCAAATGCTAAACCGCCTGGCAGGGGCCAGGTCTGTCACACCTGCGGGACCCTGGTCTCTCGGTGAAGAGCGGAGGTCCCTCCCTGCCTGCTGAGCTGCGAGGCCTGGGCAACCTCGCGTTTGGGCAGCAATAAACTCGTGTGTAACACGTGAGCGAGGAGCCGCTTTGACCACGGATCTTGGGTGCCCCTGGCTCCAGGTCAGGTCCCCCCCTGGGCTCCGGCTCTGCTCCCCCCCCCCCCCCCGGCCCGGGCTCCCCCAGCCCTGCCTTCGGGCCCGGCGGGGTGCGGGGGCCGAGCCGCCCCCCCGCCCCCCCCAGCCCCTTCCCCGGAGGGCGGCCGGCAGCCGGGGCCGCCCCTCCTCCGCGGGGAAAGGGAAAGCGAAAGCGCAGCGCGGTGTCACTGCGGAGCGGGGCCGCGGCTGGGCTGGGGGCGGCGGGCGCTCGGCCGGTACCGCGCCCCGGGCAGCGGCCCCCGCGGAGCATCCCGCGGAGCATCCCGCGGAGCATCCCGCCCAGCATCCCGCGGAGCATCCCGCCCAGCATCCCGCCCAGCCTCCCGCCCAGCATCCCCGCGGCAGCGGGAGGTAAGCGGCGCCGCTCCCCGCGCATCCCCCGCGGGCTCAGGGGAGGGGAGAGCCGGGACGGGGGAGGGAGCGGGGGGTCAGGATGCCCCGGGAAGGGAGCGGGGCCGAGCAAGGCGGCGCATATGGATCTATAGGTACCTGCCCGCAGCGGGGGATGCCGCGGCAGGGCGGGTTTCGCTGGGGAGGTGGGGTGGAAGGGAGCCGCTGCTCCGGTTCCCTTCGTGGCTCCTCGGTGCTCTCCTCCTCTGCCGTGGGCAGGTGCGAGTTTGGGTGAAGTGGCTGCCCGTTTGCAGATAAGACGGTGATAAAGTCTCCTCCGTCCATCCCCCCTCCCCGCTGCCTGTCTGGCTGCTCCCAGGGGTCCCGCAGGCCCCCTGCACCCCAAGGGCCTGGTGGTCAGGCTGCTGGGAGCTCCTGTTGAAGCTGGCACCTGTGAAACTCTGACCTTTAGATTATAATTGAGGGAGTTTTCTTTCGTGCGTGTCTTCCCAGAGGTAACAGGTTTCCGCAGGCTGTTGATGAGCCGGGCACTGCTGCCCGTCGCTCGGGTTGTTCAGTTTATCCCACTGCAAGTTCCTGTTTCCGAGTTGCCAGCTGTTTATAACTCTGATAACTTGAGTTGCTTGAACTGAAAATTTTCCGTCCTGGATGTCTGCCTCAGCTTGGCTTCCATTTCTGTATTTATTTTATTCCAGCCAAGAGGGAGGCGAGGATCGACCCTTGTCTCTCAGACGGCCGTAGTTCTGGTGACCTTTCCTTGGAGCAGCATTGCTTGCCCTGCCTCCCTCTCTGCTCTGAGCAAGGAATTTGCATTTGGGGAGGAACAACAGATTTTGTAAAGATCTGTTGCCCAAATATAAGCTGATTTACACAAATTATAATAAACTATAAGCTTAGTTTCCTTCTGTTCTACGTCAGGTCAAGCATTAATTGAGGCGCTGGTAAACATGGCTGGTGGTGCCACAGCAGGAAGACTAGGTCAAGGTCAGGGACCTGAAAAGGGTGAGAAATAAAAGTGGATTTAGAGGAGATCAGTGTGAAACCATGTGAGCTGGGAGGCTGCGGCACGGGGGTAAGGCTGAGGCTAGACTAAGACTAGACGAAGTGCTGCTGAGGACGGAGACCAGTGGGAACAGGGTCCCACCACAGGTAGCTGCTGCCGGAGCCCAGTGCCGCAGGCTTTACCCTTGCCTTTGGCAGATGAAATTCAGTTTGTCCCTCTAGAAACAGCTGTGATCTCTGCCCGCTCTCCCCTGGAGAACAGAGCCCTCAGCAAGCCAAACAGCTCAGCCGCGCTCAGGTCTTGCTGGAGGTTAGTGAGAAACGAGTAACACCCTTCTGCTTCCCCTGCAAAGGGTGGTCGGAGCAAGGAAAAATGGGTGCTGCAGCTGGGGAGAAGATCCTACCCACCACACAGCCAACAACGTGTGTGGAAAGGCAGTTTATCTTCAGCCAGTATTCACGCCGCTGGCTCGGCTGTCACCACGTGCTCACACACTCGCATTTGTTTGGTTTTAAACCGAGGGCGTGTGCTGACCGTGGGTACGCGCCTGGGCCCGGGTACCCTGCAGCACCCGAACGGCCGGAGCCAGGCTGCAGGGCCGGGTACACGCGTCGGGCGGGGGCTGAGCGAAGGTTGCTCTGACATCCCTGTCCCAGGCTTGTGTGTTGTGCCGGGATGGAGGGAGCTCAGGGAGCTGGAGGAGGCAACGGTGCAGGCAGGAGCAGCAGCCGAGGAGAGGCTCTTCAGAAGTGCTGAGTGCTTGGAGCAGTCGCTGAGCTGCGAGAGCTGAGCTTTGGATGTGTAAAGAGCTTGTTGATGTTATTTGAAAATTAAGCGTTGTAGGTCAGTCACTAAAATGGCAGCGTTATTGTCACTGCCCTGTCTCAGCCTAAGAAGTGAGACCATGGGGCCAAGCCCTGGAATTGCACAATAAATATTCTGGCGTCGTGTCCTGCGGAAAAGCTGGTGAGAGGATACGGTTTGTCCTCAGAGCAGGGTTTGACCAGCACGGAGAGAATGCCAGGCTCGAGCGATGCGGAGAAACAGCAGGGAGCAAGTGAGCACCGTTCATCTCCTGCAGGGAATGAGGCAGGGGACGACAGAGGTGCAGTTACGTCGCCCGAGTGTCCTGTAACGATGTGAGTTGGGGCACGTCAGTGTTCAGAGACTGAGTTTGTGGCTGCGGTCATGTTGTTTCTCCATCAAGACATTGCTCCTGGAGCGCTTGAGCCCGTTACGATTCTCTACCTAAAGATATAAATTCATCACTGGTAAAATTGTATGAGCTCTAACACCACAAGTAAACGTTGGATGAATTTGACTCACAGGTTCTTGTTCAGCTTATCGGGTCTTGAAAATTGGCACCAGTTTATGGTACTGGGGAGCTGAGTGCTCTGCGCTGGGATCGGGGGCAGCGGTGGGTACCTGAGCCTTCAGTAGCAGCTCTGCCAGGGAACATCCTCCTTCCATGTCTCCCTGGAAGTCAGCCCAGCCTCGCTGTCTTTCTTACCCTCTTTGTGTTTATAACAGCAATGTTATCAGAGCTTTTAAAGTCGCACTCAGGACGCAGGGCTGGAGGTAGTGCTGAGGGGCGCAGGGGGATGCCCGGTGGGACGCGGCAGGCACGGTACCGCAGCCGTTGCTTTAGCCCCTGTTTGACCTATGTCGAAAGCACCCAGGTGCCAGAGCCCTTTCTTATCTTCTGCTTTCCATTTTGCAAACAAGCTGCAGACTAGACTACTTTTATGATTAACTTGCTGCTACAAAACAAATACTGCTCAGCATTTGTGCTAATACACACACAAAACGAGAGGCTCTATTTCTGCTTGTTGCATTAAGGTGTAGATGTTATATGTAATAGTCTGGCTTACTATGAAAAACCTTCAAAGCGGAAATGTTTATTCAAAACCATAGCTGCTTGCGCACCGGCGCGGCCAACGTGCTCAGAGCAAAGTCTTTCCTGGCCGGCAGCCTACGAGGTGGCTGGGCAGCAGCGCCAGGCTGGGCTGGAGCGAGGGTGCTTCCTGGGGCGCCTCCAAAACCAGTCCCCTGCAGCCAGCAGGCTCCCTGGGGATTTCTCCTGGTCTCTCTCTGCAGCCTGGGGAGGAGCAGGGGTTCGGAGCGGTGCTCCCAAGGCCTGTCCTCGCTGTTAGCTGCACCGCAGGGCACGTTTCTTCTCAGCCGCGGGAAGAGGAGAAAGCCAGGCGAGCTGCGGGCTTGCGTGGCTGCCAGCCGCAGGCGTGCAGAGCGGAACCCAGCGCGGTGGTGGGAGCGATGGGGTTTAGTTTGCAGGGGGTCCTCCAGCCCCGAGCAGAAGGAAGGGGCTTGTGCAGGGGCAGCATCTCCCATCACAGAGCTGGGGCAGGACAGGGCAAGGCTCAGGGGCAGCACCCAGCGAGGCGGGCAGGGGTCTGGCGTCTGCCTGGTGCCACGCTCCCCAAAGCCTCAGAAGGGCCAGGAGATGCTCTTGGCTGGGTCCTCATGATCCCAGTGCCTGGAAAAGGGGAAAACCCGGTACTGATGAAGGATCACTATCCCCTGCGGCTCCCTGGGAGCTCTCAGGCACTGTCCACCCCCCAGCAGCCAGCTGGAGGGACTCTGGGGGTGTCCTGACGGCTCACCTGCTCTCTGCCTCTGGAGCGATGCGCTTCCATGGGTGGCTGAAGATGTGCTGACTCCTTCTGAGCTGTCACTGCCCTGCCCTCTGTCCTGCCTTGGTCATGACCCAGCCAGGTCTGGGCAGCGTAGAAAGCTTCAACATGGACCTTTACGCCACTTGCCAAAGCTGTTGTCGTGCCCCCTCCTGGTGCTGCTCTCTGCCTCCTCTCCTCCACTGCTTCCACTTCCACTTTCAGCTCAAGCCGAGTGTGTTGACACTCCACTGACTGAGCCTTCGCTGCCTCTAACTGCAGCCTAAAGTAGCTGGTTTAGACTGAGCATCCGCGCTGAGTCAGGCGTGTCCCAAACTACATGACCGAAGGCAGCGCGCGGCCATGGCTCCGCTCTCGGATGCGCGGGGCACGTTTAGCTGCGTTGTCGGGACTGGCTGTAAGAGGGAAGGTTTCCTGCAAAAGGACGCTGGTGGAGGGATTAGCGTGGGATAACGTGCTCGCTGCTTGGGCTTTTGGCCATTCCTTGGCACCTTCTGCGAGATCCACAGCTGGGTCGGGGAGTTCCCAGGTGGTGCAATGCACGGGGTGGGGGGTCAGAGCCCCCGCTTGCCCCCAGCGCCGTTTCCAATGCTCCGCTGCGGGTAAATGCATTTCTTCAGATGAATTATCTTCTGGGCTGGGACTTCCTAGGGAAGGCCATGTGAGGTGAGGCTGGAAGAAGACAAGGAGGGACATCCTGGCTGCGTGGTGGCGAGCTGCGTGTTCCTCTGGGGACTGCAGAGGGCAGTGGCACCCACGAGAAGCGCGGGTGGCCCTGGGTGCTGGCTGGAGGAGCTGCCCCAGAGCAGCTCCTGGCAGGCTGGTGGGAGCTCTGGGGTGGTCCTGGGCAGCACTGCGGGTTGCTGCATCCCTCGCTGGGCTCCATCTTGCTGCTTGGATTGCCTTGCTCTGCGGCGGCTCCGCAAGTTGTTGCACGTGCTGGTGGCAGGGGCTGCCCTGGTGTCCCAGCCTCTGGGCTGCCATCCCTCCCGGCCACGGCAGTGGGCAACGTCCAGTTAAGACGAGACACAAGCGACCGCCTCTGTGATTGCTTCCCTTACGCCGCCCTGATGGCGAAGAGAGTCAGCTGTCCGCAGCCAGGAGAAACAGCCATGGCCAAGATCAGCACTGCTCAAAAGGCGATGTGAGCCACGTGCAGTGCGCTCTTCCCTCCTGCCTTCTCTTTCCTTCCCCCGCTGTGGTTACCGGAGCTGGCTCCGATGGGAAGGAGTCTTCGAGTGCCTGGGGCGATGCTGGGGCTCAAGCAGTTGCAGAGCGAGTTGCTGGTCCCATGGGAGCTGTCAGGTGCCGCTGGCAGGAAGAAAGGAGTGCACTGCGTTCAGTTTTACCAGTCTGTGATCAAAACCTTGTGCCAGAGCTTTGCCTTGAGCACTTGGAAGAGCGCGTGGTTTGCTGCCGGTCTCTTTGCCCTTCTCTGCACTTCATTTTCCTCATCTCCTTTTTTTTCCTCACCTGCTGGGAGCGCGGCTCGCAGTTGTCACTCTTCCTCAACAGTGCGTCTGTGTTGTTATTTCATCCCAGTAATTGCCGTACACAATAGCGGTGCTGACAGGCGCGAGGGAGTGCCTCCCGTCCTCCCTAAGCCCTTGCCAATGACTTTCTTACCCTTGGGGCCCAAACCTCCCGCCGCCAGCCCCCGGTTCGGAAAGCCTGGCAATGGGTTCGGTTTGTTTCTGCCCTTTTTTTTTTTTTTTTCTGGAAGCCAAAGTCACCTCCAGCACTGGCTTTGAGCCGTAGCATGGGAACCACATCCCCTAGTTGTCCTGGGACCCTTGCAGAGCAACCCTTGGCTTCACCCCCACGTTGAGTTTATCCCCAGGGCTAGAGGTCAAGTTCAGGTCTGTGGTGTGACAGCAAAGAGCTTTTACGTAGGCTGCAGCATGGCTGGAGAGAAAGATGTGTAAAAACATGAAAAACAACTGGGTTTGGATCTACCCCGCTCTGGGACCCATAACGTGTGCCGGGCAGCTCTGCGGGGCTTCCTTCCCTCTGTGGCCCAGGAGGTCTGCACTCACCCTTTCAGCATCTCTGGTACGTCAGGCGTTTCAGTCTCCTGCCTCGTGTTTGTCACAGCTTGTTCTCGAGCTGACACCCATCCCACCCTTTCCTGTCTCATCTGGAGCTGCTGCGGGGGAAGGCGAGCTGCTGTGGCAGCCACGCTTATCGCTTCACAGCAGCCGTGGACATCTGCCAAATACAGCCCCATCCTGGAACCAGCTCAGCTACAATAGCTTAAAAAAAGGCAATATAGCTATTTTTTTAAAAAATGCTCCAGGCTTTTCAATATAGCCACTGTGGAGCGTTGTGGGGAAACCGCTGGACACCCAATGCAGGTAGAGCTCTGCACCGAGGAGACGGGAGGAAACCTGGAAGGGGTTTATTTGCAGAAGAGAGATGGAAGGGGCCAGATCTGGTGGAGAAAAGACAGATACGGGGGTTTGATTGAAGGAAGGGACAAAGGAGATGTCAAGCGCTGTAGCCCTCGTTGGCACTCCAGTTGAGGAAGAGAAGAGCAGGTTCTTCCCTCGCTAGCTCAGATACGCTCACCGTGCATTCATCAGTGGATTAATAAAAATTGCTCCGGCTCATTACCGTGCTACTGCTGGCCAGGCCCGTGGTGCGCAGAGGTCCAGCGGAGCAGAGCCTTCGCCTGCCCTCGTGGGATCGCCCTCTGCCATATCTTCCCGCTGGGCCAGTATCTGAGGCCGCGCAAGGGAAGCTCTATTTACAGAGATGCGATCCAGCCGTCGCTTCGAGATGAACGTATCACGATACAGAACTCCTACAGCCGCCGTTTCGCTGCCCAGTTCATGTTGTGCAGCGTAGAAGTTGCATTCACGAGAGCACGTTAAATTGCTCTGCTAATGAGTCCGTCAATCGCCACTAATTCCTCAGTATAGAACCTATTCCTCCTCCAGCACAGCCATTCTCACGTAGCCGCGGAGGAGTCGGTGCTCCTTCTGTGGCTGGGAAAACAACGGGGAAATCTTCAGCATAGCACAGTCTGTGCTGCTTTGCTTTAGGATGTTTTTTCTGTCGGTGATGTACCGTTACACCCCGATATGGATCGTGTCCTGGTTTTCCCTGATCGGGAGCTCGTACATTTGAGCTGTGGAAGGCGAGTCTGCAGGGAGAGCTGGGGTTTCCTCACCTGGGGGGGGCAGTTAGGCTGCTGGTAAAAGCGCTCAGTGACTTTGGAGGAGTTTGGGTCAGTCCCCTTTGCCTTTATTTTAGCAAAATATGTCCACAATTCTTCCTTATGCTGCTGAGTTTAAGAGCCCAAATGAGTCTCTCCCTGGAGAAAGGGGAACACGTTGGGTGACTGGTTTGGCCGTCGTGGTGGTCGTGGTGGGACAGCGTCTCCTCTCCCCATCTGCCGGGAGTGACAGTCACCCGCTGTTGGAGAGGAGGCTATGGCTTCATGGCGAGAGGCTCTTGTTTTAAGTGAACCCTGCTTAAGGAGGTTTTACACTAGTTATGCAACTTAAATGGTGTTAATCTGGTACACAATTAATTAACCCAGTGATTAAGCTGAATAAAGCTCACTTGCCTGCTTGCTCTCCCTTACCAGCACCTTGTTTTCCATCAGCAAACGAACACGACCCAAGGGCTGTGAAACCAGTTCTGCCACTCTGTTACAGGAAAGGGATCGTCTTTAGTACGAGTTTCTCATAAGGCAGCGTGCTGCGTGAATCAGAGGTGTCTGCTGTCGCCTGGGTGCGACTCAGCAGCTTCGTCTGCTCTTAGCTCGACAGATGAAACAGCTTCTGCCTTTGCCTCATCTGATGGTGGAAGGTGCAGAACGGGGAAATCCGGAGGTGACAAACTTTGAGCCTCTGCTGTCTTTTCTCTGGGTTTCCCATAATACTTGTTGAAAAGCATTAGTTGTATTCTGTCCGCCAAAAGCACTTGCCCGCAGCGTTACTGAAATATGGGTAACCTCCACATCCCGCAGCGTGCAACGTTTCTGCAAGCTTAGAAAATGGGATCGTTGTTTCCTGGGGAGTGTGGGCTATGAGCCTTGGGAATTAGAGATGCACCGGTCCTGGGTTTCACCCTGCCCGAATCCTGCTGAGCCACGATGCTGGGGCGGGGGGACAGGCTGCTTGGTCCTGCCCGTCACCGGCACGTGGGCTTGGACAGCCTGCTAATTACCCTCGTGTCGTTATAGAGGCAGTGACGTCCGCTGATGGGAAGCACTGAACTGGCCTGACGTCGCTTTCTGGAAGCGTGAAATTGGTTTTAACGTGATGTCAAGGTGCCTTAATTAATTTGACCGTAGCCGTCCTTGCGTCTCTGGACCAGAACCCAGTGAGATGCTGCAGGAGTCCAGGTCCCACTGCGTCTGCCAGCAGGTCCTGCGGGCAACGTGCGCCTGCAGCCAGGTCTCCACAGCTGCTCATGCTAATTGTGATTTTTGCATATCGTAGGAGTTATTAAGCAGCTGCTGGGCGAAGGGCAACCACATCATTTCACTTTTGAGAGTGAGAGTACACTAGAAGTCTGAAAACTGAACTTAGTTTTAATCTGGAGAAAATTGGGTATCATCAGTCTTCATTTATCCTGCTTCTGTCTTTGGATATAGAGTTAATGATTTCCAGAGGGCAATAAAAGATAATGGCTCCCAGACAGGCCATACAGTGGAAAGGTTACGTTGCCGACTACTTAATGTCACCGGAGCGGCAGCGTGCCTTCCAGCTCCTTCCCACCGCGGCGCTCTGCCCGGCACGCCGCTTTCTGCTGCTGAGGAAATAGCTTTGTGGAACGGCCCCGCTGCACGTCGACTGATATAATAATTTTGCTTCTAGCGATTCATTATTATCTTACCCACCTGCTTTTAATGCACATTCATAAGTTACTATTTATCACCTATATCTGGTTTTGTCAGTATATTATGTTGTGTTGTAGTTCTTCCTTTGTTGTTGTATGATGTAATATGCCTGGATGCCTATGAGGTTGGCGATGATGGACATGGCTGGAACTGACGAAGCTGAACGAATTTCTGCCCCTTATAAGAGAAGGGTAACTGCAAGCTACATAAAAGAAAGCGAGCAGGCATTTTAATTCCATATGCGTTATTTGCATGGATCGAAGTTCCCCTGCACGATCCTTTCTTTCCTGGGGAGAGCAATGCCACCTCCGCCCCTCGGCAGCGGCGTACAACGGAGGATGGACCAGCTCCCCCAGCCCTGTTTGCACCTCGAGCGGTGCCGTGGCTGCTGCTCCCACCCAGGGTGTTAAACCGAGCGGTGGAGAAACCAACATGTGTTCGTGCTGCGATAATGCAGCAGAGGAGAGATTAGATAGAGAAAAAGGATTGTCTTATCCGCTCAACCCTTGGAGTTCAGCCCCTGGGAAAAGCCAGAGCGGGTGCAGCGGAGGAGGATCAGGGGTCAGGGACGGTGCTGCTTGATTTTGCCGCTTCACCAACGTGCGCTAATTTTTTTGCATCCGGATATTTTTGCCTCCCTTTCAGGAAAGAAAAGGCACGGCCAAAAGCCTCCTTGAGGAGGTCAGTAAACACGGCAGCGACCGTTCCATTTTGAAAGTCTCTTTTTCTGAAACAATAAACAGCATTGTACAAAATAGCTGACACTTCCCATGCAGCCATTGCATCATCTTCCTCTGAAGAAGTATTGTGGTTAATAAAAGCGTAGTGTGTGACAAGCTGGCGATAACGAACATAAATATAGGAGGTCCCTCAGCACATGAAGGTGCTCTGGAAGACCTGTCTCTAAAAGATGTTTAATCTATATCGCATATACAGTGCAAACAAAACTAGCTGGCGCTGTGCAGAAAGCGCTGCAGGCACAGACAGGCAACGTGCGTACGTAGCAGGCGCACCCGGGCGTTGGGCTCCTTCGGGGGATGCTCCTGCACCTCCGTCTGGATGAGATGGGGGGCTGCTCTGAGGCTGGCCGGACGCTGCTCCGGCAGTACGGTGCAGCCTGTTCTAAGAGCGCTGCCGAGGTGTTTCCTAGCAGGGACTGTGTTACTTCACATCCAGCTGTGTGAAGGTATGCCCTGCGGCTGTCACTGGTTTTATTAGTTCCGATAGCTGAAGTACAGCGCTATAAGAAACTCGCGTGGGATTCCCTGTGGCTTTTTTTTTTTTTTTTTTTTCCCTGCTTGTCTTTTCTGCGGCATACAGCAATGAAAAGAAAACTGGTTTTTCCCCTGAATGATGGATCAGTGGAGATGACTCAGATCATCTGTGTTCCCTTATTATTCCTCATGAACAAAGGCTGTTGCAGAGCAAGTGTCCCCTGCCCCTTGCCTTGGAGAGGAGAGCCAGCAGTAGCATACTCATCATCTAAACGAGCGCAGCCTTGCTCCTCAGAGGCAACGAGCTCTCCGGTGCCTCCATGGTCTTCTGCAGAGTGCTCAGGGTGGGACTGTCCCGCTGCTCTCACTCCCTTCTCTAGGAGCAGAGGACCAGATACCCATCGTTGAAAAAGTTGCCCTGTCTGCAGCCGTTTCAACTTTGCCACTTTTGTACGGTTGTATTTCCTTGTATGATTCACGCAAGCTCGCCTCGAGAAAAACCAGCCACCTCTGCCCGGTGCCGAGAGAGTTTCACAAACGCTTTAAGCTGGAATCACAAGCAGAAAAGCCGTTCCCCTCTCTGCCCCCAGGAGCTCCCGCCAGCCCCAGCATCCCTCTCCAGCTGGCACGCGTGGGGCGCGGAGGAGTCGGCCGGCAGGAGAGGAGGGCAGCACTCGTGCTTGCTTGTTTTCCTGGCAGCCATGCCGTGAACCCCGGAGCTGAGCCTTATCACCAGGGCTGCTCGGTTCAAATCCAGTTTGTTTTCTTCTGTATCAAGCAAACTATTGACTTATGAGCTAAAGCGGGTTTTCTTATGTCAACAACCCAATCTGCAAGTCCTCCTCTCGTGTTGGTTTCCCTGTTTAGAGAGAAATTGCCCATATGCCGTGGCGCGCATCGCTCTCGTGCAGCGTGCGCAGGGAGTGGCCGCTGTTTGCGATGGCGGAGTCACAGCTGCTATTTTAAAGCACTGATGCCCCAGGTGAGTTTCTCAGCTGAGAAATTACTATTACAGACAGGTTTGAGCAGTGAGCCATCCTTTCTCTCTTTGAACTACCCTCCTTCCTACCTGGGTGTAGCCCAAAGGAGATGGAGCAAAAGAAGCCGTTGACCTTAGCGGCATCACAGCTTACCCTGCAGCTTCCTCTAGATGAAGCGCTCAAACGGACCCGCAAGCTTTCCAACTTTTTTCTTTTGAGAGAAAAGCATTCCCTAAGTGCTTTTCCTCCAGCAGAGCAAATAATTTAAGTTTTTGATACTTAGCCCATTTTAAAGAGTTCCACCGTGGGTCCAACATTCAGCTGCATGCTCTAGCAAAACCAGGTCTGTGACCTTGATTACAGGAACCACGTCATCAGCTTGGATTTTGTTTGGTATGTTTGAGAAGAATGGAGGATGCTGTCTCCTAGCCAGTATAAACAGAATCAAGACAGTTCTAGGGGGAAAAAAAAAGCGTTATCTATTTGTCGAAGTATATCTTCCCCCCTAGTTTATCTTGCCTCTTCTCCTTTGTTTATAACCAAGTGTATACATGGGGCAAGGGACAAAAAAAGCCTGTGTGAGTGTTCAATAATATGATTTTTCTCTATTATTATAGTCAGCAAACCTGCCTGATAATGTCTGTTCTTTTGCCTTGGAAACGTGATGGGAAGAAGAAAAAAAAAATATCCCTGGTGGCTAACTCTATTTTTTTATTTAAGTAATACAGCTGGAATATGGATAAGCTTTTGGACTGGGAGTCGTGTCTGTAGCTGCTGCGCGCTGCACGTTCTGGGCCGTAGGAGTCCTGGTCTTGGGTGTCCTTCACGTCCAGGCAGCGGTGTGCGCCGTTGCCCTGTCCCTCTTCTCCTCGTGCCCTTCTTCCCGTCAGAGGACATTTGGGAGCACGCGGGGCTCCAGCGGGGCTCCAGCTGGGGAAGCGGAGCCAGGCTTTGCCGGACCACCTTGTAAACGCCGCCGGGCGGAAGGCTGGCTGACTCTGCAGACCTTGCAGCCACCTTTCTCACCCTGCGCGTGCTCCGGGATGAGTTTTGCCTTCCCGACGTGCCGCACGGTCCCACGGTGGAGCCGGGCTGGTGCTGCTGGTGCGGGCTGGGCGCTGGCGTCGGCTGCAGTCAGCTGAGGACTTTGGGGCTGCTTTGAGCCCGATGAAGGCGAGCCCAAGATCACGACTGTATTATGGCCTTGAGTAGGAAGGTTTGTAGCTTCCAAGTGAGGTTTTTGTTCATTAGGGCTTGTAACGTTGGCGTGTTTGATTTGGACATGTATTTGTGAACGTTTCTGGTTTCCTATTGGCACTGCCATTTCTGA
Source organism: Balearica regulorum gibbericeps (assembly GCF_011004875.1). Lineage (NCBI taxonomy): Eukaryota > Metazoa > Chordata > Aves > Gruiformes > Gruidae > Balearica > Balearica regulorum. The sequence continues at coordinate 19,831,592 of NC_046197.1, forward strand.
GAACAGATTGCCTTGCAATGCAGAGACAGCCCTGATGACCAAGGCCATGTTAGCAGAAGCTTTCCTTTGTTGCTGTTATGATCTGGGAGAAACCACCCTGCTAGGTAAATAAAAAAAAAAAAAAAAAAAAAAGGGATGAAACAGCATTCTGTGTTGGCTTTAATGTTGGTTTGAAGCTGATCAGCAAATCGAACGTAAAAGCACGGAGAGCTGGCAGGAGGCAGGCGAGGTGACGGACCTGGGGTGACCGCTGCTGGGTCATTGATTCCTGCTCCCATGGTCTGGCCCTTAACGCTGTTGAAGTACGTCGTCAAATCCTGTATAGCTTCAGCATAACTTGGAAGACACAGAAACACGGCGATAAGTGAATGGGAAATAACTCGTGCGTGCAGGGGGCTGGGGATGCTCCCGCCTGCACCACGGCGGGTCGGCAGAACCCCACGCTGCCACGGCCACCCCAGCCTGGCCAGGGGCACGGGGGACCCTGAACTCCCCAGGAATTAAGACACCCTGGCAGTAAATCCCGCAGTCTGAAGGAACAAACCCACCCACGATGCCCAGGGTTACTGCGGTGAGGAGCACCCCCAGTCGCTTTGAACCTCCCGGGGCAGGTGGTGCCGCGTGTCGCTGGAGCTGGGTGGAGGGTTACCGTGCCATAAATAAGGAGTTCTGATGTGCTGCGTGAGCCGTGAGTCATCAGGATGTAAAGTGGTGCTTCCCGTAAATCGGGTGAAGCAGCCGAGCTGAGCGGCAAACAGAAAACTGGCAAAATAAAACTATTTTAATTCTTTTACAGAAAGCTGCGGCAGCTTTTAACCCACCAAAAATTTCAAACATCACTGAGGGAAATTCCTTGGAAAGCAAATCATGGCTGCAAGGAAATTGCTTCATCAGAAACTCGGCTTTCTGCTAAAAAAAAAAAGCAGATTGACAGAAAGGTTTTGGCTCATCCTCATGCTTATGTAATGAAGTGGGCAGAGTGTTTCATGCACAATTAATTGCAGCCTAATAGCAATCATAATTTTGACTGCTGGACTGGGTGCACAGGAAACTGCTCTGATGTCTAGGTATTATAAAATACACTAATAAAAAATTTGAACTGTCTTGCTAAATTAATCTTGCTCTACAGCATAATAAATTGCTAATGGAGATATATTTGATTTAATTATGACTGTTTAACAAATCCGGCTAGCACTTTGGTTTTGGAGTTGTGTTATAGCCAATATTTCCTAGACTTATTTATAGAATTTAGTTTTATTTTAGTCTTACTATTTTAACCTTGTAATAACCCTTCCAGCTGCCGTGTGCAGCATCTTTTCCTGTCCCAGAGTCCAGCGATAGGAAGAAATAAGTCGCAGTGAGGGGAAGATAAAGTCTCCCCACTAGGAATATCTGACAGCGCTGTAACATAATAAATTGGAAAAGGGACGTTCAGTTGGGACACCTTCCAAGGTAGTTAGCGGCAGCTTTTGGCTTTGTCTCATCTGTTTCCAGAGCACTTCCCTCCCCTGGTTTGGTGCTTATTCTGCACCCGCCGCGGCCCCTGTGTTGCCCGCAGAGGAATCCTGCAACCCACGCTCACGCGCTTCCCAGGACTCCGGCTCTGCTGAATCACTCACAACCTTGTGTGGTTTCGTATTTTCAGCCCTTTTCGTCTGAACCTCTCTAATTGCCCCATAGGCATTAATGAAGTGGTTTAATATGCACCTGTAGGGTAGGAAAAATATCACTATTCCTGCTTTAAAGATGGTGAAAGTCCAGAACAGAGAGGAAAAGCAAATAGCGGCAGGTTTCCTGATCCTAATTCTCGGTGAGCGATGCATCGCACTTCCTGTTGATGCATCGCAGTTTCCCCAATGACCTTTGCTATATTGTTGATTCACATGATTCGGGTGAATGAAATTATTGGGAGTTGCTTAGCTCGATAGTCAGGCGGCCTAGATGTTTACATACTCTTGGGTTTGCTTTGTTTTAATTTAATCGCTAGAATGAATCCTTGATTCAGGTGAGAATTAGATATTCAGGTGTTCCTGAGATGAAGCGCTATTCCGACAGAAATTCTCAGCCAGTTGACAAGAAATGGTGCATCACACGGGAAAAATGGGAGCTTTTGGGCGTACGGACATACGCGTGCACCCGCAAATAGGCACCGCTGACAGCTCGTCAAGCAGCCTCGCAGAACGAGCTGTTGCCCGTGGTGGCCTGCAGAAGTGGCAACTGCTTGGGCAACTTCTGGGAGCTGCTGGAGGTTTCTAACAGGAGCTGATGCCGTCAGAGGTGGCGTGGGATGCGCCTGGGTTGGGGTTTCTTCAGTCAGGGGTCTTGTCCACGTTGGCACGCGCGGGGATGGTAAGTCTTTTGCATCCTCGAATAATAGAAACAAACCTGGTAGGGAAGCAGGAGAGCTTATGTAGGTGTGTTGGATCAGGCCTATATGGCAAAGTACGAAAAAGTATGAAAAAGGAGCAAATGCCGTGAAGCTGCTTCCAGCAACGCGCCGGTTTTCCAGCTCACCTCCTGGCATTTGTAATCCTGGCAGGGAACACCGCAGGAATGTTCCCGAGGTTAGCTCCCTTGATGTGTGCCCTTTCTGATTAATCGTTCTCATGTAATTGTCTTTGAATTGCCTCGTGCTTCCTTCTGCGCCTTCACATCCGCAGGGCTGAGGTCTCCCTGCTCACAGGGTGCTCTGTCTGAGCGATGGCTTTAGCTCATCCTCATCGACACCCGTATGCTCGCTGCGTATCTGGGCTATTTTAGAAAACATGACCTTAGAAATTGTATTTGCAATTGAGAAACGCTGCAATGAACATTTTAATGTAATGAGGTAATAAGGGAGGCGGGTGGGTTTTACTCCAAATGATGCAAATCCATCTGGGGGTTTTCATGGGAGAGCACGGCATCGCATGAATTTGCAACAGATGCATTTTGATCAAAAGCAAAAGAAACTGAACATTCAAGTCAACAGTTTCTCAGGCATAAGGCTGACTCAGCTATTTCTCGGGGCCGTACCAGCTGCTGGCTGCGCCCCGTCCCTCCTGCAGCCCTGCCCTGCCTTTGGCGTTTGCTGGTGGGTGCTGCCTGGGGACAGTGGGAGTTCACCCAGGGCTGAGCCTGGGCCGGGGGCTCGAGTGGCCAAAATTCAATAATATAACTGAATATTGAGATTGAGCCACCCAGAGCTGGAAGGGCTTCGTCAGGGACTGCCAAAGCTTTGCCCCGCACATCTCTTGGGAAGCTGGAAGTAAAGCGTGGGAACCCCAGGTCTGCGGGGCTGTTGCCAGGCTGGTGATTCTCGAGCTTTTTGATCCAACTACCCCGAGTACCGCGGGCTACACAACCCCTCGCAACGATTTCCACATTTCAACTGTTTGGTCATTTATTTTTGGTAGCAAGGTAACCGTAGTGCATTTCCAATAGCATCGCAATGAATTTCTAGCAGCAGTGTTCCTACCCCTATAATTTCGTGGCTGTTTTGTTTGCGTGGGAAGGATGCGTGGGTGGGATTGCACGCGCGGGGGGTACGGTGGTCCGGAGGAGCTGGGGCTGAGCCCAGGGTTACGCACCGGTTTCAGTGTCACTGAACTGGAAAGCTCTGGGTTTCGTGGGGGTTTGGCAGCCGAGTGATGCACATCCAAGAAGAACAGATTTATTTATTTATTGCAGCTGGCAAACTGGTTAACGTGGATGAGCAAGCGAGTGTTGCGGGATCAGCTGAGAGTTAGGTTCTCGTGGTCTATCCTCAAAAGCAAACGCCTCATCTACATCTCTGGAAAGGGGCTGTTCGCTGCTGGCTGCGCTGGAGGCTGGGCCAGGCTGCTTCCGAGCCTCCGGGGTGGTTTTCCAGAGCTGAGGGTCTCAGACAAAGGCGCATATGAAGTCTCTCCTCCTTGGCAATCAATCCCCCCTCTTTTAGGTTTTAAAGCTATTGGGCAATTTTGCTGTGAGAAAGCTCACTGCATATACCTGATGCGAGAACAGGAAAAGCTCGAAGTAACATTTGCATGTAAAAAAAGAAAAAAAAAAAGGTAAAAGAATCAAAGCAGCAATTGAAAAAGAGAAGAAAAACACTGGAGTATGTCAAATGTCCGCTTGTGTTTGATGTTCTGAGCGTTTCAGCCTGGTTGCTTCCATCTCATATGCTCACCCTCCGCCCTCCCGTTGTGTTTTATTAATAACCTCTGAACTTGAACTACATGGTGAGCTCTGCAGGGCGGGGAGCGGCAGCCCTGGCCGGAGCTCGAAGCAGCTCTAGACCCCCCGGGGTGAACTAGCACATGGGAAAAACCCTCGGGAGCAGCTCCACATCCGCAGGCCGTCAGGACCCGGAGCTTGTTTCAGAGCCTGAGCTCAGCCACAGTGCTCCCAGCAGCACCGGGCACCCCTGCAAACCTACGCTTAGTGCTTCATTAACGTACGAGAGCGGAGGATTAAAGCGGTCAGTCCTCTGCTGCTGTAAACCCGCGTGTGTAAGCACGCTATCAGCGCTCCCTTGGAGTGCATCCAAGACTCTTGCGTGGAACTTGTGTACCACGGGGTTCGAGTTGGAGACCCGTAGGGCTGTCGGCAAATGGAGCTTTCTGCGCCTGGCAGGATGTTGTTAGCATCTGTCCGGAGCCTGTGTCTGCTCGCGGTACTTCTGCGCTAACACCCCGCCAGTGTCACTTCCTCCGTCTTCCCCTCTGCTTTCAAGCGGGGCAGTAGCTCAGAGCCTTGGCAGCTCGGTGAAGTCCCCAGCAGGACAGGAAACCCAACACAGCTCAACAACGGGTGTCAAAATGGGAGGAAAAATCGCATTGCCTTCAGTCCCCAAAGTGTGTTCCCAGCGGGAAGCTGCCTGGGAACTGCCTTCCTTTGGGGAAGCACCCAAATCCTTGCCCCTTTAGCTCTGAAGGGGCTGAGCCTGCTCTACAGAGGTAGTTTTTGATGGGCTCTTAGAAAAAACTCGGGTTCCCCCCCCTCCCAGCCTGCTCTACCCTCCCTGTGACCTGGCATCGTTCATAAGAAATGCTGCGACTGGGCCGGGCAGATAGGCGCGATGCCAAGACAAGATGCCTGTTGGTTGACCTAGAAAGAGTAAAGATGTTGGGCTTAGCATGGAAAAAAAGACCTGCTTGGAGGAAGTTATGGGGAAAAAAAAAAAAAAAATCACACAAATATGTCTGTGAACTTGGCTGCTGTACAGTGGCGGTGCTGAAAATAGCTGCAAAAACCAGGCTGCATCATGGTGAGCAAAGCTTCAAGACCTGCGGCTTCTGCTGAAGTATGAGGAGCAGGGGGTGACAGGAGGAAGATGATGCCACATCTGGTGGTGAGGGCTCGCTCTGTCTTGAGGAATTCACCTGGTTTAGCATCTCGCGTGTTTGAAGGTCAGCTTGCGTTTATTGGCTTGTTTTTAGGTGGGCTCAAAAGGCATTTGCATGAACTTTGAAAGAAAAAAAAACATAAGAAAATGAAACACAATCTCCACAGGAAATTTTGACATAATTACTGTGACTCAACTTATTAATATTAGCTGTATTATGTAACCGTTAGTCTTGATGCTCTCTTCCTGCCTGGTCTTGTGAGTGTGCTACCGGGCATTAATGGCGATAAAAGACTTTGTCGGGTACGAAGCTGAAAATCCAAATTTTCAGGTTTTTTTCAGTCACTCTTTCCAAATACAGCATAAGAAGGGTCTCCGCTGAACCCCACGCCGGGGGCAGTCGCCCACCGTGGTGCTCCTTAGCACCGAGACAGGGCAGGGTGCGTCGGGAAGCAGGGTTTCATCCCCTGGGAACGGTCTCACTAGTGGTCACGAACCTTCATGAGGTAGCGCCAAGAATTAATTAAAGGTTAAACAGATTGTGTTATGAGCGATGTAGCCTGGTTAAGGGCTCTGACCACAGAAGTAGGGTCAGGAAGTGCAAAAATTACTTAGAAACTTCATGGCTTGCTGGTAGCTCCTGTGGGCACAGGTCGCAGTCAGGCTAGGCAAAAATTAAATATTTCAGCTCATTTCAACAAGACTACTGTTCTTTGTGTGGGTTGTGTTTTTTTTTTAATAAACACAACTGAAACATTTTATTTTGATTTTATATTTATATGAGGTGATTTAAGCAAAATTCAAATCTACTTGTGGGAAATTCCCTTTTGATCTACATCATGTTTTCTGAGACAAAAGCGCCGTGACGAGAAAGTTCCAAACAACTCAGATTTCAACATTTGTTTTAGTTATTCGAGACAAACGATGCCTTGCACATTAAAGTATTTTATTTCATCTTGTTGCATGATGTAACTGAGCGATCCCTGTACGTTCATGTGCTTTTTATTGCCAGTAACCAGTGCTGGCTGGGTACGAGGGGCAGGTGAGGGACGCTGCGAGAGCGATACCAGTTTATATGACTTTCCACTAGCTCCATAAACAAGTAGGACTGCCACCAGCCATCGCTGTCATACAGGGAGATTCAGCCCAAACGTGGTCTGAAGCCCTGTAAACACAGGCTACAGAGGCAGCTGCTTCCCAGGACGATGCATGAGCCAATCCCAGCCGAACCGAAGTGGCTGAAAAGCGATCAAGCTTCTGCGAGGGCTTGTCCTGTGGTTTACATCAGCTATTTCCATCGTGGTTTTCAGTGGCTGTGCATTTTGTTACTGGCAGAGTAGCTACTCCAACTAGCCAAAAAAAAAAAAATATATATATATATATACACACTTTGTCCATCTTGTGAAAGTCCATTTGCTGCCATGAGCCATCTTTACAGGTAATACAGCTCAAGGTATTGAAGGCTGTGGCAGGCATATTGGCTTTCGTCTCTAAACGTTTTGGATAGGTAAATAACTTCTGAAATAGGACTATGGGTAATTCTGATGTTGGGGACAACAGGAAGAGGAGCTGGGCTGAGGAAACCAAGGAGCGTGCGTGTGCCGTAGGGACCGCTGTGGTCACGCGTGGAAGATGCATGTGAAAGTGTCTTGAAAATGGTGCCATCGCTTTGGGTTTAAAGACCTTGTTTAAATGGAAGGTGTGTGAACCTACATGGGAAATACTGTTAAGAAAGGAGACCTTGGAGACCCTTCTTTGGGCGTCTTTTTGTGCCATTCGTCAAAACCATTATCCCGACATCGCTGATGGGAGGCTTTGCAAGAGTTTGTTCTTCTATTTTTCCAGTATGGTTGTTGCTTATTAATATTGTTCAAGGAATTTTGCATCATTCAAAGGGTGGGGTTTGTGTTAGAGGGGGAATGTCCAGCTGACTGTTGACAGGATACCACTGAGCAGTGCCTTCGCATGTATTAAAGAAAATAATCCGAAATACAGACCAAATACAAAGATTTTGGACCAGAACGATCTGACTTATTATTTGTTATTTACATTCTCTTTTCCAGAGAGTGAAAATGCCAGAAATAAAGGAGAGGAGCTGCTTTGCAGAATTTCCAGCTGTTTTACAGACTGGATTTCAAATTTGTAGAAGTCTGCCCCGGGAAGGGGCCACTGGCCAAGCTGGGGGCTTATCCACTCACGGAGCTGGAACCACTTCCCAAGGCGTTCCTGGTCTGGTGGCTCACCAGGACTTTGGTTCAAGCCATCAGACTCTCATCAACGAGTTTTGGGAGACACGACTGCACGAACCATCTTGAATAGTGTCTGTCGGTAAGGAGGAGCTGGTCCTCCTGCCCCCTTGTGTCAACGGCCCCATGTGTTGGAGAGGATGCAGGTATGCAACTGGGCTTTTCTTCTGTCAAATAAAGCACTTTAACTCAAGTCCTGTGCATATGCCAAAAAAAAAGAAGAAAAAAAAAAAGAAAAATATTTGATTACTAGAGATGAACAGTGGACATGCTCAGAAATTAACATTAAGCTGTCTTCGAGGCGGTGGGGACTTACATCAGAAAAACAATGGGATGGCGTTGGGCCTATTTCATTTTTATCCTGAATGATATAATGGTTTATTCAGTCAGCAGGGAGTCTCAGAATAATACAGATTTATCTTCTTTTGCAAAAGTATGATAAATAAGATTAATCTGATCTTGTGGCCCTGAAGATCAGTCCATCTGATGCGACACAGAGCTGTTTGAGCACTGTACTAGAAGAGGTTGTTTTGAGGCCACGCTCTCTTTGCAGATGCCGTGCAGGCAATGGTGACTTCTGCCGTTAAAGGTCAGACTCCTCTAGTTCTGCTTTCCGCGCTAGACCCAGCTCCAACCTTACCCTGCCTGCTCACGTGGAGATGTCACATGCTTCAAGAGCTCAGAAGGGAAAGTTCAGATTTGGTCCTCAGCTTGGACAATGCCAGAGGTAGATCCAAGACTGAAACCATCAAGAGATCAGGTGTTCCCTGCACGAGTGCTCCTGGCTCGTTTCACATTAGAGAATGTTTTTTTCTGTTGGTTGGCAACGAGACCCCGGAGTCCACCGTTGCCTTGACTAAGGGCGAGGCCAGGAGTCCCCTGAGTGTCCATCTGCTCCCACCCACAGGAAGGGAGCCCAGCGCAGCCATCCACAGCGGCGAGGGGAGGCAAAGTGGCAGAGACCTCAGCAACATCCTCTGCGAAGTGGGGAATTGGGGGATTTGGAGCCCGGGGAGAAGGTTCCACTGGGAGGCAAAACCACTAAGATGGTATTCTGTAGGTGTTCGAAATGAGGGATATCCCAAAGTGTCTGAACTTGCGTGGTACGCCGGGTGCCTGGAGACACCCTGGAAGGTGTGCTGCTTCACCAGGGACTTCTCCAATACTTTTCCCACCTTTTCACCCGCTAAGCAAAGCCTTCAACGTGGCGACGAGCAAGAGGCACAAAGCGCAGCTCTGGCGTCTTACACAGCACAAGGCTTTGTGTCATCTGAGTTATAGGAAATCGGATTACTGCAAGAGGTATCTCCATGCAAAGGAGATGTGTCCAAACCTGTCTGACACCTGAGGCCGCCTGAAATCAAACCTCGGTGCTGCCTGTTGAATGTGCTACTTTGGACCCGCTGGAACTGAGCAGACAAGAAGGACTTGGAGGCTAAATTTTGTTATTGGCTTGGTTGAAAGTTATTTGAGTCTTTTGAATGTTTCTGGGGTGTCAAAAAACACAAAAATGGAGAAAATTTCACATAGGGACCTTGTATGCCATCCACCTTCCCCCATCGTACCTTGATTTCTGGTACTTGCTATTTGGTTGAGCTAAAATCAGAAGCGAAAGGATGGTATTTCTAATTTCATTCTGACCCAGAGCAGGAAATGTGGAGAAGCATTTCTAGTCTTTCTAAGCTGAAGTCTCTTGTTTTCAAGCCTGTAAGCAGGTAAAGGGAAATTTGCTTTTTGATCTAAGACACAGATATCCAAAACACTTCGCTCACCTTGGGTAAAAAAAATATTATGAGATGCTCCAGCCTTAAAATATTCTGGCTCCTGGAAGCAAAGAACTTCCTACTTTTATTTTAATTAAAATTTATTTTTGTGTAATGAATCTTTGCTTTTCTAATGGAATATAGTGTGTGTGATGTGAGAGTTTCCAAAAATGGCATGTGGTTTGGTTGCTGTGCCGCTGGCCCTGATGGAGGGGCTAATATTTCCCCATAAATCTTTCCAAAGTTCATCTTCCTGTGCGGTGTACTTCATGACCACCATTAACAAAAAGAAAACAATTAGTTTGTGATTTTTTGGGAAAGTTTTTAATCTTACACTTGATTTAAAAATGTAAGAGATTAGAGGGGGTTGAAAGCAAACAAAAATATTTATATATTTTTATATATATTTTTATATATAAAATATATAATATTTATATAAATCATCTGCTTTCCAGATTGTGGTTCATTCTTTGTGATTTATGGAAAATTGCTTTGCTCTCTTCTTCTTCCTCTGCACTGCTTCCTCCCTCTTCTCATCCAAACAACTTTTTCTACGCTTTGCAGACAAAGTTTTTCTATTTTCTGCTGAAGAAAGCCAGGTATCATTTGTTGTTTGGTGGGGTTTTTTTTTCCCTTTGGAGGCAAAGTGAAAATTTCTCTTGCATCTGCTATTTTTCCTCCGCAAGCACCCTCATTTTTCTGAGCCCTTTTGCAGTGGCCCCCTTGATGGGAGACAGAATCATGCCGGTGATAACTTCGACCTGTTTGTTTTGGGAGAAAATGTGAATTACTGCTCAGGAGGGACCGCTTCTTTTGTGTTTTCCCACGGTAGATCTGCATTCCCGGGCACGGGGGGTTTCCCCCATGGACCTTTCTCATCTCCTGCCTGCGTGGACCATTACTGGCTCGGGGCTGAAGTGTGAAGAGCGGAAACTCTCTGTGCACAGACCGAGCGTCGGGAGATGCTGCGTCTGCTCCACGCCTGCCCAACATCCTGTGTGACTTTCAAGCAAATCTCTCGATTTCTTTGCATCGCCGTACCCAGACATCCTCGCCTCGGGTAATCACAGCTTCCTTGCTCGCAGGGTGCTGGTAGGGGAACTTCAGGCTTCGGTGGTGGATTCGCACGTCGATGCTGCACGGTGCTGTGCGGTGCTGTGCTGCGTGAGGGGAAGCAGCTTGTGGGAAAGTCTGAACCGGAGAAATAAGTGGTGCCTCGAAAAAGGTGCCACAGGCTCCGAGCAAGCTGAGCAGGGGAGTTCCTGAGATGGAACCGCACGAAACCACAGGAGCTGCCGGGCAGGCGGGCACCGGGATGCGTCAGTGCTGGGGGATGCGGATCCTAGGGGGGCACACGGGGTTTGGGAGGCGCCGTCTCTGTGCCTTCATCTCTGACACCCTGGCACTCGCTTTTACTTATAAGCACGTCTGGGCGCTGCGCCCTGTTAAGTGATGCTTCTGGGAAGTAATCAGCCAGAGGCTGGAGCTTATCCCCGTGCCAGAGCCGTCTCTCGGGTTTTCAGCGGCGCAGAACTCCCCAGCTTGGTTCATATTTCTCATTATACGCAACTTGCTTGAATTTCATTGCTTATGTAGCCATAAGCTCCAGAGCTTCAGATACATCCCCGCTCTATTTCTAGCCAGCAGCGAGCCCTGCGTGAGTCACTTCGTGATGCTCCAAGCCGTGGCACAGGACGAAGCGGTGGAAAGCCTGCGAGTCCCAGCGCGGTCGGACACCTCCAGCTGGTTCTTCTTACAAGCTGGACGGTGTGCGAGGTGTGTCCTGTCCAGGTGTTTAAACATTATCTCGGGTCATGGGGAAAGCAGATCTTAGACAGTTAAAGCACCTTAAGGCAGTGCAGGAGGTGAGGAATGTTGGAAATTATTTTTCGCAGTGAGCTGGGTAGGATGGAATGGATAAACTTCTGGGAAGCAGAGACTGTGCCAAGGGCTACAAAAATTTTAGATCCCATGATCTAAGTTTTCATCTTCCAACTGGACTGCAAGGAGAGAATTTTTGTCTTGGTAATGACTTCAGGGTAGGAGCATTAGAAAATGCAGTTCTCCATCTTCACGTCTTGCTGTGCCGGAGCCTGCTGCAGGGCAGACCCTGCTGTTCACCCCACATGGGCTGGTTTCCAGTGTGAGGAAGACGATGGTGCTTTCCCACTGCGAGGGAATATAGCCAGAATAAGGTTGTGAGATGGGAGGTGGTGGGCAGGGTGTAGGCAAACCTGCCAGCGGCTGCTTCAGCGACAGTGCTTGGAGAAGAGCTTTATAAAATATACCAAAGGTAATGTGCCGTCAGCTGTCTTGATGCCAGTGTTGTAAAAACCTATATATATCTATATATACACACACACGCACACACAAAAATTGCAGGGAGAATGGGTATCAGCATGTGAAGAAATTAATACGCTCTGGCAAAGAAGGAATGATTTTATCAGCTGATCTAGAAATACAGTCATATTCAATACATTAACATTGTCCCTTTCCTTACAGCGCTCGATACGTGGTTTATAGCCAGAAGAGGCACGGGATGAAGCCAAGGCTGGGAAACCTCCCCCTTGGAAGCAGGGATGCAGATTCTCATGGAGCAGCAGTTGATGGTCTGCACACCCAGCAGCTCTGCCCGGCGGCTGGGCGATGGCCATGGGAAGGCTCTCGCCATCCGGCGGCTGTTGGGTGTCTAACGTGGCAAGGGGACACCACAGGCAGACACGGACGAAAGGCGGATGAGTTAGTCCTGAATCTGAATTCAGGTTCATAGCCATGTTGCTCTGCAACCACTAAAGATTAAGATCTTAATTTTGGCATTTCTTGTGCATTCTGCAGCCAGAACACGTCCCGTGTCTGCTCTGTGTAAGAGCCCGGGGAACGCTGACGTGCTGGGTGTGCGTATTTAGGTTACTTCCAGAGAAGTGGATTCATTTCGATGGAACCAGCCGACCGCCTTGGCACTTGGCCGTGTTGTGATGGGGATGAAGGACAGGTCCCACCTTAGAGCATCTCACTGTTGGAGGTTTTGACCTTGCTCACACGTCTGTTACTGCTTGGTTTATCTTCACTGATCTTCAGACTTTGACCCTACCAAGACCATTATCAGACCATCTCTGGATTTCAGTGGCCAAACGCTCAAAAGCAGGGGCCCCGGCGAGGGCGTCCTCTGCTTAACACAAAGTAAAGACCAACCTGTTCTGAACTAATTCATCCCGCTTTGATCCCTCTCTTCAGGAGGTCTCTTTGCCTTCCTGGAACCACCAGGTTCATTAGAAATTGGGGTTTTGAATGTATTGGAAATGTAGATCTCATATTCCCACCGGCATATGGGGACGTGGTGAAATGAATGTGCATATTGTATCTTAATAATCTGGTCTTCTGGAGTTGGCAGACTTTTTGAAGGAGGTTTGAAACAGGGACCAGTTTTATCTCACACCAGGCACTGGGTCCTCACTTGACTAACTCTGCAACTCCGTATAGATTTCTCAACGTAAAACATAGTACTATGCAATAATCAGATATTATTGAGAACGTGTTTGGTAAGGAACATCTGCTGCCCTGAAAATTAAATTAAGGGGGTTAAATAGGAGTTTAAAGAAAACGGGTTTTGGGGGAAAAAAATCTTTGAAGATACCTATTTTAGTTCAGATTTCAAATTTAAATTTCCTCAAATATGTTGGCAGGATTAATTTCTCCTTTGTACATGTAACATATTTGTTCATATATGCCATTATACAGCTCCTTTCAAGCTCAATATTATACTGGAATACAGCAAAAGACAAATTTAAGATATGAAACTGGAGGAGACCATATTTCATACTGCATAAAATGCACCTCTGGAATTTTCAGTTCTTCTTTTCTGCAGTATTACAAATGGCTTTATAAAGTATCATGGCTCATGAGCTAAAAAAAAAAAAAAAAAAAAAAAAAAGAAAAAATGCTGTGGCTTTGGATATGTTCACTTCAAGTTTGTGGTTAATAGTTCCCAGGCTGCTTAGAGGTGAGCATGAGTTCACCCATCACACCACTGCTTCACCAGTCTCTGCCGATGTTTCTAAATGACTCTGATAAAAGATTGTGAAAAATGGACCTGTGGTAAATTGCATCACCCTTGTTATACATTTTAAGATGGGGACACAACACAAGCCGTGTGTCAGGGTCACGCTCAGCCTTCCCTTGCACTCCCTCTCCATCCCTGCCGCAGCCACGGGTGCAGTTCAGCCGGTGCCACCCACGGTGGGTGCAAACCCGCCGCATTCTGCTGCGAATTAATTGCATCACCGTGCATCGCTAGCCATGCTGGTTTCCTCCTTTGCACGAGACATTTTGCATTAGCTAGTGGTTATGGAGACACCAGATTTCTCTTTGGTGGAAGGTAAAAAGCTGCTCTGGGTGGAAGTCCCCGACCGCTGTGCGCAGGACCCCCATCAGCTACAAGCGTTCAAGTGGGGTGAGACCGGCCGGAACCGAGAGATCCTAGAGGAGCCCTTCGCTTTCTCACTGCCTGTGCCCCGACCTGTGCAACCGCTCTTTAAACCCCTTGCTTTCCAAAATACAAAGAGCTTTTTCCTTCTCAACCTTTGAGAGGGTTTACTTGAACCTCGTTAAACTTCATTGCCAAAATCTAAAGCAGATTGAGACGAAACAGCCGGTAGGTGAGAATACGAGTTACGAATTGGTGCTGAAGAAACACTTGTAGTAAACCAGCCTCTCCATCCGCAGCTTTAAACAGCGTAAATTGCCATCAGCTACGATAGGAAGAAGTGGGGAGTCCCCAGGGCTACGTTAGGAATTAAACCAAGCCCGGTGTCTCTGGGTGCGGCCAGGGCTGTTGTCTGCCGGCTCCTTGCCTTGTTGTGGTGCTGGGACATGTTTATGTGTTTCATTTGTATGTAAACGTAAGAAAGCAGAAACATAAACCCCCTCTGTGTATGTGGCTGTTCTAGAATAAACCCACGCAGCGACACATTTTGAGGGAGGTAACGCAGATGCTACGACCGTTAACAAGTGCGAGTGTCCCTGCTCGCAGCCGGCTGCGCTGCCCTGGCCCGGCCCCGCGAATCTGGGGTTACGTTATTCTGGGGGTGTTCTGCGATGCCCGCGTGCAAACCCGATATGCGTCCGTGTCCCGAAGCAACGCCTGGTGCTGTAGGTGTCCGTTGGGTACCTCAGCCAGGCAGCCGTGCTGCTGGGTGGCAGGTCGGTGCTAATTTGCACCAGCACTTCTGTAACGCTTCCTGGCATCCGTCTGCCTTTGGGCACCACCTGGACCTGCGGTGCTCTTTACTCTGCGTCTTGCTTCTGCTGTTATGTGGTCATTTACTAAACCAAAATAGTCCTTAACACCTAGCACAAGGAACAGATCCTTTTGGGTTTAGTATTTTCCCTCCTGGGTAGAAAAACGAGTAAAGTTTGGCAGCGGCGACCCAGACTTTGCAACTGCGAGGTTACTTTCCCCATTGCAGCTTTTGCACGATAGGGAAACCGGTATATTAAATACGAAGTGAATCAGTCCCCGCACGATGCTGGGTTTCCATTGCACCCTGATACCCTCGGCAATCCAGAGTCTGGCTCGGACATCTCGCTTTCCCATTCTTTATAAAGCAGGAGTGATTGTGTGTGAAAGGAGGTGCCTGGATGTGAAACCAGCTAGAAATATCCCGTCCACTTCTCCTTTCCCATCAGTAGATATTGCTTCAGTTCCCATTTCCTAATACTGCCTCTTTCATCGGCTTCAGGCCCTTTTCACCAGTTGCTTGCCAAGGATTTCTGCACCTTGGACCAAGACGTACTTTAGCTATTTTAAATGAAATCTTTGATATTCCTATTGCATTTTGTCTTCAAATGTGCATTTGTCATAATTTCTACATTTTTTCCCCCCTCTTTCACGATGACTAGCAATGCAAGATAAAGTAAGATATTTCCACCATGCTATTTGCAGGGCTCTGGCCATGGAAACAATCTCTGTCCTCCTCTGCTCTTGCCTACACCCCACTTTTCCCCACTCTTCCTTTTAGCTAGACCCTTCTGCCGGCTTTCTCTCCTATCAAGCCTCGTGCCACCTCGCTGTCCTTTAGTATTAAAGTAAAATGGACACCAACTTGTATCTCACATACCCTGTAAAATTTGCGACTCTCAGACGTCAGACAATTGCTCGGATTTGCAGTGAATCAGACTGGAGTTAGCCCAGCCATACCTGCAGTCGCGCTCCCAGCAGCTCATCGCAATGTTGCTGCAAGTTTGCACGGTTTTGGGTGTTTAATTAGTGCTGGTTCCACCGCAGTGCCCAGGGGCCTCATTTTCCACCGGGGTGGTGCTGCCATTTGGGGCTCACAGTGCACAGCAGCGAGGAGGGGGAGGAAGGCAGTTCTGGGTGTTCGCTCTTGTTCCTACGGTCCTTGTGCTTTCTCTCCCCCAGGCTGTTGGACCGAACACACCTCGTGTCTGTACAGAAACCAGCGCAATTCGGTGCTGATTTTGGCCTTGGTACTGCTTCACCATAAAAGATCAGTAAGAATTTGCTTGTTTCCGGGGGACCCTGCATCAGGCAGTACCAGAAAGGAGCAGATTCAGACCCAAGGTGCCTTTGGGCTCTCACAGCCCAAGGCTGCATCACCGAGCTGGTCCCTCCCCACCCCGGGCATCCCTGGGGCCCCACCGCCACGTATTGCTCCCAGCGAAGCTCCTCTCATCAACCGCCTTCTGCACCGCGGTGCTTTGCACCCGGATGGGAAACCAGGTGGGAAATTAGTAGGAAGGATGAGGCTGGAAGCGGTGGGGGTCTGGGACCTGGCTCCCGAGTGTGCTCAGCTGGCCCCGCAGCAGCAACAGCCTCAGCTGCCTGATGAGGAGAAACTGTCCCCAAAACCCCTGACCTCTGCAGCTATTCTTTTTCAGAGCTGTAAGGAAAAGGAAATAGAGCTGCTGTAACGCATTGTTGTAAGCTGCTGGGTTCTGGTATGCTCCAACGTGTTGCTGTTTACTTTGCAGTGGGGTTTGTTGCCATTTGCATTTGAATGTTGTAAACAGCGGCTGCAGCTCTTCACCTGGGATGCTCCAGGTGTTCCTGGGGAGCTGCATCCTGCTCTCGGCAAGGGCTGTGCAGTGAGGTTATTTAGGACAGGGAGGAAGGGAAAGGAGCCAGTAGGTCCATTTCTGTGAAAGCAGGGCTCCTGGGGCGGCAGGTCCAGCTCCACAAAGCCCTGGTCGTGGGCTGAGCGGGGTCTGCCCCTGCAGCGATGCACAGCAGAGCCGGGCTGGGAGCGTCGCATCAGCTCCTCTTTGCACCAGGTACTCTGATATCATTTGAAATTTTTATTGCTAAGTATAGAAGTGGTTGAGAGAAACTGGGAGTGCAATCCCAGCGGTGGGGTTTGCTGGTTTGCTGATATCCTGGGGTTAGAGAGGAAACCCCAAGCTAATTTACCAGGACATTGCGTTGAAAAACAAGGGCAGGTAAACTACAGGGCCTGGGGTTTAATAATTCTGTTGACCTGGGGTTTCTGTTGCCTGTTTTAGAAATGTATCTATATATATCTGTGTCTTGTTGTTTGAACTACATCTGGCTTAAAACTGCTGCAGTCATTCTTGGGCTTAATTCCATTCTACTCTCAGAAGATTAGTAAATAAATGTAATAATTTCCATGCGGTGGGTGGTGTGGGCTAGCGTTGATTGGTATGAATCAAAACGATTGAAGAGCGTTACTGAGTGCCCTGAGAATGAGAGGGAAACTGCTGGTGGAGCTGCCCGCACAGATGGCTCTCTAGCACATTAAGAGTATTGCATTTTAAGACAAAATGAAACTGTTTCTTCCGGTTTTTTTCTTCATTCATAGACAGAAGCCAAACTCTAGTGGCTCTACACTTTCCTCTTCTCTTTTTTTTTTTTTTTTTTTACCTCCCCCCCTTAATATTTCTGGTTTTCCTCTTTTCTTTTCACTGTACCTGCTCTTTTCCTTGGTTCCACGTTACAGGACACTTCTCCTGTCCTCCTGTTGCAATGCTCTGGACGGGGACCAAGCCTGAGGGCGGCAATGTCTGCCCCTGTCCGAATGGGAATATCGGGCAAACAAGGAAAGGACTTCCAAGGCACCGAATGGCTCTTCCTAACCTGTCTGTGCCAAGTGCCCTCTGCCCCCACAGACTTCAGTAAGAAATGAGGAATTGCCTACTGCGGCTTATTCCAGTAATAATGTGCGTTAAGAGTGCCTTCGGAGGAGCTTCCCGCTTTGTGTAGAGGGCAAAGGACCTCTTGTGCCCTAGTTTTCTGCATCTAGATTATGTTGTTTGAGAGGCTTCCTGAGCAACGGGCAGCACCGGTGTGCAAAGCCGCAATACCGCCAAAGCCGGGGGCAGGCAGGGCTTCTCCCCGGGGCTCGGCAGAGCTGCTGGTTGTGCTCTGCTTGGTGTCCCTCCAGAGACAGGGCTGAGCAGACGGAGCTCTGCATCTTCCAGCAGCACCAGCCTGTGAGGGTTATTTCCCCTTCCAATTTTGGTCTGATATTTCTCGGTTGGGGGGTGGAGGGTTTCTTGTTATTGATGATTCAACTTTCCTCAAGATAGTCAGTCTAGAGTCCTTTTTTTGGAGTTTGGTGAAGCACCTCAGTGCACAGACTGCCTTAGCTAGCGAGAAAGGCTTGGGTAGAAATGCCGCGTGGGGCGCGGGTGGGATTCGGCTTTGCCGTTGAAGCCGATACAGACGGGTTCACCCCGGGCGCTTTATGCCGCTGCACTTCCGTGCAGCAGGGAAACATCATGCGAGGCGTGCCCCGTTGGTGAGACGGGGAGTGGGAGGATAAAACCAGGTGAGCTGGGAGGAAAAGAAGGATATCCAAGGAAGCAATTTCTTGGTTCTTTAGGGATGGCCTCACCTGATGCCTGCAGGCGCTTCTGGCAACACTCCTGCCGCGGTAGCGTTAGGCTGCACACTCCAGTTAGGCGTGCTGTAGAAATGCTTCGGTAGGAAGGGGTTTCGACTAAATCTACGCTGGCTATATAAGCATTTTTACCGCCACCTCCCCAAGCAAGACAGGGAGTTTTCAATTACAGAATCGCAAACAGCCACACAGGACGCACCCTGATTTATGCATTAAATACCAGGAAAGGCTTCGGTTCTGTTTGTCACTTAGCAGATGGTGACGGTTGTTCCACCATGTGAAATATTTCATGCGTGACACCTCAATTCAGGAAATAGTGGTTTGCTCAGCAGAGGTGCAGGAGGCAGCAAGTTGTTATTGAGTATTACATTAACCTTTCTCATAGTTTTTCTCGATTTACCGAGTTTGTTTTCCAGAGCAGAAAGCTGTACTGGGTCCCGCACGGAGGGCAGTGGTGTACCCCAGGTGGCACGTGCAGGCTCGGGGCGCCCGCGGCAGGGAACGTGTCCCTCGTGCCAAACTCCCGAGTGTTTTGCTGGGTTTTTGACACCAAACAAGTTCGTTTTCCTGCAGGGTTGGGCTCGCGTCCTGCAGACCTCGGTCGCTGAGGTTCCTGTTCCTCAGATGCAAGGTGCCTGAGGTTTGCTGAACCGCAGTGAGTTCATTGTGAAACTGTGCCACCGAAGCTGCTCCAGCCACCCCGGGGTTGGTTGTTATTCTGTAAAACAGGGTGAAGTCAATCCCTTCCAGGCCCTTACCCAGAAGTCGGGGGTAAGCGCAGGGCTGTGCCGAGCAGATGCTGTGCCCGTCCCGCAGGTGGGAGGGCAGCGATGGGTTTTCCCGCACCGTCCCCTCGATTTCCAGGAGAGCGCCGTGGTAAGGACAGCACCTGGGTCCTCTGTCTCGCAGCTCGCCAGGTCCCGCACTGAAAGCGAAAAGAAACAAGCTGGAAGATCAGCGTCTTCCTCCTCGCCTTCGCAAGGGCCATGTGAAAGGGTCATGGAAATGATGGAGCGGCTCCTTCCAGCCAAGGGCCCCGGGGAGGCTGGAGCGCAGCCCCCCCGCCGTCTGCCGGCACGGCCGCTCTGCGGTTGCAGACACCTTCTAATTTCTAAAGCACTCGGTGTGGGTTTGGCAAGCGCTGGGGCACTGTGGGCGAGCGGGGTCTCTCTGCAGGTGGCCTTCAGCCTGCCCCTTCCAGCTACCCAGGGGTGCAAAAATCCCTGCAGCGGCCAAGCAGCGAAGAGGAGCTGGTGGCTAAAAGTGGAGCGTAGCCCACCCGTGCCTCTCCCGCAGGGTACAGGACGGCACGCAGCAGTTCCCGCGACAGCAGGGAAACGCCTCTGCTGCGACATGATCCCCACAGCCTTCAAACAAGGCTCGGGGTGTAAGTTATTCTTGTTCACGACAAGAACCTTCCCCAGGGCAGTTAGCCCGTTTCCCTGAAATGCAGCGATTTTTGCCTTTACTTGGATCTGACCGTAAGGTACCGCGCAATGTGTTCATGTGGTTTTAACGCTCCAGCCTCGGCACCGGGAACAGTCGAGCATCAGCCGTGGGGTGCCTCGTGCGGCTCCCCGACCCGGGCAGGGTCCCGCCACCATCCCGCCGCGGGGTTCCTGCCGCGCTGGGGACAGAAGCGGAGTCATTGCTGACCCGGGGGAGGCTGCCTCGAAAGGCCACCCGCTCGTGGCTGCAGGAGGTGACACCCTGACGTGGAACACAGAGAAACGTTATTCCAAGGCTTCCTCATACCTTTGGGCTGTCCACACTCCCTAACCCCTGGGCGCTCGCGTTATGTAAAGGTACGCGTGCTGCAATCAGAACACCTCAGTGAGCTGCTTCTCTCAAGATGCTAATTAGGTAGAAGATTTGCTGCTTGTTTATCACAACGTACCGGAGGAACGTGAGCTGGGGTCTTTCTCCTGCTGGGCCGTTCATCAGGGACGGGGACGAGGGGCTCAGCCTGTGCTTCCAGCAAAGCTCGTCACGCTTCGCCGTGAGGAATTGCTGGTTTGAAGGAGGGGAAATTTCCTGAATGTAGGAATTACATTCAAGCTTTGCCTTGGACATGGCTTTCATGTGCCACTGTGTTCAGCCGCAGGGATGATGTCGGGTTCTGAACTGTCGGGATGAACCCGGGAGCAAACAGGATCTGGGGATTAAGGCCCAGAAATCAGTCAGCTTTGCATACAGCTGGGCAAGGGTACAATCCAGGTGGGGCCAGGCCTTTTAAAATCAATGGAAAAAAAACTTCTGTTATCTTTAGCTCCTAGGGAAGATAACATTAAATCAGCTAAGAAAGGGCAGTTTCAGTAATAGTGCCTTAATTAAACACACCACCAATCTGAAATCTGGTCAGTCACAAGATGTAAATTAAAAATAGGTCCAAAAACACTCCTATTAATTACTGTGGCTTTTTAAATCCTCTCTTCCTCTTCTTGACGATGGCTTTTCTTTCCCTGCCTCATGGAGAAAAAGCCGTTCAATGAGACAGGCTGATCACCCGCACACAGAAATCGCGCGTGTAGCATCGCCGAGCTGTGCGGGTGTGGGCCGTTCCCCTGGACCAGCCTGGCAGCGCTCTGCACAGCGCCTGGGGAGCAGCACGCTTCTCGTGCAGCCGGTCGTTGTCAAACTTTTGCAACTTGCTCCGTAGGCAATATCTAAGATGCTTTTGGTATGACTCGGATGCAGTTGTTGATTGTTGGTGTGAGCTTGATGGATGTTACGCATTAGTAGATACAAATTACACGAGATTTCTTGATGTGATGCAGCTTGTGCTGGGATTTTGGCACGCAGCCTGAGATGATACAGTCATCACATGAACATTAGGCGACTGAAGCACAGCTTTGCCGTGGACCTCTTTGGTACACCCCTGGGAACATCTGTCCGTGGGCTTCCAGACGCGTGGCATGCAGGGTGGCGTGCAGCGTGTGGAGACCCCGGTGCGGCTCTTCCAAAGCTGATGTGAAGGATTGCTCTGGGCAGGAGTGGCAGCTGCTGGATATCATGCTGAATTATTATTTCTGTGTGTGCTAACACAGTTCACTTGCTGACTTTAAATGATGCCACTGGTGATCTATGCCATCTTTCCCCAAGATTTTTTTTAAAATATCCTAAAAACCAGTTTACCAGCCGCAAGGCTGGGAGCAGGCCAGCGTAGTCCACGCTCCGCTCTCTGCTCCCTCTGCTTTCTTCAGCAATAAAGTTAGTGAAAACAACGTTGTACCTGTCTGGGCTTGGCTTCTCAATTTCTTCTGCCTGAAGACTCTTGGTGAAATCTTTATAGTATTTAGCTCATGATGGAACAAACTCAGTGAAACATATTCTTGCAATGCAGATATTAAAACTAGGCACGTTCTGTGTTTATGCCTGTGGTTAGCCTGGGTCTTGTTATTTAATAGCCTGGCTTGCAAATAGCTAATATGTGTAATGCTTGTGCTGGATTCATTTTGAACCAGGGCCAGCATCCTTGTGCTGTTTCCCATCCTTCATTCTCCGTGCTATCGCTGCTAAACCACCGCATGTTTTGAAAGAAGCAAAATCTCCATCTACTTTTCAGTTGTCCAGAGCTCCTCAGACCATTACCCCATCCTCCTCCCAATGAAACCTGCCTTTTAACCTCTCCCTTGCTTTTGCATTTTTAACCATTGCTCCATGCAAACAGAGAAAAGGAAATCCTTCCCTTTGCCGGTGCCCGAGGCAGCCGTTTCTGCTAAGGCAGTCGCGTAAAGCTGATGAGGTCGAATTCCCCTGGAAGATCCCCAGAAGCTGCTGCGCACATCTCAGCTTGCCCTAGCGCTTCTGTGCTCTGATGCCGTGGCCACGTGCCTGCAGCGTAGCGTGTCGCGGCCGTGCGACGGGGGACAATGCACAATGGGCAGGAGCGCTTATTTGAAGTGTGAAATTTCCTATACCGAAATAGGTCCTGAGTTCATCTGCGATAGCTGAGCATCCTCTGTGCAGGTGTTGGAAGGGTTGCTGGTTGTTCAGGGTGCTCATGTTGTGTAAATAATGGGTATTGATGCAGTTCTGGCCCAGGAGCTGGGTGCTGCTTGCCAGGGAAGAGCTGATGGCAACCTGACGTGCCACCAGCTCAGCCTTCTCCTCCCCGCTGGCTTTTGGGAGCTGAGGAGATGCCGGTGAGCTGCGAGGGGCAGGGCTGTGCCCCATGGGCTGTGACAGCATCTCACCCCTAACCCCCCCGACGTCGCTCGGCTGGCGGGTGGCAGTGGGTGCACCCAGCCGTGCCCGGGCCAGGTTGGTACCGACTGTCGGGCTCTTTGGAGGCTTCATGGTGAAGTTTCTCTAGGAATCGTGAGTGAAACGAATGGGGTGGATCATCCTGAGGATGAAGAATCTGAAGAGAGTCTGACCACTTGTGTCAGAGGGCAGGGTGAGGGGCTGGGTCTGCTGCCCTGTTTGCTCCCTGCAGATTGGATTCTTTATTTCTGGAAATTTCCTGGTAACTGTTGTCCAATGCCTATTCCACCCATGCATTTGTCCTGACTTTGTTTACCAGCTTTATCATAGAATCCCAGACTGGTTTGGGTGGGCAGGGACTTCACAGCCCATCCAGTGCCACCCCTGCCATGGGCAGGGACACCCTCCACTAGCCCAGGTTGCCCAAAGCCCCATCCAACCTGGCCTTGAACACTGCCAGGGAGCCAGGGGCAGCCACAGCTTCTCTGGGCACCCTGTGCCAGGGCCTCAGCACCCTCACAGGGAAGAATTTCTGCCTCAGATCTCATCTCCATCTCCCCTCCTGCAGCTTCAGGCCATTCCCCCTTGTCCTGTCACTCCCCACCCCTGTCACCAGCCCCTCTCCAGCTTTCCTGGAGCCCCTGCAGGGACTGGAAGGGGCTCTGAGGTCTCCCCGCAGCCTTCTCTTCTCCAGGCTGAACCACCCCAACTCTCTCAGCCTGTCTCCATGGCAGAGGTGCTCCAGCCCTCGGATCATCTCCGTGGCCTCCTCTGGCCTCACTCCAACGGCTCCATGTCCTTCTTGTCCTGGGGACCCCCGAGCTGGATGCAGCACTGCAGGGGGGGTCTCACCAGAACAGGGTAGAGGGGCAGAATCCCCTCCCTCGACCTGCCCAG
This sequence comes from Balearica regulorum gibbericeps, assembly GCF_011004875.1. Taxonomy (NCBI): domain Eukaryota; kingdom Metazoa; phylum Chordata; class Aves; order Gruiformes; family Gruidae; genus Balearica; species Balearica regulorum. The sequence goes on from NC_046197.1 coordinate 19,854,885, forward strand.
GACGTGGTTGGCTTTCTGGGCTGTGAGTGCACATTGCTGGGTCATGTTGAGCTTATCATCCACCAACACCCTCACGACGTCCTCCTTATGTGCCACGAGGGATGATTAACTGCCTTGTAGTCATGCAGAAGCAGACTCTGGTAACTTCTAGCACCCAGGTCCCAGCCCACAGTGGTTTTGGAGGGCTGGATGATGAAATCTGCTCCCTTGCCCACTCCCTGGCCCTCGTTATCTCCTATCGCTGTGGCCACAGATCTTCCTGGCTACCTCATCCTGCTTGTTACTCCTGTCTGTGATTCGGCACTGCTCTTCACCTTGGTCAGCAAGGCAGTTTGTGGAAGGAGCAAACTGTCTGTGCCTGGCAGCCCGGAGTCTTTCATACTCCACTTACATCCAGCTGGTGACCAAATATGTCTGCCAGCAGCATGAGCCACTTTTCTAGGGTTTTAGGTGTTTTATGGCTTCTGCTGGCTTGGGTTCATATGGCCTTGGAGTGTTCAGCTCGGTGGCATTGCATGCCGTGCTGTTGTCCGGACTCTGGAAAGGCCCATGGGAAGCTTGCCCATCCCTCCCCAGCGGCTCCCCTCTCCGGCAGAGCTGTGCTGGGACAGAGTGGCCATCGCAGCCCAGGGTGGCCAGGAACCAGGCCAGCTGAATTTGCATCCTGATGTTATCAGAACAGATGAGACCAAAGGTTAGCGGGGAGTGACATAGTGTGCAAGTAGCTTGAGCTACATGTACCGTGCTGCCTGCACGAACACGCTTTTATTGTTGCCTTGTTCCTTTTGTGCATGGGAAGGCTAGGGAGGGACGGGAGGGAGTTTAAAGCAGAGAGAAGTATTGAAGGGGATGGAAAACTGTGGAAGGAAAAGGAGCTCTGAAGTGCAGCGCTGCGGTGGAAGAGAGTATAGAGTGGACTGAAGCACTTAGTGTAGGAGAAAACACAACTTAGATACAATTTGTCCTTGAAAATGCGACTTTCCTCTTTTTCTATGGACGCTTTTTCCCCTTCTAAGCTCTAAAACTGACTTTTCTACAGACAACACTTCTTCCCTTGGCCCTCTTAAGTCTCTGGGAGAGGTTTCTGTCGTGCAGAAGTTTCTGTCCTCCTTGTGTTGTGTGTACAAACACATGGGGGTGGGAGGGGAATGGACCCTTGGGGAACCGGAGAGGAGGAATGACCCAGCGCAACCACAAAGACATAATGTTTGCAGTCTGAGACGTTTGGTTGCTATCTAAGCAATAGTTTGCCTTTGCACCACAAACAAATATTCCACTATTTTTTTGCAGTTATAAATTCATACCTTTGGTCTGAAGCACTGCTATCCTTTATAGCTGTGATATCATAAATCATGTGAATGCCTGGAAATGTGTCCAATTATCAGATTCAATCACCATGGCAAATAAAGGTGAAACAACAATTGCAGGCTCTGCTGCCTGGCGGGCAAAGCTCATGCGAGGTGCCACCGCTCTGGGCAACCAAGAGCAAAAAGGCTCCTTTAGGCAGTGTGGTGTCGAGCCGCTCACAGGTTGCTCCTAATGAGTGATTAAAGTATGAGCAATGTGCTAAGCAGACCACAGAGGAGGAAGTTTTGTTACCCTCTAATTATAGAAGGGCATTTGGACAAAGATCAGGGAAAAGCAACAACTCTTTTTTTTTTTTTTTTTTATAGGTCAAGGGTTTTCACTAGGAAAAGGTCCAGTTAACAGATGTGTAATATTCTTGTTTCTGCAGCACTGACAATCTTTATGGCATGAGCCAAGGTCTTCTGCCACCTTCACGCAGGATGATGCAGCAGCAAAATATGTGCCTGAGTCACTTCAGGGCTTTCCCAGGTTCAGGTCATGGGACTCAGATGAGACCGTCCTGTTTCAGGAGGTTTTGCCCTGTTGACATCCTAAAGCTCTAAAACTAAACAAGGAGAATTTTGGATTTGTTTTTTTAATGGTTTCAAGGCTTGTGAGTAAGCTGCAGCCAGTGACGGTTTAAGTACGGTGTAAGGGATGGAGAGCCCCTGCTCACGCAGCCTGCCACCCCGGCAGCGTTAGCTCCATTCGGTGCCCAAAGGACCACTGATTATACGAGGACCCCTTTTTGTTTTCCACCACAGAGAGGTGATCTCTCTTTATTTTTACAACAGTTGCATCGCCTATACATCTTTCTCGCTGTCATGCAGGGTTCGTAGCACAAGAAGGAGCTGCTTGCCTGCCCTTCGAGCCCTGCCCATGAAATCTTTCCTTTTATTGCTTCGTCTGGGTTTGGCCGGGGTGAGCTCTCTGCAATGACCCGCTCTCCTGGTATGTAGCCACTGAATGTAGCTGTGTGCGTATTAAAGGTGAAAACAATTCTTATCCCAACACAGGAAAGGCAGCTAAAGTTTACTGGGTTTATGAAGAGCTTGATTAGGATACTACGCAAGTTCAGAAGAATCCAATGTCAAGGTTTAAAACTGTTTTCATTGCACAGCCTGTGCAGGAGATTTATCCTGAAGAGCTCATGATGTTCCTCTGGGTTCAAGCAGCCTAAAGGTTTCCTTAGTTTGTGCAGGGAGAAGAAAAGTCGCTTCTACAAATCCCGCCTGCCCTGGAGGCGATGGAGGAGCCGGTCAGGCATCCACATGGCACAGCAGCCTCCCACTCTCAGCTGGGGTTCGGCAAGAAACCCCCCCTGCCCCGAGCTGGAGAGTTCGACTCTGCTTCCCCCCCCCCCCCCCCCGCCCCGAAGAGTTCAAAACAACAACAAACAACAAAATATTTTGAAGTTGGCAGTTATTCACCTTATTCACCCAGTGAGGCAACCAGATGGATAAGTTCCGCCCCGTCATGGGACTTCACCACTTTTCCCTGGAAAAATACCCACCGTGCGGTCGGTCGCGCGGGTACCTTGGCAGGTGACAAAGGAAAGCATCTCCTCTGGCCTCGTAAAAACACGCTCGGAGCATGTCTGTGGTCCCTGGGTGTGAGGTGTTAGCTGCTGTTTTCTTCGGTCTTCAAATCTTGGCCAAACCTTTTACCTGTGAAAATTTTAAGTGCTGTTTCTTTGTATCTGAGCATAACTGTGAAAAACTTGCTCCTTTTAATGCATGAATGGGCAAATTAATCTCTGCGTTATTTTTAGCACTGTTTGCATCATAGAAAGTTTCCCTTCTCTCTCCCTCCCCCCGTGTGTAACAAACTTGCAGCGGTTCCTAAACAAAACCAATTTCCTCTGGTTAGGTCGATGGCAGCGAGGTGATGTCCCTCCCTGGGCGCACAATCCGGCAGCCCCCCGCCCTCGCCATGGCGGTAGCTGCTGCTGCAGTGGCCGGGGCACAGGTCTCATCCGGTGAGTGATTTCTTTGCTCGTGCACAAAGCGTTCCTACTCTAGATGCGCGTTGGGTCCTTGTGCGGGATTTTAGGTGGGGGCGATCCTGCCTTCCTGGCAGACCGCCGTAGCCTCTGCTCTGGCAGCCCTGGTACCCGAGGGGGGGGTCCCGGCTGGCTGGATCCCTTCCCGGGAGGTGGACCCTCAGACCAGATACCCTGCCAGGGAGCGTGACCACTGTGGGGGGACAGCAAGGTGGGGGACAGCAAGGTCATCCCCCCCACGCAGAGCCAGGATGAGGCCGTAGGAAGCGGCTCTCTGCCTGGTGCCACCTGGAAGGGTGCTGCCTGCAGCTGCCCGCTGGGGCTGGCTCACAGCAAGGTCAGTTAATGACTAACAGGCACCGCAGCAACCCTGCCCAGCCTCTCCCTCCCGGGCTGCCTGCCCACCTCGCTGGGCCCCGTCCAAGCCTTCTAGCCGTGCCGGATTTGAGACCCACCACCACCTGCCTCCTACGGCACTTATTTCTGTCCCTCTTCCCTCGGCAAACCCCGCATCTGTCCCTGCGGGTCGAGTCGCAGCGGAGCCTGGGCCAAAGGCAGTAGGAAATATCCACTTTTTTCCAGCCCTTTGGATTGGGTCTTCCTCTCCTGCAGCCCAATATTCTCCTCGGTTCGCCCTCGCCTTTGCTGAGTGAGTGAAGTTATTCCCAAGGGCTGTCACGACACAGCTTTGTTCGATACAGGGGCTTTCCAGGCAGTGTCAGATGCCGGTGGCTGCAGCTGGAGACACGTTGCATCAGCCACACTTGTCTCTCGTCTCCCACCCCAGACGATGCAGTAACAGGTCAGACCTTTCCAGCCTGAAACTATGGCAAATGAATAAAATACACAGGGGAAAACCAGCTTGCTTCCCCCCGTCTTCTGAATTGTGCATGTTTTCTTTTTACACAAACACAACTTATTTATCTAGGTCTTCGCTGCTGATTTTCTTATCGCAGACGCTGACTGTTGCTGATAGGGACGTCCACAGCAGGGACTTGGTCCGTGGGGGTTTTTAGTAGCATAGCCTGTAACCCCGCTCTGACTGTTGCAGATGATGGCAGATACAAACCAACTACCCCACACGTGGACAGGACCTGGGCAAGCAGGCGCTGGGAAGGGGGGCTGTGTGGAAAACAGGAGCAAAGGGTACTAAATTCCTTGTGCTTTCATGACTCATGGAAAAAAAAAAAAAAAAAAAAAAAAAAACCCTGACTGTCTCTGTCAACAGCACATCTGTTTGGGTATTTTTCAAGGAATCTGGAATGCATTCTCAGAGCTCTCTCATGAGAAAAAGTAAACATGTCATATATAAAACACTTTTATTAAAACAAATATACAACACTTTATATACAAAAATAAAATGTACAAGAAAATAGTCTATTACAGCTTAGTGATTTGATTCCTATTTATTACACACAAACTAGAACCTCTTCCGTCCTGCCCGCGCTGGCCCAGGGTGGCTCTGCGGGCCGTGGCAGCTTGCTGCCTGCAGGCCCGCAGGTATCCCGGTAGAGCGCGAGAAGGGCTCTCGGGAAGGCATGGTATAAATAGAGAGCTCTGCCCCTATCAGTGCAAAAATTGTTTCATGCAGCAGCTCTTCAACTATTATGTGGAAATAGATACAGCATACCTATGAGCGCATAACAGCCTATGAGTAGACCTGGGTAACTGTACTATGTGGAAGCAAAGCCTAAACTGAATTTTCACATTTTATTGGTCTAAACTATTTACACAGTTTAAAGATCGGAAAGATGAACTATGTGATGGAGTAAATCAAAGAAGAGAGGGCCAATTAGTGCAATTTTTTTGACTAAGTGTAATGACAGTCATCATGCTCAATGTCACCAGTGTTGCACAGGTAAGCAGCAACCAAAACTAACAGGCAAGAGACTCGTTTGCGGTGTCTCTCCTAAGCACTCCGTGGGTAAAGTGCTCATCACATCTCCCGCGGGGAGGACGGTAACCTCGGCCCCGGGCCTCCGGCACGCAACGCCGTTCAGCGTACCCCACTAGGTCAGACCCCCACGGCACATCGGCAACCTTCCAGCAAAAGCTTCACCTCCGAAGCGGTGACAAGGTGCGTACTGTGGCTGAGCATCGTCGGTGCCAGGAGTCCTGCTAGTGAGATGGGAGTCCTTTTTTTTTTTTCTTTATTTATAAAGGAATTTTTCCTGCTAACCTCTTCAGGCCTAAAAGTTAAACGGAATATAAAAGCTACTTTCTTCATTCAGTCAGTAACAAACAATTTCTTCCATTCTCTTCAGGCTTGTCAAAGTTTCTACCCAAGAGCAGTTCATGGTGGGAGGAAGCCAGGGGTTTACAAGCCGCAGGGAATGACTTGCATGCTGGGTCTCACTGTCTCCAGCCAGGAGAAGTCTAGGCTGCTTTTCTGGTCGAAGAACCTGAACTCCAGCTCTCCTAGACAAAACAAACCAGGAATGAGTACTGAATCCCATGCAGTAAGAGCAAAATAGTGTATATATATACATGTGTGTTTATAAATATATCAAAAATAGAAAGATTTCTGGGATGCGAGTGGATACCTTAGACGAATGCTTTGCTAAAATACTCCAAACACTATTCAACTGTCCCGTTTAGACTATTGCTAGTGGAAATCCTTCAGTTACATTGCAAGGAGTTCCTGAAACCTGGCATAGCTTACATGCGTATAACCCTAAGACAAACCTGCAGAACACTCTTACTGGAGGCATTTTTCTCCTTTCCCTTTTTATGAACAAATTCCTGAGAGCCTTCCGACAGGCCACTTGGAAATCTGAGAACACAGGGACGTGTGAACTCCTCCATTTGCTTTGCTCCCTCCCAATTCGTGTCTTGCCTGAAAACCTTCGTCTGCACCATCCTTGACCGTCAGTAATAACCGAGGAGTCTGTACCTGAAGTCGTGTCGATCTCCCCGTCCTGCTCCTTGTAGCTGTAAGTGCTGCACATGGTCTGTGTGCCCGGCTCGTTGGTGAGAAAGCCTTTCCCACCGACGCTGGTGGTGTGCCAGTCTTGGGCTGGTTCAAACAGCTGTAAGAGAATAAGGAGACGGTAAAAACTGCTGCGTCTGTCTCTGGGTCCAGTGTTTTATTCCTTTCTCTTCATTAGAAGACAGGTAAGCAAAAAAGATCAAATTCTATCTTCTTATGCTAAATTATGTAACACCCAGTTTAAAAAAAAATATAAATAAATTTAATGCCAAACAGGAAGGGCCAGAAGACCTTTGGTGATGAAACCCCCATCTTATCAGTGGGATGAGCGTGACACGTCTGGAAACACAGATTAAGCGCCGTACATGTTGGAGGTGGAGAGAAGGGCGAAATAAAAAAGTCTAGAGAACCTCTGCAGACTCTAATCGAGTAACCTCTACGTCTAGCAGTACTCAATAGCTTTCTGTGACTTTCACGTGAAGAGTAAATATTTCCATGGATGTGTCCCCTCCGGCTCATGTTTGCAAAGTAGCTTTCATTTTATATTTCAGTTTTCAGGCTTCCTCATGACATAAGGGTCTTGGATTATGTAAGTGTATGTTCAGCTCATACAGGTCTGGGTCAGATAGCTGCTTCCCTTCCTCGCTCGGTGCAAACAACAACTTTGGCCAATTTCATTCTGACCAGAAGGGCTGGGTTTACCTTAAAAATCTCCGAATTCATTTCCTCTTCATCTTCGTCTGTGACTGTTTTGTAAGTACATTTAAAAAAAAAAAAAAAAAAGAGAAGAAAACATAGATGTCAAATTTTGCACGTTAGCCCTCACACTTCTGCTTCTTCACCACACAACCCACTTCATACTCTCTTGTCACACAACACCGCTGCCTTTTACTCCCCCCCTGCCCAGATGATGCCGAGGAAGGTCTCGTGGGCGGGGGGGCCCACCAGCAGCTCCGCACCCCAGACCCTGCGCGTTGGGGTGCGTGGCTCCAGCAGCTCTGATGCCTCCCCAGGACTCGCCAAAGCAGAGCCCGCTTGGTATGCAGGAGCAGATTTCCACCCCGGGTGAAGAACCACTCTGATATATCCACGTTAATATTTTTTTCCCCATTGGCAAGCGCGGTTACCTCCGCTGTCACTATTGTACCTAACTTCTGTCCTGCATCGCCTCCTCCCATCTGCCTTGGGAACCCCAGTCCCACCTCCCGGCTCAGAAATCTCTCCTCCTCTCTACAGGCTGACCTGTCCGTGCCGTCGCGTCGAGCCTGCGAGATGAAGCCTGCCCCTTTGCCCATGTCAAAGTAAATGGCGCTTCAGAGCCTTTCACCCGTGAGCAACGACTTCTGCAGGCGGCACGTGCCCTTCTGTAACCCGGCCGGTTTGGTAGCTCCAGACACCCAAGTCTACCAGGTAGAGCTTGTTTTATTTGGGTTTTGTTTGTTTGTTTTTCTACAAGACAACTGCTGTTTGTCCTGATCCCCCAGGCACTCCTTCATCCCGCTGCCTTGCCTCCAACCTGCCTCCAGTCGCCCCATGAAGGACCAGGGTAGGAAAAAAGAAATACCCACCTTCTGAGGACGAGGCCAGGGGAGACACCTGGAGCTGGTAGAGGTCGTTGGTGCTGTCAGCCATGGTGATTTCCATCGGCGGCCTCCAGTCGGTCAGGGAGCCGCTCACCTCGCACGAGGACAGGTCTGTGGGATGCACCAGGAGGAGTTGGCGCTCACAGGAGAGACACAACCACCTCTGTTTCCTCCCTGCCCGTCTGATGGCACAGCCAGGCCCAACCCCAAGAGTCGTCTTTGTCTTTTGGCGCAGAGACTGTGGGTTTAGCGCAAACAGCACTTTCCACTCTGCTCAGAGAGCTAAAAATTGAGTCTCACCTAAGGTGATGGATGTGCTCTCAACCTCCACTTCCTGCCCCGCGTAGTCGTGAACGGTGTAGCCACTGTGGTCATCTGGCAGAGGAGTGTTGGTTAGTCTTTCTGCTGACTCCTCCGTCCTCATGTCTTCATACGACTACAAAAATAAGGGCAAAGCATGAAAGACTTGCCTAAGAACGCACGAGTTCCCATATGAAAAAAAAATAAAGCATGAAAACCACCAAAACCTCTACCTTCTTCAGCTGCCTCTACAGTCACATACCTTTCTCTTGCTCCTGTTTCTTGCTTCTCTTGAAGACTTTGACTTCCTTTCTGTTAAATAAAAATAAGACGACTGTGAGAAAGGGCTGCATGGCTGACATTTTAGGCGAGCGCGAGCTCTTGCAGCTTTGAGCCCTGCTCAGCAAGTTCTGCTACCGCTGTCAGCAGCGGCGAGTCCCGCTCGCCGCCGCATGGTGCCTTTAGGCACGTTCAAAGAACTCGGGATAAAATGAACGCTTTGTACCAACTGTTACTCATGGCAATAACCAGTGACTAACCCCGGTAGGTGCTACTAACACCTCCTCCCTACGTGGAGGAGGAAATTTAAGTGGTGGTTAAGCGCAGTAGTGGAAGCGTTGCTGAGGGCTTGGCTTACCTTTCTTCTGATCCTTTGTCAAGGGCGGCAGCATCCTGTAAACCCTGACAGCACTGGAGCCTTTGTTGATGCTTTTATCCTTCACTTCTTCGATGTCAGGCAGGGAATTCATAGCGCAGCGGAAGTTCGCCTTCCAGGTTTTCGGATCAGGGTCTTTCTCACCTACTTTGTATCGTCCTATAAATAAGAGATGGGGTGAGCGTTTAGGCTTTTCAGTGCTAGTTCTTCCCACCAAAAAAGAAATTATTCTTCTATTTTCTCTGACATATAAACTGGTAGTTAATATACCTACCTGAGGGGTAAGTCAAGACCAAAAAAAATGCCTTGTTTGAGATATTCCTATGACTGTAAATGTAAATGATTGAAATGTAAAGCCAGCACATACCTGTATGAATGGCCCAGCTCCGGAACAGGCAGGCGTCTTTCTCCATATCCCAGCCATGCTTGGCTGCATGTTTCCATGGGATTTGAAACATCATCTTATCCTGAAGTTAAACCAATAGAGATTGGAATTAAAAAAGAAGCATCGCGTGCCAGTGGGGAACAATGGATTTAATCAAAGAATTCGCAGCAGCAGCTCAGAAACTTTATAAACCCTCTGCCCTGTATCTTAATTAAACATCCATTGTCCCATCTATTTTGTTCAAGGTATTTAAGGCTCCTTATGAGATCTGAATCTGGGAAAGCCACATGTGGTATGGTACAGTAGAAATAAGCAATATTATCAATTTTATCTCAGAATCATTTAAAGACATTGCATCTAATCTATTAGTGTATCACCAACTACAGTATATATTCCAGGTACACTTTGGTAGAGAACCCCTTTCCAAAGTTGCCTCTAAGATCCTGCAGGAATCCTAAGAAAAACATGTCCTAGCTTAAATATCACCTTGGGACGGCTATGGAAACTTCAGAGAAAGAGACCTGGTTCATCGAGGCTAGCGATCTCATGCTGCGGTACAGGTACAGAGCTGTGCCTTCCCGACCAAAGTGAGACAAACACAGTTTCTTTCAGGCCAAATCTTAAAACTGGGAGCCACTGGGAGTGTAACAGTAGCTGCTTAACTGGGACAGGAGGTGACTTGGCTCAAGTGGGCAGCACGAATTAAAAGAGGGCTTGGAGTTTTCTTGGTTCTCCATCATGTTCAGTCTGCTTTTATTTCAATTTATCATTTCCCTCCTGGGAATTTTCCTGGGGAAAAAATGGAGCTACTACATTCTGTACCAACCAGAGCTACCTTTTCTGAAAACAAAACCAGTTGGGTTTCAAACATAATGCTGGCGAGTTTTCTCCATGTCCTTCTTTCCTTTATCATCTTGACTTTTGTTTAGTGTAATCTAAGAACAAGGATGGTTAATGATACATAAGTAATAACAATAATAATGACGAGAATAGTAACAAACAACCCTCACCTTGTTAATCCATATCAGTCCTGGTATTTGATTGGAATTAATCTGCATTTCCAGCCAGGGTCTCATGCGCATTCTTGACACTGGCATGTTGTCTATGAAAGAAATAACAGGTCAGCAAAACACTCATCACTATTTTAATCGCTCTGCAATGTCACCCCTCCCTTCCCTTCTGTAAGCATTGCCACTAACAGTCTCGATGCAACCGAAATTCCTTTTCCAGAGCCTTAACCCTTTTTCAGTACCTTCCACCTGGTTCTGGAGGGCAGCGCTTGCGGCTCTGCCCGCTGAGCACCAAAAGCACCTCTGAAGGTTTGAGCCCTGGAAAGGGGCCGACTGCAGCGGCGGGTGCTCCGGGCTGCGGGGGGGGCTTTGCGTGGGACAGGGCAGCCCGGGCCCCACCCCCGCCCCGGCACCGGCGCGGTTTTCCCGCGAGTGGGTGCGGGGACCCCCCCCCCCGGCCACGGAGAGGCACTAACTGCACAGTCGCCTTCTTAAACGTGTATTACTAATTAAATTGCACAAGGGGAAGGGGGTGCCCGTTCTGCTGCGGGGGGGGGGGGGATATCCCCAATTAGCAACGCGACCGGTCCCGGCAGAACCGCACCCGGCGCTCCGGCCCCGCCGTGCAGCCGGAGCGGGGCGGCGCGGCCCTCCCAGCCCTTCCTCTGCAGAAATAATTTCCTGTTTGCGGTGGGTTTTTTTTTTTTGAGACAGACAGAGCGAGATTTCCCAAACAATACACCATTCTAACTTTCACCAGCAACGCGCTGGTGGCGGCGGGACAAGGGTCCGGAGAACGCCCGCTCCGGGAGGAGCTCAGCCCGGCTGCCCCCCGCGGGGACCGCGGCTCGGGGCAGCAGGATCCGGCCCCGGAGCTCGGCGCTTGGCACACGCTCAACGGCGGAGCGGAGCCTCCAGAGCGACAGCCGCGCCCGGACATGCCCGGCCCCGCGCGGTGGGGGGGGGGGGAACAACATCCCGCCCCGTCCCGTCCCCTCCCGCGGGTTGGGTGAGGGGCCGCGGCCGCTGCCCGCCGGAGGGATGCCCGGTGCCAACCGACGGCTGCCAGCGCGATGCGCCCCGCGCCTCCAAACCGCTTCCGTACGGCTAAAGCCGGCGCTGCCCCCTCTTGGCGAGCAAAGCTGTGCCGTGCCGTGCCGTGCCGCGCCGTGCCGCGCCGCCGCTCCCACGGTACCGCGCAAAGCGGGAGCCGGAGTCGGGACAGGACGCACCGCGACCCACCTCGCTGTGCAGTGCCGTGCTGTGCAGTGCGGTGCGGTGGTGCGGTGCCGAGCCGTGCAATGCTGTGCCGTGGTGTGCAGCGGTGCAGTGAGCCGAGCCGAGCCGAGCCGTCCGTCCCCGCTACCCGCCGACCCGCCTCTGCCGCCCGCGGGGCGCGCCCTCGGGTATAACGCGGCGGCGCCCGGGATTCCCCGCCGCCCCGGGCCCGGGGCGTCTCAGCCAATCAGCGCCGCCACGGGGAGCGGCCGCACCGCCCATTGGCCGCCGCCTCCAGCATCACTTCGGGGAAATCACGCTGTTGTAGCACCAGCGGCCCGGGGGGAGCCCCGCCCCCACGCCGCACGCTCCTGTGCCGGCCCCGCCCCGCGCCCCTCCCGCCCGGCCGCTGTCCTGCGTGGGTGCGGGCTCCGCCACCCGGGGGCTCGGCTCGGGCTGCTGCTGAGCGGGCGGGGCCTCTGTCCCCCCGGGGGCTCGGACCCCCACTGCAGCCTGGCCCCGTGAGCTCCCCCCCCCCCACGCCGAGGGATCCAGCCCCCGTCCCACGGAGGGACGCGGCCGCCGTCTCCACGGAGAGACACAGCCCCGTGCCCCCGAGGGGCTCAGCCCCGGCCCACGGAAGGACGCAGACCCCGTCCTCACCGAGGGATTCAACCTCCATCCGTCCCAGGGATCCAGCCCCCCTCCCACGCAGGGACACAGCCCCCCGTCCCCACCGAGGTATCCAGCCCCGCTCCCACGGAGGGACAGTCCAGCCCCCCTCCCACGGAGAGGCTCAGCCCCGGCCCGTGCTCCCCCTGCACGGCTGCTGTTCACCTGCTTCCCAGGCAGCCGGAGGCAGCATGGTAATCCCAACACATGGCCTCCCTGCCTCTCCCCCAGCCCACGGCAACCCTCCTGAATTAGGAAAGGAAGCGCATGAAATGCAGGGTCTAGATGAGGCTATTCTGAGTCGGGTGGGAGCTCGGCCAGCGGTCAGGCCGCTGCCGGTCAACGTGCTGCGGAGTGTCAAGGAACCGGCCCCGGTGTCGGCTCTGAGCAGCCCGGTTCCCCCGAGCGCTGCCGCGGGCCTCGGGATTGGGACCGGCTCCGAAGGGCACGTTTCTGCTGCTGACAGCAGGACTAATGAACAGGGAGGTCCAAAACGGTATTTTCATTTATTCGGTGTTAGCATTTTGCATAAAGGATGCGGTAGGGCCTGGAGTAACAGGAACAGTCACTGGTGGTAGAAAGGAGGTCAATAGAAAAGGAAAACGTGGGAAGGTTGTGAGTGATGCTCCACCATCTCCTCGGCATTTGTGCTTTCACGGTGAGTAGTGGTCAGTACACAACGAGCAGTGCAGTGTCAGCACGAGTCCTCCCAATGATGCAAGTAGACGTACAGGACTCTGGTGCTGCGTTCCGGTGTTGAATGCTCATTAAATGCACGGCTGAAAGAAACGGGTCGGTGGAGCAATTCCTGTGCGCATCGTGGCGCACCTAAGCCAGGGACCAGCGTGTGACACAGGCTCCCGCCTGGCCTCAGCAGACCACCTTTCTGGTGGGAAGCGGTACTACAGACACTGCCTGGACTTGGTCTGTCGTTGGTTTGAAAGCCTCGACAGTCTAACAGGATTCCTCAGCCTGGTTATAGCTGTAGCGTGGTCTTTTTTCAGTGCTTTTTCCCATAAAGCTCCCAGCGGCAATCCGGTCTCAGTCACTTTGATGTAGGGGTTTAAGACTTACAGATGCTCTGATTTCACAGCACTTATTTGTCATAGGTTGCGCAATTACAGTAAGAGCTAGGACACCTATCATCCATGCAAACAGCAGAAGGAAGGAGGCAGGGCAATGCAAGCATTTTGCAAAACCTCACAACGTTTTTCGTCCCATCTTCTCCTGGCCTGGGCTCTGCGTCAGGCTGGGCTGACCTGAAATAACTGTGTTAGGAGACATAAAGGGCGACCGCTGGTATTGGCCTCTCCCTCCGCTCACGGATGAAGCGTGCAGAAGGGAAATGACGGCTTCAGAAGGCTACCGAAGCCATCAAGATTTCCCCCCGATCCACTGGACCTGGATGACAATGGGATTCGATTTGTGTGCAGTGCCTTCAGGGTGCCTTCCATCCAGCAGAATATTGGAGCATTTTTAGTTATTTCATTCTCAATTCTTTCAGGGCAGGTGTGAAGCCATGTGCAACGGGAAGGTATATTGTCCCAAACGGTGGGACGCTATCGCACTGCCTGCCTGCACTAGCAAGTATTCTCTTTTTTTTATTGTTTTAACATCAAGATTAAAGAAAAGCCCAGACTTGGTTTTAAGTGCAGAAAAAACACCTTGTAGGTGTGCCATGTTTTCTCTAAACTGTTTCTTTTGTCTGCTTGACACTTTTATCTTGCGGTAGTATCCTCCAGTTGGGTCTTCGTGCTGGGTGAGGCACCGTTCACCAGAGAGCTTTCGTTGTAGAGAAAAATATAACATATTAGGTAAATCAAGCAAATAATCGAAGAAGGAAAGAGGTACGCAGGCAAGGTAGGGACAGCACCGGGACATTTATCATTCGTAGTCTGTGAGAGGACATAGGTTTACTCCTCAGCGTAAGATGTCCAGAAATCTAGAGTAGTAAGAGGTAACGTAAAAGTAGCCTGAAAAAGACATGACAGAAGGTATTTGAGGTTGCAACTGTAATCTACAAAAATAGTCATGACACCTCTTATACAACCTAAATATTGACAAAAAAAAGATCGTGCTGTCGTTCCTTTCAAGCTCCAGCCTCCCATAGTTTGTTTTTACCCCCTCAGCCAGCTTTAAGAAAAATGAATTCTGAGCTTCCTGGTCTGACGAGCCAATGTGCGCGTCTGCTGAATGTATCTTCAATACTTTAAATGACGGAATTTTGAACAGTGACTTTTTCGATACATGACTTTAGTACTCTTATGATCCTTACTGGCTATTTTTAGTCCGTATCTTTGTCAGGAGCTGGCACCAGACACCAAATAAATAGGCCTAGAATAGAAATGCACGAAGGAAGGTTAACAATCCCAGCCCTAACTCTCCACGTTTTTCCTCTGGTTTAAAGCCATACAGGTCCCACTCAGTGAAACTGAAGTGACCTTTATATCTGCGTTCTGTCATATCTGCCCAGCAAGCTTCCATGGAGCACGACCTGCCCAAGCCGGGATGCCTTACGTTTGTTTGCTTCTTTGTTATCTCTCAGCTGGAACAAGGAAATAACAACTTGTCTCTCCCCGATGTTATTGTGTGGCAGGCTCTCCTGACACTGCCCTTACAAATCGGCCTCCTAAACCCGGCTCCTTCCTCCCGTTCACACCGCTACGCTAACAATCATTTCGGCAGCTTGCTTCATATTGCAAGAATATGCATTTAAATTGATAGGTACTTTTACAAAAGTGTGAACAAGGAATAAACCGCGTGCCCCAAGGAGTCAATAAATGGTTGGCCATAAAACCGTTCTGCTCCACCCGGCTTATCACCCAGCAAGAGTCTCCATGAATGCCAAAACCTCTGATGCTCTGCAGAGTTGTAGTCCTGCTCCAGCTCTGCTCCACAGCAGTCTGAGCTCGGACACCTGCTCAGCCTTTCGGCTCTGAACACCCTCTGATGTTCCCCCTTTTTCATATCCCCCCCCCCCCCGCCCCGCGATTTGCCAGTTCTCTTGTTTTCATGGTAAATGGAGACACAGAAACAGATTGCTAAAATATTTTATCACATTTACCCAATCCAGGGAGATCTCAAGTCTGGGATTGTTTTCCTAATGCAGAGGAAATATTTAATAATATTTTCATTTAAACCCAAATCAAATCCCCAGCTGATGCTCCAGCAAGGGGTATTTGTTATTCTACAGCGGGCATCCCTCTGTCTCTAGTCGGTAGTGCCCTGAAATAAGGTGCTCCCAGGAAGACTGTATTTCAAGTAATGTTCAAAAGCATGAACTGCACGGCATCACCCGCAGAGCCCCTGGCGTAGCCTGCAAGAAGAGAGGGCTGTGAATTGGGCACACTGGCTCGAACGTGGTGCTTTGTTCCCCGTCTCACCGCTGTGGTTGGTTAAGCTGCCAGAAAAAAAGCACTTCAAGATGGCTTCACTCCTGTGCCATATAAAATAAATAGTGGTTAATATTGAACCATGTGACGTTGAACCATGAAATGGGCAGTTTCCAGCCAGCGGTACCAAACCTGCTGCTAACCCTGAAGGCCCAGCTGTCTCCTCCCCAGTGACAAGTGGCACAGACCTTCTCAGCCGTGGGCAGCCAGCCTGCTGCCAGGGCTGCTCAGAGCAGGCGGCTTTTCTGGCAGAGCAAGAGGAGCATCTTTTCCACCTTACCTCTGCAATACCCTTCCCTCCTCGCTCCTTGCAAAATTACCCTTGGGTGGGGATGAGACCTTCCGTGCTTTCCCCCCCCCAAGCAAACCCATGGAGCCCTGAACATCCAGAAACACTTTCTGAGGAGCTGGGGAGCGGAGGGGTGAAAACCAGCACGCTCCAGTGCAAAGACAGTTGCAGAAGTGGGTACAAACTCAAGAGGCATTCCTCTCCAGGTAAGCACACATGCCGGAGCAGCAGCGTAGGAGTCTATCAGCTTTCCGACAACTTCCCAGCCCAGGGCTCCTTTCCAAGCTGAGCGAGAGGCAGGCTGCCCTTCCCTCACGGGAGGCGATGCTGCGGGAGCACGAGTGCACCCCGTAGCCCCTCGTTCAGTGCACGTACACGCAGCAGCCAACGCATCGGCCCTGCACTCGCCTGGTGCTCTGTGTGAGGTGTGGATAGGGCAGACGACCCTCGGGTTTTAACTCCCGAAGGTGTCTTGGGGGGAAAGAGCTTGAGCATTGCACCCAGTGTTGATGGCAGTCTTTGCTTCGAAGATTTTTCCCTTCCCGGGACTCTGAATCCAACCAGCGGAGAAACTCTGCAGTGGGGAATCCCTGCCCTGGCGATGGGGAGATGGGGAGAGGGGGACGGGGGCCGCCACGGAAAGCTGCCTCTGGCGACCGGCAGTGAGCCCCGGGAGTGCAGAGCCCGACGTCGGCATGCCCGGGCAGTATTTGGGTGGGGGGAGTGAACAACCACAGGATGGAGCGGGGGTTTGCGGAGGGGAAGAGCAGGAGCATGGCGAGAGAGAGCCTCTTATCTGCTTCCTCGCGGCCCTGGCTGCTTCCTTCCATTGCTGCTTCGTGACCTTTCCATGCCCACCAGCACTCAACAGTCCTTCCAGAACCCGCTCTGCAAGGGCTTGTTCCTCCTTTCTACCTGTTTTAAGAGAAACCTGCTCTAATGCAAACCCTTTCTCATTTTCTCCCCGACTTGCCTTCCTCCCCTTTCCCCATCAAACTCAGAAACAATTCTTTCTTTTTGAAGCAGCTAACTGGGGCATACAAAATGGGTGCGGAGCATTCGCTGTCACCTGGGGAATGCCACGGTTGCCTGCTGATGGGTACCCAACAACTGTCACAGTGTCATGCTAGTGCACGTCCCTCCTACGGGCTCTCTGGGCTGGAAAGGGTTACTGCAGAGCACTCTTTCAAGGAGCAGAGATGGAGTATCAGCCTTAAAAACTGCAAAGACTAACAACAAAAAATAGCTGCTTCTCGGTCGGGAGCCCTGAAAGCACAAGACTTGCTGCAAGCTGTTTCCATTTCTTATAAATGCCTCTCTTACAAAAAGGAAGTTTGGTTGAAGCACATGCAGGAGAATGAATAATGTCAGAAATGTTGAAACTCTGCCCAGATGGCATGAAGTAATACTACCGAGTGCTGTGATCCACGAGCTACAATAAATATATCCTGGGATGGGCTGTTTACGGTTTCCTGGAATTAGAAAGACCTATCTCAGGACGCAAAATCAATTCAGTTCTCCCCACCGATGGCACAATGAATTTTTAAACTAAACCAAAATGAGATTCGGGGCTTGGTTTGGTGGGAAAAAAAGGAAATTCCAAGAATTTGACTTGTGTCCCCGGACTTTCCCCACTCCTTACTTTTCTCTCAACCTCGCAGGAGGGCATAGACCTTTCCTGAACTATTTGCCAAGGAAAGTCCTGTGAGCTGCAGGCACCTGGCAGCTGTGACGAGTTTGCCTAATGAAAGTGCAGACCTGCAGCAGCCTGAGCCTCCCTGCCAAAGGTCGGAGAGACTCAGTCCTCTCCCGGCGTGGGGGGGGAGTACGGGAGCTGCAGCCTTCCCCCCCCCCCCGAGCTGCTCTGCCTGCCCAGCCCTGGGCAGAGCCGAGGGCAGCGGTGGGGCCACGCTGACCCCGGGGTGCGCTGGGGTCCCAGCATCCTGCAGCTAACCCACGTGAAGCCCAGTGGGGAACCCGTTCCTTTTACCCTGCTGAAGTCCCACCGATGCAGCTGGGGCTGACGTCAGTAGAAAAAAGGTGAGTTGTGTATTAAAGATTTTTATTTTTTTTATATGCCCTTAGAGTATCCGTCCGACGATGATAGGTCTGCCCGAGCCCGCTCGCCTAACCAGCCATCCGAAGGGCGGGAGTTAAACCAAAGGGAGCTCCAGCCTGCAGGACAAGCAGCATGTTGTGGGCCAGGCGGGTTGTGTTCGCGTCTAGCTCCGAGCTGACAGAGTTTTCTGTTTCCTGGACTGATCGGAAGAGGTGCCAAACTTCCCAGCTGTTGGAAGGGGAAGGACAGGCCAGGCAAGCCAGAGGCCAGGGCAGCCCGCGGCAGCGTGGTGCTGTGCCTCCGGGCCATCGCAGGGTACGCAGGGTCCAGCTCACCGTGCTCGGGCTGGGGGGCTCACTGGGGCCACCACCCATCTCCTGCCCAGCCTCTGCACGCTCCTGCCTGCACGGAGCTCCTGCCTGCACCCCGCTGTTGCCTCCCAGCCGAGCCTGGCAGCTCGAGCGGGCCTGGGTACCTGCGAGCAGGAAGGCAGGGAGACCCTGGGAACTTACTGTAGCTCTCCAGGAAAAGACGTCTCGATCTGGAGGCTGCAGCACAGTGACCCGAGTGTTTCATCTCTGCTCTGCCTCAGGAAGAACATCAATAACCACTGCTTTGTTTGAAATACTCTGTCCCATCCTCATGCAAAGGATCTGCCAAAAAGGAAGCTCTTACAGATGCTGAAAAGTAAAAAAAAAAAAACGTTAGCGCCGTGAGGAGCCAAGGGACGGGAGAGCAAAAGCAGGATGCGCTGGGAGGGCGGCTCACACCCAGCCTGCTGCAGAGCCGGACCTCCAGTTGTGCTGCCAGGCCTGGTCCCTGGCGCTGGGAAGGCACTGGGCAGGCCGGTATCGGAACCTCGCGGGGCAACCACAGCAAATAGAGAAAACCGGGTGCTGCAAGCAACCGATGTTAAAACATCTGCAGTTTAGTCCCTTCTTTTAGTATTATTTATTGGCTATTAACTTGAAGCAGACTGCACATATCTCTGTCCAAATATAGACCACAGGTGAGAACAGCAGCCTTCTTTGATAATAATGCAACTTCCATAAGCAAGAGTCAAGTTCAGTGCTTGAAGAATACTCCGAGTCGTTTCAGCACGGCAGGCAGGACAGCCTCGGCCCCGCACCGTGGCGGGTACGCTGCTGCCGAGCTCGGGTCGGACCGGTCGCGGCTGTCACTTATAGACAGACATTGCTTTTAGCTGCTCTGAAAGGGGTTCCCCTCCCAGAAAGGGAAAAGCTAAAAGTGATGGGTCCAGCTGGACACGGGAGAGCTCGTCGTAGTTCAGACGACCATCTGCTGGAGGGGCAGCGGTGGATCTGCAGCAGGGGGAAGGACCCCTTGCGTCCTTCTCCCCACCAAAGAATGGGAGGACCCGCCAGCCGGGAGGGACCCCCAGGGAAGGGGACGCCTTGTAGGGAACTGCTGTCCCACATGGATCCTCATGGCCTTCCCTGTCAGGTGGGTGCGATTTCTTCTGCAAGCACAGATTTATTTCTTTTTAATTATTATTTTTTAACATCCTCTGATACCCCAATGGAGACGCCCCGGCCACCAACTCTCCTTCAGTGGCCAAAATCCCAGAGCGGCGTGGCCGTCCCTCTCCCAGCCCTGCGGCCACCCCTGGCACGCGGCCGCCCTTGCCTCCTTTCGGGATGGCCGGAGACGTACCGTCCGGCCCGTGGTTGCCACCGGAGCTAGCCACCGTGCGTGGCAGCTGCCCCGAGCTCGCTGCGGGGAGCTCGTGACTGGGTTCCGCCAGAATTGCTGACTTATTGGGCAGGAATGGAGAAGTTGCCCTTTTGCGCGGGCCAGCGGGCAGCTCGACGCGGGGGCGAGGTGCTGCAGCCGTGCAGGGTTGGGTCGGCGCTTGGGGACAGCTGCGGGGCCGCCTCGACAGCCGAGGGCCCCATGACACCGGGGCTGGGAACAGGGGGCTGGGGGCTGCCCCGCAGGCACCGGGGCTTTCGGGTTCCCCCCGGCCGCTTCCCTTCCCCCTCTTTCCTGCCCCCCCCCCTTTTTTTTTGCCTTTGTTTGCTGGGGGGGGGGGTGGTGTTTGCATTTCTTTATTTTCCCGGATTCACCCCCTGGCCCCTTCCCTTCTCTCCCCCCCCCCTTTTTTTTTTTTGCCTTTGTTCGTTGGTTTGTTTGTTAATTTATTTATTTTCCCGGATTTCCACACCCCCCCCCCCCCAAAACCGCGCCCCGAGAGCGCGTGCCGCCGGGGGCAGGCTCGCCCATCCCCGTGTCGTGTCCGTGTCCCCGTCTGCGTGTGTCCCTGCGTGTGTCCCTGCGTGTCCCCTTTCCCCGCCGAGTTTCGGTTTCCCGCGGGAGAAGCGGCGCGGGCGGCGCGAGCCGCTTCCGGGAATCGGCGGTGCCACGCGTGGCCGTGGGGGGGCGCCACGCGGCGGGGGGGGGGGGGGGATGCGGACGGACACCGGGGCGGGGGGGCGGGGGGGAAGCCCGGGCCCGGCCGTGAGTCAGGGGCAGGAATGCGCCGGGACTTCCAGCCGCCCCGCCGGGAAAATCCACCCGTGCCGGGAAACCCCCCCGAGGCACCTGGATGCTGGTGCGGTGACCCCCGGGGAGGGGCGGGGGGGGGGGGGCATCGGCTCCTCCATCCACTGCTCCCCTCGGGCGAGCTAAAAAACCCCCAAAACAACCCCAAAACTCCAACAAGCACCAAGAAATAACCCCGCAGCAGCGTGGGGCGCGGGCCCCACCCGCGAGGCTGATGAGCCGGTTCCTCACGGCCCCAGCCCCCCGCTCTGCTGGGGGGTTCCTTACGTCTTCGTTATGTCACCGGGACGAACCGAGGGGTCGAACCGGGGCAAAGCCGGCGGTGGGTGCCCGCTGGGTGGGGGCGGCAGGGCCGGGCTGAGCACCTGCGGCTGCGCCTCTGCACGGAGCTGTCAGCCACAGCGATGCTGCGGGGGGGGCTGGCAAGTTCCCAAGGCCAAAGCCGCTGGTAAAAAGCTTTATAGACCAACGGCGGGCTCCGTCCTTCAGCTCCAGCACGCCGGGCCCGTGGGCCCCCCCGGCACTGCCCTCTCCAGCCCCTCGCCCTCCTCATCTCCAGCACCCCGATGCTCTGGGGTGTCTGCTGCGCTACGTCTTCTTCCCCAGAAACCCCTCTTGGCAGGTTGGCACTAATTTTGCTGGTTCGTTATCTGGAGATGGCAGCCTTCAGCCAGATGCCCAGCTCCGCGTAGGTCACGTCGCGATGATGCGATCCCCGCAGGACACGTCCGGGAGGTCTGACTTTTGCCAGTTAATTGTGTTGTGGAACGAGCGGTGAGGAGCGCAACTTCGGCAGGCACCGGCTGACTTTGAGGCGGGTTTGAGCGGTCGGCCGCCGTGTTTGGCCCGTAGTGGAGGTGCTTTCCCCATCTCCCCTTTGCACCGTCCTGCGATGGCGAGGAGGTGTTGGAGGCTCCTGAGCAAGGACTGATGGTTGAGGTCACCACCGCTGAGGAACGTAGGTCTCCTCTGGGGTTCGCAGACCCCCCGCAACCGTGGGTCAGCTGGGTGGGGAGGTGACGGGGAGGTGAGGAGGGACGTTCCTGCTCTGGTGTCAGGCAGAGAGGGCAGCGCAGGTACGCTTCGGAGCAAGCTGTGTTTGGTGAGCCCGGGTCCCTGTTGGAAGGCACTGGAAAACTGACCCCTCTCCAAGCCGTACAGGGCTTCTGAAATCGTGGGTTTATAGACAACTTCTCTATTTGCAGCAGAAATAATAATGATGATGATAAGAAGTATAAAATCGCTCTGGAAATGAGTAATATATGCTTACCAGGGTCAATTAAAGTGTAAAAGTAAAGTATTAAAAGCTTCATTAGAGTAAAAGAATGTTGTTTAATGTTAAGTGTGTGCTGACTTTTCCTGGACCTGACTATTTTGAACTTTCTATAGAAAGTCAAAATTAGTATTTAAAATGCAGCTGGAAGAGTTTACATCTGAACAAGGACCCAGGTGGATTGGGGGGCTGGGTAGCTGAGGTGGTATTTTGGGGGGCAGAATGACTAGCAGGCTGCTTTCCAGGTAGACCGACGGCTGCTTTAAAGTTAAAAACATCCTCTTTTTTTTTTTTTTTCCTTCATAATACTGAACTTGTCCGGTTCGACTCATGTAAGTGACGGAGAGTGGTTTGTTTTCTCTGTCGCGGGTAGTTCTATCACCACTGTTCCAGTTCTTTGCACACTCATTTCTTCTTGTCGTTCCCGTGGTGTTTTCCACAGCTGCGTACAGCCGGAGCCTGGCAAGGCCTTTCCTTTTCCCACCTTCCGAGCCCTTCCGAAGGGCGCGCGCCAAACCCAGTGAAATCTGAGCCAGCGCCTTTACAGTAAGTACGCGCGTGTATATTTAACTTTTAGGCTGTGACTAGCGAGGTAAGCCCTCGGTAGACACTTTCTATTTTTGGCTGACACATCCTTCCTGCTCCAGTTACACCTGAGGCAAAAGGTTCCTGGGGATGAACCCGGTGACTCGCATCCCACCAGGACTGTCCCTCTCCGGGGCCGCCACGGTTTCAGCCCGGCAGCGTCGGCGCTGGGCGGGCTGGGGGAGGCAGTGATTGCTATGGCAATGTGCTGAACACGAACGGGACTTGGACTCGTCTCAGAAATCAGAACCGCTGTGAAATGGGGCTGTTGCATTAAAGGAGCACCACGGTGTCCTCCTTTCATAGGATGAACAACTAGGTAAAGGAGGGAAGAAACTTTTTTTTCCTTTTCTTCTAAGTCGTAACAAACATAACTGCTGGGCTGAGCCCTCAGGGCATGCCCGGGCATCCCGCTGAGAACCATCTCGGCACACCCTGACGAGAACGCTGGGTCGTGGGGCAGGAGTGGGTCCAGCGGCTGGAGCCAGGGAGATGGAGACGACGCATCCGAGCGCTCTGCCGCTTCTGCTTGGAGCTCCCTGCAGGTTTGTCGCTCTGCCTGTGGTCAGGGGCGGGCTGTAACAGCGTTTACCCGTCTTGCAGGAACGCATAGTTGAATAAGAGGTAGCAGGAAGAAAAATAAGCACGATAGCTATGTGAAAACGCAGCAAGAACAGCGTCCTGTGCTGGCACGGTGCAGTCAGATCTCTGAACGTGATGTCATTCAGTGATAATAAAAAATAATATGGAAAAATATTAATATATTAAAAGAGCTGGTGTCATCTTGGTTTTTGACACAGTTCAGCTCTTCAGAAATACCTTTGTGGTATAAAAGCCCGGCCCTGCCTTGGCTGAGGCGGTGGCTTTCCAGGGCCAGGGCTGCCCGGAGCTGCCGCCGCCGCTTCGTGGGGCGCAGGGTGAGGCGTGTGACCGGCGGTGCTGGGGCAGACGGAGGAGCTGCGTGCGCCTGGACGTGCCGCGGTCCCACCTTTCCCATCTCGGGTCGGTGTACCCTATTGCAAAGCACTTGAAGGTTTGGTGTTGGGTGTCAGCGGGCGCTTGCATTACTGAAACGCATGAGAAGGGGTTCGGTGAGCTCCAGGGAACACGCAATTTTGACAGCCCAGCACCCACACGTCCCTCTTTCAGAATTGTCCCTTTTCTCTCTGATGTGTCCCACGCGGGTATCTGGGGTGGGTAGCTGACCCCGGCTGTTTCCCTGGCTGCTCTCCGTGCCCAGGCACGTGTTGCCTGTGCTGTGGTGGGGCCGGAGGACCCCAGCTCGCCATCAGCCCTGACCCCCGGCGACACCATCCAGGAGCCGTGCATGTGTCCCTGCTCCTGTGCTGGCCGCACAGGTGGAAACCAAGCACCCGTGGGAAGGGGCTGGCTCCGGTGTGGCCGTGCCCGCGGGGGCTGCTCCTGTTCAGCTCCTGCCTGGGATGCCAGCACAGAGCATCCCGCCTCCCGCCTTTCCCTGCGAGTCCGGGATAGCCGAGGATCCCTGTGCCCGGAGGAGCTGGTGGCCGGGGACACCAGCAGCCTCTTCCAGCCCGCTCCCGGAGGTGCCAGGGGGTTGCATCCAGGTGACAGGTGCTGCTGGAAAGCAAAAGCAAAATCTTTGCCTGCTGGATAACACAGAGGTGCCCCAGCTGCCAGGCGATGATATTTATCCGTGATATCCCAAGGATATTATGGGTTGCCAGGTGCCTTCCAGCACCTTGAGGCTGGCTCACCAGGAAGGGGTCCCGCACCTCCCAGCAAACCCTGTGAGCGCCGGGGCCAGCGCTGTCTGCTCCGTCACACGGAGGGGTCACGGCTCCGATTATGGGGGACGCGGCAGCCTGGGGGGAGCACAGCGGCTGTGAGAAGCCCGAGCTGGACCTGAGAGGGGGCAGAGCCTTGGATTCAGTGTGCAGGGGAAGGGGAAGGCGTGCTGCCCAAACAGGAGCAGCAGTTAAAGACAGCGGCACCCGCTCACCGGTGCTGGTGTCCCGGTGCTGGTATCCCGGTGCTGCATGAGGATGGGCTGACCCAGGGCACAGCCTGCGGCACGGGGGATGCCGGGGCAGGAGGAGGAGAGGTTGGGGGTCCGGGTTTGAGTCTGCTGCACCATCGGTACCCTGGCTTGTACGGGGGCTGTGGTTCAAAGCCCGTCTCAGGGAAAAGGCTGGCTTCTGAGGGGCAGCGGGGGGAGACGGAGGTGTGTTCTGGAGTCGGGGCTCACCCAGCCCGGGAAGGGGTGACCTGATGGGCACCCAGCGCTGCTTCCCCCAGCAGGGACCCGGCTTCGGGGCTGCCGGCAGGCGGGGTTCACCCTGGGGTGCTGCCGGGTAGGGGGTCCCCACGGAGTAGAGGCAGCGGGTACCCCAAATGTGCCCCGCGGAGACGGAGACTGAACCTCACCCCCAGCCCCATCCTTCCCGGGGGGCAGCCAGGCGTCACCACTCACTCGCTGCCAGCAGCACCGGCTCTGCGCGCACCAGAAGGAAATCCCAGTGTCTGTTCCTGCTCAAAGCTCACCCGAGCAGGACTGTGCAGCTTCCATTTCTGGTCCCCTGTTGCCACCTGCCGTCAGCTGCCCCGCCGCCGCCTGCTCCGCACCGGAGGATGCTCTGGCTGCTGCGCTTTGGAGACCGGATTGCAGGCAGGCAAAGCAAAAAGTCTTATAGATCAATGTCTGCACAGATAATTTATAAATAATGATTTCGCTGATTAATCCTTGTTTCAGCAGCAACTGTGCCTGCTCCCTTCATCTTATGGAGCTGTACTGTGGAAAAACGATGTTTTTCCTTCGTAAAAGTTGGATGGTAACACTTGAAAACACTGGGAAGATCAGTATTGATGTGACAAGAAAATGTTTTACTTCTGCATATTTGTTCTGGTATCACAGGATTCTCTTCTGTGCCTGAGAGAGGGTCGCTGGGAATGTACCTGAAAAAAAAATCAGTAACGCCGACGCGTTGTATCAGGGCACGTCAGACCCAGGAATTCAGAACAAATGCAATCAAGTGCCTGGAAACGCCATGACTACAAGTTCCTTGCTCAGTTGCTCAGCTGCTTTTTGTTTACGATGTCAAAATTGGTAAGTTTTGCAAGAAGCTTTTTCTGTGATTAGAAGGACACTGGAATAAAACACTTCTCTATCTTACCAAAAATCTCTTTTCAGTTTGCTTCTCATTCCTTTCTCCTACACTTAAAAGCGGTTTTTTAAGGAATTAATTTAAGCTGGGGTATTTATGGCAAAAAATGCAAGCATCATCCAGGGAGCTAAAGGAAATCCATTGATAAGGCAGCTCAAACGTTCCTCTAGAGCTCTCCTTTCGTGTTCTCCACTGCAAAAGGCTCTGATTTCAGCTGGCGAATGAAATTTGGGGTGAAGATAGACCAATACCAGGGTAATAGTGGCATTTGAAACATACCTGGCACCATGTTACGGAGTGGCAGCGTGCCCGGTGTCCTGCCTCCTCGGGCTGCGTGCCAGCACGCCGTGTTTCAGCCGGTTCTGCAAACCAAGGTGCAGCAGCGGGTGGGATTGCCCCTGCGAGCACCTGCCCGTTGCTGCTGCCCCGAGCTCAGAAATAGCTTGCAAGAATTAGGGAGGTTGTGCTGAAAATTAAAACTAGATTTCAGGTTCAGAGAAGGTTTTGTTGTTGTTGTTTGGTTGCTTTTGGTTTTCTTTTGGTTTTTTTGACTATATTATACAATCTGGTTATACTCTGATGGAGAAGCAGAAGCGAACACAAGAGGCAGATTCATCTGAGGCACCTAACACAAGGGTTTTCTGGGATGAGACGCATCGCCCGCGACTGTAATAGCTGCTACCAGGCTTGTAGCTGCTCCTGCGGGGCTGAAATTGCTCGTTCTGCTGATCTGAGCTGGCAGCTAGGAGGGATTTTAGGACAGTCTCACCCTACAAGCCACAAGCCTGAAGCTGCTTTGGCTGGAGCTTTTGGAGTGGCTTTGTCCTGTCTGCAGAGCTGAGGGGGGATGAACCTGCCCGAGACTCCCCCAGTTTCAGGTGTTCTGTGAAGCCCATTTTGATGTTTAAGATTCTCCCACCTACTGTGCTTTCTAGGAGCTGATGCTTCTGATACAAGTATCAGAAAAATTTCTTTCATCTGTTTGTACCCAAATTTGTACAGGCGGTCAGGAAGCTGTTTAACAATGTATATTTTGAAGTCGGTATACAAGTGCTTATCTATCAAAATGTCTTGAGAAAATGTGAAAGAAATCCAGAATGACTATCCAGCAGGGCAGGGGACAGCGTTCAAAGCTAGAAAGCATCTTCAGAAGGCTGAAAGTGAGTCCAGATGGCATCCAGGCGGTCACCTGGCAGAATCACCATTGTGCAAGCTAAAAGAGACTGAGGAATAATTGGGGGGTGGGAAGGAAAGGATAAATTCCTTTTCAGCACCTGCAGCCTCCCCAGGGACACCTGGCAATGGGAGCTCACGCCCCAGGCTGGGGACAACGCGAAAAAGAAAGAAAGAAATGCAGATCCATGTACGGGTGTCCCAGCCGTAACGCTGGAGGGCACAGCGAGCCTGTGGTGCCCGCTGCCTGCCCCGCTGCCTGCCCCGCTGCCTGCCCCGCTGCCTGCCGTGCTGCCTGCTCCACAGAGGGACAAAGAGGAGCAGGGCCCAAGGGTGATAAAATGCTGACGGAGGGTCCTCTCGGGTCTGGTGGGAGTTGTTGTTGTTCAGGAGAGCGGAGCTCAGCCTGCAAGGAAAGATGCTGACCCTTTGAATTGGATCTGTCCTTAGTTTTCATTCGTTTAAAATATTTAGACATTTTGTCTTATTTCAATTCAGACTGAAATGCTGGAAAATCTCTTTTTAAATTTTTTTTATTTTTTTCCCTAAGAACTACTAATTGGTATTGATTTTCCCTGCCTGCTTGGAGTGCTGATCGTAGCTGGATGTCAAACCCTCCGTGGGGCCGGGGAGGTCTGTGCTTGCCCTGAACGACGTACAATTAGTGCAGGAGGAACCTACGGCCAGCATCCATCTTCTGCATTCTCTGCTTTATTCCGTGCTCTTCATTGCAGCATCCTATTTCTGGTATTTTTAACAGGCAGACTGCAACGTTCAGAGCTGTCATCTGGGGGTTACGCAGACTGGGGTTTCGTTTTGAGCTGTGAGAGCAATAGCGGTCGGCTACGGCGTTTTGGTCCTGGTGGGGGTTCTGCTTAGCCGGGGGCTCCAGAGGTGTGGATCAGACAGCTCGGGGGACGCGCTCGTTGTGGCAGCATCCAGCTTCCAGGAGAAGGGTGAAGATGTTTTCCACCAAAGGTAATTTCTCTGCAAATGTTTATTTGTGAATGACAAGGGCTGTAATTTCTGTGGCAGGTCTGAGGAGATGCTTGCTTATTTATTTAAAAGGTATTTATTTTACATTAGGGACCTCACCAGCTGTTTCTTCCTCTGTTTGCAGCATGTTTATCCCCATTGCTTAGAGTTGCTCAGGCTAAGTCGGACATTCAGCATGTGGGATGCTTGTTCAGATGCTGGCAGGTGTCTGCGTCCGACAATAACCACTGAAAAACTGCTCAGCTTTGAGCCTCAGACCTTGCCACCATCGGGAGCAGGTTCTGCAGTCAGACTGTCACTTGGATTCTCTCTCCTTCTATTTTAATTGTTGAAAAGGAGGGAAAGAAACCAGTAAGCTTTTCCATGACCAGCCACTTAGGTCTCCGTGGCCCCTCAGCCCGTGTTCTGGCAGGGGCTCCTCAGCAGCTCTCTTAAAGTACAGCCCGACGCGCAAGCTCAGCTCCCTCAGAGGGTGCACCTGAAGGGTCTCTCGGGGTTTTAATTTGTGCGTCGTTAGAAACGGCTTCTGCCAACACGCTTGCTCGCCTCAAGGCTCTAATTCCCTTCACCATCAGAGATTGTGCAGTCACTAGGTTTGCTCAAGCGTGGAAATAGCTTGGAAGAAATTTGTGGGGAAAAAAAGGCAGGGACAAACATTTATTCACTTTATTAAAAGTAGTAAAAATACAGAATAAATACTTTATTCAAAATACATATATCTATAAAAGGTAATATAATTTAATTGACATCACAGAAATAAAACCATACTGATCTAAACACTCCTATCATCACCATTGGCTTTAGAAAAAACATTTCTTCTCTAAGTGGCATATGCCCAGATCCTTACAAATCTTCAGTTGCCAAAGATCTACCAAAGCTACAGGTAGGGGAAAATCTCAGGACGTGTTTCTTAGTGAAAGATTTTAGGCAGAGCGCTAAGCAAACCCAATCAAGGTGATCCTATATGCATGAGCGCAATGTTCTGGTACTCCTTGCTGATAACTGATATACGTATGTATAGCGAAGCTTAGGCAGAGCTTAAGAGGTGGAATACTGTGTGAATATGACTTTGGCAGTTCATCCTCATCTGGCTTCAAAGCGGTGGCAAAGCCAGCTCTGTACTAGAAAAGTTTTGCTCGCATGGTTATACTGATTAATCCTCTTTACTCGGGATGGATGTCACAACGTTGAGATTTTCCCGGTATAGCCATACCAGTTCCCAGAGCTAAATCACCCGTTTCAGCAGCATCGGTCGTGTTCTGGTTTAATGGTCTATACACGGGTTCTCGCTCTCCTAGACATGTATTCGAGAATAATATCCGCTCCCCCGAGGTTATCCAATACCAGCAAAACTTTCCAGCAGAAATTTGACCTTAAACCTGAAAAGGTGTAGATCCCCAACCTGTATTGCTAGAATCCATGCTGCCCACTCCCCCGCGACACTGGGCCAGCCTGATCGTAAAGACAGGCACAGGAAATATATATCGAGATGTGATATGAATATTAGTCAGTGTTTATGGCACAGCGGGGGAAACCGGCGGGGTTAGGCAGCGGTGAGATAAGGCGCGTAGCGTGAACCAGCCGCTCTCGCTCACATCCATCTCTGCTCGTTCCCGCTGTGACCTAATTATGAGAACCCCAAGTTTTGTGCCTAGTCAGGTCCTTCCATAACACCCTGCACTATTTGCTTTATCAAGCGTTTAAATTTTCATCTAGAAACGCAAATGACACTTTGCCATCGATACTGTCAGAGATTACGCACCAAACACGGACCTCTACGGTATCACTGCAACTGAAGATGTGCCCTGCTAGATTTTAACACAAAGGAAGAGTACTTGCAAAACAAATAAACATTTTACTGGTCATTTAAATTTACAGCAATTCTAGAGACTTGTAACTCTACAGTCTTGTTTTTTTGGATGCTTTTCGGACGAACGTCATCAGCTTTTCCATGAATCTTGTTGCATTCATTCTTTCTGTATCACATTTCCCCTGAAAAGTTAATCAAGAAAATTAAATTACTTAATATTTAACTATTATGTAGAGGTTTTGCATCTTGCAATAATTAAATGATAGGATTATCCTTAAACCATAAATAGGCTGATCACACCATATGAATCCTTGTTTTAGAGGTGGTTCAAGCTTAAGACTAGAACAAGGGAAGGGTAGAAACGTGAAATAATGCCAGGATTATTTCTTCCATGTAGTCAACACAAGCAAGTACAACAATTACTCTCCCTTGTAGACATAAGGGCTCAGTTATGAATTATGGATCACATTTTATTACCTCTCTGCTGCACGATCTCTGATAGACAAGAAGGAAACTCCTACCTCTTTTGCTAGGCTTGGTGTGAGTGATTGCTTCAGCCTTTCAAATTTTTGGAAAAAAACACTGAATTTTTTCATAGCTGGATGAGTTTTCAGCTGTTCTGTTCCTTCAAAGATTGTGCTGACACAATTCACATCCTAAGATGGAAGAAACAGCAAAACTGAGGCACAAGAATTTGTAATCATGAACTGCAGTAAGTTTATTAAAAATCATCTTGAGTTGTGGCCAGCTGCTTGGGTGGCAAATAAATTGTTACTGACCGTTGGGCTCGTATTCGCAAACAACTTAAGCAAACATGCTTAACTGATGCGCACATTTATTTACTCTGCAGATGGAAACCTGGCAGATGATAGTTTCTGCTAGCGTATGTTCTGTAACGTCCAGATGAACCACATAATTATCTAAAGACTTCGTCCTATCTCTGCTGGAGCCATCTGAAGACCAGTTTGATTTCTTACATCTGCTCAGGTCAGCAGATAATTCTGGGTCATGTCTTTAGTTCGGATGTGAGATGCTTCCTCTCACAGAAGCTAGAGGTGTCTGAACACGAGAGAAGGAAAATAAATGAACCCGAAACTACTCCAAGCATTAACCTCTGCGACAGCTGACATCTGCATGCCGGGAGAGATGGGGACAATGGTCACGCTCTCATCTCGCAGCCCTGTTTGCCTTGTCCCGTCCCAAGGACAGCCATGTACTCGACACGCTTGTCCTCTTCTACAAAGCGGTTTCTGGCATCTGTCTCCGAGACCTTACGGTCCAGGCAAGGCGGCCAGAAGGGCTAGAGGGGATACGGGACGGAAGCGAAGGGCGATGATGGCCGCACTTGCCAGTGCGGGGTTGTTTTTCAAGAGATCAGCTAAACGGGTCGAGAAGGAAAGGAGGAGGAGACACAATCGTCAGCGGCAGGAACAGATTGAAGCGTAATAGGAGAAGAAAGTGATGAAAAATAAAGCAAAAGCTAATCAGCGAAGGTCAGAGGAAATGCAGCCAAAGGCCAGCATCATGCCCATGATGTCCTCGACCAACGCGTGGTCTCCCGTTAGTCGTTCCTGGATGCTGCATGACGAGGAAGATCATTTTTCCCACGACCTTGCTGGGAAGCTGCTCAGTTCTGCTACTGACAAACAGCAAGTGCAGAGACACCGGGAAACTCTCCGTCGTCTCCGTATCCGAGGCAGGGCAGGTGAGAGCGAAGCAGCTCTTCTCCCCGGAGGAGAGCCGGGCACCGGCGCGGTGGGCTGCGGTGGCACCGCCGGGGACCTCAGCGGGTTGAGGCAGGAGCGAGCTGCTGCCATTTGCTCCGCTGATTCTGGGGATGCTTCCCTTATTAAAACCTCGGGGTTAAACCCAGCCTGAGCCCCAGCCGGGGGAGAGAGCTCTTCCAGACAGGATCCAGAGAGAAGTGACAGAGCTGGGAACTTCACATCTAATTTGCAAGGAATGGGCTGGATTTGCCATCAAAAAAGCCCACCCTCCTGTAACTAGCTTATGGCATGCCTGTGAATTATTCTCCTCCTTCAATAAATTAACAACTTGGATTGCATTCCTGCAAATAGCCATCTGGCCGCGATATTATCAGAAGAGCTTTGCGCTTGTCTGTGATCTCGTGTTGGTTGACAGCAAGTTTCCAGTTGATGCACAGCAGAAAAAAAGCCTCATTAGCAGCATCTGCATCAAGAGGAAGTTGCTTAAAGTCAGCTCGCAAAGAAAAGAGCCTTAATGCCGAGAGGGAACAGGAGAAATTTACTGGAGATGCAAAAGAAGATAGCAAATGCATAAAGGGGAATTCCAGCTGTAGGACAGACCTCATCCGTGGACACGGGGTAGCTGGTATCTGGTGCTCAGGACATTAACACCGTCCTTCGGACAAGGTGTGGTAATACAACTTTTTAATCCCCTTACTGATGGTAAAGGCACACAAAGCCATTTCTAAAAGTAGACTAGACGAAGTAGACTAAAAAAAAAGAAGTATTTTTGCAGATGGACAAGCAAGAAATGCGAACGAGTTTTAACTGTCCTTTGTTTGAAAAGCTGATTCAGAAAATCACTTTGTGTGTGTGTGTTCTGCAGGAGATTTACAAAACCACAGAACAAGAGTGTTTGCTGTCCTTGGCTACTTCTGTATCGCAACGCATTTTGCAGCGACCTAACATTTGATTGGTTTTAATGACATTTTACATCTTACAATAACATTTAATATCTTTAATAACTTTTTATATCTTATAACAGCTACATTGAAAGTAATTGTTGGCTCTTAAATACAAATGGAGGACTTTAGGAGAGAACACTTTCAAAACTATCTCAATTTGCAATGGCTAAATTTATGAAAAAGTTAATTTTATTTTGAAAAAAGGAGTTTTACTTACATCTATATTGTCTGGAGTTTCAATCCTCAGATTCTGAAAAATAATACATTAATTAAGCCTTCAAATATCATCTTCATTAACACTAATAAAAATAAAATGTCACATAAATGGATTGTTTGACTTCCAAAAAAAATTAAATAGTCGAGAGCAAGAGCATTCAGTCGATCAAATTTTAGGTTAGTAAAGTGGCAATTGAACTTACCTGGACGTCGTTGGCCATTGACTCGCACATTTGCTGTAGCAATGTCAGTAGTTCAGCCATGCTGCTCATCTGGGGAGCAGCAGAGATGCCCGCAGCCAGCAAGAGAAGGTAGAGATGGGTCTTCATCCTCCTGACGTGCTCAGAGAACCTATAAGGGCTTCTGGACCAGTCCTCTACCATTTTATGGTCTCTCTACAAGGAAATAACAGTTTAGGTTGATTTTTGAAACTGATAGGAAAAAATGCCATTTGTTGAGACTTTCTGGAAGAGAAAGGTTCCAGTAAATTTGGTGTTTAACCTTGGGGCACACTCCTTACCCAATCAGCATTTCCAGAGAAGTAGGTAATAGAGATATAAGGATGTGGCCTTTCAATTTTAGAATCAGTAAAACATAGAGCGACCCAAAGCATGACCAAGCAGTTGCTGTCTCCACGGCACTTCTCTAGAAATCGGAGTTTCTCTGATAACAGCCTGCGATCTTCTGATATGCAATAGGAAAAAGGCTGTGGTGTAAGAAAAAAAAAAAAAAAACCAAACCCAAACCCCCTCAGAAAATATGCGGCCCACTGCCTAGAAAGAGAAAACGTGCAATGCTCGTGGCAAAATTTTGTCAAAATGCAAGTATTCCGTAAGGATTAATTAATTTACAGCAAGAGAAGCCACTGCCCTGGAGCACGCGCTGGAGAGGGAGGGTGGCCCTGGGCACGGGCACAGCGAAGTGACCCCTTTTGGGTGGGGAAGGAGGGATGCAGGATGCCCCGAGCGTGTCCGCCTGGACCCTGCGGGTGCAGTCAGGGTTGGGGAGTTGGTTTTGTGCCGGGACGGCGGTGCCGGAGCTGCCCCGGGGGGAAGCCCACCAGGTTTGCCAGGGTCGTGTCTAAGGTCTTAATTCACTGAAGGCTTATTGCCTGGCCAAACCGGCCAACTCGATGACTTGCGTTTCCCTCTTTCCTGGAAACCGGAAAAAGCCCTTTTTGATTCCTTTTGAAAAAGAATCGTGCCATTTTTCAAAAAGCGCTGCTGCCTGCTCTCTGTTTGCAGGTTCCTGCGAGGGCAGCGGCCGTGGCGGCAGGCGGTCCGGCCCTGGTTCTCCTGGGCAGGAGCAGATCCGCCAGCTCCACTCTGCACGGCCGGGTGGCTCGCAGCCCGACGCCGCAGCAATTATGAGTAAGCACCTTAATATCTCAATACTTTGAATTGGGGAAGTCGAAAGTCAGTAGTGGTTGTGTGGCTTAGCTCAAGCTAACCTGCAAGCTAATTGCTGCCCAGTTTGTCATCTCTAACAGGAATAGGGGTTGGGTTTTTTCCACACTGCGTGCTTATCTGTCGAGCTTTCTCATCACCCAGCTCCGAGGATCACATCCTTGCAGGAACATGGACTCTGCACCAGCGCATCGCTGGGAGCTCTGCGGAGAACCTGCCTGGTGCCACCCGTCGTCCTCGGGCTCAATTTGTAAGTCACGCAGCTGAAAATATTAAGCCCCGTCCTTACTCTGCTGTGTTTCTGGTGTTTTACAGCTGGTTTCTTTCGGTCTCCCACAAACTCATCCTCGTTTTTCCCTTTGGCTGGCACCTGGGCTGTACCTGCCAGCCTGGCTGGGGTCTGACCCCACCGCTGGAGACCTCCGTGGACAACTTAGTGTTGAATTGCTGCGGGACCTCGGGGTTGGTTGGGAAATGTCTCTTCACCTTTTCCTCGGCCGACGGTTGGGCCGTCCCACGCTGCAGCGGTTCCCATCCCCACCAGGGATCGCCCACGGAGCTGCCTGCCCACGGTCCCCCCCACCTCGGGTCTCCCGTGCCAGAGAGCACATCTGTCTCCACTTCTGTTCCTGGCCAGCACAACTGCCAACAGATTTTATATCTCAGGCCTCTCCTTTTCCCTTCTCTTGCATTTGGGATTTTTAGCCACTTCTGCAGAATCCTAGCACTGTCCCAGAACCGTGCATGAACTGTACGATTTTTCTTAATTTTTTTTTTCCTTGGAAAAGTTTGGTTTCTTGTGTTCAGGAGATAATTCCCAGTTCCCGAGAATTATAGGGTATTTTTGTTGCAAATATCAGTCGCACGACCTGGTCTTTCAGCAGGGCTTTGGCTAGCTCCCAAAGGAACAAGACTGGTTCTTCACCATTGTGTGACCACTCTGTCTTCTTGTGACATGCCCCAAAATCATTAGACTTTGCAATGCAGGGTTTTTTCCTTTTCCTTTTTTCCCCCTTTTTTCCTCTTCTGCTTCAGATTACAGAACTGCTCAAGTCCTAGCTTTTCTCTTTAAGCTGGCTCAGCGTCCCTACACAAATTGTAGTCGTGTCTTCCAGCCTCAGGTTCATTATTGTTCAGAGGGTTTGGGATTTTTTTTTAATGTGAATGCAGGGTTAAGAAGCTGAAGGACACTGTAAGAACAAAATAGGGCAACGCAAGCAACAGGTCCTGACCTCGATGCTGTACATCTTTGATGTCCCTCTGGAATTTGTCTTATCTGTGAGTATGGGCAGAGCAAAGGCACCACAAACGCTGATGGAATTGGTAGGAATAAGAATAAGAAAATATTTCTGAAGAAACTCCGGAGACTGGAGAAAAAGACAGCAAGTGGAAATCCAAACTGTTGGATTAATCCAAAGTGACTCACTCTGAATTTGGAATGATCAGGAGTATGGAAGTCAATAAATAATGTAATTAATTAGGGAATTCATTAATTCTGATACTAATGGAAAAGGTATTTCGGTGGAAGTCAGGGTGTCATAGGCAGTGTTCACGTTATAGCTGATTTAGGAATATTATTGAAAAGAAGAATCAAACGTGAAAGCAAAGCTGTGCAAGGTGCTCCTGATGCCAGAGCTGCAAGCTGGGACCGTCCCCTGGGGCAAGGGCTTCTCTGCATCGGGAAATGGCGGTTCCGTGGGTAGGTGCCCGCAGTAACAGCCTTGACAGACTCGGCGAATGCCCTGTAAGAATCCAGCAGTGCAGTCTGCCATCCCGGCGTGCTCACCAAGCCCGTAATGGGCGAGACTAACGCTGAGCTTGCTTAAGCACGAGCTTTTCAGAACCTGCTCGTGGCTCAGTTGCATTGCCAGCACCAGGGCGGCTGTGGAGCTGCTCAGCGCTTGCTGCCTGGTACCCAGTGCAGGATTGATCCCCTGGCTGTAGCGGTGCCACGAAGCCCCTGCAGAAACCGCGGCAGCTTGAAACACTGCGGTGCCCAGAGGAGGTGGACCTAAAGTGGCACACAGGAACTAGCGAGCTATCGTATGCTACTGTCACCTTCGTATCTTTTTGCTGGCATCATTAGCTGGAAGCTGCAACTGTTTGCAGTAGGTGGTTTTGCTCCATCATCTAGATAAGCATGAAGTTATGATGCTCAGATAAGGCTTCTTTACTGGTGCCAGTACGTAGCGCAGCATGGATGATATGGTGCACTAGCTTGTGCCTCTCTAGCCTGCCAGGCTCAAGAAAATGGAAATTTCTGAAAATCAGGGTGCAGATTTCATTTCCCAGACTGCCTGTCCCCTGCAGACAGCAATGGCTGCTGGAAGCCGCCTGCGCCTCTCTGCCAGGGCCGGCCCCAGGGGAGACGGAGGACTCGATCGGAGCAGTGCTGCAGGGTGCAGGTAACGCTCCGGGTGCTTCGGGGTAGGGAGCCCGCTGCGATCCCCCCCCCCTCCCCAGCCCTGTCCTGAGGCGTAAGGAACGAGGGGTGTCCGAGGGGTGTCCGAGGGGTGTCCGAGGGGTGTCCTCTGGTGCCCCAGCACTGCTGGCCGAGGCGTGCAGCCCACAGGCACTGTTGGGGGGGACACGCTGTGCAACAGTGTGTGGGTGTTTCGGTGGTAAATGGGACGAATGTGTAAATGTGTGGGCACCCTAGGGCAGCGTGACATTTGTGACAGGCTCTGCATTGTCCTTTTCCTCCCTTATCTGAAAGAGCAGGGTAGATGTATGAGGAGATCGTGGGGCTTTGGGGACCATATCTTGTTTTTTAAGCTTCCTTATTAAATGGGCAGCTTTTGAGCTAATGTTATCTTGCATGTGAAAACCACGTTCCATCAGTTAACCTCATTAGTAAATGATGTGTCCCGTTTGTTAAAGATAAAGTGTTTCCTGGGCATCTGAAGTGGCTGCCATGTCCCACCTGCGCAGATGCTCTGTGGCCCCGTACGGATTTCAGCTGCAGCCAGCGTTTGGCCACACAAAAAGTGGCGGCGTGTGGGAACCCCTCCTGACCGGCTCCTCTCTCGGCTCCCGGGAAAGCAGCGCTGCTCAGGACCGCAGGGTTTGCCTCCTCCTGAGCGGATCCAGCCCAGAGCCGAGCAGGTGACACGGGGGGGCCGGGGCGGCTCCGGCCACCGGCTCTCACTTCGATTAGAGTTTGAATATGCTTCTACTAACCTGCAGAAACGCTCTGAAACGCTTTCTCTCAGTGACTGGGCTTCAGTCTTTTGTGCTGGGGGCAAATTTTCTGACCCTAAACCGCCCCATCTCCTGGGGTTGTAGAGAGCATTTTTCCCTTAGGTATGCTCTCCCCCCTTCCAGACAGCAACAGAGAAAAGCCAGGGAGGTGCAAAGAGCAGGT
Source organism: Balearica regulorum gibbericeps (assembly GCF_011004875.1). Classification (NCBI taxonomy): domain Eukaryota; kingdom Metazoa; phylum Chordata; class Aves; order Gruiformes; family Gruidae; genus Balearica; species Balearica regulorum. Next base: position 19,891,886 of record NC_046197.1, read on the forward strand.
CGCTAGCAGGGGGCCTTGAGTCATCTTACAGCATTTAGGGAATGAATACATAGCTGTCTGCGGGCCCCCTGTGAGGGCGGCTGGTACAGCGAGGTACCTACGCGTGTGCAAAACCAGGCTGGGATGCTCCAGCAGCGAGCAGAAATCCTGCTTCGTGCGATGGAGGGCAAAGGTGATAAACCCCTGGGCTTTGTTCCTGCTAGAGGAGCATCCCGAAGTAGTGCCGCTCCATAGTGCAGTTCCTGGAGCACCTCTGCCACAGAAACAGCTCTGATGGTGTTCAAAAGCCAGTCGCAAGCCAGGGAAATTGAGAAATTTTGTAAAGACTGGTCTTGATCTAAATTGCATGAAGTAAAATATTTTCTTAGGAAACAGGCTGTTAGAAGGAATGTTGTTTACAGTTCTGCAACAGTCCGTGGCAGCGACTGCTTTCTGGAAACAACATGCGCAACATCTGACCAGTTTTTGGGGGAAGAAATGTTTTAACTCTGCTTGGGGAGATGGGAGCCTGCCGCGCAGAGGTGGACTGTGTCGGGGTACACCGGGAACGATGCTCTGGCTGGTTTTTAAGGTGTTAGTCTAGTATGTAAGGTTTATTAAGGATGTACTAATTACTTAATGTATGTAATTTATTAAGTATGTATTACCAAATTTATTAAGTATGTATTACCAGTGATTTTAAATGCAAGGACTAACCAAGGCTTTTATTAAAACAGAGGTTCCCTTTTTTCTGCACAAAGTGACCCGTACCAAGAGACGCCTGGTTTTGCCAGGCTCCTCGGTGGTGTTAAGGGTGCCTGGAAGAAAAGACACCACGCTGGCCAGATGACCTTGACTTCTGGCGAGCCAGGGCAGAAGCTGCTCGGGTAGGTGAGGAGAGGAGCACAGTTCCTACCTAGTAGCCGACACTGTCGTCAGACGCCGCCCTAAGCCCAGCTTGACTGAGCTGTTGCACAAAGTGAGGTGCTTCCTAGAGAGAAAAAGAAAGGCAGAAGAGAAGAGGAAAGCCAGGGCAAGGAAGATTGGCTCGAGCTGTTGCTCAAGACACAGCCAAAACTAATGGAAATGCAGATGCCTGCTGCTGCTCGCTCTCTGCCCCGGGCTGGAGCAAAGGCAGGACCACTGGCCAGCCCAGGCTGTACCGAAGAGCTTTTCAGCGTCATGGGAAATGACAGTGGGAATGGTAGCCAGATTAGTTGAAAAAAAATCTAAACCCTTGTCCTGTAACTCCCTGAAGTGAGGAGGCAGAGGAGCAGTGGTGAGATGCTCACCTCTTGGATCTCAGCAGTTCCTTCTGGCAGCTTTAACATCTCTTCTGGTTTCTAAATTCCTTTGGCTTCCCCAGCCGGAAAATGAAACTGGTAGGAGCTCAGAAACCTGTGATTCTAGTTCTTTCAGCTTAAACAATTCAGTATATTTGCCTCCAGTTTTTTGTCTGTTTTCTGATTTTTATCGTGGAAGCGACGCGCTGGGTTTCAGTTCCCACATCGCACATCTCGCTCTGCAGAAGGAGTCTGCTCCGTGCAGGGTGCCCTCTGCATTCAGTGAGAGACCTTCCCGAGAGCAGGCTCTGCCCGAGCTTTGCCTACACATCTTGAAAATGAAAGCCTTAAGGTTTTTCCACTTCACTCACAGGAGCGAACAGCGTTGTGTATGTTGAATGTGAATTTTAAAGGTTGCCCAGGCAGCCTCGTAACTTCCTCTGCCCTCGCGTGTGCAGCCTTTCCCTCCCAGGACTGCTAAAAACCTCATTCGTCTGTCTTGATGACTCTGGTTTGAAAACAACGCCTTTCCTTTCTCTTCTGAAATGACTTTTCAATAGGTTGGCCAGATTGCAAACAGATGATGCATCACGTTGGCAGCAGAGTCCCTCTGCACACCGAAAATCCGTTTCTCCCACTCAGGGTATTTTAAAATGCTCCCAAGGGCTCTAAATAGCCCTAGAATCCTGGCACTAGTATTCCTGAGGAGCAGACAGCATAAAATGAGAATTACACGTGCTCCAAACTCTGTTAACCTGTACTAATGCAGGAAGTGAAATGCTTCCAGAAGAGCAAAATGGAAAGGAAACAGATTTCCCTGCGCTCTGCCCTGCGGGGACAGACCCACCGCAAGCTCACGTGAAGGAATAGTGAAAGAACGTGCTTGTAGGTGTGAGCTGAACTTACGCAAGGTTGCATTAAAATACGCTGTAATTAGAGATCTCTTCTGCTTAATTAGTTAATTAAGCTCCAGTGCGGTCTTTTAAGCAGTCAGTAGCATTTGTCGGTGCTTGCCTCCTGAGGTTTAGCCTGGCATGGGTGAGCGATACCGTCCCCGCCGTGGGTACATCGCATTATGGCTGACACCGTTAGCGTGTTTTAGCAAGCTTTGGGAGGAAAGGCGAGTTTTTAGCATGGCCTATGGTAATGTTACAGCCAGTCAGCAGCCGTTGGTTGAAAGCTTTTTTTGTTTGTTTTGATTAAGATTACGTCATTTCTGCAAACAGTGTGGTAAAATGCCTGCTATTTTTCAGTTGTATGCAGGAAGCTGGAATGAACCATAAAATAAAAGAAAGAAATTATGCTTTCCAGCCTTGCTTCAATTTTAACAGTCGTGCATCATTTAGAGTTACTCATGAAAGCCGTCGTTCAAGTACCTAATGCCTGCTCTGTATGAGTCAGGCTTCCCAGCTCGTTGCACCTCCAAGGATGCGCTGTGCCACGTCGGAGCTGCATCAGAGGAGCACTGTTTAGAGAGGCACCGTCTCATCTTCGGTTCTTTCAGAATTCACTGTTTTGCTGTTCCCTGCTCTTGCTAAACCTCCGGCAGTGACTAACGGCACAGGCACTGACTTGTGGGAGAGCGTCCTTTGCGTTTCCTCTTTACTGCTGTATTTATTTGCTCCGGCTAAGGTTTATTATTCTCACAGCCCAATGGATTAGCCACCGTCGCGCTGCTGCCAACAGTCTGGTTACATCCTGGCTTCTCTCAGTCACCACGAGGGGAATCACTTTGCTGGGCACCTTTTTATTTCTTTACTTGTCACGTCTTGTCTCTCTGTTATCACCTTCACAAACCTGCTGGTTCTTTGGACGTGATTACGCTCGATTACTTATTCATGTGGTTTAATTCATTGGCGAGGGTCTATGATTTCCCAAAAATACATCTACACCAAGGATCTTTGGCTTAAAACTTACACGACGCCTAGCGAGGCAGGTCCTCAAACTACTTTATGCCCCAAAAGCCAGCTCAGTGAATACACACGCACGCAGAAATTCTCTGCGTTTCATTTGGAAACCAATGTACACTTTCATACGTTAGAAAAGTATCGTTTTTTTCTCCGATGCTTCAGATTCTAGAAAAATGTAGTATCTTTATTTAAGAAAAGTAAGTCACAAATACATTCTTCACTTCATGAAAAACATAGCTTAAGGCAACCTTGAGGAAAAAAAAAGAAATCCAGCCTAAATTAGACATCCTTCACTACTGCTGCTATTTCTGTGGTTACAATTATCCCTACCATATTTCTACTGCAATAACCCCCGAGAGACCTGCTCAAGGTCTCATTTTGGCTTGGCACTGAGCCCATAAACACAAATTCCTCACTCTTTGCTCCAAAGTTTGAAGATAACATGGGTTAAAAATAAATCTGGAGTAATATTAAAATAAATATGAGCTGCTGTCACAATAAATATATTAAATAAATATAGAATGTGTATCGTGCGGGTATACTGCACTGCAGTTACATTGTAGAATTTCAGGAAAACACGCTGATTTCAAACTTAATTGTGCACAATTTATATTGATATTTAAATATATATTTTGATATTAAATATTAATATATATAAATATATATTTATATTTAAATATAGCCTTTTCTCTTTTTTTTTCTCCTGCCTTCAGAAAAGAAATATTCTGACAAGTTTGTAAATGTCTGCAGGAGAGCACATTAATGGAGCTACCTTCTAATCTCTGTTTTTTTAATTTCACTCACAGAGGTTTACTCAAGCCTTGACATATACTTTAATTACTACAGTGCACAAACCCCACGATAGAATAAATAGTTTTAAGTTCTTTCCTTCATTATCGCTTTGAACATTATGACTGTGCAAATATAAAAGCTCTCTATAAATAAAATAAATATGTTAATACCTCCAATAAGACATAAATATCTGCTAATACACATATAAAACATTCATGTTAATGTTGTGCTGTCTCTCCGTGGCACTCTGTGGCAGCTTTGCAGTATTCCGTCAGAACCGGCTCTAGTGTTGGGTCACAGGCGTCTCCGACCGGCTGGGGTGCCAGCACCCGTCAGCGGGGCTTCTAGCACTGCTCGTGCAGCTTTTCAAAGAACTTCTCGTAGCTCTTCAGGGCATCCGGCAGGGACCTCTCTGTTGTCGGACAGGAACCCTCCTTCTCAGGTCTCTGTAATAATAACAACAGGTATTAGTGACAGTAAGGCACAGAATACAAAGAGCACGTTGCTGCGGAGCTGTCGGTGGTTGTTCAAGGCGATATTTAATCAGAAGGGAAGAGAGATCTTCACGAATGAACGGAGGGAAGACCTTTCAGAATCAGGAATACTTCCTCCCGGCTGACTTTGCTCACTGACATGTGGCTTAGGGCCTCTTCTTATTAACCTCCGGGCTAACGATAAGTCCCGGATTTGTCTAAGGGTGATGCATCTTTTAGAGAACTGTAACCTCCATCCAGACTCTATGAATTTCAGGTAAGTATTTTCTATAAAACCATTGCTGAGCAGCAGCCGTAATTCTCAACAGTGAGAAATTAAGAGTGTGTGGAGATGGTATCAATATTTTGCCATTGACTTTAGTTGACCAGGATGCCGAGTTGCTTAATTTCGTATATTTTGAAAACAAAGGAGCAGTCTATTCACAGTAATTTCACATTTTTACCTGTTTAATCACTATAAATAATTGATGAGAAACTTACTGTATGTGTTTTTTTTAAAGTTGATATTATGCGGTCCATGTTTTTCTCCATCAGAGAAACGTGCGTTCTCATTTGATCATTCTTAAAGTAAACTTTCAGCTGTTCTATGGTTCTTTCAAGTTGACAGGGAACATGGTTGCACTAAAAAATATATATATCAAACAACAGCAAAATTATATTCTGCCAAATGAGTTAAATTTAATCTTCCATTAAATTCAATAGCTAACTGCATGCACAGCAGAAACAGAAATCACCTATTGTCTACTCTAATTCTGTACAATTTGGGAAAGGGGTATTTTCCTATGTTTTCTGGGATTTGATAAAAATCTACAGCAGGAGAGGAAAAAAGCATGTAACATCAATAAAAAATCATTATAAAGGAAAAACAGGGAAAAGAGTTGTAAAAGAGGATTAAAGTCCATCAGGGTTGCAGTTTTATCAAAATCGCACTGAGTGGCCCGAGCAGATTAGATCTGCTAACTGCCTCTCCCAGCTCCCTGCGGAGGGACAGAAGCACCATCCTCCTCTGCCTATAACGGGCTGCTCTTCACCGTCTTTCAAGCTGCAAAGTCTAAACGGGTTTTTTTCTTCTAAAGATAAGGCCTCCCAACAACAGGCTGCCTCTTGGTTATTTTTCATGAACCTTTTTTTTCAGTTGACAGAGCCCGAGAAATCTGCAGACCACAGGCTGAAAACCACTGATCAACAAGGCTGTGTGTGATAACTCGCCATGCCTGCAAATCGCTTCCTTCGGAGACAAACTCCGCTCTGCTTTATAACACTCAACTCCTCTGTTTGCTGAGAGGTGAGAACGTTTTAGTGTTTCCAGTACTAACGGTATTCACCGCCTTCTGCTCTAAACAACAGCAGGTCCCGGTCAGGGTCTGCGCCTCGTACAGCAGTGTTGAGAACGGCCTCAGTACCGAGCTCTCCGCGAGAGCTCCTGAGATATTGCCTTCAGCAGGAGTAGAACCAAGTCTCAGAGACCATGGTCTCAGAATTGGTCATTTATTTCCATAACTTTTTGCATACACGGAAGCGAACTGAATTTGATAGAGCTGCTCATGAACATGCCGTTAGCAGTGTATTCCCTTTTTGTGAGATTCGGTCTTTTTTAGTAGTCTAACTCTCTCTTTCTCTCAATATCTGCTGCTAAGCATCGTCATTTTCCAAATGAGTAATAACAGCAGTAATAAGCTTTAAAAGTCTTACCTGAAATTTCTTGGCAGGTACTGGAACAAAGACCTAAAATTTAAAAAAAAGAAAATAGTGTTAGAAGGTATTTCTCTTCTAAGTGACTGCCACTTTGTGAAGCATCTCGAACTACATATCGTCTTCATCAGGTTTTCTATTTCTGAACTTCCTTTGAGGAAACAATTGCAGCGCCAGCTTCTGAGGACAGGCTGACACGCAGTGCCTTCAACATCTCAAGTTTAACAAACAAAACACAGGACACGCAAACTAGAGCTGAAACCAGCCCAGACTCGCTTTTATACTTCCATCAAAAGAACTGTAGAAAACGAAGAAGAAAAGATAATGACCCACCTCCTTGCTTGTTAGATTCACTACAGCCTTGAAGTTTGCTTGAAATTCTGCTGTCGCATTGCCCATTGAGCCAGATAGGCAGCAACTCAATAAGAAGATATAGAGCAACAGCATTTTCGCTTCCAGGAAAGCTCCGTTTGATTTACGCCTTTTTAGCACCACATGCTGCCTATATATACTCATGTACACCTTGAATATTAAATCAAAGGGAAAGTTTTCTCATATAGGAAAAGGCAGAATAGCATAGTGTGAATTATTATAGGCACTGTGGGATGCCTCAGTGGGGACAGGTTGGGAGTTTCCTTCCCTCTGACATCAAATAAGGGGAAAATACCTTTGTAGATAAGAGATGTGATTTTTCTTACACGATATCAAAAACTCATCACAGGAAATAGGAGTATTCCTTGTATAACACACATGTTTGTGTTGTTCTATTCTTACTTTTGCATCACGTAATCAGATAAATGGAGATCTGGAAACCTAAGTAGCTCTTGCATTCCACACAGTAACATGACATCCTTTGTTCAATAGGATTTTCTAACACAAACTGCAGTTCTAGGCATAGTAAAAAATAATCGCGCATTCTCAGACATACGCAGACCTTAACACCACTTAACCAAATGGACTTCTTTAGCCTTCCTCCTTCACCCTTGCTGTTCTGTGAAATTCAGCGTGTAATACATAGCTGGGAAAAGCACGGGTTTAGCTGGCAACAGCCAAAGAGTAAAAGCATGGGGGGCATTAACGGCAGAAATTAGCAGTCCTGGCATCAAATAAAAACCTTATTTGAATTTAAAGTCCTAAAATGTTAGTGGAAAAACTCTACGTACTGAAAAATACTGAAGTGTGTATAAATGGCTAAAAAAATACTTTCAGATGCCAGGCAAGGGCTTGTGAGAGAGTAACAGTCACTCTTTAAAAGGTTACAATTTTCCAGCAAAATCAGAGAAATCATGCACCAGTGTGAGAAGAGTCATCTGGTTTTCCATAGCTAGCTGCTTGAGAGTCACAGAAACAGAGGAGACCTTGTGCACATCAAATAATTAATTTCCCAATACATCATTTTATGAACAGATCTGGTTTTTTGTTGAAAACATTGCTAAACTAAACTGATAAATATTTTTAACTTAAAATAAACATTTTATTTGTCCCAAAATAAACTACTATTCTTGTCCCAAAATTCAGCAAAAGAAGTATAAAATATATATATAGAGGTTAAAAAAAAAACCCCTCTTGAAAGGATCTTTTGATCCGAACTGAAAAAGCTCCTGAAAAAACCTTTTAACGCTAGACTCACAGAGCATCCCATTGTCAGAGCACATCCAACGAAACACAAGAGGCCCCCAGCTGAAGATGTCTGGATCCTGGAAGAGCACGAGGGGACTAACACAACACATGCTGACATTCCTCCATAGAAGTCAGCGTTTGACTACTCTTAGAGACAGGACGCGGAGTAAGGTGGACTTTTGCCTGCCCTGGTATGGCCACTCTTTCCTAGAGGGAGAGGGATAAAAAGCATCTATGGTAAACCAGGCAGAAGAAAAGCAGATCTTCTGAAAGGTTTCCCTTTCCCACAGTGTGGAGGTAAAGTGTTTTGTTATATTTCACAAATACTGGTAGTTTTATTCAAAATTATTAATATAGACCTTAGCATGTGTATCATATCATATGCTAATAGAGTATGTATTTTATTATGTTTAACAAGAATTAAAGGAGTGAATGTTTATTCTTGCTATATTGGCCAATAATCTAATCTTCTGGGGCTGTCACCAGGATCTGAATCACCAACAATGTCTTAGGCATTTTTGAAACAATGAAGAGTTTTGCCCCAAGCTGATCGCGCCTATGGTGACATACCACCAAGGTACGATTTGGGAGAGGAAAAAGATGCACATGATTTTTAATAACAGAAGACTTTATGCATCATCCACGGATCGAACCATTGTATCACATTATCAATGAGTCTTGCAGAATTTGAATAAAGAAAGAGTTGTGACATTACGGGAGGTATGTGGGAGTAGAATGGAAAAAATGTATGAAGGCAACATAGGATAAGTGTCTCCCAGTAGAATGACATGCACCCAACTGCAGCAGAAACAAATGAGATCAGTCTGTAAGGTTCCATTTCCCAGCTGGGTGCAAAGATCTTGTCTGTCAGACTTTGTGTCCGCACTTATCCTGTAGGGTAGAGTGAAATCAGATCTGACAGCACACAGGAATTAAAAAATAAATCAGGTAAATGAAGATATCATAGTGGTTTAAAAAGTGTGAAGGAAGGATGGGCAGTCAGAGGAAAAACACCAATTTAAGATATTGCGAGATAGGCAGCGCGGTGAGTGAACAGCAGCGTCTGAAGTGACAGGCTGGAGTGCAAAGAGACGAGAAAGAAGACAAAATGCTTTAGCGGGGTCGGCAGCTCCTGGGGAGACAGTCGGGCGCTGGTGGCATTCCTCCAGCCTGACTTGGACATGAGCTGTTTTCAGATCAGGGGATGACCAAATCCACATTCCCCCAGCTCTCTATAAAGTGGTGCATGAAGTTACGCATAAACAGCAACTTGGATTAGTGAAGTCTGGCTCTTCTCATGGGCTGGCCTTTAGAACAAGCCTGGAAAGAAACATACGTTAAAGACCTGGAAGTAAGTGGTGGAATAAGACAAAAACGTAACATTGATTGCCGTAGCTAGATTGTGCCAGAGTGAGCAGATGTCCTTGCTTGATAAGAGAGTTCCTCCTATAAGAAGACAAGGATCCTAGGTATCTGGGGTATCCAGAGTTTAGTAAAGCACTCTATCAAATGATAACGTATTGGTTAATCTGGAGAAGACGTGGAAGTATTAAGGCAATAAATATTTTACTGGGCTAAGGTAAGAGTCGTGTTGAAAAGGAAAGTTATTGGGCTGAAGGACGTAACTAATGAATGGCCTCAAGATGTGGTCTCTGTCCTACTGTCATTAACAACATCGCTAATTGAACAAAGAACTGAACAAAGAACTTGGACAGTGGGAGAACTTGGCTTGATTATCTGCAAAAATGAAGGCGGAGAATATGTGCAGTCTATAAACAGATTGGGAGATAAGAACAGGAAGAAGATATCTTAGATACAGGACAATGTTCAGACAAATTCAAATGGGGAACAACTCCAGACACCAGACCTCTAGGCTGGAAATATAAAAGTTTGTAACCACTAGATGTTGTTCTACCTAATGTTCCAACCAGTTTTATAAAGGAGTGTTGACAGATTTCTAGAGGGGATGATACAATAATAGGCGTTGCAAGAGACTGGAAACAGTGACTCAGGTAGTCCCTTCAGCTCCTCAGCCTTCCACGTTCATAGTTTCACATTCACAGATTTATATACCCTGAAAGGCTGATAACTGTGCTGAGTGTCAGCCCAAGGAGACAGATCACAAGTGAAGAAATCATTCCCAGTAAACCATCCCACAGTAGCATAAACACTGATTGAGAGAATAGATGTCATATCGGTGGGAAAATACTGTTTGTGAAATAGAAAACTCCCACCAGAAACAACACTAACAATTAAACCTTCTAATTAACAACTTCTGGAGAATATTCCAGAGGTCAGACTGGTTGGAGAGTCAGGATGTGGTCTCTGCATCATCCGTCAGCAATGTGGAAAAGCATTGCATGGAGAAAGCAGCAACAGGGACTGATGGCATTGTGCTCCTGAACAACTGACTCGAAAGGAGGCAGCCACAGGGCGGGAGACAACACACAAATGGAGTGTCATCTGGTATCGTCTATCTAGAGGAGTTGTATTGGCCTCTGAAAGATGGGTATGAGTTTTATCTTTGACTTTGGCAATATTCTTACAGCCTGCTGTGCCAGTAACGTCTCAGTGAAGTGAATGCTAACCTCTTCTTGTCTCAAGACCCGTAGTGGCCATAGTTCATGTTTTGTGAACCTTTTTCACACTCACAGAAAGTAGGATTATCACTGGGCTGCGGCCATAGCGAAAGCCTGAATTGTTAGCCACAAGATCACCCGCTGGCTGCCAGCTTATGGTAAGGTCCAGGCTTCCTTCACTTATCATTGACCTGTTACTCATTTTAATTACAGACGATGCTGAGAGTGAGTACGCAGGGCTGTTCTCCAAAGTTGGCCTCTGTTACCTAACCATGAACTTGACCTGATACAAGACTGGCTGCTTTGTTTCCCTTCACAGAGGAAGCACAGTAAGCACTAAAATATGCTGGTAAAGTTATTCATTGATTTCAGAGTTGGCTGAAAGCATAGGCGAGTTAGATTCCCCAGACTGGCAGCTTGCCCGGTTTACCTACAGCCTGCGGTGGGTCCCGCCTGGGCGGGGGCTGCCGGGAAGAGGCGAGGGGGTTCATGGCATCGGCAGCCGGCAGCCTGTCCCCGCAGGTAGTCCTGCAGGGACTCCTGGTCCTCGGGAGTAGGATGAGAAAGCCCCAGGGAAGGGAGGAAGGGGCAGTCCTCTGGCTTTTTTTTTTTGTTGTTGTTGTTTTGTTTTTGTTCTTTTGTTCTTTTTTCTAACTGGAAGATGAATAGCAGGTGTGGAGCAAAGAGGAAGAGTTGCTTCTTGCAATGGACGTGGGAGAAGACTGGTACAAGGGGGCAGAGGAAGTCTGGGGGCTCTAACAAGAAATGAGCTTGATCCCTCAATCACCTTGAACCTTCCTACAGTCCTCAAAACTCTGGTACTCCTCTCCAACCCCTTTGTAGACCCCAAAGTGACCTCTGATTAAACAGAGCCCAACGGCACCAGCTGTGCCATAGCTGGAGTCCACAGACCGCGTTTTCTAGATCTGATGATATACAGCTCGTGACAGACTGCTGTCTTTATACTGCTCCATTAGGTGACTTCTTAACGCACTTTGTGCATGTGATCATTACTGAAACTGTTATTTGGCGAGCTCAAATTGTGAGAGATTGACTTTCTCACGATGGAAGTAAAGGTCAGTTGCAAGACTCCGGATCCGGCTTAGAATTTCGGACCTTCCTAATGTCCAGGATTTTTCCTCGGATTCTTTTCCAGGACAGACTGGAATGTTGAAACTATGCTAAGATCATAAATGTCAGAAAATCAGCAACGTTTAGAGTTTACATTTTCACGGGTACGCAGAAACAGATAGATAATAGTTGAGGACTTCACCAGAAGCAGCTGAAGTCTTTTGTATTGCAGGGAAAGTGGTTGTTTCCCCTTTCGCTGTCTTCTGCAGAGTAAGGAGTAACTTACACATTTTAAAGGGATTCGATTTCCTCATTCCAGAACAACAGTTCTTGCAGCAGTTTCTGTCATTATATCCAATAATGGACATGCATATTATCCATTAATTTCCTGCTTAACTGTTTCAGTTGTATTATTTCGTGCCAGTTTTGTAACTACGTGTTTTGCAGCCAAGAGCAGAATCTGTATTATACAGACGGTATAAAGCATGCACCCTTGCTGAAGGTATTATGTCTATTTTCACTTTTTTCTCTTGTTTCTTCTTATTTTTCTAAAAATAAAAATAAAATCAGACTTAGCACTGTGACTAAGAAAGTATATAAAACAGGTGGATTTAGTGGCAAAAAAATGCATGGAATTGCGACTACATTAATTAGCAATCTCCTTTCGTATCCATAGAGGAGGTACTTCTGAACGCTTTCTAATTTAATTAGGAAAAGGAGTTTTTCTTTGGGTTTCTTTCCAGGTTATAGAAATGGATGGAGTCACTCACCTAGAAGCACGAAGTTGCTTTGCCCAGCTGCCATTGAGCTGTCGGTGGAACACTGGAAGCTGTTTGCATTTAATGTGAAAAGCTGCTGCAATTTCTTTTCACATTTTGCTAAGTCCGACAAAATTCATCTTTGTACAAGATAACTGCCAAGGCAGATTTTTGCGAAAATGATGAGTGAATAAAAAGTAGGTTTGGTAATGAAGGTGATATTGTTGCTTTACAAACACCTTATATTCTATTTCCAACAATTTTTGTAGGCAGTTGTAAGATGTGGAAAAGAATACTATATGCCATTAAGTAAAACACTGCTCCTTAATGAGAGGCCACCTGCCTGCGTTTCACACTCCATGCATCAGAACAGTGTTCGAACGATCACAATGACCTGCACTGAATTTCTAAAATCGGAAGTCGAAGTACGAGGGCTAGTGCCTCGCAACAGCTGCCCTGTGCAGGAGACGCTGCTCTCGTCGGGAGGACGTGGCGGAGGGTCCTCACACATTTCGCCTACTCCAACAGCACTTCTCTGTATGCCCAACGCTTTTTCGAGTCCTGCTAAGATGTTAGCTTTAAAAATATCCTACACCACTCAGTTTACTCATTCCTTCCTTATTTTTCATATGGATTTGAAAGGAATTTCCCCCCAAATTAAACCTAAATGGAGTAATCCTACAATCAAATATATGACTACATTTTATCCTCTTTCTGCACTGACCACAAAGAGATTGATGTGGAATTTCTGCAGCTTTTATTCTAGGTTTCCTACTGAGGCAGGTGAATTACCCGATCACATTACACCTCAGACTTGCAAACTATTTCCTGACTCTCATCTGTAGCTGCGAGAGGGATGCATCACACTTACACTACCACCAGCGTCATGGTGAACCACCGCTCACCCACAGCCCCGAGGACTCATGCTATTGCTGGAAATACTGGAGCACACACAGGACTGGCATTGCTACAGCCAGGTAGCCGTGGCAGCTCCGATGACGATGATGCTGTGCCACCTTTTTGCATGCGGGATGTCGATCCCATGCTGGCTCTGATTCAACAGCACGTAACAGGCAGAATGAGCGGACATCAAAGCCACCATCGGAAATGTGGTTTCTGAGCCAGAAAGCACTGAGACGGATTGCTGTGGGGATACGCAGATTTGCCTTAAAAGCGGGGCTCATCAGTACAGCTGCACGCTCCCCACAACTCAATTACCCCCAGGTTTAATCATCACTTAATCAGACTGTTGGAAAAAGGGGGTTTGTCTGTGGGGTGATCCACTGTCACTCGGCTCCATTCAATGACGGGGCTGCAAGATTTGTCTTCCAGCAGGTGACCTGCTCTGGGGGCGAGGGCTGGAGTTTTCCACCGCCATAGCTGCCGTACCAGCACTGCGGGGCACCGAGCTGTGGCAGCAGGCTGGAAATGTTATTTTAAAACCCTCTGAAATTATTATTTTACAATTGTGTTTTTAATAAAAGCGCTAATGGCTTCTTGGGGGGGGGGGGGGGAGGGGGAATCGCTGGGTGCAACTGGGGGTCTCCAGGACAGGGCAGGTGGGAGAGGTTGGGGGAGAGCTGAGGGACCGTGGGGACAAGGAATGGGGTGATGGGGATAAGGAAAGGGATGATGGAGATGAGGAGAGGGGGCCATGAGGATGAGGATAGGGGCCGGGGGGATGACGAGAAGGGGCCATGAGGACGAGGAGAGGGGCCGGGGGGATGAGGAGAGGGACGATGGGGATGAGGACAGGGGCCAGGGGGATGACAGAGGCCGGGGGATGAGGAGAAGGGGCCATGAGGATGAGGAGAGGGGCCGGGGGGATAAGGAGAGGGACAATGGGGATGAGGAGAGGGGCAGGGGGAAGAGCTGGAGTGGGGTTTCCCCATCGCTGCCCACTTCCCCCTCGCCCCACACGGCCTGTGGAAGAAGAGTGGGCGGCGGACCAGCGCAGGCGAAGCGGCCGGGTCGATCCGCAGGACTGCCCGGCAGCCCCGGCCCACGGTTGCGGGCGGTCGGGCTCGGCGGGGGGCGGTAGCGAGCGCGGGCCGGGGCGGGGCCCGCCAGTGCCGGGGCGGGGCGGTGGCGGCCGCGGTGGCTGCCGGGGCGCGCGGGACGGCGGCGGCGTGCGGAGGTGACCGGGCCGGGGGAGCGGGGCGGGCGGCGGGCGGCAGCGGGGAGGGGAAGGGCCGCCCTCGCCGCGGTGGTGCCATCGCCTGTCCCTGGAAAATGTCCACCCCCGCTGCAGCGCGGGGCTCCGGGCGGGGAACTCCCGCTGCCCACCTCTGCCCCGGCAGCGGGGTTTCTCCAGGAAATGCCTTTTCCCAACCGCAGCGGTGGCCTGGCAGGGCCGAGCTTCGCTGGGCCGCCCCTGAGGCGCCTCGGGGGGCCCGGGACGCGCCCGGGCCTGTCCCCCGCCCGGGGGAGGGTGGGGAACGGGGAGGGGGGCGGACGGCGAGAGCCCTGAGGGGGGAGCGGGAGCGCCCTGAGCAGCGCTCCTTGGGCCGTAGGAAACACCTGAAATACACCCAGTACACGCCGAGATACGCGTGTTTGCCAGGGGGTCAGTAACGGGCCTTGGGGTGGGGGGTGCCTCCATCAGTTCCCCCGGCCCGTGGCAGGGACTGCTCCCAGGCGTGCAGAGGGCCCTGCAGCCGCGGCCTGCAGAGCCTGCGGCGTGTTTCTTACCCCTGGTATATCGTCCATCGGGACCCCGTGTTTCTGTCTCACCCCTGGTATCCCCAGGACGGAGGCAGTGCTCCGTGCCCTGTACAGGTGCGAACGCGGCCCTGTGAGAAACGCGGGCGGGAGCGAAGGTCGTGCACTGTTGGGCGTTGTACTACAACTGGATTTCTAAAGGGAAAAAAAAAAATATTGGGGCCTCTGTTGTGCTTGAGGCATTCCGAAAGGGCGTGCGTGGGTTTTGTGACACGGCGTAAAGGTTATTGTTGGCCGTTGTTTTTGATTTAATGATAAATAGTATGGCGCTTCCTTTGCCTTCATTAGCTTCTCAGTTTAAAACAAATGAGAGTTTTGCCTTTCTATGTTCTGTACTGTAAGCCATAACTGAAGACCCTTAGCTGTGTTTTTACAGATGTTCATAAAATTTTGTGCTTGTATAGATGCATCGTCAGCTTTCAGTGATACGCTGTGATTTGTGCCTTCTAGATTTTACACAAAGCTTTATTTTACAGGATTTATAACGTTTATGCTTCTGACTTTGGGAGGGAAGAAGTTCTGCAAAAATGTCGAAGATTGAGAAAATGAGTATCCTCGGAGTGAGGAGTTTTGGGGTAGAGGATAAAGACAAACAAATTATCACTTTCTTTAATCCATTAACTATTTTGGTGGGACCAAATGGTGCAGGAAAAACGGTAAGGCTTACTATGTTTGGGTTTGCGCTGTAAATAGCTCTGAAAGGCCTCAAAATATGAGTAATGATCTCTACAGAAAAGTGTTGATAATACTGTAAAAATCTTGCTGTTTACTGTAACTATTGTGGGGTTTAGCGTTATTGGAGGTCTGCTTTCGTGCCTGGATTTTGCAGAGCACCAGTTGATGTTTTTCATAGGAAATTGATCCAGATCCTGATTAAAACCAATTTCGCAAAGTACCTTATTCTCATGATACTCAAAAAATAAAATGATATTTCTTATTTTTCTCTCCTTGTATATTTAACTCATTTGTAAATATTTGGGTTGCTGCTGTGGTTTTGCCTGTAGCCCATCTTGTTTACTCTAAATTGCTATTATAACGATATACTTATTTCTGTTTTGTAGACCATCATTGAATGTCTTAAATATATTTCCACTGGAGATTTTCCTCCTGGCACCAAAGGAAACTCATTTGTTCATGATCCAAAGGTAAAAGCCATAGTGACTACGTTTAATTTGTGTTTACTCCTAAGTCAAAGACTTAATTGCACTCAGTGTTGTGATGAAAACAGGGATGCCCAAGTTGTAAGCAGACCTGAGCTGACCATGTTGTTCCAGGAAAAATGGAGAGCTGGGGGAGATGACAACATTGCCCACAGCTGGGAAGGCAGGTTGAGAAGAATTTCCCTTAATTTTTTTTTTTTTATTTCTGCTAAAGGTTGCCAATGAAACAGATGTTAGAGCTCAGATTCGATTACAGTTTCGAGATGTAAATGGAGAGCTTGTAGCTGTCCAGCGATCCATGGTCTGTACCCAGAAAGGCAAGAAAACAGAATTTAAAACACTTGAAGGTGTCATTACTAGAACAAAGTAAGTTGTCAAGTTTTTTTTCTCACTTTGGCATGAAGATCGGTTTGGGTTTTGTATATATTTGTTTATAAGACAAGAGAAAACTTCATAACATACCCTTGAAGTAGCTACCAGTGCTCTTACATTACAGCTATGTAGTTTCATCACTTTACCTATTAGTTGATTGAAAAATCCTACATTTGACAGCCACTACTTTAAGAACTACTTGTATCTATTGACTTGCATTTATTTGAAAATTGGATTAATAATGATATGGTTCGAAAGTAGCATTGTGTGGAGTATGTAGGCTTTACTACCTCTGGCACCGTTTTCAGTTTCAGATCATTGTTGGCCCTGGTCTCTGCTATTTAAGAAGTGTGTTCACTTCGTTCAAGATCAGTTTCGCTCCCTCTGGTGGTTTTGCAGTTTTAAAATGTGTAATAGTCTTGACTACAAATACTGACAGTGTTAAATGCACATGTTGAACATGGTAATTATACATTTAAAAATTGTTTCTCATTAAGTTTTTTGAATCGGTACATTCCCATGAGGTTATACTGTTAAAAATGCAGTTTACCTTTAAAAGAATTTACTAGTAAGTTCTTTTGGGAATTTCTTTATCTGTGCTCCATAGGCATGGCGAGAAGGTCAGTCTGAGTTCCAAGTGTGCAGAAATCGATCGAGAGATGATCAGCGCCCTTGGTGTTTCCAAATCAGTGATTAACAATGTCATTTTCTGCCACCAAGAAGAATCCAACTGGCCATTAAGTGAAGGGAAGGCCTTGAAACAGAAATTTGATGAGATCTTTTCAGCAACAAGGTTTTTCTCTTTATTGTAATTAAATGTAAACTAAGTAAGAAACGTCTTCTCTAATAATGTAGGTGTTAATGAAAATGTCTGAGGTATTGATTCGTACGTGACTTGCTATATTGCCAATAGAATCTGAAATTCTGCTTTTTTCAAAGGTATATTAAAGCACTCGAAACTCTCCGTCAGGTACGGCTGAAGCAAAGCTTGAAAGTAAAAGAGTGTCAGACAGAACTGAAATACCTAAAACAGAATAAAGAAAAAGCACAGGAAATCCAGGATCATCTTAGCAATAGAGAGGCTCAACTGGCTGCTTCGAAGGAGAATGTCAGATCTATTGAGAGTCAACTTGATCCTCTAAAGGTAATTGGCGTGATGATTATGTTAAGACCTTAATACAGACTTGATTACAAAACCATACATAAGTACTAAGAACACAGAAAAATGTGAAAGCTGGACCAATTTCTTGATTAAAATCTTACACGTCTATGTTGTGTTATCTAATCCTTTGCTCTAAAGCAGAACCAAGCATACCTCAACAAACCTGGCAGATGCCGGTCTAATCTGTAAACAGTCACTGGAAGTTTAAGAACTTTGTGAAATTCTCGTAGCGGCATTGATGTTTCATAGCTTAGTTTAAAATCTCTTTTTTTCTCAAATTTAGCTAGTAACTAGTACTACTATAAATTGTAACTAAAACAAAAACTAAACTAAAACTTAAAACTTCCTATTTTTGGAAGATACTTTGTAAAGCTGAAGGTTTTACACTTAGACTAACTATATTGTATGGAACAATTGATTATGGGATTCCTGAGCCAGTGGGGTATTTTACTTACAGCATTCTTTCCTTTTGCAGAGTTCTCTGGCAGCAGTTGAACAGAATCTTATAAAAGTAATGAAGCTAGACAACGATGTAAAAGCCCTGGAGAGCAGGAGGCGGCAAATGGAGAAAGATAATCAAGATTTGCAGCAGAAGATGGAAAAGGTTGCTTTTTAAGTTCCATGCTGCTATTCTTTCTGCTGAAGAATCTTATCTTTTGCCACCAAGTGAACTAAGTATATATTTCATTATGCATCAGATGTTGGTGAAGGAACATTTTCATAGCCTGCATAGCTCACTTGATATTATCAGATATTGCAAATATGGCTCAAATGAGCTGTATTAATTTCTGTGTGATTTGGGTTAAACTGCTTTTTGTGACTTTTCCCTCCACCATAGACTAGCTTGCCAGGAAGGCAAATACTGACAAAAGTTTTCATAAAAGTGATAATTTCTGGTAACGATGCCCTGCGGTGTGTAACTTGAAAATATCTGTCTCACAATATGTTGACGATAGCCAACACTTGTTTTGACCAGTACGGGATGCGTCCTGACGTTAATATTGTTCATCTCCCTGGAGATGATATCATTCTCATAAAATAAGAAATAATTGTCAGTCTTCTGTTGTGATTATCTCAAGGCATTTGAAGCTATTTTGAGAAATGGAAAGAAACTCTTTTGTGGTAAAAATTGGATTCATTTGTTTTATCAACCTAAGAAAAATAGATTTTCTAGTTTTGCTTGTAGCATATTCAATTTTTCTTAATTCTTATCTTAGTATAGAAATACTGTATGGGAGGTGTTTATCTCTTATTCCTTGACTTCTGTTATGGTAAAAACTATACTTCTTTTTAAAAAAATGTCATTAATAGGCTTATAAGTTTAGTTAAAAAGCTAACTTTATTCTGTATTGATTTTGGCGTACAGGTTTTTCAGGGAACAGATGAACAACTAAGGGACAGATACCAGAACCACCAGAGAACAGTGAAGGAGAAGGAGAAGAGATTATCAGACTGTAAGCGTGAATTAGATAGAGCCACTAAAGAATGCCAGAGATTTAACAGTGAAAAATCAGAACTACTTATTGAACGAGGTATTTTGGACTTCATCTGTAACTTTATTTTTTAATGTAATTGAGATCTGAAATGGAACTACTTATAAGAACTGAAGGGATTTGAACTGGACAAAAGCCCTAAAATGTATATGAGTTGGGGGTCGGCTGCACAGTATGGTATGAGTATCTCACAGGTGGACAGGTCTTAGTGTCTTTCTCCTGGAGTTTCTAACATAATGCCTGTTGTTTTGAGGTAGAGTTACAACATGTAGTACCTTTGTTCTTAAATGGACCATTCTTTATAAAATTATTCAAAACAGTTAATTTATGGTGGTATAGAACAATGTTAGCGTAGCAGTTTGTTTACAACACAGTTGTTTTCACTGTCTGAGCTTGTACTTTCTTTAGGTGATGGAAATGTCTGCTAACCAGATGTGATTGTGTAAGTGTGTTTTAACCAAGAAAAACATGAAAGCTGAATGCTTGGCATGCTCAGTGTCTCAGGTGGGGGCTGGGGGCTAGTCAGAGGGCTTTAGGATAATATTCTTTTATACATACTGTATTCTCTATGGACTATGGGAGTTTCAGTAGAGCTGTAATACTTGAGACACGTACTATATGCTTACCTAAAATATGTTTGGGCTTTGCTTATATTTATCAGAATAATATTTCCAGTATTTGAAGAAGCTTTCTTTTAAATTCTTGATTTATTTAATTAATAAAAGATCAGTTGCCTGAAATAGCAGTCTCTCAAGCTAAAGCTTGGTTTTATTCTGGAGCTTTTTGTGTTGTTTCAAAAGATTCCAGTTGCAAAGACTTTAAGAGAATTGTTGCATCTGACTGAATTCTAAGTGTATCTTCTGCCTCAGTTTTTGAGCGATTGTGTCACATTTTCTTTTTGTGAAGGTCGTTTGCAACTGCAAGCAGATCGTCACCAGGAACACATTACAACAAGGGATTCGTTAATTCAGTCTTTGGCAGCACAGCTGGAATTGGATGGTTTTGAGCGAGCACCTTTTAATGAAAGACACATTACCAGTTTTCAGAGGTTGTTGAAGGAGAGACAGGAAAAAGATACAGAAGCTGCAAACCATTTAATGGTAAGAATTTTGTTGGTTTAGTAGTATAGTTAGTATTGGTTATTAATGTGTTATTGGTCCATGTTTGTCTTCATGGCGCTGGGAGGAAGAGGAAGAACATTGGGGGGAAAAAACTGAAGCCATTTTTTTCTTCCAGAATTCTTTATTATGAGGTGCCTGAATCTTTCCATGGAAATTAGTTTTGGAACTGAGTGGTCATCGAGTGATGTGAATTGCCAAAGCTATTGAACAGGCAGTTCTTCAGATAGGTTTTTCTCAGCAGCCCTCTCATGCAGGTGGATCGCTGACAAGCTAAAAAGCCTGAGGAAGAATTACAATGGGCAGCTGGTTTAAAAATTAGCAACTTCTTGTTGAAGTCATCTTCAAAGTGGAGTTGCTGTCACAGAACACTACCGGTATGATGCATCTGCGTTTTCCTGTTGAAACATTTTGGCAGAAAATTTTTGACAAGTTCTAGTTATCTAAGTATTTCGATGCCTTGTCTTACAGTGGTGAATACTTGCAAACTAGTGTGAGGGAGTGGTTTTGAATGTTGTTTTCCTGTGAAGAAAATACTGAGTATATTATTGCTGACTTCTTTCAGAGAGAATTTGCACGAAAAGAAGCAATGAAACAAAAACAGATAGATGAAATAAGAGACAAGAAAACTGGATTAGAAAGAACCATTGACCTGAAATCAGACATTCAAAATAGGAAACAAGTTGAGCTGAAGAATGTAAAATACGAATTGCAGCAGTTGGAGGGGTTTTCAGACAGAATTCTGGAGTTGGATCAGGAGATTGTCAAGACAGTAAGTTAATGTAATTGAAAAATGTGTAGAAGTTTGAAGTAAAACTTTTGGCTTTATCACCAAAGAAAAAAACCCCAAACAAAAAGAAAACCTTGATGTTTACTCCATCTGCTGCATTTTTTCCCTTTTAATACCCTCTCTATGCTTTGTCTGTTTAGATGGTACGCCCTTTGGGGCAGGGACTGTTCACTCCTTTGTTCTTGTACAGTGCATGCGTAGAATATACTGCTTCTGCCTGGTGAGTTATAAATAGGGTAATAGCCACAACTGGTGGTATCATAAGATTAGTCAGTCTTAAATTATTTGGCCAGAAGAATATTTTATGTTTCCTTTAGTTAGAACTTTATTGATTAGTGTAATTATTTAAGTCTTCTGGGCTTTTATTTTTTGTTTAGGAACACGAGCTGGAGAAGGCGGAGAGGAACAGCAATGTAGAAGCACTCGAACTGGAAGTACGAACTCTGCAAAATGAGAAAATAAACCTGGACAAAGCTCTTAGGAAGTTGGATCAGGAGATGGAACAGTTGAATCTACATACCACAACGATTACCCAAATGGAGATGCTGAAGAAAGACAAAGTAATTTTTCTGTCATAATCTCATAAGAGGGGGACATGAAATTAATGCAGTCCTTTCAAGATTTGTATATTTTTCAGGTGTTTATCAACAATCATATGTAAAGCCTCTAACTGACTTCATAGAAGGTATTAACTCTGTGAACACATTGAGTGGCATAAACTTGAAGATAGGAAAAAACTAATTTAAAAAAATGCTTCATTTCCCCAGGCAGACAAAGAAGAGCAGATTAGAAAAGTAAAATCAAGGCATTCTGATGAACTGACATCACTGTTGGGATACTTTCCGAATAAAAACCAACTTGAAGACTGGCTTCATGGTAAAAATAAAAAGATTAATCAGACAAGGGATAATCTTGCTGACCTTAAGTAGGTATTAATTGACTATGACTCCATTAGTATTTCTGTAATTATGAATTTAAATGTTGGAAAGTTTAATATGCTTAGCATACTTTAATTATTGTTTATTTAGGTAACAAGTATCTGCAAAATCAAAGAAAGCATCCTGCACAATTTATGTAATGTATAGCTGATGTAGTTTGTGCTTGTTAATAAAATTACATTTGCAGTATGTCAAAGGCAGCACTGAAAGTAGATAGCAAAATATTGTTCTGGAACATCCTTAATTGTTTATACTAATCCTAGCTGAATTAACGTGCTTGGGGGTGGAAATTGCTGGTCTTCTGACTTTCTTATAAGTCACATAAAGTGTTTAATTCATTTTAATGATGTACTTAGATTAATAAAAAGTTGACACTATAGATTTCCTGAAAAATCATTAAAGAAGAACTGGTGAACAGCTCTGTAATACCAATTTCAGATTAGCTTCACATGTTTTGGTTTGTGCTTAAACAGTTTGAAATCTTTATTTTTTGGTAATAAGAATTTATGCATTATGTTTCAGCAAACGACTGGCATCAGTAGAGTATCATAAAACTTACGTCACTAATGAGCTAAAGAAAAAAGAAGCACAGTTGTCCCTTCATGAAGCAAAACTTTTTGATGTTTGTGGAAGCCAAGATTTTGACAGTGATCTGAGCAAACTTCAAGATGAAATTGAAAAAAGTTCAAAACAGCGAGGTAGATTTATCTACAGCTCTACTTTTTTTCCCTAACGCTTCTTTTAAATGCAAGCCACAGATACTGAGACAGTCTGTTGCTTGTGCAGGACAAACAATCTGCACAGAAACTGACTTAAGGGAGATTAGTACTGAATCTTAATATTTTTTAACAAATTTTCCTTATCTTTACTACTGTTTCTGTTTTACGCTTAAGCAGGATCAGTTGTTTTAATTCTTTCAGTTACTTCATTTACACATGATAAGAAAATTATCTGCTTTGGCCTACTGTGTGTGTAGAGCGTGACCTTCTCGGAGCTGAGGAAACTTTTGAGTGCTTGGGCAAGTACAGAACCAGCCACTTTTGGTGCAGGTTTGGCCCGTAGGGCCTACACTACTAACTGAAAGTAAGTAATTTCTGAAGAAGTACTCGCTCCCACTGTTAGAGGGATGATCAGGGTTTAATAAGAGACTTGTAGAATAATTCAGGGTGGTGAGGACTTCAGGAGGTGATATAGGGCAACCTGCTGAAAGCAGGGGCACCATTGAATTCAGAGCAGGTCACTTGGGGCATTTCAGTTTCCTACCTTTGTCATTTTGTGGGTTATGATTTTGTCTTCATTTATGGTAAATGCATACCTAGTTTAGATCTGATTATGCACTGTTTATTCACCATAAAGTTTTTTGTTTCTTTTTAAACCAGCTGTGCTTGCCGGAGCCACTGCCGTTTATTCACAGTTCATTACACAACTGACAGAGGAGAACCAGTCGTGTTGTCCAGTTTGTCAAAGAGTTTTTCAAACAGAGGCTGAATTGCAAGATGTAATTAGTGATCTGCAGTCTAAGCTGCGTCTTGCTCCAGACAAACTGAAGTCAACAGAGTCTGAGCTTAAAAGAAAAGAAAAAAAACGTGATGAAATGATGAGTCTTAAACCACTTAGGTAAAGTACTTAAACCATATTGTTGCAAGCTGTCTTCTTTCAAATGCTTGTTTTTTGATTATTAAAAAATATGCAGACATCAAGGAAGCTTTATTTTAGGGCTAGTTAATTCATTCAAAAATCTCATTGTTGAGATAAATATTTTGCTAGTGTTTGTTCTCTGCTATTTTGGACTTTATTAAATTATGTTATATATTGGGTATTTGTGATCCTTTGGGGCTTCTTATGAGAGGCAGAAAAAGTGGTTATATACTTTTCTACTGATGATTTACACTATACAGGCACAGTTCCCCTCCTTGTCTTTTATCATTGTAATTTAAAATGGACAGGCTGTTTTTGTTGTTACTGAAATATTTTCATACCACGTCACCTTAAATAAGTTTCTTAAAAATGCTGAAGTGGAAGTTGTATAGACAGAATGGGAATTGAACCTATGTTAAACATACCATAATAATATATTGATTTATATGTCAGTAAACAACAATTTTTTTTGCTGGCAGGTTTGTATGAATTATGATGTTCTAGAAAGGCATGTCTAGATTTTGTAGTGGATTCACAATGCCATTTATGTTTCCTTGAGGTTCAGTCATGTGCAGATGCATCACTTGGGAATACATCTCTGATACTGAACCCATAGTAGATTGGACTGAATTTATTCCTTTATTTTAGTTATTTAAAAAAAACCTTTTTATGTTGTTGGATTTTTAACCTGCAAGGTAATACAAAGTGTAGGTAATATTAACAAATTTAGAAAAGGTGCCTACAGTATTTTCCAATTTCCAGGTTGAATTAGTCTTCATTTTTAAAGCTATGAAAACAGGCTGTTTTGTTACCTCCTTTTTCTCTTCTTGTTGCCTCCCTCTGAAACATAACACTAGCCCTGAAGAGTTTTTATCAGTCCTGTTTGTGGTTTTTTTCTTAGCGTCTGAACAGCAGTTAGAGTATGCAGGTTTCCTGCCAGTAGGTGAAGAGGCTTTAGTCTCAAGAAATTTGCAGACTGTTCTGAGAGAATTTGGGGATGTTAGAGGATAGACCTTTCCTTCACAAGAGGGCACTCTTGTGCAGTGGATTTAGACCCTCTCATGAGCACTTGCTGTAATTCAGATAAAAAACAAAAAGAGATTTTGTTTGCTTGTTTGTTTCATCTCACCTGTCTAAAATGAGGGATGTTTTCCCTCGGCTGGGTAGATAATATTAGCTTAATTGAACATGAGCAAGGTTAAGGGAATACTATTTTGGGTAAATTTAGTCTTCCACTATTAAATCATATCACAGATTTTGTGATCTTGAATGTCTTGAATTTATGCTGCTGGTTTTGACAAACGAAATTTTACAAATTTGTATTTTATTTAAGACGAACTGTAGTTGAACTCCAAGATAGAGACATACCAGACTTGAGGAACAAGATACAGAACGCAAACAGGGATTTAACAGGCCTGAAGGGTGAGATAGAAGAACAGGAATCACTCTTGCAGACAGCTTTGTCTGAGGAGGGGGGTGCCAAAGCACGTTTACAGGATATAACGCTAATGGAAAGGTACCAGGTATGCTTTGGTAATTTCTTTTAATATATAAAGTGATACTCACTTGCTAGCTTTTAAATATGTCCTTATTCAATAATGTGACAAAACTTTGAGGTCTTAAGACTTTTCAAGCAAAGTAAAAATACTTTAAAAGGCAGCATAACATGTGTGATCTTGGTACTAATAAAACTTCAATTTTTATGTAATGATTTTTTTTCTTTTGAGGACCACAGAGTCCCTTGAGTTCTGATTCAATTCTGTGCTATAGTAACTGGGAAAAAGAGGTATGGTCCAGACCTTGAGCACCACCACAAGTACACCAAAGTGGTTTTCAGTCCTTAAGGTCAGGCTTCTGTCATGGTCATTCAACATGTTCTCAGCATCTACTCTGTATAGTTTCTGAAATCTCATCATGCGCTTCCTTGATCTGTGCCAGCTGAATATATGGTAATGGGGAGTGGATATCCTACATGTTTTATTATTCAGACATAGGAGACTGTTTTGAACAGTCTTCATGCCTTTATTACCAGCACAAAAATCTTTGCTCAGCTAAGATCCATAAGAAGGACAACCATGTATAGAGAATCTGGGGCCAGACAAAGGACTGCGAGCATTTCAAATAGTCATGTGTGCCTCAAGCCCCAAGCTTGTTCTTCTGTGCTAAAGAGAAAAAATACATTGTTAAACACTAATCCAATAATAATAGTACTTTTCCTCATGCTTTCAGACTGATATTAGGGATGTTGAACGAAAAATTGCTCAGCAGGAGGCTAAGCTGCTAGGGGTCGATTTAAGTAGGACTGTTCTACAAGTAAGCCAAGAGAAACAAGAGAAAAAACACTCATGGGATACAGGTGGGTCATACAAAACTGGTACTTTATTATTATATTGAAAATAATGTTCTAAACTTGCTGCTGTTAAAAATGTAAACTTTAGTTTACTTATTTTACATTCTGAAATAACTGTGTTCTAATAGTTTGTTGTTTTGATTTTGGGGGGTCATACTTGCTTAATTTAGAGTTTAATTTCCATAAGAGAGACAAATGTTTTTACTAACAGATTGACTGTTTCACTCTGTTTTTATCTGCAGTTAATGGTAAAATTGAGTTAAATCAAAAACTCAAGCAAGACCAGCAAAATCAGATTCAGCAGCTAAAGAGTACAGTTAATGAGCTTAAAGCAGAGAAACTTCAGATTTCCAGCAGCATGCAGCGTCGTCGACAACTGGAGGAACAAACTGTGGAATTAACCACTGAGGTTCAGTCCTTATGCAGAGAGATCAAGGTAGGAAATACTCTTAATTGTTAACCCTTGGCTTTATTGTCCTGGGGAAAAAAACCGATCTTGTTAAACGTAACATGGTCTGTAATCCTAGCAAATAAGATATATTTTTAAATGTTTAAATGTAGTATTGCGTATCTTTGGGAATTTCTAGAACTTTATTAATATATATTTTCACTCCCCCCCAAAAAAGTAACCACATTACCTTTTTTTTTACCACTCGAAAAATTGTTGATCTTTAACAGAATTAGCCAATAAAAAGAACTTTCTCCAACTACTTTTCAGGAAGCAAAAGAACAGGTATTTCCTTTGGATACAACTTTAGAAAAACTGCAACAGGAGAAGGAGGATCTAGTGAATAAAAGGACTGCAAGTAATAAAGAAACACAAGAGAAGGTTTGTTTGCTTTTGGCATAGCTGGGAGATGGAATTATGTATTGTTTTTCAGGCATGGGTGGAAGCCATGGTAATGAGTTCGCTTTTAGGAAACAGCAGTGACTTTAGCTTCAGATTGGTGCAACTTTTAGGGAAGAAAAGGAACATAACCAAGTCAGGAGATGAACTCAATTGTAATTAACTTTTGACAGTCTTGTCAAAAGGCCTCTAGGGACGTTTGGCAATATTTAGTGACCAATGGTATTAAAAGCCTTTCCCATTAAATCTAAGAAAAATAGAAAGCATGGCTGTAATCTGTCCTTGCCAAGAGACAAACTTGTTCTTTTAATAAAGCCTTCAGCTTTTGAGTAAATTAAAGGCAGTTATGATAAGGAATTGTACTTTGACAATAGTGGTATCCAGTATCTGATCTTTGATACAGAGTATATCAGCTCTTGGTCATAAGACTGCATTTCATTTGAAATATTTTCCCTGCAGATAAATGTCATAAGAGAGAAAGTTAAGGATATAAACAAGTATGTGAAAGAAATTGAAAACTATATTCAACAAGGAAAAGACGACTATAAAAAGGTAACCTAAAAAAACAGTCAATAAAAAGTTGACATTAAAAGCGCTCTTGTGTTTAAATCATATACCATTTTATTTCTTTAGCAAAAAGAGTCTGAACTTGATGAAGTAAATTCTCAGTTAGCTGCCTGTGAGAAACAGAAGGAAAAGATAAGTAAAGAGATGGAAATGATTCGACAAGATATTGACACTCAAAAGGTAGATGGATTGTTTTACAGTAAAGTATATTTTGCATAGTTGAAATAATTTCTGGGTTTGGTTTAAGTCAGCCTAGGTCTGAGGTGGTGCAGAGTTTGTCTCCTCCTGATGTACTTAATCATTTTGTTAGTTAGAATAGCTGCTCTACATGCATTAGGCTGAAAAGAAAGTCTTGAGATTTGTATGTGCAAAAGTAGATGCATATTTAAAAACCTTTGTATCTGACTACCATCGTGTGGTATTTCCAAAAGGATTAAGTCTGTTGGGGTAGTAGCATTTTCAAAAGTATCTTTGTGTGGAGAATACCTGCCTTCTGAAGTAAGGTACCAAAAGTTGCTAGTTACTCCAGACTTTGTCATGTACTTTAAATTCTTGTGTATATATTTCAAACACTGTTTACATTCTTTATAGGAAAGATGTCTTCCCCCATTCTACCCCACCACTAACTAATTTGTAGAACCGAGATGGGGGGCTTTGTTAAATCTCATCCTAAATTACTTGCCCTGTTTGAAACATTGATTAATATTCGCACACAGGATCACTCTTGTGTTCACCTGTGACAATAAATACTGTAAGTATTATTTCAGATTGAAATACGAAATAATACTGCTGATTTCCATTATACCCTATTTCTAGCACAAGATAAGTTCTTACTGTGATAATTTTTGTTATTGTCAATTATTTTATGCTTGCAGCATGTTTTAGAGTTGTGCAGAACTCATACTTTGTAATTGAGAATCAATATACTGAAACATTACACAACTTCTTGCTCTCTGTGGAGATAGATACAGGAAAGGTGGCTAGAGGATAATCTTACTTTGAGGAAACGGAATGAAGAGCTAAAAGACGTTGAAGACAATATAAAACACCTTGTGAAGGAAATGGGAGAAATGAAAGTCCCGCAAATGAAAAAGTAAGCATCTTCAGAGCAGAAATAATTCATGTCTCCGGATAAGAATATTTCATTTTCAGTCTGCTCACTTAGGTCTCAGCATCAAATTTTACATTTATTTCGGTAGTTATATGTTAATTGCTTAGATAAGAAACACTTTTGAAAAGGAATTAGCCTTATGCTGGTTCTTAAGTCGAACCATTTATTTAGCTTTCTAGAGGTTATCCAATTAATTCATCTTATTTTGCTCAGTATCCTAATTTAATTCAACCTATGAAATTGATTATTTTCTAAGTTTCTGCATATAGCACTTTGGCATTTGAACTTGATAACTTGCTTCTGCTACTCAGAACAGTGATTTGAATATGTTCTTAAACTGAAAAATATTTTTATTTCAATAATGTCTTAATTTCAGTGACATCAGTACTATAACTGTTACAGACTTTATAGATACAATATAATGAGCTACTAACACAAACTCAGAATTAGAACCCTGATTAAAAACTGTGAAACACTAAATTCAGAAGACACATATATCAATTATGGTTTCACAGTGAACAAAAACATTTAGAGGAGACAATAGAATCTCTGAAAAGAAACCATCATGTCGCACTTGGCCGACAACGTGGATTTGAGGAAGAGATTGTTCGGTTTAAAAAGGAACTTCGAGAGTCACAGTTCAAAGATGCAGAGGAGAAATACAGGGAGATGATGATTGTTATGAGAACAACAGAGCTGGTGAACAAAGATCTGGACCTTTATTACAAGGCTCTTGATAAGTAAGTATTGTCATATGAGGGTAATTCTTAAATGTTTTAGGCTTTATTACTATTGATGACCTTGAAGCAAAAGCAGCTTTCAATTTCAGACTTCCTGGGGTAACTTAGAGATAGTAAATTGATACAAGTCTTTGAGATACATAATTATTTCTCTTTACAAAATGAGGCATTTAAATATTAAGATAACAAGATACAACTTTTAAAGTAAGTTAAAATATACTACAAGCAGCACAGGATTGGTAGGATGTAGGAAATTTATAAGTTAATGTATATCATGTCCATACAGTTAATGCATTGATAGTAATAATTGGAGTTTAATGTCACAGATAAGTCCAGTGATCATTATAATTTTTTTCCCAATTCTCTGTAGGACCCTTTTTGAATTATGGTTGTACGCGTTAGGACTCATATTTGCAGTGCAGCAATTCAAGTTGACAGATAATAGTGAGTGAACTCAACACATCACCCACCTGTGCCTTCTGTGCTGAATTCTTGGCGTGAAATTATCTTTTGCTGTGTTGCCTGTGGTGGTTAGAGAATGTCCAGACAATAAACACATTCAACTTTGTTTTTCATATGAAAACTTGTGGAAGAGCTGCAGGCTGTTCCTCTGACACTGTTCCTCTGTACCTTTTTTTCTCCACTTGAAGCTTTTGTGTCTCCCAAAATTGCTGGTTTTCCTTTCTTCCTGTAATTTTGGTTTTCTTTGGGGTTTTTTGAGGGAAGTAGAGGAAAGTATCACAGGATGTGCAGTGGGAGAACATGTTTCTTAAGACTCTATCTCACATGTTCTCTCAAAATACATAAACTCCACAGTATGAGTTTAGGGACGGTGAAATCTGTGTTTAAGTCCTTCATTATTAACCTGGATCTTTCTTGCATCGTCCCTTCTACTACTTTTGTTTCTGTAGCGGTATGTTTTAGCATCTTCTGGTAATATCTTAACATGAATAAGATACTCTGGGTAGATTTCTTGTTCCCCATGATCATCTTCTCAGGTAAAATTGTGTTTTCATTAAAGAATACTACAACATAGAGGTGTGTTTTCCTCCTTTCCAGTGTGGGTGGGTTTGTGCTTATATTACAGAAGGCAAGATCAAAAGCATGTCTTGCATTTGATGGAAAGTGTAGTAAACTTTGTGATCGTTTCTGCTTCTTCTGGAAGCTTGTTTTCTACTCTTGGACTGACTGGCCAAAAATAGCATCTCAAAATTTGTAAACACAAAGGAAGACATATGACTCCCTAAAAAAAACCCTGTATGTTCAGTTTTGATGATGGAGTCGCAATGAGCTATTGCAGTTTGGCGGAGGATGGGGAAGGATCTTCAAATCAGTGGATATGTTTCAGGAAATACGAAACTGATGCTCATTGACAGAAAGATAACTTGAACATTAGGAACAAAAAAAAACCCCCAACAAACGAACAAAAAAACCCATTTTGGCCACTGTATGAATTCCCATTACACCCATGTCTTGAATATACTTTGGTCTCCTCTATTGAAAAGGGTCTAGTGGTGCTGGGAAAAGGAGCACAGAAGAACAGTAATATGATTGAAGGTACAGCATAATGGTCAAGAAAAGAAACTAAATAGATGAGAACTTTCCACGTTGAGAAGATGGGTTTCAATGGTTATTAAACACAATGGTCTAAAGGAACCCTGTTTTAAGCAGTTTTAATGATAAAATAAGTATGTTTAATATTAGAATGTAAGCTAATCCAAAATTTCTTTTGTGAAGATTTAAAATGTTCAGAGCATGTATAATTCTTCCCTTTCAGCTTAAATGGAAATGCACTCCAAGAATTTCCCTTTTAGAATTCAGAATCTTTTTGTATGGTATCAAATCATCTATTGTTTCTATTTAAGGCAAAACAGGAAATCAGTCTTGTAATTTCAAGAAGAATAGATAAGCATCACTTATTGGTAATCGTCTGAAAAATCGGTGAGACGAAACGTTAACTCTCATGGACAGAGATTGAAAGCTGTATCTGTAGCTGGGAAAACCAACATTTTGGGTGTTCTGTGCTATCAGTTGATCTTTATTGACTTAATATTTAGAAGTTTGCAATAAATATTGATGAGGAATGCATTCTTGGGTTTAAGTAAGTAAATAGTTAAAAACACTTTCTTCAGACTTAACAAATCCTATTAGACTTGATACTTCAGTGTTTCCCAGAACAGGTGGAAATAATTCCTGTTAGAAAGGAGGTAGGAAAAGTATATGTAAGCGTCTGTTTCAGAAGTATATTTTATTTCCACCATAGTTTTTGAAAGAAGACATTGGCATAAATTGAGCAAGCGTTTTTTCATTACAGAGCACTTTTTCTTTAAAAAGCTGAGTTAGAAATGTAGCATCCTGTCCTTTCTTGAATGCTTTCATAAGGAATCATTTATTGTTGAACTAAAGTCATGTTGATACATTAACCAGGGAAATTAAATTGAAAATTATTCACGACATCCTATGTTACTCTTGCTGCTGAAGAGAACAGCCATAACGTCTGGGTAATTTCAGCTACTGTTGTTCTGGAAGACTTAACATCAGATTCGTCTTCTTGGTGTCAGTCTGAAAATGTACTTCACACATGAATTATAAATCTCTGTAAAAGTCAGGTAGACTTGCTCTCTGACTGCCTGCAAATCTTTTTGTCTTCATTACTGTCCTACTTTTTGAGACTGAGCTGTTTGTGAGAGTAGAATTGTTCACGCAATAGTGTGTGGTTAGTCTTTAGACACTTCTGCATTCAAAATGAACTAGTATTTATTATATTTTAAGTAAAAGTGTTTAGGGGATGGAAACGGAGCTGCTGCCTTCCTTAAAGCTCCTGTAGTCCATAGCAGTCTGTGGTTGCACCTATAACAATCTACATTTTTTGTTCTTTAGAGCAATAATGACATTTCATAGCATGAAGATGGAAGAAATCAACAAAATAATTCGTGACCTTTGGCGAAGCACCTACAGAGGACAAGGTATGTAATGTAAATTTTTTTTTTATTTATTTTTGCCCATACATATTCATTTGGTACTGAGCATGGCATACTGAAAAGTGTTTGTTGAAAATATTGAAAATCCAGGATCTGAAATTGCTGTTTCCATTCTAAAGGCTGCATCTGTTGGTCACCACTATGATCTCCCTTTTATTACAGATTATGTAGTTAGTTACAGGCTAAATAGAGGTAATTTTCCCTTTTCCATGTTTTCCAAAGTTAAGGTTTCCTTGAGACAGTGGAACTGCACGAGTTCTTTCCTTCAGTTTTGGAAAAATTAATTTCAAAGATGTATCTGTTAGTGGGAGTTCTGAATAGAATTTTTGTGGTTACTGCATTTTATACCTCTCAACTCTGTTTAATCCTATGATATTTTTAAAGATTTTTTGTTAATGAAAAAACTGTCTCCTTCCCATTTTCAGATATTGAGTATATAGAAATTCGTTCTGATGCAGATGAGAACGTCTCAGCCTCTGATAAAAGAAGAAGTTACAATTATAGAGTAGTCATGATAAAGGGAGATACAGCACTGGATATGCGAGGAAGATGTAGTGCTGGGCAAAAGGTAATAGCATTTTATTTTAGTACACAGTAAAGAGGATTCTGAAAACTCACTCAGGTGAATGCAAAAGAGTAACATGTTCTGGAGTGCCCGTGAAGAACAGGTGGCTCCAACTCTAATTTACAATTCTGTACAACTTTCCTTCTCTGTATCTGGATTTTGCTGACAGTATGCAATATATGATTCTGAACATTGTTTTGGGGTGCCAAAATCCATTGTTTCAGTTGGGGACTGGTCTGAGTCCCTGCAGGAGTGAAAGGTTCAACTTCCCTCTCTCACGTTCAACTCCTCCCAGTCTCTTGCTAGTTACCACTGAGGTTCCCATAGCTTTAGGTCTGTTGACTTGCTCCCATGTTTTTTCCTTCCTGAGGGCTGGCCTTGGTCTTTTCACAACTGCATCTACCTCTAAGAATGAGAAGACCTCTTTTTCTCCAAGTTACGCTGCTGTCCCCTACTGCTGAATGTAGCCTTTCAGTTCATGTCAGGCATTGCGTTTAATTCTGTCATATCTGTGGCAGCTCTCCGCTCTGCAGCCTGGCCGTTCAGCTGTCTCGTTACTTTAACAACGCACACTGGCCAAGTGGCTTGGTATCTCACCTGCCTCGACAGTACCAGCCGTCTGAGGTTCAGCACAGTTAACCACAACTCTTTCACACATTGGGGCTTGAGTTGTTGTTTCCACCTGTTATGTTATGACAGAGCATCTATAATATTCCTAAGCAAGAGAAAAGAACTCCTCACCAACCTTATCTGCCTCCAAAATCACTGTCTCTACTGATGGTTTGGGGTTTTTTGTTTGTTTGTTTGTTAAAGACCTGAGGTATGGAAAAACCCCATAACGCTTCTAGCCATTTGACACTTGACATATTAGTTATGCGGCTTGGGCAAGCAAAGCTACATGCAGTGTTACAGCAGGAAACTCTGCTTCTTCCTCAGGTGAACCATTTCCATCAGAACAAGTGATCCTCCTGCGTGCAGAGGTAGTAGAAAGGGACAAAAAATGCAGCCAGCGCTGCTCTGATTTCTTCCCTGATGAACACTTTCTGCCCACCCTTTGTGCCAGCTGTAAATAGAAGATGCGGAGAGCTCTCCCTGACCTCAAATCTCTCTATGCAAGGTGCCAGTGACGTCTGAGCAGAGGAAACTGCAGTTGTATGACAGAGATACTTTCTCCTTCCTCTTCTGCAGCAGGAGCAAGAGCTTTCTCGCTTCCTTTCCTCTGCAGTAGCTGAAAGGGTTATGATAGCAACAGATTTAGATCTCTTTGATGTTGAGGAAGAATCACCATTGTCTGAAGTAACAAACTGCCTACTTCCTTACTTCCAGGGTAGCAATTCCCACTGGGTTGCTTGCTCCAGCAGCATTTCATTGGCAACCAGGCCTTTTCCTTGACCAGATGGTACAGACAGTAGTAGGAAGTGAAATCAAGGAAGAGAACAAAGTGATACACAGTATTTTTAAGTGCATGCAGTAATAAAATCATGAAAGGATGATATTTCATGAGAAGATGAATACTGTATCGTTGCTTGAATATGAAAAATGCTGTCAAATTAATTCCCACCTGAGTGTAGATGTGTACTTGGTTTTGAAAATTCCATACTAATTTTGGGGGAAATCCAAATCTTATAAAACAGCAGTATAGGCAAAAAATGTGTCCTCTCCTGAAGTAGTCTAGGATGTTACGTTAGAGTCCTATGTAAATGAGAGTGAAACTTCTTCACAGTTTCTTAGCTTATATTCTGAGAATCCTTCTTTGATCATGAACTGTGATGCCAACAGTCGTGATAGTTGGAAGGTATTTTTGGCAGCACAGTTTCCATCGAGTGTTCTGTCATTTTCACTAGTTGAGGAGATCTAATAATAATACAATTAAACGTGTTAATACAAAATGTGTAAGCTGTTAAATCCTACTGTCTTCAGTTTTAGTAAATAGTCAGGAGTTCAGTAACTCAAAGATATGTGTACAGATTTCTACCATCCCTGCTGCAGTAAGATGGGGCTTGAGAAGGGTATAGGAGAGATGCGATGACAGTGTCATAGTATCTTTACCTCGGATTGCAATCCTTACTTCCAGTATCTCCTGAATTTTGAGTATTTGACTGATATTTTTCCAACAGTACTTTGTAAAATGGATCTTTCAGTTCAAACTTGAAGTTTTAATATAGTTTTCAGTAACTAGTTATTGTCATTTTGTGAACTATCAGCACATTGTCATGTAAACTTTAGTCATGGTTTGTAATGGCATTAAAAATAACACATTACGTGTGGTTCCTCTATAAAAACTGCAGAGAGTGAGATTTTGGGGGGTTTTGTTGTGTTTTTTTTTCCTTAGGTGCTTGCTTCTCTTATTATTCGTCTTGCTCTAGCAGAAACATTCTGTCTCAACTGTGGCATATTGGCATTAGATGAGCCTACTACCAATCTTGATCGCGAAAACATAGAGTCTCTTGCACATGCCCTGGTGGAGTAAGTGATCTCTTCTTGTGAAGCTTAAAGATGGATGTTTTTCAAATGTTAATAGTAATCAGCAGAATTGGATTATATGTTAAGCTGGCATATCTTTGTTGGCATCTGCAAGCATACGTGCAGAGCAGTAGCTTTAGATTCCCTATCCTATATCTGGAAGAGGAAAAATATTTCTTAAATTGGAAATTTTTTATGTGGGTAAAAAGAGTTGTTAATCTGCATTAGATTGCTTGACAGTTTATGTAATTTGTTATTAATAGTTAAATATTTTTGTACTATGTATTTAAAACCAGAATGTGATTTGGATAAATATACACTAAATAATATCTCTTTCTAGGATAATAAAAAGCCGCTCACAACAGCGTAACTTTCAGCTTCTGGTGATAACTCACGATGAAGATTTTGTTGAACTTCTGGGCCGTTCTGAATATGTGGAAACGTTCTACAGGATAAAGAAGAACATTGACCAGTGCTCTGAGATCATGAAATGCAGCGTCAGCTCCCTGGGCTCATACGTTCATTAGAATTTCAAGTAATTACGTATTACAGACTGGCTTAGCTGCCTAACTTGATAGAGCTCAGACAAAGGCATCTGAAAATA
This sequence comes from Balearica regulorum gibbericeps, assembly GCF_011004875.1. Taxonomy (NCBI): domain Eukaryota; kingdom Metazoa; phylum Chordata; class Aves; order Gruiformes; family Gruidae; genus Balearica; species Balearica regulorum. The sequence goes on from NC_046197.1 coordinate 19,927,684, forward strand.
CAGTTTCTTCATACCATATACTACTGAGGATTTGTAACAATTTTAGTTAGAATCTGAAACTATTAGACTCTTAAACTTCCTATCTTTCTACATATTTCTGTGCCTGGGTTTAAGAATCGCCATAATTTGGAAGAATTTAAATTAATACACCACAGTTAACTTTTAGATGTATTTTATGTTTTAAAAGTGAAAATAAAGTTGTGCTATTCTTTGCGTATGCCCTGGTGGGGAGACCCAGATGCAGATTATTTGGAACAGCTGCAGGGCTTCCTCTCCATCACTGCATTGTGGCAAGTTCAGGATTGATGTCTGTCTCTGTAGTTGGGGCGTGTTCATAGCTACCCACCTAGTCCAGACAAAATTCAAGAAGAACTTCTGTTTTCTCTACAAGGTAACATTACTCTGTTCAAAACAAGAATCTTCACGAAGTATAACAGCTTTCTTTACGCTAAAGGAAAATCCCATCTCTAACTAGATGAATTAGTGAATGCATGACAGAAGTGTATTTTAACTGTGTTCTCTTTTCTTAGTGTCATTTACCTCTCTGCTGCTTTAAGATGACGACACTTAGTGAGAGTTATGTCATATTCTGATTCTCCATGAGAGACAGTCGATTTCTGTGAAAACGATACAAAAATGCCTTGGCAAGTTGTTACATGGATGCTGAGTTTCACCTGCACCACTCTCTGTTCTTCCTGAAGCTCGTTTCCTTGGTGCAGCAGCAACCGGTGGCCCTATAGACCCCCGGCCAAGGGGAACCAACCACTCAGAGTGACAATGGAAAGCCAACAGGGATGGCAGCTTCAAAATGCAAAGCACCTGATCATCGCAAGGCCTGAGATTTCAGACGAGGGTTCCTCAGCATCATCCCTCGCTGCCTCTGAAGCCGTGCAAGCCCCGGGGGAGGCAATTCTGGATCTCTGTTCCTTTGTGACCGAGTAAGGGGACACCTCTTCTGCCTTGGACTCTGGGTACTGGGTACAAGCCTACGAACAGAAGCTGGACTTACAACTCTTTAAATCCTTGCAGACAGCAGTGATGGGCTGAGCCTCCTGAGCAGGCAGCGTACCACCAACGCTCAATTTCAGAGGCAAAAAATCTTTAAACCACCGTGAAGACAAAGTTAATCTGTGTAGCGTCAGGACATTTGTCTTCGGCAAATGTGCCTGAGAACGTTGCCCACTGCTTTCCTCTTCCTTCAGGATGTGGAAATCCCTTTATTTCGCAAGGACGAAGAGCAGTTTCCGAAGCGAGCGAGGGCAGGGGTAGGAGTGCAGGCAAACCTGGCAGGTGCAGGCAGGGCCTGGGGCTGGTTAAGCACCACGGACAGAGGCAGCCCCGAGGCCGTTCCCCATGGGGACGGTGCAGCGTGGCCCTGCCTGCCCACGGAGATGGTGCTGTGGCTCCTTCCTGGCTCCGCCGAGCCCTTCGCCTTAAATCATACCACAGCCGACACCACTCACCAAAGGCTCAGGGCAACATCTGCACCAAAAAAGACAAATCCCAGCTGTACCCCGGGTCTGATTCTTCCTCTCGATCTTCTTCAGCCTTCTGCGTGGCCAGAGGTAAGTGGACTTGGCAGCAGGCCCTTTAAAGGGTAATGCTAGAAACAGCACTTCAGCTGAGGATTATTTCCACCTGAATTTTGTGAAACTGCAAGTCACTAGACTGGGTGGCCCCAGTCGTCGGGAAACCACTCAAAGATAAGCGGCTGAATGGGACTTCCTAGCAATTACGCTCTTTCACCAATCCCCTGAAAAAGCAATTGACACCAAACTGGGGAGGGGGGGAGGGAAGAGAAGGCAAAGGAAAATGCTACTAACAGGCATTACGCTTGCATTTTTAAATGAGAAGCTTCTCTAGTACTACTTCCTGAAGGGGAATTTTCTTAAAGATATAATCAACAGGAAGAAAAATTACTTTGAGTTTTCAAATTTTCCTGTACTACCTGTTTATTTTAGCATGACACATATATCCCAGCTCACGAAGAATTACATTATCTTCAGAAGCAATTCACCAACCTTAGTGAATTCTCTGCTTTTTCCCCCTACCAAGTTAAAGCCGTGGTTTGCAATTCCTCTGTAAAGTACTTTGGGCACATTTTTGCCTAAATCAGCCCTTCTCTGTTCCCCAGCTGCAAAGTTTATTCTGACACACACACACTTTGGGGATTAAACTTTTTGCCAGAACTTGGAAAAAGTACAGAAAATGTGGTGGGAAACTAACGTTTCCTATATCAAGCATCAGTATTAAAATGACAAAAAAATAATACACATAACTTTTTTTTTTTCACACCTTTTATTTGAATAACCAGAGACTCCTCTGTAGCTAACTGTGTGGAAAAGAGACTCCACCAGCCCCATGGTTTTGATACGGAGTGGGAAACAAAAAACCTGCACTTGTATGAATTGAGTGTAGGAGAAATTTTAAACACTTTGATGATCTTCTGCTGGGTGGGGATAGAGACGGGCTCCAACTGGCCATGGAGCTTGTGCCTCCTCTCCTGCAAGCGAGGCACGGATTTATTGCAGTAACTCGTTGGGCAGGTGACAGAGCAGTGCAGAAACTGGCTCCGCTTGTCATTTTGATTGGAGCTGCGGCTGATTTCCAGCGCAGGAGAGCGGCTCCGCAGCATCCGTCCTCCACGCAGTGCTGCACACACACACACACCTTTGCAAGGAGGGCACAGCCACAGGCAGACGCTCGCTCCCATATGCCATGATTTAACAACCAAAAATGACAACTGAAAATAATTGTAAATGCTTTCACAGAACTATCAGTGAGTGTGATTGCAGTGGGCTCCAGAGCCAAGAATCTGGTGGTTCCCTGGGCGGGTAATTTCATAGCCAAGCAGGCACCCAGCACCCCTCCAAGAGCTCCAAGCACCCCCTGTGCTGGTACGGGCGAGTGTTGGCAGGTCAGTCTGGGACAGGGTAGGCTGGGTATAAATCCTTGCCAGGGTTTTGGGGCCACGGGGAGCCCGGCTGGCTGCAGCCTGTGCCCTGGCGAGCGCCCCGAGAGCTGGGAGCCTGCAGCAGAGCGAGGGCTGCAGCATGCCCCGCTCGAGCAAATGGCTTTCCTCCCGCCTCTGCGCCACATCATTTGTGTCTTCAGTAACACAGCTTATTTTCAGTTCATCTGCATTTAGTAAGCAAGGTGGCAACTACTGTCACTAGGGGAAAAAAAAAACCAAAACCCAAAAAAAAGACCTTAAAGGCCTTACAGACATCTCTGTCCAAACAGCCTGGTTTCCAAGTGGAGTTTGTGTTAGCAGTGGAAAACCAGTACTACAAAGTTCTGATGCTTCCTTCGCTGCTGCTAATGCAGTACAATACTGCTACAAAGGTTGGCCCAAAGTACTTCGGGTGTTTAAAACTTCAGAGAAGATGAATTTTTTAATTTTTATTTAATTTTTTTCAACCCAAACTGCTTTCTGACCTGCCTGAAGTAAAAAAATGACTTACAGAACACTTAACTTGCTATTCCCAGGAGCAACTTCTCCATAAAGTTTCTAACTGAGGAGGTCCAGTTTTTCTCCTGCACGCTATGTTTTAGGCAAAAAGCTTTTGTATGCCTAAAAGTTAAAAAAAAAACCAGACAGATGTGATTATCTACAAATAAACACCACAAATGAAATCAATAAATATAGATGATGCTGTCAAAAGTTAATCATTTAATGTCTCCTTGTAACTTTTTTAGCATTTAAATGTCGCACTAAATATCATTTCTAATCTATTTCAGTATGACGGTTTGTTTACTGCCCCCCCCGGGGCAAGCTGCCAGGAGCCAGCACTTACTCTGTACTTACTGCAAGATTATACCTTCGGGAAATGTGATGCAATTTGCAAATTCTCCTTCATCCGGCTTCGTCCTACTCTGTGTGATTTGATTTATGCAGAAAAAAAAAATAAATGGCTGTAGCTGTCGCGCGCCTTGCCCTGCAGCTGCACCGGCCGAAGGACGCAGGTTGGCTCCAGCGCCCGGCCAGGCTGCGGTGCCGTCCCGGCGCAGAGTCTGAAACGCTCAGTTTGTAAACTCAACCGCTGATTCAAGAGATATTGCATGTGCTGATGCTAGACATTACATGGTGACCCACATTTGGGTTTGGGTTTTTTTCGTGTTATAAAATGTTTTATTTAACTTCTTCGCCGTCTTCTGAAAGTAAGGAACAGCACACACGAGCAAATGGTCTGGAAAAAAATGTTGTGGCTTTTGGATGAGGATTTCATAAAAGGCAAAGCTGGAATAGTATTGGAACAGGAAAATGGTTTGTAGGGGTGTCCAAAATCAGGACCACAGTTTCCCCATTTCCTACAGAGCCAGGAAAGAGAAGCGGATGCTGCCACAGGGACCTGCAGCCCCCGTACCTCTGACGTGCCCACCGGCCATACCAGTTTCTTTCCATCGATTTCCCCTGAGTCCACCCATGTCCACTGACGCCATCCCTTGCCAGTGGTGGCCGTGGCTCCAGCCTACCCCTCCGCTCTTCGGTTGTGGGCAACCAACTTTGGCTTTGCTGCTGGGGAAAAAAAAAAAAAAAGGAAAAAAGCCATGGCTTTGGACATAGAACAAAGCAAAATTTCTGCTTTCAGTTGCACTGAGGGTCTCCTCAGGTGGTTCCTCTGTTTTCTGGTGTCATCATCCAGAGATGCTGCCATGGAAAGGTCTGACCGCGCCAGCCCAGTGTCTGCCTTCGCCCCCAGCCGCTCCTCCATGTGGGTGCAAGAAGAGCCCGATGGGGGGGCAATGCAACACCAAAATTAACCACTTGGGTTGTTTTTCTGAACTGGTTGGAGACCAGCTTGGGGTGGTGTCAGGCATGAGGAGCGTGGGGTGCGAGGGGGTGGGCGCAGCCCCCCCCCCCCGGCTGCTGGACCTCGGGGACCCGCCTGCGTTCTGCCTCTGGCCATGGGAGCAAAACCAGCTCTTTGGTGACGAGGAGACCCGGTTCAGGCTGGGCTCACGTGCCTGGCGTCCTGTGTCCACCCTGGCCGGCAGCAGCGGCTCGGGGACGTGGTGTCCCGGCCCCACGTGCCTCCAGTCCCTTAGGGAAGGGCAGCTCGATCGGCAGCGCTCATCTCACCGCCGGCGCCGGGGGTGATGCACAGACAGAAATTTCCCTCGTCATTTCACAATCACCGCTGGGTTTAGCGCTCAGAGCAGCCAAAGATGCTGCTTCAGGCCAATGATGCTCCCGAAGGGCTGCGATCCCATCTCCCACGCCACCTCCTGCCCGAGCCCCCCCGGCTCGATGCTGTTTCTCAGAACTGGGCTCCACTTTCTGGCTATCATTTTCCACCCACACGAGCCAAATTCATTTATGTCAGCTTTTCCCATCATCAGGTTCATGTTACCGTATCAATAGTTTGAGGGAATGATTTTTATCTGCCTTTGGGGGAGGTGACACATGCTTTCTGCGCGGGGTTTGCAGAATGGGGTGTTCCCACCCAAGGGGCTTCCGCCCCCCCGCAGCCCCCGTCGCCCCGCGATCCCCCCCCCGCAACCACCGCGCCGCTGCCGGACCCCACGCCAGGGCACAGGGGACGGGACCGCAGACGTCTTCCCCGGGGCCGCGGTGGATCCCGCTCTGGCAGCTTGGCTCAAGGGACGCAGGGACACCGGCTTGGGGCCGGCCGGCCGCGCTCTGCTGTGCTGCCCTGGCTGCACACAGCTCCCACACCTCCCTCCCTGGGCCTGCGATGGGAAACCTCCAGGCTCCTGCCTGGCCCTGACTCAGCCTTTCCATTTTGCAGGAAATCCAATGATTTGTAGTTGTCACGATGGTTGGGATTTTTTTGGGTGGGGTTTTTCCCCCCCCCCCCCCCCCAGCAAAACCAATTTTTTCAGGCTAATACAATGCAACTGGAGTGCCCCAGCCCGGTGATGGTAGATCTTCCCAGCCGTGAGCACGCAGTGCAACGGGAAGGACGTTGGTCGAAATGGGACGGTCAGCGCTTCCTCGGGCTGCGCAACACCTTGACTTTACTGGGAAAAACCAGATGGTTCAAGTTGAAATGTGTCTACATTTTCTAAATGAATTAAACAATTTACAGCTATGTACAAGCCTCTCGCCAGGTATAAGGTGGAGTCTGGGGGCTCCCCTGGAGGGGGGTTGCCCGAGCCGGGGCAGCAGCACTGTGGGGCTGCCCGTCAGCGTGGGGTGTTGGTGTGAGCAGAGCCATGAGGTGCCGCTGGCACCCAGCCCTTCACCCGTGCTTCCCGCAGCGCTTGGAAAAAGGCATTTAAGAATTTGGGGCAGAAATGAGCCATTTTGGTGAGTTAACCTTCCCCCCCCCCCCCCCAAATTTCCACTAACAGCACAGTTCAGCCGTGGTGGGAAATAATTGTGGGTTTGTGTCTGCTCTTCTGCTCAAGGACGCGGTGGTTTGAATCCCTCAGTTACTGCTGGTCTTCTGCTGTCCTCCGGGATGACGTGGGACAGTGTGAGATGGTGTGGGACAGCGTGGGATGGCATGGGATGATGGTGTGGGATGGCATGGGACAGCGTGGGATGGCATGGGATGATGGTGTGGGATGGCATGGGATGATGGTGTGGGATGGCAAGGGATGATGGTGTGGGATGGCGTGGGACAGCGTGGGATGGCATGGGATGATGGTGTGGGATGGCAAGGGATGATGGTGTGGGATGGCAAGGGATGGTGTGAGATGGCATAGGACAGCGTGAGATGGCATGGGATGATGGCGTGGGACAACGTGGGATGGCAAGGGATGGTGTGGGATGGCATGGGACAGCGTGAGATGGCATGGGATGATGGTGTGGGATGGCATGGGACAGCATGGAATGGCAAGGGATGGTGTGGGATGGTTTACTCAATAGTAAATAGATCCTCAAACATCAAAGAAGACAAATTCTCAACTTCTCATCCCAGTATCTCCTCATCTAGCAATTAGATGATTAACATCTGCATGGTAGCTGAATAACAGTTGTTGAGGGCAAAACTTGCCATCATTACATAATGCCCTTCTTTGGGGCGAATGGCACTTCCCACCATCTCGCCTGCTCAGCACAGGAAGACACCTATATTTGGTAGTTAATGGAGACGTCAGTCCTTCTTCGCACTATAAAAATGGTGCTCTGCCGAGCAGCGAGGCAGAGAGGCCCTGGCCAGCCAGCACAGGCAGCGCTCGGACGGCAGCGGCAGGATGCTCCTCTGGCTGAAGGCTGCTCTCACTCTCCTCTCCCTGCTCGAGCTCATTGCTTCCAGACCGATGATGACTACCTCTCCCAAACTAAAGCTGTCAGAGATCACGCATCGCATCCAACAGCTCAACTCAGGAGTGCAGGTAAATGCTGCCAGAGCTTCTGGTTTTTCTTTGCCCTTACTGACGATGGTGATGGTCCTTGGTGCTCAAGGCCAGGCACCGCAGGGACCGGTGCCCACCTGGGCATGCAGGAGCCATTCCCGACCAGCTCAGCCCACTACATTTCACCTCCAGCTCTGGGCACCCTGGCCCACTTCAGCCTAGACTTTGGGTGCTCAGCACCTCACTCGGTGGTACAAGAGGCTGCTGGGGTTGGGCAGGGTGAAGTTTCCCACCTGACGTTAAGCACATATTGAAGAAAAAAAGGCTGAGGCACATGACAACCTCCCCCAGACCTTGCTGTCCAACACCCAGAGCTGGGTCAGGGTGACCGGGGCAGCTTGGTGATGGGGACATGGCAGTCTGGCACAGCGTGAGCTGCCGAGGGGGGTCCCTGCTCTGCTCCGGTCTATCGCACCCGGGGACCCTCCTGCCCCTTCCCAAACAGCTGCTTGTGCTGTGCACACCCAGGTCCTGTCTTCCCAGGAGCCTGTTTCGACTCCGTGCACTGAAAGATGGTTCTCGGTGGTGGCAGCACCCGGGGTGCATCCACGCCGTGTCCTGCCGGAGAGGGATGGGGACAGCATGCAGCTGGTGGCTCCCTGGGGACGGTCTCGTCACGATGATCTCATGATGACAGTTTCATGATGGTCTTATAATAATGGCTCTCCCTTCTGTCGCCTCTCCAGGTCCCCTGCAATGACACCCGAGTGGCACAGGTCGTCTTCACGGATCGAAAGGTAAAAGATGATGGAGATACAGAGGCAGAAAACGCATTTGTAATAAACGCAGACGTAGCCGGTGCCCTCCTCCCTGCGGTGCACAGCCCACATAGCAGAGGTAGTTTTATTAGTCACCAAGAGCTGCTCAGTTGCCAGTCGCTGGGGCGAGCCCAGGGCTCGGTACCGGCTGCACCCCAGGACCTGCCTCCAGCGCCTCTGCCCCCCCCAGCTCCCCCCAACCCCAGCCCAGGGCACGGGGCTGCGATTACAGCCATAAAATGAAAGTAGTTTGGCAAGTCATTGTGAAATCTCCCACCAGTCCTGGACACCTTAATAAGTAACATCGATTTTAATCACCTGCGTGGTTCTAATCATTTCCCCCGTCTTTACCAGCTGTCGGAGCAGGAGCTGCTGTGCCAGGCTGCCACGGCCCTCACCAAAGTCACCAGGTGCAAGAAAGACTACGAGCCGTTCATCGTCAACCTGCAGAGCCTGCACGGCAAGACGGTAAGCAAGAGCTGCAGCCCCCCCCCCGCCCCACCGTGCAGCTCCGGTCGTGCCCCCCACGCCGGCTTTGCCGAGCACGGGCCCGTTTCAGCGCCAGCTCCCCAGAGTACCCACCCGGCTGAGCCAGCTGGTGTTTGTTATCTCGCACGGGGCCAGACCCGGGCTCTGCAGACCTGTGCGGTGCTGCGGGATAACGACGTGCCTCCGTGGGAAGAGGCTGAGCACCCCGGTCACCCCGGGCCAGCGGAGATTGGGGGGGGGGTCACACCGCTGGGCACAGGGGCCGGGTGCTCGTCCTGAGCGAAGGACAGATGCCTGACCTCCCGGGGCAGCATCCTCACAACTCTTAACTGCATTATTTGCCGAATTATTTATATGGGACACAGAGGCAATGGAAACAAACCGTCTGCTGGGGCTGGTAGCCTGGCTACCCGCCGTCTGAGCTGCTAAACCCTGCTGTCAGCTCTAACGCATTTCTACTTTTCCTTCACCAGAACTGCTCCCTGAGCAATGAAAATGAGATCTACCTGCGCAACTTCTTGCCGGAGCTGGGGAACTTCACCCAGGGGATGTACAGGCGCCTGGCCACGTCCGCTGCACAGTGAGACGGGCACCGCTCTGGCGAGAGCCGCTGCTACCAGCCCCGAGCCCAGGGATCTTACTGCTGGTAGCTCTTAAAATAGGTTTTGCAGAATTTATTTGCTCCTCCTTGCATGCACCTCCTCAGCTCTGCCCCAGCGCTCCTAAACCCAAGCCAATCCTAAGAGCAAGTCCCAGCGGGCACGCTGGGCACCCGGGATCTCTGGAATGTCCCCTGCTCAGCAGGCGCCTGGCATCTCCCAAGCTTTCCGTCCAAGTGCCGTGTGTCAACCTCTGCACGAGAGGTCTCGTCTGGACCAGGCTGCCCTTAGCGCTCCCTCGCAGCCCTGCGGCTCTTCCAGCCGGCACGAGGTGGGGTGTAACCCCTCGGAGGGATGCGGACCCCCAGGAGGGATGTGGCCCCTCGGAGGGATGCGGACCCCCAGGAGGGATGTGACCTCTCGGAGGGATGCGACCTCTCGGAGGGATGCGACCTCTTGGAGGGATGTGACCTCTCGGAGGGATGTGACCTCTCGGAGGGATGCGGCCCCTGGGAGAGCAGAGCATCTCGCCGGGACCGGGCAGCCGAGGAGGCTGAGCTTTTAACTCGTTCACCTTCTCCTGCACCACCTACCAAAACCAAAACCGAATTATCAGCTTCCTGTTCCTCTTAATGAAGGGAGGCTTCTTCATAATCGTCTTCACTTCCTAAAGAGATCAAAATCTAGGCTGAAATGCATTTTTTGCTAACAAGTTACTACAGCCGCTCGGGGGGGACGGCTCCCCGCGGGTGGGAGCAGAGCCGGGGAAGTGCAGCAGCCGAGAGCCAAAACCAGGAGGGGAAACAGCGGAGGGAGGGGGCTGCCTCGCCGCTGGCCAGCGCTGCTACCGCAGCCTTTAATGCGCCTTTTTTATTGTCGGTGGGTTTTTAAGTTATTAATAGTAAAGACCAGAAGAGTCTGTAGGATAACTTTGGATCTAATGGGTGCTCATTGGCATCGTACTTCTGGAGTTTATTTATTATTATATTTTATTTAAATAACTTATTTTTATACTGCGTAATCTAAAGATTCAAGACCAAAATGTCCTGGCTGTTGAAAGCTTTCTTTTGCTTGGGACACAAAACAAAACAGGCAAAGCCAGTATTCAGAATAGGTGTTTTATTTTTAACTTATGTAAGAATAGTTCTGTGGAATACAGTCATATTTAAAATACTGCTACCTCATTCTTAGGGAACTATTATTGCCTGATCACCTTCCCACCACCACAAGTAAATGTGTGCTGATTCGTAATTTATTGTTCTTCCCTCTATTTAACATATTTGTATTACGACAGAGTTAATATATTCCAATAATCCTGTATTTGGATGTTTTCATGTATTATTATTATTTTTTTTCGTGTCAACTGATGTTGTAAAACGTCTCAGGGCTTAAGCAATAAACTACTGAATAACGAGCTCTTGGTCCCAATGGTTTATGCCCTCGATTCCCCTCTTCCTACCTGCAGCGGTTGAGGATGAGCCCGGGGGGGTGCTGCCTCCTCGGGCACTGCCTGGGGCAGCCGGCAGCGAATCGCCCGCCCTGCCCTTGAGAGCAGCTTTCCAAGCGAGCAAAACGCCCCAGCGCACCCGCCCGGCTTGCGGGGATGGAAAAACGGGGTGAAGGGACGGGCTGGAGGAGCGGGATGAGAGTCCTGCTTTGGGAAGAGGGTCTCGTGCACGGGGCCCTGGTGACGGGGAGCGTGTCGGGGGGCAGACCGTGGCGGGGGGCGGCAGGGCTGACACGGGAGCCAGCGGGCAGCAAAGCGGAGCCGCTCGCGGGGGACGGCACGCTCGGCGAGGAAGGGACGGGGCCGGCTCACGGGCTGGGCGCCCGCTTGGGAGCCAGCAGCGGCACATACGGGGGTAGGAAATCAATGGGCAACTTGGCTGTTGGAAAGTGCTATAACCGCAGGAAATTACTATAACCGCATGCGATGCGACGTTAGCTGCAGCCTTTGGCTTTGCTCTGGATGACCCACAGCATTGTTAGCAGCAGCACCAGGCACGGCAGGCAACAGAAACGCAGGAAAACTGCAGCACATCCCTGCCGCTGCCAGCCAAAATTTACGCCGGGCAGCACGTGATGGCCGGGGAAACCCTCGTGGCCCTTTCTCAGCGGTTCTCCTGGAATCGCTCCGGTTTGAGCCAGGGAAAGAGAGGGGAAGCCGAGCCGATGGCCGGGGCTTTCAGCAGAGCCCTGGGCTCCCTGGCTGCGGGGACGCCGGCGCTGGGAGCCCAGGCGGGATCCTCGTGTGATGGGGAGATGCTTCAAACCACAGAGCGGGAGAATGGCAGCGGAGAAAAACGGAAGACAGGTTTGTGAGCCAAGCACCTTCCTTCGGCAGGGAGAACGGCAGCAGGTTCCTCCCCTGACGGGGGCCTGAGACGAGGAGCCGCCGGGGCTCAAGGAAGGACCCTCCCGTCCAGCGCGGGCAGAGCGGGGGCCGGGGCCGTCCCTGCAGCGAGCGACGGGGCTGCCACTGCCATCGGCCGCATCCCACCCTGGGAAAGGACACGGGAATTTTTTCCTTCACAGGTGACTTTCTCACCGCACAGTGATGCAGTTTTCCACCCGCGTAGCTCAAAGGTTACCTTTTTTTTTTTTTTTTCTGCTAATTTAGCATTTTCTGTTCTTTTACTCCAGCGTCAGAGCTTTCCACAGTGATCACTGGGGAAACCACTGCGCCTGCAGGATGGGACCACCCCTCCATCCCCTCCTCCAGCACCACTTTTCGGCAGGGAATCTCCCACCATCACCTATCCCAGACCAGCGGGGAGGCTCTGGGCATCCCGGTGAGGAGCCCGGTCCCACGGCCGCCACCCGCAGATGCCGCCGCCGCCGCCGTGCGGTTCCCGCAGCCGGAGCACGTTCGCTTATCTGCTCTCCATCGAAAGCGGTGCAGGTAGGAAACAGCGCAGCACTCCGCTGGCAAATCCCTCGCAAAGGTCTTTCTGAGTCAGTGGCACTAACTTCATCTGGGGCATTTCATAATTAGACAAACAAAATTACTCTCAGTCTGGCTGCTCCTGGATTAATTGAGCACTCACAAACTCTTATCAAGCATCTGATAGCAAGTTGCTATTTGAGTTTTAGAAAAAAACCTATTAGTTATTACAAAACTCCGAAGTTTCCCAGCTCAGCTAATTTCGCAGCGTGATTTCCTGCGGCAGCGCTGGTCGGTGGTGCCAGCAGAGCCCATTGCCTGAACCTCGCTCAGCCTTTTCCCCGAGTGCGGCAGGACGGGCCGGGGCAGCCTCCAGCTCGCCGAGGCGCCGAAGCAGAGCCGCAAAAAAATCCCATTTTCCCATGCGAGCCCCACGCTGCGGGACCACCAGCTCCCTGTCCCCCACCCGCGTCCCCGCAGGGTGCCGCAGGCAGGGTCACGCTGTTTCGGGGGTCCCATTTGGCCGGGGGGGGCCCCCAGCCCCCCGTGAACCCCCTGGCCCTGGGAGGCGGCGATGCCACGCTCCTACCCGGGAGGTTTTTGTCCCCGCGGGCCCCAGGCGGGGCTGTGCCCCGCTTTCTGTTTCTCCCTGGGCGCAGGTTAAGATAACTGTAGACAGAAAATGATACGCAGATGAAAGATGCTTTGCATGATTTGGAGATATTCAAATGAAAAGCGAGATGGAAGAGCTCACAGGATCGTTAGAGAAAAAAGAAAAAAAGCAAAGCTCCACTATTTGAGCGCGGTCACATCTATGGTCTCCCCAGTTCGGCCACTTTCACCTTGTGGTGTAGGGAAAGTCTCGGGATACGGAGAAATGAAGAATCCCCAAACCAAGCAGTTTACACACTTTTCTACGTGACCTGACTCCTACCACTGTTATCTTATGGTGGAAATTTCCTACGTTGAAACGTAATGCAAGATCAGAAGAAAAAATCTTTACTTTTACAGCAGAGAGACCTGTTGTCCTAATTGGATAGGAGCAACTTTGGAAAGTGCAGACAAGGGAAAAATAAGTTTGTTTCCTACAGGTTCAGCAATTTTACAGCCATAAATTGAGATGCTTCTTCCAGAAAAGCACACACAGGTATAGATCACCAAAATAGCCACAAACTGTGAGCTGAGGGGGTTCTGTCCGAGCAGGCCATGAGCATCCCGGTCCCGGTCCTGCTCACCCTCCTGGTGCTGTCAGCCTGCCAGGGCCACATGGCCGCCCTGCTGCAGACCTCCAACTTTCTGAAGGAGAGCATCAGGCTGCTCAGCATGCTCCTGGAGACGGAGGTAGGGCTCGTCCGCGTGGCTCAGCCTTCACCCGCTGATGGGAGGGACAGATTGTTTCGCCGGGCTTGGTAGGAGTGATGCTGAGTCAAAGAAAGGTGCTGAGCAGGCAGAGTGTGCGGTTCACAGCGCTCCGGGGGGACCGAGAGCAGACGGACAGTTGGGGGGGGTGTGTCTGCGTGTGCACGTGTCAGGATGGATCCCCGTTAGCATTTTCTCTAGCCTGATTGCTCCTCTCCTTTGTGTCTTGATAAAGGTTTCCTGTGACAAGATGAACGTGACAAATATTTTTGCAGACAATAAGGTAAGAGAGAAACAACTAACTCGTCCTTGTTCGCAAACAATCATACGGCCACGATGGGTTGTGGAAGAGGATGCCGGGGGCCGGAGAAGAGCACGGGGCAGCCAGGAGGCAGGCGTGAAGCCCGGGAGCCAGGAGCCCATCGCGAGCCCCGAGCAGCGATGCTGGGCGGCCGGGCTGGTCCTCGCCGCTGCCCGGCCCGGGGGCCCTCACCTTCCCGCACCCACCTCCGGCGCCAGCCCAAGCAGCATCGGCGGCTCCTGGCCACCCCGGAGGTGAGAGGGGCAGGCAGGAATGGGCAGCACGGGTCTGAGCAGCACACAGGGGTTTCGAGCTTTTCAGAAAGGAAGAGAGGAACTTCTCCCTTTGCCTTGGAGCGGTGTGTCACCGTCTCAGACACCCACACGCACCTATCGCACAGCATCTCGAGCTCCGGTTAGACACACTATCCCTCTTTAGCCCCTTATCTGGGGGAAGGCTCTTCAGTTAGCAGAAGATTTAATAGCAGATAATAAAGCCTATTTCTGCTCTGAAAATTGCTGCCTAAGCCAAGCTCCCCAGCACCAGAGTTCCTGTTTTCACAGAAAGCTGATGCCCTCACCTCATGCTGCAGGGCGGGAGCCGAGAGGCACAGCAGCATCCCTCGAGGGGGCTGGGGGCTGAGCACCCCCTCGGGGGGGTCCCCGCACCCCTCCTGCCGCAGGAACCAGCCCTGGGAGCGAGAAGAGACACCCGGGATGCCTCACGACCCAACGCCTGCAGACCAGCCGTGCTGACGGGGATGGGCTGGTCCCTTATTCGATGCTGCCATTTGGGTGAAAGCTGCGGAGACCTGAGCAGGCAGAGCTCTCAGCACCCTGCCTGTGCTGCTGCATTGGGAACGTGCCCCGGGGAAGACAACGGACTAGTTTTCTTATTACCACCAGCACTTCGCTTGTTGGCTCCTCATCTTCCACGTCTCTCCGCTACGGGACTTTATGCAAAGCAGCCCACGGAGGCAGCCTCTTCCCAGGGGCTTTTGTTATTCCTATAGAGCCTCTGCGCCCCCAAACCAGCTCCATTCCCTGGCACGGGGTCCCGCGTTCACGCCTGCAGCAGGAGCACCATGCCAAACCCTGCCGTGACTTCTCGCCAGCGGCTGACGGCACCCTCCTCGCCAGGGACAGGAACAGACCCACGTGTGCACACACATGGCTGGGAGGCTTCGACATCTCGAGCTGTGCTTTGCACCTGCCCTTTAGAACAGAAATGTATTATTTGGGCTGTTTTAATCTGCTGCTAATGGAGCTGTGACTGTACAAAAGGGTTTCTGAAAAAGCCACCTGTCTTTTTCCAGCATGACAATGAGACGGAGATCTTATGCAAAGCCACCACAATCGCTTGGGAGAGTGGGATCTGCCACAGCTACCTGAAGGGCATTTCTGTCAACTTGCTGCAACTCGTCCGCAGGAAGAGCGCCGTCCACAAGGTAAGGCAAGGCTCAGCTCTCCCCCAGCCCCGCCGGGGCCGTACAGCCCTCAGCCTGCGAGCTTCCCGCACGGCCGGCTTCCCCTCAGTCACCGTTTCTGCTTTCACCCCGTCCCCTCCCGCAGCACCATGAGCGGCCAAGACCAGGCTGCAGCACCAGATCCCTCCCCCAGCAAGCGTTCAAAGGGTCGTTTTTTCCTATTACAGGCACCGTGTCCTGTGGCAGCAGGCAACACTACGTCACTGAGAGATTTCCTGGTCAACTTACGCAGAGTCCTCCAACGATTAGTTAAAGACTGAAGTTTGACAAGGAAAGACCACAGTTTGAGGGTTTTTTTTGTTTTTAAACTATGACACTGTATCTTTAAAAGATTATTTATAATAATTTTTAAAATAAATGTATTTTTGGAATAAAGTTGCTGGCATTGCATAAGATGTTTCTTGGCCAGAAACGTGCCCAGGGCCAGGACACAGCACCAAGGCCTGTGCAGAAGCAACGGCTGGAAACTGCAGGGCAGAATGGGTGTACATTTTCTATCCACACAAGTCTGTGACCAGGTTGGAAACCAGGGCATGGAGGGGCGGAGAGCTGAGCAGTGACAGGTTCCTAAATGGAACTGGGGCTTTAGGAATAAGGGGGTTTAAACCCACAAAGTCAGAAGCAGTTTCTGTTACTTTGCCATCTAAGTTGCCAGGAATGCATGAGGCTGCAGCACATAAGAGTCCAAAGTCCATTGGCACAAGGCTGGTGCTGGCAAGCATTGCCAAAACAAAGAACACGTTCTGCTGCGGGGCTCAGACTTGTACCAACATGAGGAAAGCAGCTCTAAGCAGAGGAAAAAGCCCAAGAGAAACTGGAGTGGAAAAGACCAGCCACAAATAGCCATGACTTCAGAAGCGTGTGCTAGAGCTGAAAGGGGAGATAGCAGCTCCTTCGCCAAGCAGCCCCTCGGTTCTCCCCTCACGCTGCAATCCGGCGGAGCCCATTGTGGGCCAGGAGTAAAAAGCCTCCAGTGGCAACAGCAGTGAAAGAAACAGCAAGGGGGAAGCAGAACTGCACCGCTGAAAGGATGACTCCAGCCTGCAGCAGACCTGGGTGGTGGTTAAAGTCTTTCTCTAGCACCAGGGGACTGGAGTCTTGCAGGTATTTAGGTGTCTGCCATTTTGCAGCTTACTTTGGCACAGCGTGGGAGAGCACTTTGGAAAGTCCCAGGACTGTACAAGGTTTGGTTCATGCATCAACTGAGTCACAGTACTCAGGGGAGCTGCAAAGTTTGCAGACCACAAAAAAACCTATTACCTACTGCATAAGCAGGGTGAAGTGTCTTCCAGAGGAAGAAATGCACTGCAGACCCATACAGTTTGTGCAGCAAAGGAAACAGAGCTGAAGATTTCCCATTACCACAGGTAAATTCATACTATCTGCAAAAATACAGGACGCAACAGGCTTGCCACATCGCATGAGGCCACTGAAAACCGGGACAGTGCAAGAAGCCTTCTCCCCAGCAGCTGTACCAACGATGCAGCACACGAGGGCACAAAGAGGTAGAGCACAGGCAGCACTGCCTCGTTCAGGGCAGTTCAGGACAACCCTGGCAGAGGACAGGCTTGAACAAGGGGCCCATCAGCTCCTTGGGGCACATCCCACCGATCTCCTCCAGAGCCTCACAAAGTGTCCTCTTGTTCTGCCCCGTCTACCTCTTCCACAGGAGCTGGTTGCCCACTGCCCTGGGGCTTGGCAGTGGGGTCCCCATGCAACCCAAACTCACTGCTCTGCCTTCTCCAGTAAGTGCTGTACATCAGAGCCACACAGGCTATTTTAGCTACCCTTCCTGACAAACCTGACTCAGAGTTAGAAAGATGCTGTAAGAATAAAGTTATTTGAAAGACATGCACAGAAGTGGAACTAGGAATTGAGAATTTTATTTCATGGTATGAACATGCTCCAGAGACACAATACTGATATATACAGTGTAATGAATAAAGTTTAATCATAAAACAAAGAATAATCAGAAATAAACAGAGTTAGAAAACCAATAAATACGAAGACAAATTATACAGACTAGCAGTTTTTCCTATATACAGGACTGGCTAAGCAGAACTGTTGAGAGAGGCAAAAGCTGGACATGTGCAGACAGTGTAAATCAGTGAAAGGCACTAAGGACCATTTTCCCCTCCTCTTAACTTGTTCCTGATCCTTTCTTTAATATGAAATAATTAATTTAACACAACATTAAATAACATAAAGCATCAAAAACCTCAGTGTTAAGTCGATGTTCTTGAATTAGGGGACTCTTCTGGTAGCACGATGCAAATATGAGCACATACACACACTATATATTATGGTAATATGATTTTTGATAAATACTATAGAGCACATAATGACCTGGGATGAGAATGGCCCTATTAAGCTCTTAAAAAATCCCACACAAACCAAACCCCTTCCTCAAAGCATGTTACAGACCCTTTGGACATTCACAGATTGTCCAGGGGGAAGGAGAGGGCCCGTATGGTAAACCTGCAAGCCAGCCTCCCTGGTTTTAAAAGAAAGTTCCCAGAACTTCAACAAAACACGTCAGTCAAAAGGTAAGCCAAGATGACAGATCAGCATGACTGTGATAGCATTCCACTTAAAGTCCTCTTTTAAGAGCCAATAATTTGTTTTCCAAGCCCCCGTAACAGGAGATTACAACCAGTCTCTCCAATCTGCCAATTACAAAAGTGTGCAAGCAATTATTTATTGTCTTCTCTGCTCCAAGGCTCACTTAAATATGTAGAGTACTATTGTTTTCAGCAGCAGGACTGGAACATTAATTAAATCATGAAGCATATAACTTTATAGTTAAGTTGTAAATATTTTAAATGCAGTGTTATGGTCCACAGTGGTACCTTTAAGCCACTGACGTCCGTCAGGTAAGAGACTTTTAGATGTTTTCTTTGAAAGCAGAGTTCAGGAGAAACTCCCTTAAGCAGATCATTCAAGAAATCTTAGCACAAGACAACATAACGCAAAAAGGGAAACACAACCGTTATCCCTGGTTCTGAGACTGGCACAGACCAAAACTATCCATCTATCTGCTCAGACTGAGAACTGACGCAAGGCCTAAGACAAAACAGCGTTTAAGCCATTTCCAGTCTGTCATGTTTGATGAGAAGTACATAACACAAGATACCCAACATTATCCAAGCACACTCAAAGTAAGGTCAGCTCTTCAAGAGCTAAACCAACTACAGCTTAGGAGGTAAATACTCAAAATTTTTGCGGATCTAAGTGCTAGGCTAGAGAAAACAAACGCCAGTGTTTGTATGTTGTATGACCTTAGGTGACAAAACCAGATCTTGCATGGACTTGGGTGATGCTCCCTCCCCTGCTTCCCCCAAAACAGAGGGCAGTATGTCCCTCTCCTAGGTCATGATCCTGAAAAAACACATTTTAAGAAGCAGGGAAAGCTTACAACTCATTTAGATCAATTGAATATATCTCCAGGGCAAAATAAGCCCTTACAAGACCAGTTTTAACTATTACAGATGTTAAAGCCACAAGGTACACACAGTTAAACATCACAACAGTAAGAAAGGGATATCAGCTTCCAGCTACTCTTAAGGACTTCACAAGAACATTGTGGTAACTGCAAACATGGCTACTAGCAAGAACTCAGGACACCTAAGGAGCTGTCTTGTTCCTTCTGTCATGCTTAAGGATTCCATTTCTCTTATTAGTAATCACAGCTTTTTAAATCTCTAGGTACCACTATGATTACATGGAAGTTACAGCTAATCACCACCACCCTGGGATGGAACTGTTAGGATGCCTGCAGCTGATGTGCTCCAGCATGAGTTATAAAGCACGCACAATCCAAAGGCGACACATTTTCTCTGTGACACAAAAGCAATGTATTAAAGTGATATGTGTCTATTAGCAGCATAATATCAAAGAAAAAGAGCAGCCACCACAAATAAAGGGTTATTATCAGAGACCAGATTTTTTTTCCCTCTCATCAGAGCATAGCCAGGTACCTGACATGATACAGTCTACACAGGAACACAAACAGCATCAGCTATTTCAGGGAATGTTATTGCTCTGGGAAAATTGGGCAATTCATGCTTGTTTTAATAGAGCAGAGTCAAATTCACCCTCTGTTTGGAGCACTGGTCTGGTGCCCTTGTAGCCAGGGATGAGAAAATGGAGCCATAATGCTCACCGTCCCAAGGCTGAAGTTAAGTCCTAGTATTACAGCATCCCCTTAAATAATCTCTGCTGTTCAGATTACAGAACAATTCACATATATTTTAAAAAAATCCAGCTCAGAAGCATGAAAAGCAGCCAAAGCAATGCTGCAACACAGCCTTAAAAGGAGGAAAAAGCTTTCTTTTGCCTTTGCAAAGGTCTCACACTCCACAGTGCCAGCGGATCACACACTATGGACAAAAATGAAAGCACTACTGTGACACACTTGTTTTCTGTTGCACTTAAAACAGAATATGGTCCCTTTCCCAGAAGTCTCAGACTTTTGTAGTTCATGTTTCCTCTACGCAACTACTTTCTTTGTACAGCAAGACAGCAAACAAAGGGAAGAGGAGCGTGTATTCAATACACAATACGATCAGGTTAATAGCCACAGTGAGGAATATTTAAATAAAAGGGGTTGATGCTCTTAGTTCAAAGGTTTGCAGCAACCACATTCAAACACAGATCAGTGCAACAGAGGACAACAGTGAAAGCTGCCAGTTATGTGCAAAGCATGGCATAAATCAGATTTACCAGCCTTAAATTTTAGGATTTCAACCTTTTTGAGCTAACGTGTCTAGCAGTTAAACACACATCTAGAACCCTTATTTTCTATACATTTCAACAAGGATTGCCAACAATTTTTCCTGCACAACACATTTAACACATGGAATTTCACAACCATCATATATACCTGTTTAATATTATGTTAATATAACATACAATATACGGGCAACTAAGGAGAAATACATTTTTTTAAAATAAAGCTCCATACCAGCAAGGCATGGATTTTATAGCCATGTCAAACTGTGCCTCTCAAGTTCCATATTCTGACCAAATCTTACACACTCACTGATTTTTACAGCAATTCTGAACAGGTCACACCTACTGCAGCAGAGAGTCAATGACGGCTCCTGGCTTTGCCGAACGTTTTCTGTTTGGAGAGCAGAAAGGAAAGGGAAAAATAACACCATACAGACATCATTATGCTGTCTAGGAAAGACAGGGACCAGCCACATTTCAAGTCAAAACTACACAGTCTTACTCTTCCACAAGCATTTGTTAAAACCAACCAATCAAACATAACCAAGAAAACCATGCTGAAATCTCCCCCAACAGCACATTACTTTCCAGTAATATGTACTGTCGATGTGTCAGACGTTAAACTAAACCACAGAACACAGTAAAACAAAGCAAGAAGCCAGAAGAGTGGAATGCAGCAAAAGGGTATCAAAAATCCCCAGACAAGTCTTTCTGGACAAGATTTTACCACAGTAAAGAGATTTCAGCTTGGTTCTGTCTTGGTTCTTGGCACCAGAAAACTTTATACCGTGCAAAAACTTAGCATTTTGTCTTCTCATTAAGCAAATGTTTGAGGACTTATGGTAAGTTTGCATGCACAAACTTAAGCCTTCCCCTGGGTAAATCCCCCATTACATATAGATACTCCAAAGTTCTTCACCTTCTACCCGTCTTGGGCCTGGATCTTCCTTTTGAAGTCCTCGGCCTCTCCAGCTTCATCAGAGATTGCCTCAAGCTTTCTTCAGTGTAAGCTAAGTAAACATGGGAAAGGTCCACTTCAAAGGGCTAAAAAACCAAAAACCCACAACACAAAAAAATTCAGAATCATTTTATACACTGATCAATGGTGCTTTTGTAGTATTAGAAAGACTCATCTCTTCAAAAGAGAAAACTAAAATTGGACAGTTTCCCTGTAACAGTGTAGCAGTAGGCACAGGCAGCAGAACTTAGACCTATGCAGTTCAATACAAGGTTATAAAGAGTCACTCACATCTTTTTCTTTTTTATCCAGGACAGGAGTCTGTTTCCTCATGTTGTTTCCTGTATATGCAACACATTTCTTAAAGAAAGAAAGGTCTGTTAGTAAAATCTACTGTGCACAGTAAAACTGACTACAGCTTTATCAGTTTATTGTGGGCTCAATTAAACTCTTCAGGAGCTCATGCTAACATTAGCTTGTACATGAGCCAGTCGGCTAGCTTACCAGCTGCCATTCTCCGATATCTTCGTTCCAGTGAACGTAGTTTTCAATCATTTCCTAGAAAAAAAATTAGAACAGTAATTGTTAGAGACTTGCACAATCTACACTCCAGATGCATTTTCTAGAACATACATCCCTAAAGGCCTGGGCAAACTGCTTAAAAACAGGTCTTGAGAATTCCAAGTTGTTTTTATCAGGACAGCCATACCATGTTCAAAACCCCCTATTTACACTCTGAGGACTACAGAAGAGAAAAATACCACTCCCAAATTGTATGCACTGGAGTTCCCACTAAAGCATGGGTTTCTCATTATGCCATCAGGATAGCAATAAACACATTGTGATATGGAAAAAACCCCAAAATATTAAGGGAAATAGCTTTTCCATTTTCTATTAAATAGTGTGCATCATATTTAAGTTTATCATTAATTTTCTGAACATTGGGGTCACCAAGAAAACAAGTGAAGCGTTCCAAGTTCAGTCTCACTACTTTGTACTAATATCAGACATTCGCAAGCACAACTTCAAGCACAGTGGAAAAAAGGTTTTGAACAGACCCAGAGCATGGGCACACAGTGAATACACCAGTTATATACATGGTGAATGTGATTTGATTTTTTAAACCGTTAGGAAAACATGCTGCCAGAGACCTGAGATTAGTATATCCCTTTGCTTACAACCCCCACCACATCATACACTGCTTCCATAAAACAGATTCCACAACCATGGAATTGGACTTCAAGCAGAAGTCCACCAGGTTACAAGAGTTGCTTGACAAAAGCATCTTTTCCTACTTTAACATCACCTGGTTCTAACAATCCAGATAGTGACACAAACACATGAACGCAACCAAGTTGGGCCTGCTCAGCCAAGCCACAGCAAACGAAGGCTCACAGCAACACGCACCAACCCATGTGCCCTACAACTTAGCAGACAAGTGTCAATCAGTTAACCATCAATACCTCACAAAGGGGGAAGAGGCCAACTCATTCCATTTGTTGGACAGAAGAGCTAGAGAGCTCAGTGTGCCTAGCACAGCCCTATGTCACAGGCTTAGGTTCTTTGTCTTTACCTGGTAGTCCTGAGGAATGAAGTTGTCTATGATAAGCATCTGAAGACGAAGTTCCCTGCTCAGCTGCCGAATATTCTCTAATAATCCTTCAATCTCTCTCTGATGCTCTTGTTGCAGATCTGCCATCTGAAGACAAACCAGGCATTTGAGAGGCATCAGAGCTCGTTTAAGACATAACAGCCTAAAAAAGAACAGCCTTCTGCTTATACCAGGTTTTTGGGAAATGAAAGCAAACTCTGGTTATAAGCACTAGAATATTTATCTCTGAATAAACCCTCTGAAACCTTCCAGCTCAGAGATAGCTGAAAATAGCATTAAGTTCTCAGAGTCATGAAAACGAAACTGGCCTTCTGCCAATCCAAGCTCTGCACCAGCTAAGAGCAGATGAAGAGTGTGCAGAGAAGTTATATTCCTGGCAAGATTTCAAGGAAAATCTCTGATCCCAAGGACAAAATGCTCTTTTTATGAAGCAGGAACTCTAGATACTTGCCAGAAGACACATTGATCCAGTGTGACTGAGGAAGAGACAATGAGGGCAACAGGCAGAAAGGACAGACAGCTAAGAGCAGAGGAGCATCTGGGCTACTGCAAAGCAGGAGATTGGGCTGCCAGCAAACCACCTTTGTTTTCCTTCAAGTTCTGAATATCTCAGTCTCACAGCGTCCCCCTCTCTATCCCCCCCCCTCAGTGTGGCTTGGAGAAAAGCTCTACAACATGCCCCTGTGAAGCTCTGATACCAGATTAATTAGATCTTTTTGAATTACATGAGCCAAATGGACAGCACAGAAGGACATTTCTAAACATATGGCACTTTTTCCAGTGTTACAAAGCTGATAGCTTATGCTGCCCAGCTACAGTCCCTCACGTGCTCGCAGGCTGAGGACTTCGGACACCAACCTCCGATTTTGCAGCCATAAGCATGGTCCAAACTTTCTTCAGCTTTTTGGTTTTCCCCTGTGCTTCCTCCTGGAGGCTGGTGTACTTCTCCTCGATGTCCAAGCGTTCTTGCTGTGTGCAACATTTAGCACAGACATCCACACATTAACATAATCAAAGAAACAATCTGCAATAGTACAAACAAGAGAAGCTACTTGAACAAAACAAAGCATTTGCCAAGGGCACATTGACCTGGCTTAACCAGGCTGGCTCAGACCCGCAGCGATCGCACTGCAAATGTGCGGCCTCCAAAGCTGTTAGCTTCTGCTGTGCTTTCGGAGTAGAGTCCCATTTCATCCACGTGAGCAATGCCAAGGCACATATCATGGTGTGTCTTGCCACTGCTATTTTCAGACAGGTACAGCATATAACCCCACCTCCTTCTCCTCAAGCTCCTTGCGAAGCTGTTCTGCTCTCTTTCTTCGTTCTTCCAGTTCCATATTTGATTCTTCTAGAAGCTTCTCTTGCTCTTCTGCTTTTGCCAGCAAGTCCACTCCTCCCACAATCACCTTCTTCTCCAATGCAGACAGTTTCTCCAAGAGGGACTGGTGCTCTTGTCTAGCGAGACAGATAAGTGTAAAGCTTCCTGTCCTACAGTGTTTGCAAGGCAGCAGGTCCAGCTCAGTTTTACAGCCCAGGCAGCATTCACAGGGCTGGAAAAACTTGTCTTGCTGCCAGGGGTTGAAGTGGGGGTGAGGCAGTGCAAGTGAATGCAGGCAGCTCCCTGAGCTCCAGTCCCCATTGCTTTCTCGCAAGCAAAACCAAAGTGGCAGAAAGGTCTCTCCTGCTGTAAGTCCCCTCTGGTGAGGGGCTGCAAGGCAGCAGTGGTGTCACCAGGAAACTCAAGGCACCCCCAAGGACCCTACCAGTACAGCGATGCCCAGAGGCAGCTGCAGAAATAGAAGCAAGTGAACAGAGATCAAGGCAGGGCAGTTGAGATGCAAACCAGGAACGCTGGCTGCTGCCAGAACAGCGCCTGACAGCATGACTGTCCAATTTACATGGGCCAGTGTGATCTCAGCAGCTTTTCAGCTCCAGAGTGGAGAACCCCTATGCCCAAAACATGCTTGTGACAGTGAGCTGCAGGAAACCTGGCTTGTTACACAGCTATTGCCCACTGACCAAGCAGTACGGCAGCACTGCTGCTATTCACAGGTCTCAAGGGTTCGGAGGATTCATTTGTATTTCTAGGCTATCTTGTACAACTAGATAAACTTAAGAGAAGAAAAAAGTGGCAACAGGATAAAGCTTGTCTCTTCCATCTGCTCTAAACTCTGAAAGCAGAGAAGCTCCTCTTTCACTTTGATAATAGCAAGTGCCAATGTTCAGTTTATATGAAGTTGCACAGCCACCTCACCACACATCTCCAGATATCCATAACTAAGTTGCAGATTAAGGAACGGAAACCCCACACAACCTGCTCAGAGCAGGGTACTCACTGAGCTTTAAGCAAGTCTTTTTCTCTCTTCTCCAGTTCAGCTCTGGCTTTATTTCTTTCTTCTTCTTCCATATCAAGCTTAGTTTCAAGAGCTTTTCTCTCCTCTTCAATCTTTGCTTGCATCTCTACCATCTTATCAGGGGAAACTTTCTTTTTGCCTTTGGAAGAGATAGGGAAAATACATTAGTTCACAGAAATAAGACAGCCTCTGTATTACAGCATTTTTTCCAAGTGCAGATTCAATACTTGCATTTAACAGAAATTTAATGTCAGCTCCAAGGTGGGCACAACTCAGAATTTCAAATCCCATTTTACACTGACCAGTTGTCACCAGTTCCCACAGAGCAGTAATGCTATGTAACTAACACTATAACATAAACACCCCCCAAATAGAAAATATATATATATGAAGAACCCCTGGAGAAGGAACACCACCTGAAGAGAAGTCCGAGCTGGAAACTCAGATGTTCTAACCACGTAGATTAGTCCAAATGAAGGAAAACAGAAGACTGCCTTGACCTACAGCTGCAAGAGCTAAGCTGCCAGAAGTTACATATTCAAATTTCAAATTAGCATCCCCACCACACCCCTCGTTCATTGTCCTCCTTACAGGCTTACCTATTGCAAGGTGAGCACATAGCTATTTTAAGAACACACTACTATGAAAATGCAGGGATGAGAGAAATTCAGAACAGCCCCATGAAAAACACACAACTAAACTTCTTGATGGTATTTGATCTATCTAACAGTAACTACCCATAGATCTGAAAGTACTGATGTTTGCTGTGACTTATCAACTGTGTCCTTACAACACCACTACTACTGCAGCAAACCAGGTACAGTTCATAGAGGGTTACAAAGGAAGCGGCCAGAGCAACTCACTGAACTATCTGGCCCTAAAGGGTTTGTTTCAGTATCGCAGGTGTTTGAGACCAAGCGTGAGGCTGCTGCTCTTGGAAATCACTCCAAGTCCTGAGTCAACTTTCATTGTAACCCCAAGAGTGCCTCAGGCAGGTGAGCACAGAGACCCCGGGTTAGTGAGAGCACACCCCCAGCGTATGTGCATTTCCTCAAATCCACAAGTCTCCCACAAGTCCTAAATCTCCCTTTATTCACTAGAAGCAAATTCTTCATTTTTTTGTTTTGCTCTTCTCCAGACATAAAAAACCCCCCAGGACCACAGAACCCAGATGCCTAGAAACTAACAGAAGCCATCAACTGCCAAAGGACTGTTTCACAGTGACATAACATATATGGTCAGAACATGCTCAAGAAAGTTGTTGTTCAATAAAAGGCTTCCCCTTCCCTCTGGTCTTCGTGGCATTCACCTTTATTTATATACATATACAACCTCTAGGCAGACAGACAAATTGCCCTGTATTTGTAAACACGCATGTACATATCTGTATGCATGTTTGTTCATACACATAAGAAAATATAACTAGTTTTGTGGCAATGTAAGGACTTCAGCACTACAGCAAACAATGTCTTAGTTTCCATCTGCTGACCTTTGGAATCAGATAATAAGCACTTATTTCTGGATCTGCGGTGAAAATCTCTCTAATTAGTCTTTGATTAAGAAGCTTTCCAAAAGTGCTATACAGAGATCATCATATAAAAAGAGATAAACCAGATAAAGGCTTCTTACCATTAGTACACAGCCCTATGTATTCTCAGTTTAGAGGAAAAAGGTGAACTAAACCAAGCTGTAAGACCTTTTCACAAGCTCTGCAACTGTATTATAAGGAGGTGGAAATCAATTACACCAACCTGCTTGATCTTGCATTAAGAGGAAGTAGAAAGCAAATCGCAGAGAGGCAGCATATGCATAAAAAGGAGGAAAGAAAATATATTATTGCTTTGATCATTTTGGACAAAGATCATCAGCATTAGAACAAGCCTTAATTTTATATGCATGTTTCTAGAGTAGAAAACACAGGATAATCATCACTAAAAACTCTCCATTAGAGCAAACATTAATGCATCATGATTTTATGCTAAAGCAGAGAAAGTTTCTGTACTTCAGAGTGCTTTGCATATCCAGGATAATCTTCAGCTCACTCTTGCATTCTCCTGCCCATTCAATGCAATGCAGAATCTAAATGTCACATTATGAGCCTGCCGCAAAGATCATGCCCTAAGAAACAATTAAACCAGGTAGATTTCTTCTTTAAGAAGAGACTTAATGCTTCCTGCCCCGCCCCCCACTCAAGATAGCCAATTCTATTATATTACCTGTAAAATATTAGCATAGAAAAGACTCATTCTAAGTTTTAACCAAGTTTCCAAGCCAATTCTTTGCAAGATACATGACAGTTGCACACAGGGAGTCTCAGCACAAGATTTCTCCATTTAATTACACAGGGTATTAGTAGGTTAATTTGCAGTAACTGATGCTTCCATAGAGGTATATAGCCAGTTTTGGTTTTTCAAGCAAGTGCAGAAAAAAAGGCAGGACAGGAGAGGGATAATGAAAGACATCACATGCAAAAGGATCACGCTTGAGGACAGTTAATATCCCAAACCACATATAGCCACACTTACTCTAATCACCAAAAGCCCAGTGGAACTTCCATAAGAGCTGCTTGTCTCCAAACTAGCTGGAGATGGACTCATCCACTCACTGCCACACCAGCAGTTTGCTATTAACTGTCCTCACCCAAATAAAATACTAAGGTTTCAAGCAAGCTTTGAAAGAGCAAGTCTGAAGCAAGCAGATTCCAAGCCTACCATCATATGACCCACCGAAGGTCTCCCTTAGGTTGTGATCCTTCTCAACCTGCTACCACACTTTCTCTGAGCTGATGCTTTCCACTAACATAACAATGTAGATGTGAT
This sequence comes from Balearica regulorum gibbericeps, assembly GCF_011004875.1. Classification (NCBI taxonomy): domain Eukaryota; kingdom Metazoa; phylum Chordata; class Aves; order Gruiformes; family Gruidae; genus Balearica; species Balearica regulorum. The sequence continues at coordinate 19,955,360 of NC_046197.1, forward strand.
TGAACTATATAGCAATACTTCCCAGACTCTCTCCACACAGGGAGAGAAGTGGACTGCATTTACACAGGATAACCACAACAGTGAGTGAAGTCCCTACAAGCCAAGTCTTGAATTGTGATTTATTTCTTCAATCATCACTGATTGTAGGGTTTATAAAGGCATAGAGCCCTCTCTGACCAGGAGCAGATGAGACTTTCCTCACTGCTAGAACAAAATCTAGATCCCTTGTTCCTCCGAACTAAATCCCACAGTGATCAAGAACTTAATGTCATGGGGCAATTAAACCCCAACCACCATCACTGATTATTTTTTTTTTTAAGTATCTGCCAAAATAAAGCCAATCAAGCATTACCATGTTTTCTATGCAAGTGTAAACCTTGCGTTGTTTGACTCTTGACTGCTCCATTCATTTTCTCCAAAATTAATTTTGAGAAGGCAGAGTCCAACATAGCACAACCCATTTCACCTGTCTAGCTGCCCTTTTTATGAACTCATATTGTAGCAACTCCCATTAAAAAAAATTAGCTCAGACTTTTTCCTGATATTTTAGGGGGAGCATTTAACACAGAAGTTACAAACTGTTTTTAACCTATTATTTCTCCATTGTCTTTAAATCTTGCTCTAGCAGCATACTAAATTGCTTCCTATTCTTCCACACATCTGGCTAACAATGTGCACATTGAACAACTGTTTCAAGCGTGGAAGCAGCAAAGGAAAGGCATGCTTTAGCAGTGTTAAACGTTCCGGTTTATCTTTCCAATGGACACAGCAGGGAAGAGCGCAGCATTGCAAAATGGAGTGTGCAGATTATGGAAAGGCCAAAGCTTAAAGGACTTAAGAGCTCCCACTCACTAGTGAAGGACTTATCCAGAGGTTTCTCTATGACAGAGCATGTGGAGTCTGAACTACTGCTGCTGCTACTGCCTGGAAAACAGAAATGCGTCCCACAGAAAAACCCAGAGAGGAAGAAACATGCAGATGGGAAGTTAGTTCTAAAGGAAAGAAACCCAGAAGGGCCAGCAACCTAGTTCAAAAAGGCACAAGTTCCCATTAGGAAGTATTTGCTAGGATCCCTCCCAGACTCAGCTTGCAAAGCCACCATTTCCCAGCACAAAATAACATGCTCCGAAAGACGCTTCAGTTAAAACCCATCTTAACCAGCCTACAGCTTAAAACATGCCAAGGCAGCTTCCATTTCAAGCAACAACAGCACAGAAAACCAGATCATAGTGGAGAAGGCTGTGGATATCTGCAGTAGCAGAGGATTCAGTGACCAGGAGTCCTTTCCAGTCTGATGTACATGGCAATGTGCACTTTTCCCTCTGGAAGGCCAAACCAGCTTGCACAGGGACAGTTACTGTGCGTGCTCCTGCTGAGCAACATCTGTACTTTGGGAACTTAACTAGAGTAGCTTGTTTGGAGGTTGAGTTAGTCACAGTTATTCGCCCCCTACTCCTCTCAAGCAGCGTTTTGAAGGTGGTCTCCTCCTGGGAGGAGATTTGGGCAGGACTTGGTTCTTGATGGAAACAGCGGTCAATCTTTTTGCTTCTAGAAGTTACCAAAAGGTGAAAAATGAAGTTGTTACAACTATTGCCAAAGGTATGACAAAGGTCATTTATGACTCTATTTGGACAGATACCAAAGTGAAGAGAGTGCATCTAAGGCAGGAATACTTTAAAAGGAATCTTTGAAACAGATTTGGGTGCTTCAGGACAGGAAGGCAGTTTGAGTGTCAAAGTTACTGTACTAGACAAGCTAGAAGTTGAGGTGTAGCACTGGGCTTCACTTCTCTACTCCCCATGAAGAAACATCAGAAAGGTTCCAGGGGTGTAGCAAGCTTCCTGGAAACTACAGCATCCCACAGGACACAGTGACCTGCAGTTCCAGGTGCAGCAACGTCCCTTGGAGTTTAGAGGTTTAGCTGTAACATGGTAATTTAACACTGGTGTCAGACAAAGCAAACTTCACCATGGGATTTCCAGAGTGCTCCCAAACAAGGGATGTGCAGCTCCCATTTGGCTTTACAGCTTGCACAAAGACACCCAAAGGTCAAGTTTTTCTCCTCTAGCAACATAAAATAGGACACCAGAAGAGTCAGTTACTGAACATCTGTAAGACAGATGAATCCTTTGCTTAAACCACAGCCAAAATTCCCCTCCAACCATTCCCATGGTTATAAAAACTGTATCTGCCTACCAATTGATCTTTGGTGCCTTCTGCCTCCCACCTCTCTGAGCAGGGGAAGTTCCACACCACCAGTCGCAAGCCATACACAGCCACCTTGCGGCAACCAGGGAGCCACCACAAAAGAGGATGCTACCACAAGCACAACTACCCAAGTGGAAGCAGATACTAGACAGGTTCAGAGCTGTCCATCTACAGAAACGGCACCAAATAGCTTCGTTTCTAGGAGAGGCATGATAATTGCAGCGGCAGTAGTGCAGCTCTATACCTCCACTTTTTCCCGCCTGGCTTTGGCTACAGTTTCTGACACCAGCTCCTGGGTAAGAGGAGATTGGTGACACTGACAGGAGTTTCTACTGCCTTACCCCGCCGTTTCTTCCGCTTTTCCCCATCCTCTCCAATCTCCCCATCGTCATCTTCATCCTCCTCTTCAGAATCACTGGTCTCGGAACCAGATATCTCTTCCCCTAGAAAAGAAGTGTGAGCTTTTTGATGTGCTTCCCTTCACCTCATATCAGCTTATTACTGTGACAGCGGCATTCATCCAAACCCAGCAGTGTCCAACATCAGCTTACAACCATCTGCAGAAGTCATTAACTGTTAAGCAGACAGCTTGCCACAGCTCAGGAAACTTAAGGAAAAAAATCAAGATAAGCAATTTAATGCTGTGAAGTCAGTGTGTATATGTTAAAGCTCAAGCGTGCTTTTCATGGGAAATACAGCATCCTTGCACTGCTGAAGCATTAAGCTACAAAATTTTCCTAGCAGGATCTCACCGTACTTTCTCTTCCATCTCAGATGGAGGAGAAAGGTCAGATGAGCAAAAGTTCTCACAGACTTGCTACTTAATCAGACACCTGTATACATGAAGCTAGATAGCTGTTAATTGAGAAAACAGCCAGTTTCACAAGCATTTATCACCGCTGCCATTGCAAACATGATGCTCAGATGTTTCAGGCCAAGTTTGGAAACCAAATTGAATAGAATCCAACACTTAACATCCCAGCCTCTCAGTAACATTAGCAAGCACGAGGCTGTTTGTTCTGCAGCTTAGAGTCTAGAATTTAAGCACACACCCTCAGCTCACCAGCAATGAAACAGGTACACCAAGCTCCCAGCCCTTGAAGAAAAAGTTACTGAGCATTTCTCCTGCTTCTCCTGAATGGGGCAGACCCCAGACCCCAAACAGCAAGTCATGTTGGGGTTACTGCTACAACTGTTCCACCCTGTGAGCCAAGGGCGCTGTTTAGTAAGCATCCCTCTGGCACGGTCCTCCAATGTCAATGGACTAATAGCGCCACAAGGCCATGAAGTTACAGAGCTTAAGAAGCTTCTTGTTTCTCTATGCATTGTCTGAAAGTCAGCCCCAGTTCTAGCTCCACAGATTTGATTCATTTTTCTCCAACACCCCCTCCCCCCAAGAAAACCCATACATCCCTTCTCCTCAAACAGGGAAAACATTAGACTTTGTTACAGTACATTTCAACCCCCCAGGCCATGCCCAGAGCCTGCTGCACACCCCCAAGCCAGGCCAGGAGCTGTGGCTCCCCGGTGCCCAGTGCCACCTAGCGGGCAACGCCAGGCCCTGCCACCCCGGGGTACCGCTCCCGTGACATCCTCAAGTAGCAAAGAATTCGCACTCAGTGAGCACCGGTGTAGAGAGAAACACTAGGAGGAAGGGGAATCTCACCTTCTTCCAGTTTTTTCTTAAGCTCTTCAATTTCTTTTTGAAACTGGCGGAGCAAAGCATCCTTGGGATCTTCATTAATCCTGGCCTTGTTCTTGATGTTCTTGGCTCGGTTTGCATACCTGAGAGTGCTGATAGTCTCATCGTAGTTGTAGTCTGCTGGACCAATGTTTGCACACTGTGACACACAGAGGACCAAGTTACTGGAGGACAGAGCATCAGAGCCCAGAACAATAATTTCAGGGACCCATCCCCAGCTCTGTCAATCTCACACTACTCTTTCCCAAGGTTTCCTGCTGCTTCTACACCAAAGCTGCTTTTGGCTATCCAAGCACAGCTTTTATTTCATTTCATGCACATGTGTACATTTGCACTGCGTTCAGAACCTCATAGGTACAGATGCAAAGATAAAAGAAAAAACGCACATAAGTTCTCTGAGCTGCAAACAGCTCTGAACTAAAGAGGTAAATGCCAGGTTGTTCTCCTGGCAAAGTCACTATGCTATCCCTGTGAAAACACAGCTTGATAGCTGGCTCTGGAAAGGGCATCTCTCAGCTTACCATCATGGTTTTGGAGTTGCCTCCCAGAGAATCCTGAAGGAGTCGTGTAAGTTTGGAGTTACGGTAGGGCACATGGGTGCTCTTGCCATCCACCAGCGCAGAGATGACATTCCCCAGTGTGGAAAGAGAGAGGTTGATCTTAGTGGCTTCCTTCAGCCGCTGCCCCGTGGCTCCAGTTTTTGCCTGTCTTTCAGAACCCTGGAAAAGGAACAGGAAGCAGAAGTTACAACAGATCCTCTAATACATCTCCTTCCTCCAAAGACGACCAACTACACCTGAAGTCTTGCTAGCAGCTATGTCACTAAGCACCTCAACCATTATTAGAGAACCTGGCTAAGCACCTCAGACATTAAAGAAAAGTCTAACAGGTCTTAACTGAAGCTTTCAATGCCAGCAAATTGTGGATTGCTCAAAGTAATACAGCTGGGAAAATAGAGATTTCATCCCCATGAACAAAAATTTAATGAGAAGCAAGTCAGCAGTTACAAGGCACCTCAGCTGGAGCTGCTAAGCACCACATCCAACCTTTCCTATCAGCAGATCAAGAGAGAAAAGCAACACTGCAATTATTTTAAAGTTTCATACAACAACCTGAGCATACATCATGTAAATTAAGTTAACATTCAAACACTGAATGCCTTTACTCTCCTCTTTCCTGCATCTTCTCCAGAAGTACTCCGGTGTAAACCTTGGGCTAAAGGCACATTTTACCAGCACACATACATTGGAGGGAACCTGCAAGTAATGAACTGTGTGGTCACAACCCTCTAAAAAAGCCTCTTATGAAGGCCCAGTTCCGCTGTCCAGAGAGCTCTTTCCAATGTAGTTTATCCATTTAATGATTAATTTACAGAAGCAAGAGAGCCCTTTTACTGGGACAGGCTCTAGCTACACTAAAGGGTCTTCCTGGTACACCTCTGATTTAAGGCCCCTAGTGGATACTTCACAGAAGTCAAGCGTCAAAGCGAAGTCAGGCTTTAGCCATGAAATATGGGACATGCCCTTTACTGTGCCTTCAACAGTGTGTACACGAGCAACGATACCCACCACGCGTTATTACAGACCTGGCTGTTCCTACTTACAGCAAGATCGACCAGGTGAAGTTTGCCCATGCGCACGTGCATGTTTCCATCCACCCCCTTCTCACTGCACTCAATAGTGATAGTGAAGATGGCGTGTGAACGAGAGCTGTGTTCATTCATGTTTGTGGCACCAACAGAACCTTTTAATAGAGAGATAAAGCAATATTGTCTTCAGAAGGTATCACATGCTTCCATAACACTCTTGCTGCTCTCAAAGGAGCCTTATCCCCACCTCTTCACCCAGCCCTGTTTTTCAGAGGATGGAAGATGGATGCTCAGACTCAGCAGCAAACTGTATTCTTGGGCACTGAAGGTGCAGCATAACTCCAGCCTGGACTAGCAGAAGTGCTACGGCCTGCTGTAGCTCTAAGCCAACCAGACTCCCATCCCAAGAGCAGCAGTAGTTCTCATCTGTTTCTTTAAGACTACAAAGATCAGTAGCCCAAGGCACTCACAGCTGGTCCCTGAAAACAGCTGTATATTGAGAAATAAGGACACAGCAATCCATGCCAAGAGCAACAGTAGTCAGAACTGTCAGTCATAAAAGGATCTGAGCTTAACTAAGAAGTGTTCCAGAAAACATAAGCCATCTCCCACTCACAGCACAGGGCTAGTTGTTCATCCTGAGCAGATCTGAAGGGGAAAAAGAACCAAGACACACACTAGCAGTTCTGACAACACTGACTGCCCTCATTGCATCCTCCCCTTTGCCGTTTCCCCCACTGGCACTGGCCAATGTGGGAGGCACAGCCTTCTTTACCTGTCCCTGCACAAAAGGGGTTTGGGAGGGGATACCCTTTTTGCTCCGCTCAGCTGAACAATCTTTCCAGCATTAGGACTAGGAGCTCTCACTGTGGGGAGACCTTTGCTCTGCCCGAGCTACAAACCCGCCCACAGCAAGGCTACGTACGGTTCTTGTGGCCCAGAGTCATGATTCTGTCCATATCATCTGCATTGTTTACGACATAAGCTGAAAGGTCTTTGATATAAACTCCCACATCAGGTCTCTCTTTAACCTAAAAGAGAAACAGTTGAGATGGAGCACCCTTAGGAGATCCCTGATAGCAAATTTCAGTGGTACTGTAATAGTACAGTGATTTACTCCTCCAGGTTCTGGTTTGCACATAAAACAGTCCAACACTCTGAATCAGAGCAGCTAAGGAACAAAAACTCAGGCAGGACAATATTCCACTGGTTTCCCTTGGTGGCAAATAGTGACTTCAAATCTCAGTCTCCAATTCCTAGACAGACTGCCAAGGGGCCCTTGGGGTAGAATTGACTCAGATGAAGCAGCCAGTTTCTCACTACGTAACTGACCAAGCAGAAAAGATGCAGAGATGTCAGTAGTGACATCCAGCTACCATATCTTAAAGGCAATAGCACATGTGCTGAGAGGCCTGACCTCTCACTTCCCTTCAAGTGATTCTCTGGTCTTTAAAATACAATATTGCTCACTGATTGAAAACAAACACCACATTCAGAAGAGCAGGCTCACCTCTAATCTCTGTGTCTGGTCTTTTCCTAGCAAGTCCCGCACCTCTTCATTGTAAATTTCCAGGTAAGACACACGAACTAAAAACCTGAAGGCAAACAGTTGGGTAACTTTCTTAATAAGAGATTTATTAGAGTCCAGCAAACACAATCACAGAGTGCAAAAAACCCACAACAATATACCAACACAATCCTGCTACCCCGTCAAGAACTGCCCAAGTAGGAGTCTTTTGGCTAGGGCCAGAGGTACCCTTTCACTTGCCATTGTCAAGGTCAGGCTCTTACTACAGATGGACAGACAAAAAGACAGAAGCTGCTTACCTTGTATCCCCCTCTGCCTTGGCAATGTGACCAAATATATGGGCAAAGGAATTAGGAATGATGCCTCTAAGCTCAGGAACTGCTCGGACCCCTTCCATCGTAAAAGTTTTGCCTGTTCCAGTCTGCCCGTATGCAAAAATAGTACCTGAAGGATAAGAAGATATACAAACAAGCTCTAAGAGGTTGCTAACTGCAGTTTTACTTCTCAGCCTGATAGCGCTAAACACCTCTATGGAGTTGAAATTTTCCACCCACTCTAACAGATACTGTACAAAGCTAGGAGCAACAGAAGCGCTGGACAACCACAGCAAACAAGGCTGAGCCACTGTTTTATCCAGCCTGCAAGAAATCCAAGAAAAAGTCAGCTTGTTTTAACTCTGCAGAGCAATTAAAGTATGGAGTGCTAGTAAACTTAGGTCTCACACACAAATAATTAAGGCAAGCCCAATTAATATCATGGTCAATTAGAGGAAGGTCATTATATACCAAATGCAAAAATCAACTACTGCTAGTGCCCTAAGCCACAGCAGAAACAGCACAAGGCTTCTACAACACAGGCCACAGCAGAAGCCCGGTTCTGAACCTGCAGATGCAGCTACAATTTGGACTAGATAATCAGCCTGTGCAGGAAGACATCCAGAAAATCTACTGAGATCCCAGACTCTGGTACTCCAGAAATGTACTGGTTCTTAAGTTTAGCCTAACACTGCTGAAAACTCAAGTTTTGATTGTCAAGCCACTGACGTTACAGTTTGGAAAAGATGAATTATCAGCTGAAACCTGGGTGTGTTAGCACAAGAGCTTATTAGGCATTTTACAAACCTTTAAAAATTTTGTTTATAGCATACTGTTATGGAAAGCAATAGTTTGCTTTCCTATAGCATCTGCTTTCCTTTACATAACACATTTACATGCATAACAGACACACACACAAATCGGTCATACTCTTCCCAGCTGTAGGAAGCAACAGATTATCTGTGGGGTAGGGAAGATGTGTTTAACTAGTCATCTTAGTTTAAACCAGCAAAGTTTAGAGGAGAAAATGCAGTAGTTATATGCACAAGTCTGGTATGCATACCTAGTTACTGCAGGACCGTGGCAGCTGCCTGGTTACTGAAATTCTATAGTGAAGGACTGCTGAGAATTCTGATAATGAGATAAAGTTTATATTTTTTGCAAACAGAAGATACAGAATAAAAACATACAGCTAATTGACCTCTGCTGAGTCTTGCTCATCACCAATCTCCCACTGTTAACAATCATAGTAGGTACAACCACTGCGATTACTCAGAAGAGCAAGTACCTTCAGGCTTTTTTTAAGTTCAAGGCCATGACAGAAACAATACAGGGCCATAGCCCTCAGCAGGTGAAATTCCCTTAAATATGATCAGCAGGAACTCTAACAGTGTAGAGAATAGGAGATGGGATCCTTGACTTAAAACAACAAGGGACTTACCATTGTATCCTTCTAGGACAGAGTCAATAATAGGTCTTGCAGTTAAGTTATAGACATCCAGCTGTTTACTCTCTGGTCCAAACACTGTGTCAAATGTAAATGTCTTGGGAGGCTCATTGGAGGAGTCTGTTTTATGAACAGTTATAGTTCCTCTCATCTCATCTACATTGACTGCCATTTTGTAGCCCGTAGCTTTCTCTCGTTCATTGAGAGGCCGGCATCGAACAACAACCTTGACATTATCACAGCTCTCTGGCTTGTCCAGCTTCTCAGGCTTGTTGATCTATAATTATTTTAAAAAGCAAGAAAAATACACAGGCTGTAACACTACTGTTAACATACTTGTGCGTTTAAGCACAAACACTGTTGAATCAACTCAAGTAAATGCATACCTTTCCACAGGATCATGAACTTGGACTTAAAACCAGAACTGGTTTAGAATTAAAGCTGAGAGAATAATGTATGCTTATTCAGTCAATGCAATCTTCCTCTGTTTGCTAACATGGAAACCAACTGAGTAAAACTTGAGAATTTCACAGTCAAGATCATCTATTAACTTCTTCAATAAACGATTTAATGCTAGCAAACATTCTGCAAGCAGTTTGCTGGAAGCGGGTGCAGCAGTGCGGTTCTACGTTAACACAATGACCAGGCTCTCAGCAGAGCACACAAGCCTCAAACCTTACAGATGACAAGCAGATACCAGTGAGCACTGGCTGAAGGGAACTCATTTAAGTTACAAGCTTCAGTGCACTTGCTGAATTTTGAATTTAACCATTCAGAAAATTCAAATGCTGTATTATAAAACCTCACAAGCCTTTTCTTTCACAGAGTAGTTAAATACAAATTTTGAAGCACTGCCGATTAATTTGATGTCACATGCTTCTCCTGATTAAATAAACCTAAAACCCAATTGATCTAGTAAACTCTAAGACACCACCCTCGGCAGTAAGTGCTGTAGCTGAGCATTTAGCTACTTCTCAAGCAGCTATCTTGGATGTCAACAAGAAACAAACTGCTTCCAAGCGCCTCTCCCACCCGCTGCCAGCTGCCCAGATTCCTCTCAGGCCTGAGCGGAGGCCAGAAATGCCTTCTGCCGCTCTGGTGAGAGCCAAGAGCCGATTAGCCTCATCCGGGGCGGAGGAGGGATCCTACGGTCTGACTGTGCCACCGTGGGTGCAAGAGAGTTTCCAAAATCGGCGAGTCACGATGAGGCACACGCCACCTGCCCGTGGCACCGCCGCGCCCGAGCAAGGCACAGGGCCGAAGCGCTGCCGAGCCAGCCCCGAGCACACACCCACGGTCCTCCCCCGCCATTCCGCTCACCGCGCTGACAGCGGCGGGCCGTGCCGGCGCAGCACCCCGGGGAGCAGAGGCGAGCACCCCCCGGTGAGGTGAGGCCGGCCGGCGCTCCTTGCTGCCAGGGGACTCGCCCCACCCGCGGCCCCTCACCCCACCCAGCCTGACAGGACGGCACACGCCACCCGCGATGGCCCACACACGGCGCAGGCGGCTCCCACGCCGCAACGGGAGCGGAGGCCGCGGAGCCTGCGAACACCGCCCCCCCCCCCCGCCGAGCGCCGCGGCTCCTGTCAGCGACGGGCCGAGGAACGCAGGAACCGGACGGGACCGGGACCAGGGCCGGGGCCGGGGCCGGGCCGCCATCCGTTCGGCCGGTCACACCGCGCCCCCCGAGCCCAGCGGCGGGCACCCCCGCCCCGCGGCAGCCGCGGACCCGGCACGGCGGAGCTCACCGGCATGGCGGCGGCGCGCGGGCAGGGAGCGGCGCCGGGCGCGAGACACCCGCCGTGCGGCACAACGGAACAATAACAGCAGCGCGCCTGCGCCCGCCCCGAGCCGCCCCGGACCCTCAGCCAATCCCCGCGCGCTGCGGAGGCCGAACACCCAATGGCTGGCGGGGAAAGGAGGGGCCCGGCCTGCCCCTCGCGGCCATAGGTGACAGGCCCTAGCCAATAACGAGGGCGGAGCGGCGGGGGCGGGCGGGGCGTCGTGTCGCCATGGGAACGGGGGGGGCCGGGCCGCGCCGCCTGGGCTGGTGTCACTGTGGCTCCATGGCGCCGCCCGGGGCGGGAGCGGGCGGCCTCGTCCGGCGGTTCCGGGGCTCCGCGACAGGGCTCCGGGGGGGCTCCGGCTCTAGGCCTGAGGAGGCTGCGGGACTGACAAGGCTCTGGGGGCTCTGACAAGGCTCCAGTGGGTCTGTGAGGGCCCCGGGGCTCTGACAGGGCTGCAGAGCTGACAGGGCTGCAGCCCCAGCCCGTTCTCCACACGGGCAGAAAAGCCATCTCCTTCTGTTCCTGAGCCCTGATCCGTGTCTCGTTTCCCCACCCCTACCCGCCTCGGTATTTCTGCACACCCAAATCCTCCTGCTGGCAGGTCGCAGGGTGTTGTCCCAGCCCCACTCCTCCCCACGCTGCCTTCGCTCCGGCCACGGCGGCCTGTGATCCCAGAGAATAACCAGCCGTGAGCATGGAGCACTGAAACAAACCCCGGGCTGTGGGAGTTGCGCTGTGTTTTTGCCAGAGGGCTGTAGGCGAGAGCAGGAATGTGGACAGGATTGATCTGGGGCATCCAGAAGGGTTTCTGATCTCACCCACCAAACTCACCGGTGTGTCGCAGGGCCGGGAACACGCCGGCAATGACAGGACGGGGCCATTCCCTCACCCCCAGCCGAGCGTCTCCAGGTGAGTCAGGAAGCTGGAGGACAAGGTGTTCAGCAAACACAGTCGCTTTGTTATTTATACATTGCCACAGTATTACTCAGAGCTCTGCTGTATGCAAAGATTTGTAGACTAATAGAGTCATTTAGCACCAAAAATATATAACCCAAAGGGCTGGAGAGAGAACAGGGAGTCGTGTGTGGGCAGGCTAAGCTGAGGAATAAAAAAAGGTTTAACATAAAATTAACCAGCTCCCCACAGAAAATGCTGGGTGAGAAAAACAAAGGGAACCAGGCGCCAAGGGGAAAGCTGAGGAAAGCGCTCGCGAGAGGTGAAGAGACCCTGGCTGGAAGCAAACACGGGATGAAACGCAGTGCTGGCAGAGCGGCCCAGCCCTGGGAGGGGACAGGGGTCCATGAAACACACAAAACAAGGATCCTTTCCAGGGGCGGGAAGGAAAACAGCTCCTGGCGGGCGTTGGGGATGGGGTGGACGCAGCCAAAGGGTATTGTGGATGGGGCCACGGCAAAGAACGGGCAGGCTTTTGTCAAGGCAGGAGAGGGGGCAGGGGCGGATTTCGGGCTATGCCGAAGGTTCATCACGTCCTGGTCCTGGGAATGCAGGGCTTTGCCTGACACAGCGATCTCTGTGCAGGTGGGACCAGCCCACGCGGGCTGAGACGACGTTCATCTGAGAAGATCCAAGGTGTTTGGACCAGGAGAGCAGTGATCTGGTGATCCAGCGGAGCCGCTCCCCGTGAGATCAAGCTGCGTGCAGGACAAGGCTGCGCTTTCCCAGGACAAGCACGGTCACCCGGGGGGCTGCAGTCAGAGACCCTCCTAGAGACCCTTCTGTGCTGAGAAGGGCTTTCTCAGCTTTCTCTTGCTTTTTGTACCTTTATTTCACAGAAGTTACTCGCTTCAGCAGCGCCTGCGGGCAAAGGGCACTGAGACACCTCACGGATCCGTGACGGGGCTCCGCCGCCCTTCCCGGGGTGGGCCGGGGCGGGCCCTGCGCGCAGCCGCGGATGGCAGCGGGCGGTGCGGCCCGTCCCGCCCGGCCGAGCCCCGCTGAGCCCCGCCGAGCCGCTCTCCGGCCGCGGGACCGCACCGAGCGCCCGTCCGCCGCCCCCATGCCCGTGCGGACCCGGCCCAGCACCCCCGGCGGGGACGGTAAGGACGGCAAGGACGGCGCCGCGGCTCTCCCTGGCGGGGCGGGGGTCTCCTGCCGGGGCGGGACGGGACGGGACGGGACGGGACGGGACGGGGCTCCCCGCCGCCCCCGGGCGCTGTGCGGGACTGGAAGGGCAGGCGGGGCGCTGGTGGTGCGGGAACGGCTCGGTGCCGTTCTCAGGGAGAGTCGCCGGAGGGTGAGCTTTTAATTAATTCTTTGTCTAGCTACAGAAAGAGAAACTCTTCTGTGCGTCAGACTGGACAGATAAAGCTTTTTCTGGCTCTCCCCCTGCTGACAGGGTGCGGGCAGTCGGGTTTGGATGCTCTGACATCCAGTGGCAGTGGAAGCCCCAGCCGTGTGCGGTTCCTGCCGCCAGTGAAGCACACGCACCACAGAGTTTCAGCTCCAGAACTGCAGAACGGTTTCCAGAGAGTTCATGTCACTTTGGGGGTTTTAATGGAGCTGTAGAGAGAACGGTGTGAGCTTCCAGAAAACACTGATGAGGGAGCCTGCATCCACCACTCTTTACAAAGAAAAGCAAAAATTTTATATCTAGTAACATCTTTTTTCTGCTGTTATAGACACCAGAACGTCAGCACTGAAATACCTAGTTTCAGGCTGAGATGTTCCCACTGCTTGGTTCTTATGTGCTATCATTCAGAGATATTTATTTCATGTAAATACGTGCTTAGTCTGGAAAGTGATGTTTCCAAAGTGGTGCTGTTACATATCTTCAACAGAGAAAGATTAAATTGCTTTAAGGAAAACTGTTAACTGGGAACTAATAAACCTACTAAGAGTAGTCATCTTTGAGCTTTTGTAGGGAAACAATAGCTCTCTATTTGCTAGAAATTTGAAAGCGGGTGGTAAGGGGTTACAGCTTAAGAGCTCTGCAGATGCAGAGCTGAATGTGTGGAACAAGGTAAGGAGTAATACTGCTGTTCACCTGAGGTTACTCAAGCAAGCCTTTACACAGCCCGGGAGGAAAAAAGCTTGACTGCATTGTTTGGCGATCTGACACGTTTTCTTTCATCATGAGCTTCCCCTGGGGAAAATGGATGACAGGATTGCTCTGTCAGCAAACAAGTCGTATGGCTGCTCCCCACTTAGGAAAGGCATCACGAGAGGAAATCATACTTAGTTCAAGGAGTTGGGAGGTTGCTTTATAATTCTTTTTTTGGTTTTGACAGCGGCTCCCATCAGGGAAACTGGCTCAAAGACTTGCCATGAAATGCCCTGGACCTCCAGAGAGCTTGAGACTTGCCTGCTTCCTGGAAAATGCCTTAGCGAGAGAAGCTAGGATTTGGAAAGTGCCGGTTTTCCAGAATCTCACCCTGAAGGTATTTCCCCTTGTCCTCTTTGGAAGTTCCTAAGGGACTCTGCAGAGATGTAGTGCTGGTCCTGCCATCTAATCCACCTGAATGCAAAGTCATCCCACATGGAATAAGCTTAAGGAACAGAGGGGGAGGAAGGTCTGTGTTTGTCCCATCTTACATCTGAGTAATGCCCCATGTAAACCAGGTGCTTTGTATTTTGTTTTAAGTAGTTTTGGGAAATCTACTGGAGCAGGTAAGAGCAGACAACTGATGGTAAAGCCATAAATACGTCATGTTAGGGTTAATTTTGCTCAACACCATCTTTGAGTCCCTTCTGCTCAGATAGGAGAAGAGGGAATTCACTGAGGCCCAGCCCCATTCCCAGCTGCTAAAGCGAGTCAGTCTGCTGCCTTAGGAAGCCACAACACTTACCGGCCCCCTGTGTACAGTGGAAACAGTTACACTCAGCTGCTTCTGTAAAGTGCATCAGATCCATGGAAGTATGCACAAAAGTGCCCTGCCAGCTTTGTCTCTGTTTTGCAATAGTGTAGAAATGCTATTTTTTTTTACTAAGTATTTTTACTACCAAATAAAGCAAAACAGTGAAACGGATAATGTGATGAGTAATATTAAACAAACTGGTGGTAAATGTTGTCTGTTCTGTAGCTGCTCAGCTCTTTCAGTTCTCCTACAGTAACGTTCAAATGCGTGCCACGGGTTATGTGTGGCATTGCAATGGCAGCCAGAGTAAAGTCCTTCCTCTTACCTGAATGCATCTTTAAATAAGATATAAGAAAGAAAAAACTGAGTACGTTTTGCCTTCTGCCTTGGGGGAGTCATACACCTGGCTTCTGTGGTCCCAAGGCTAAGCAAACTCAAGGGCTGTGAAATAAGAAATCTTGGGGAGTAAATCAAAACCTGCTCCTGACTCTAGTTTCTCTCTCCCTGTTGAAACAGATGCTGCATTGGAGGGTTCAGTCATCTCTGGAGGGGGAAGTAATGAGCACACTCAGCACCTCCTTTGTAGGAGCTCAGCTGGGTGGTTCAGCTGTGCAAGGGGAGGGCTGGGTGCTGCCCTATTCGGAGCTCTACCAAATTCCAGTACCAGGCCCCTGTAAGCACAGCTAGAGCCTGACTGGGTGGGCAACACGGATGAGTGCTTTAAACTGCTCCGAAACTTGCCCTTGCCCTCACCCTGTAGACACAGCTGACAACTTTCTTCATTCCAGGCCTTCAGACATCTGAAATGTTAATTGGAGCACTTAGAATGATTTGAGTCTTCCTTTGGAGATATGTTAACAAAATCATCAAAGCACTAACTGTATTTTTCTTCTAACTTTTTCTTCCCCTCAGGGCACAGATATCTCTCTGTCGTGTTACAAGAAAGTGGTTCTCTGGATTGCAGAAATAAGCTCTCAGTTCCAGTTTTACCCTGAAACGTTTGCCTTAGCTACCAGCATCCTTAACCGGTTATTGGCATCAGTAAAGGTAGAGAATCAGCTTTTTCCTGGCTAGATTACTGATTGGGGATGTAAGGAGTATATAATCAGTTTATACACAAAGCAGGTACTATGTTTGGCAGCAGATTTAGGGAGCAGTTGGGGTCTTTGCTGGGGAAGGCTTTTAAGCACATACATGTCAATTGGAGTGCTTGATGAGGTTCCACTGATTTACAGTCCTCAGTATAAGTGTTTGTGTGAATTGTGGTCCAAATGCTGTGATAAGCACAAGGAATTCGTTATCATCTGGTTGTCTCTGCTAATCAGAAAACATTTGCATTATCACTTTTAATATTTTAGTTTTGAAAGTGCTATTTTTAACCAAACTGTGGGGCCAACTTTTTCTGCCATTGAAGCAAGAGCAAAGTTACGAGTTGCACTGGGCCTTGCAGCTCTCAATTCTATTTAGATCGATACTTGCATTTGGCAAAAGCATATTAATTAGTATCTCAGCTGAGAAGAGGAGTGGCATCGCATTGTAAATACTGTGGCATTGCACAGTCTTAAAATTGTGGGATGCATGAATAAAAACTGCACCAAGAGCAGGATTTATTTTGTTTCACTTTGGCTTTCCTTGCTGTTTCCAGCTTCAGATGATTATTTCTGCAGCTAAACTAATTCAGAAGCAACTGTAACTTAATGAAAGTTTGAAATTTGTGCTTCTGTCGTAGCATGACAATTATTTCCCCTAAGACTCTTATCTTCTTTGCTCAGTGTTTTCTTCTTCTCCCTTCAGGCCCAATTAAAATACCTTCGGTGCATAGCAATTTCCTGCCTTGTCCTTGCAGCAAAAACCAATGAAGAAGATGAGGTCTGTATGTTTAAACACACTAAACTCACCTCTTGTGTTCAAGTAGTTCATGTTTCTAGGTCTTTCAGCAACTTGGGCATAACGAGATGTTAACTTGTCTACCCAAAGTAGTCCTCTAAGGGGTGACAGTAACATTTTTAGTCCTCTTTCATCATTGTTCGGAAGAATTGTGACCTTCATGGATGAAGGACTTGTGTCTGCTCATGTAATGGATGCCTTTCCCTCCTCCTGCCCTTAAACCTCTCCTTTTCAGAATCCACGGCTCGCAGTAAGGCTTAGTCTGAGGGGAACAGTCAAGATGCAGCTGCACAGCTTTGTGTGCGCACCATCCGAGTGCTGTAATTCCTTGTTAGAGGGCCTGGGAGGGGAAGGTAGGTGAGACAGAGCAGAGGTTCTTCAGAGGAAGCTTAAAATAGATGAGTTTGCTTGGAGTTGAAACTGGTTGCTGAACCTCGTGAGGAAATGACTCAGGTCTGCACCTCAAGGTGAGCATGTAAAATCAGCAACTGTCCATGTAAGTGTGAGATTGCACAGGATAATCTCTCATGGCAGAAGTGCACCGATAGACTCTTTCAGTCATTACAAACATGAGCCAAAAGCATTTCCGATTGCCTTTCTCCTCTTTCCTTCATTCTGTTTTGAAAAAGAACAGGAAACCTAGAAGTTGGAGTCAGACATGCATGTCTCTTCGAACAACCTCTGCTGTGGTGAAATGCTCTTCATAGCCTTTCTTAGGATGTGTCACACTGAGGTTATTCTTCTTTTCCCCTCAGCTAAAAAGGAGAAGCTGAGTCAATGACCGCAGGAAACAAGACAACCCCGTAACAGAACGCCCCGTAAAACAGGCCAACAGGAAGCTTCCTCCTCACTTGTTGGAGGAGCAAAACTAATGAGACTGGTAGCAGGGAATGTGCATCACCGATGCAGCATTCAGGGGGCTCACGGTGACCCGGGAGGTGAATGGCTGGTTCGCAGCCAGCTGCCCTGTGACGAGCACAGGCTGGTCTTCATTTCAGATGGGACTTACCTAGGAAAGTGGTCTCCTGAAGTTGCTCAGCACTTTGGGATGTGTTTAAACTTGTCAGATCCCTTCACAATACAGAGAAACACACAGAGCACTGTGTAGGATGTTGGCTTCTTTATTGTTTTTAATTTTTATTTTTTTTTTACAGGTAATACCATCGGTGAAGATGCTCGCAGTGCAGAGTGGTTGTAAACGTTCTCCAGCTGAGATCTTGAGAATGGAAAGAATTATACTAGATAAGCTTCACTGGGATCTTTACACAGCAACACCAATGGATTTCTTAGACATCGTAAGCACTAAGTTTTGCAAATTTTTTTTCTTTAAAGAAACAGCTCCTTATCAAATAAGACTAGAAAACACAGATGCGCACACATACACACACCCACGCATCCTTCCCAAGGTGCTTTGCAAACTACCCATTCGTAGCTATCTGCAAGTCTTTTGAAGAACGTTACAGTGATTTTTTTAAAAATTTTAAGTTTTCTACCATTTAAAACTTCATTTTTGCTCAAAAAATTTACTCCCATCTTTAAAGGACAACTGAAATGGACGTTAAAAAGATTCTCATAATGCACAGCTATATGCCATTTTTATTTTTTTAAATACACACTGCAAAAATATTTCTAACTATTTCCGTTCTATTAATACTGTACATAGAAAGCTGTCAGTTTTGCTACATTTCACACACAGGTTTTCTTTTCTTAAACCATTTGCCTTTTCATCCCACTAATTACTCACCCTTGTTTTAGGCAATGAGACTACCCCAATCTGGCACTTAGTTCACATTGCAGTTACTAAACATTTGATAGAAACAATTAAACTTTATCTTCAAGAAATGATCATGTGCTAGTAAGGCAAAAATCATGTGATACGAACACATCCTGGATCCCTTTTTTAAGGTTATGTGCAAATATTATGCCATCTTGGGCTGCTGATTGTGAAAACTGCCGTTCTTAGGTGCGTGTTTCCTCAGTAAATTCAGAGTGCAGTCATTACTATTGGTTTTACTCTATTCGTATCTGCTGGCCTGAATTGAATCGCCTGGATAGCAATCTGGATAACTTCAGAAATGGTTAGGAAACACAGACCTTTTACATTCATCATAAGCTCAAAAAAACCCAGTTCAATGGTTGGCAAGTACAAACACAAAACACAAAAAAAAAGGGGGGCGGGGAGGAACCCTTTAGGTTTCCTGATAGGAGATGAAATTAGTCTGTACTTCTGGTCGATAACATTTGAAAACATACAAAGTTCACTGACCTCTGCTTTTTTTTTTTTTTTAAAATATGTATATATATACACTTTATCTTCTCTCCAGTTCCATGCCATGGTGATGTCCAACTGCCCCCATCTACTACACGGGCTGCCTCAGATGAATCCTTCCCGCCACGTTGCATTCTTGACCAAACAGCTACAGCACTGTATGGCGTGCCACCAGCTGTTGCAGTTTAAGGGCTCCACATTGGCTTTGGTGATCATCACCTTAGAGCTGGAGAGGCTGACTCCTGATTGGTTTCCTGTTATTACTGATCTGCTAAAAAAAGCACAGGTAGGAATCAAAATGGCCTTTGGTCACAAAGCCTGAGGCCAGGACACCAATAAATTCATAAAGTGCACGTGTATTTACAACCAACATTGCATTATAGTGGACTTCTGAGAAGTGTGTGTTCGTGGTCTGCCTTTGCTGCGGACCTTGCTAGCGCTAACGACAGAGGGAATAAAACCGCGTGAAGGGCTGGGCAGAGGGCCTTTCCTGCGGCAGGGAAGGGAGGCTTCCAAATTGCTTGGCCACAGACAGCTCCGAGCCTGCTGAGCGAGGAGGGACTCTCCCACAACGGGAGTGTCCAAGAGCACCAAAAAACCCTGCCACTGTGGCCCCAGCCTGCCACTGTGTCCCCAGCCTCCCACTGAACACTGTGGAAACTTCTAAGTACAGTTGCATTGCTTTTTAAAATATAATCAGTTTGGCTTCTAATGATACACCAAGCTCTGTTGTTTTGTTGGTGGGTTTTTGGCTGGTTTTTTTTTTCCTAAAGCTTTTCTCCAGTTTCATAAAACATACCTTTTAAGACTGTATACCTAGAAGGCTTCAACACCCAGGCTGTCAACTTGTTGTCACCTCATTTTGTGGTCTTGACTTTGTCTGAAGTAACCTACCTTCCTGCTGTCCCTCCTGACTGTTGTCACCTTCTAAAAGGAAGCACTTGCCCACCTTCTGTGTGGTGGTTCAGGAGCTCCGGCTAAGTGGTGTGCATGAGGGCCAAGGTGCAAATTGCTGATGGGCATCCAGGGAGGCATGCCTCACAGCCTGTCCCTGCCCGGCCCCCTCATTACAGAGTTACAGGAGCGTGGCCAGAAGAGGGAGAAATTTATCATGAACTTACAAAAAAAAAAAAAAAAAAAAAAATCTGCATCTCTCCTTACAGATTAACAGCACTGACTTCATCCACTGCAAGGAACTTGTGGATCAAGAGCTAATGCGCTTGCAGCCATCCAATGCTGTGTATATTTTCTGTCCCACCCATCACGCCATCCAGGGCTGTCCCAAGGCAAGGCTGCCCTACCACGGCCCTTCTGGATTGAGGAATTCCCTTCAAGAGAGGTTGAGGGTCGCTGTAAGCCAGCCAGTTTTAGCACCTTTCACGCCGACTGCAGCCCCAGTTCCTGATGAGATGGTGGAGACTGACGACTACTACAATGGATTCAGACACCTGTACCGTGAGGAGGGGGGTGGGAGCGTGAGCGCGGGTGGGCCGTGCCCCCAGCCCAGGGCTGGAGGAGGCAGCTCCCCGTGTCCGCCCCTCCAGCCGCCTGACAGGGACTGGGGGAGAGTCGCTGCCGCGGGAGCAGCAACTGCAGAACCAGTAGGTCCCGGCGAACAGAGCGGCCGACACAACAGAGCAAAAGTGCTGTCAGAGGATAACGATGTTTAGTACTGCCTATTCTGTATGTCCTTCCCAAGCGGCGTGTGCTGCCCCTCGGTTTGTAACATCATTTAAATACAGGAAGCTGGGGAGAGGAGGGACTTGGGCACAATCCTACAACTCAGGGATCCAGTTGGCAGAAGGCACCAGAACTGCACCAGAGAGAACTAGGCATCTCAGTTTATTTTTAAAGTAGCCGTATGAAGTGTGACAGATGGAGCCTTTCATCCCACTCCCTCCATTGTTCTCTCATTAGAGCTAATCTGATGTGCCTCGTGGGAGAGCCAACAGGAGCTGCTTTCGAGGCAGGAGCAGCTCTGTACGAGCGGTCCTCAGGGAGGAACCAAGGTTTTGCTTTAGAGAACCAAACCTTCGTTTTTCTACAGCCTTACCCTGGAGTCCAGGGTGCCAAGGGCTGTGCTCCTTCCTGCTTAAGCCACTAAAGACCAGTCCCACTTCCTGTGAGCTGTGGGAAATCGCTTCTTGTCCGCAATCACTGTTGCCTTGGGCCCACACCACCCAGCATGTGCCGTTCAGAGTCGTTTTAATTTATTCTTACGGGACTGGACAACACAAAATGCCTTTAATTAATCCCTCCCTTCATTTTTATTAACTGCTAATCTCCATAGCAAAGCAGTTTTACAAACTACAAAGGTCAGTTTGAACCTCTATTGCACTTTTAAAAGCCAGCCTTACACATTCTTTTCAAATAAGTGTTTTCTTAGTTGTTTTGGTTTTGTTTTAAAACAGCAGGGCCAGCATTTTCAGGTTATCCTAGTCTGAAGGTGTAATCCAGGCAGTACTGGATGAGTAACACCAGCAGAGCTGCCAGTCCTGTTACAGAACAGGAAGGGGTTCCACAGAAACTGCACAGGCTAAACGCTAATGATGCAGGATAAATAAATAGGGGACAGGGCTGAGACAGGAGCAAGGAGACCCTCCTGCTGCCTAACAGCAGCGCTCCTCAGTGCCGGAAGAAAGTTTCTGGCCTTCCTTCCCTTGCGCATCGTCTTACCTCATAGGAGAGCAATTCCTGAAGGCTGAGCTGTGCAGGAGCAACATCCTGAGCAGCTCTGCTAACAGATAATGCTTTCTAAAGGATTGCATTTGCCAGGACTGGCACCGAGAACAGAGCAAGCTTTGTGCGTGTGCAGGGAGAAAGCCTTTTCTTTTTAAACAGCAAAGAAAGGGGTGCCTGAGTGTTCCAGAAAGAAACAGTATCAGAGACTTAGTGCAATGACACACGTGAGCAGATGCGACTTGAGCCAGCAGTGACTTTGAGCCAGAGCTGCCAGGAGCTGTGAGCACTATGGGGGGAGCCTCGGCCCTGGCCCGGGGATGCCGCGGGAGCGGGGCTGGGGTTCTAGACCAGCCGAGGTTTACGAGGTGCCATGCAGCCGGGGCAGCGGCACGCTTGGGGTATGGTACTGATTCAGGGAGGGGTTTCATTCTGTGGTGGGGCTCTTCCCTCCCCCAGTGCAGCACCTTCCCTTTCTATCACAAGCTGGCTGATTTTTTTTTGAAGGAGGCAAGTTGTCTTTTGTAGTTTTCACTAAATAAAATAGAAGTTTGGTCTGCACGTTCTTAGTGTGCTCCTTGAAGAGTCCGGCCACAAGCCCACAAAGGTCCCTGCAGGAAGGTGGGGTCTGGTTCTGCTTTTCCTCCCAGCCCTTTGCCCCATCTCAGGCATCTTCACCAGCTGCGTTAACCAGTGGAAATGTGAGCAGAAACATTCTACACCTGGTAATTAACATGCGCTAACTTTGTACCACAACCACCGTAACCTCATGGTTTTCCCCCAGCTTTGAGCCCAGGTACATACTTTCTTACACGTAAGGTGGATGGCACATTAAAAACCATGAACAAACCTGCTTTTCAAAACCTCTGCACAGCTATATGACCAACATTCAAAAGTATACATTAATAAGGGGTTCATTCTAAAAGACAAAGTCAGTATGAAAGGCCCATCAGGGTCCTGCGTTCCCAGTCGAGGTGCAAGATGCCATGCTGGGATGGAACTGGAGCCTGCCTGCTCTCCCAGGATCTGCTGCCTCCCTCCGGCAGCGCGGGTCCCTTCGGCACACTGATGCCAGCGTGGAGTCACAACAAGGGAACACACGCTCGTGGCTTGGCCTCGGCAGGTTAAAAGTGCCGCTTACCTTTGCGTTCCCATCATTACGAACAGCGCTTCCTGCCCCAAAGAACAAGCTGCAAACTTCAGGAAGAAGCTGCTGTTGCAATAGGATCATTCTCATTAGGAAAAGAGCATTTTTGATAGCGAGAGCTGCACAAATTCCCTTCTCGCTGGCAGAACAGAGTCTGAGGCTGTTCATGTCCTTCCTGCACTGCCTGGATGAGTAACGAGTGCCAAGAGCCGCCGGCGCACACCCAGGCGGCGGCAGTACCGGCAGCAACCGCTCTGCAAGAGTTTCGGCAATGACGACTCTCACGTCTGTGCCTGCTCAGATTGTGCAGAGCCCGCGTGCTACAGACACGAGTTTATTCTCCCTGTAGCTAAACTCACTGCTGTGGATCCTGTAACCATTTTGCTACACACCGGTTACTGGAGAGAAGGTACCAGGTTCAGCTGGCACAGCGAGTGCTGGCACAGATTTGATGTATTCAGGGCTACTTTTGTGAGGATTGCTGTTTTGGGGAATATTTGGCCCGTGTAAAACTCCAGAGAACATTTACAGAGTATTTTCAAAGAGCTCTTACAGTGTCTCATCTTGACCTGGCAAGGAAGAGGAAGGCTGCTTCCTCCCTCTCTGGGCAGGGGCACAGCTCCCGTCCCGGGCTCTGGCCCTCGGCAGAGCAGCGAGGGTGGGTTTGTGCCTGCGGAGCAGGATGCGTCCCGCTGCGGGGCCTTGGCCAGGTGAGGCACAACCCTCAACCCGGGCGCTCCCGCTGCTGCCTTCCTTCAGACCAGGCTTCCTGAAGTCCCCACCGCCTCGTAAAGCTGCAGTTACACCTGAGGTCCCTAAATCCATCCACAGAATTAGTTTGTCCTTCACGAAGTTTCCTTGCTGCACACAGATGCTCAGATTCTGAATCGGAGCCAAAACGTAAACCAAACATTGAATCACCTACAGAGACAGTGAAGCAATTCAGAGCCACCCCCCGCCGCTGCCACCTCGCCCGTTCATCAGCCACCACCGAGAGGAAACGCGCCAACAGCTACAGCAAGTCGCCCAGGAACCGCTGCGTGCAAGGACGAAGCCGCCTTGCTGCAGGGCAACGTTCGCTGGAGGGTTTGGGATCATAGCCCTGACTCGGTATCACTGCCTACGGTGGGCGATGACCTAGAAGAAGAGTTCATTTACACGGCTGCAGAAATAAAGAAATAAAATTAAAGAAATAAACTTCTGTGGTCAGAGAATTGATCAAGATACGAGAAAACAGTAGAGGGAAGAGTAATACAGTAGTTGTTTCACCGTGCTACGGGTTTCTGACAAAATTTGCTGATGTGTGAAAGAAAGGCACAGAAGCGATAAACAGCCCGAGCACCGGGACGGCAGAGAGATCTTTCAGAGCAGCCCGCAGGGTGTCACCGAGAGCGAGTGCTTTCTGACGCCTACAGAGCCTTTTCTGTGTTTATTCCGTTGGGCTTCCTTTCCATCGCATTGGTGGGGTTGCCTCTGCTGGGTTTTGTTGTTTTTGTTGTTGTTTTGGGGTTTGGGGGGTGGTGTGGTGGTTTTTTCCTAATTGGCTTTACTATTTTAAATTCAATTTGAACAGTACTTACAGTTTGATTCTTTCAGAATGCAGAAAAGTACACTTAGAGCAAGTGATGTATTAACTCCTGGCAGGTCTCAGCAGCTCCCCCTCATTCTTCCTCAGCAAGACGTGCAACTTGAACCCCACTGGTGACCAAACTACGGTCACGGCAAACAGAACTTAATGAAATCTTCTGAGAAATTTGGAAAAAAATTGAAGAAAGCTTTTATTCCCAATTTACCTATCCAGATGGGAATCTAACTCGACAATAGCTCCAAACCGGATAGAAGCTTTGCCAAAGGAATTAGATTGGTTTGCCTCAAAGAGAACACAGACAAGTTTAACAGAGCGATCAAAGCAGCAGCAAAGGGTTTGTCATTGCTCAGCACCGCTGCCCCAGCTTCCCTCCTGTGCGGTGCAGGGCAGACAGACGTGAGGACAGGCAGAGCCACCCTAAGCAACTTCCAGCTCTGACTCCACGGCCACCGAGAGGTGGCCCGGTCAGACCCTGGCTGCTTCTCGCCCCGTCCCTCCTCCTCTGCAGCACCGGTGCCTCGTCCCTGCCCGCTGCGGCAGCGGGCACGGGCAGGGATGAGCCACGTGGGATGAACACGCTTGTCACGGGGTTTAGATCCCACTGCCTGCAAGTGGCAGGAGTCTCCAGAGCTTCCCTGCATGCCCAGTTTGGTTATTTTCAGGCCACCTACCTGTTACCTGCTGAGATTTATTTCCACCTTCTAAGTTATGCCAAGGGCTTCCAGAGATTTCGGTGTCATGTACAACGCGCCCCGGGGACAGAAGCTCAGTGCCTGCGGCAGTCAGTGCCTCTACGCCATCCTCTCCACCTCAACAAGCTCCTGGGTGGGGATGGAGACCCAGCTCACGCAGTGGGACCCTCGCTGCGCTCCTGCCCCCCGCCCCGCAGTTCACAGCCAGGTCTCATCCTGCTCCGGTCACGCCACCCAGCACAAGGGAGGGGCTCGGGGGTGCAAGATTCCTTCGAAGCTCCTGCCAAGGGCTGAGCTTTCTGCTGGTCCTACACCCCAGCCCCGTGGCAGGACGCACCACGGCACCAGGACAAGCAGCGGCTTGGAGAAGGGGCGGGACGGGGGGGTTCTGCTGGGGACACACAGGGGACAGCACACGTTAAACACAGACATACGGGGTAGGGTTAACTGGGGGAACCTGGAGTAATAGCGAGGGCTGTGAATTTGGACACAGCGCTGCGTTGTTCCGGTGAATGTCACCTAGTGTACAAAACATGGTTTTAACAGATGTTTGTTAAACAAATCAGTTTTGTTTTTATTAAACCCAGCTTTGGTACAAGCAGGTCATTCCTGAGATTCGTTTACAAGGTTGTTTTAAAACAAAGATCAAGTGAGGCCTCTCGCTGTTCCTGTGTGAAGTTAGACTGGGGCACAGACATCACACTTGGTTTTGGTTTTTGGGGTTTTTTAGGGTTTGGTTTTGTTTTTCCTTTAAACAAGTCTTTATGTAAGGGGAAATCAGTCCGTTAAACACAGAACTCACAACCAGGAACGCCAAGTCTCCAGCTTTAAACCGTTTCCCCTCAGTTAACGGGTAAGGTGGAGTTGTCCTTTAAACGGTTCCCTTCTCGGCCGTGCAGCCCGGAGCCCGCGCTGGCCAGGCAGCGTCACCGTCCCGAAGCCACGAGCGGGGAGGGGGGCAAGTTGTGAGGCAGCGTGTGCAGCCCGAGGGAAACTAAACAAACGGAGCGGGGGGGGGATTTTTGTTATAAAACCCGTAAGTCTACAGGAAAAAGCTACACGGAAGAGTTATTGCTAAGAAACGCGAGAATCCAGCTGGAAGGTTAGGGTCGTTAGGAGGTTCCCCCGTTACACCCCAAAGCCAGACCGAGGAGGGGACACACGGAAACCCCAGGACAGCGGCAGCTCAAGCAGCAAGCCGAAATCTCGCCTGGGGCTAACCCAGCTTTGGGCCTTGTCTCTGGCAGCTGGGTCGGTGTTAGCTGTTCCTACGGGCCCTTGCCCAGAGATTAGCGTTTTGGGTTTAGTGCAAGCCATGCAGCAGCCTTCATTAGCAATTTATCTTTTGACAAGTATTTTAGATTTCAATTTTATCAAGAAACCTGATCAAGCAAACTTTTCCCAATCAAAAGATACGGTGCATCTTAGTCCTTGCTATATAATCTCTTCTGTGCAATATATTGCAAGCTTAAAGGTGAAAGCACCAATTAATTTCTTCTGCATGAGATGTTTTGGCCTTAATAAATCTTCTAATTAACATGTCTTCCTGATGTTATGGAGCACGCACTGGGAAGACTAAAAAAGCTACAGAAAGAACAAAAGAGAATCAGTATTTAAGTTTCAGTTATTTACATTAAAGACAGCATGAAAGGTCAAAACACAAATCTAACGTATGCCGCCTGATAGCGAGCGGGGCTGGGTGCACAGGAGACATTTGAATTTAAGCCATCGTAACTTGGAGAAGCTCTCATGGCTGCCAAGTTCTCGTTTGGAACTGGTGATCAGAGGATTGATTTCAAATTTTAATGAGGAAAGGGAAGGACTGCTGACAGGGAACATCTGAGAAGTCACGTGCTGCGGAGGTGCAGGATGGGGAGGCACGGAGCCGTCTCCATCCCGGCCAGGACCGCCGGTGCCACCGAGCAGCCCGGGCCGGTGGGTTGCTCTGTCCTTGCCTCGCAGGTTACGTCCCTCAGAGCAGCGCAGCTCTCCCCATGGAGCAGCCCAGGACAGGGAGACGAGCCTGGTTTGGGGTGTCTCCTGCACCAGTGTGTCCTAGGGCCACGGTCACCAGGCTCCAGCTCCAGGACTGCAGCACACGGACGTACCCACCCCACTGTCGAACTGCTTGTGTAACAACACCCCGCGTTCCTCGTTCTCTTGCAAGCATCTCTAGGAGCTTTGCACAAATCTCAACCAATGATTTTAATACCACTCCTGTGGAAAAACACTTGCCAGTGTACATCATCCTGAATCACCAGGTGGCCCATCTTTAAAGTGACCGGCCACTCCACCACCTCAGTTTCCCAGTTAATTCTTATGTACCTGAATGCACTTTCTCTTCTCTGGCCTCCTAAAAGATTTGGTTTTAAAACGTACTGGGATGGAAAAGGTTGTAAAACATTTCACACAAACCACCTGGTACCAACTGCAAAGTCCCCACTAAGGCTCATCCTTCACAAATTAAACAGGCTCAAGCGCCACGACTCAAACCCAGCGCAGGCTCAGACTTTCACCCGCACTCTTCGTCGGTGATGGCTACAGACAACGTCCCACCAGCTCCAACCACCGCTGCTGGTCAGCTCTGCGGGTGGACGGACAGTGTCCATACAGCACGATGCCACAGCCAGGGTCCCCATCCCGCCCTTGTGAGACGGTGCGATGCGAACAAGAGCACCTAAGATGACCAGAACGGCCCACGGCCTTTTAAGCAAGCTGCGTATGGAATGCAAAAAGCAGATATCTCCGGCACAAGCCAACTCCTGCAGCAATAGCACAGTCCGTCTGCGCGTTTCTAAAAAGATTTCAGAAGCAGCCAGCGTCACCGACTTGGTTTTGTTCTTGGAGCTGGGGCTGCAGAAAAAGCCCCACTTCAGCAAACACCGTGCATCAGCCAAACTCCACTCCTTGGTTTTGTCTTAAGTGCAGCTTTGATCTCGGTCCAATACCAAATAAACCGCAGAGGCGCCCGAAGTGAGCTGAACATAAGGTCATACGTAGCAATGGCCGCAGAACAGACACCAAGAACAGGCCTTCAGGGAAACCTTCAGCAGGAGCTCTTTGGAAAAGTCACCCCAAACTAACGCTGTGCTATTTTTTAGCTTTGATCTAAGTGTACAATGTGCTTCTCCAGAATAAGCTGTGGAAGTACCATCAGGAAACTCTCACCCTCCATCTCTGCTCCCTTTTCATCCTGCCCTTAAATCGCCTCTTTGGGCATCATTACGTCAGCGAACCTGCAGGTAACGCTACCCCTCAGCCACCAGATCCCACAAAGCAGAAGTACAAACAAGCTTAACGGCCGCTTCTGCACAAAAAAGGATGGATTTGAATTAACACTTTAGAATTTCTCCCCAGATTACAAATGAGGTGCTTTTCAGCATACTGCACAATTAGCTAATTGTGAATTAATTAGCTAATTTTATCTTTGAATGTTCCTAATGGTCATAAGATGTCCTGTGACTGGTAAGCTCCCGGCCATTACACATAATTATTTCAACAGAGATCCACTAGATAACACAGAAAATCCACTGCTAAATAAATGACACCACAAAAACTCAAAATACACGTGAGATTTAATAAAAGAAACAAAAAAGTACAAAGTGAGTGGAAAGAACTGAAAGTCAAAAAAACTGAACGCCCAAGACATTTGGAATGATGAAGCGAAGGGATGCAGCACGGCCCGGGGGATGCTGCCCGCCCCAGGCAGGTCCCCGAGGTCCCCGTGCTCTGGGCCAACCACCCATCTCCCCCGGGCAGCACCCACCACCGCCAGACGTGAAGCCGACACAGCTCAGAGCCCCACAAAACACATTTTAAATTAGAAAGCAGACAACGTACATGATGGTAAATGTGTAAGTGATTAAAAAACAATGGATAGTTTTCCCCATTAATACCAACCTTTTACGGATAAATGTATAAAACAGCTGAAAGATGTGTAACTTCAGTTATTTCTGAAGGGTTTTTCTTTCACTTCTAGCCTACAAGATGTAAATCTTCGGACTGGAGCGAGATTAGCATCACTGTGCATTTGTAACTTGTTAAATAAAAACACAACACAGAACTACCCTATATACCACATACTTAAATCTTGTCTCAGCCAAAAGGAAAAATCAAGTACTAGAGAAAAAAAAAATAATGACAGAGTCCAATTGGGGAGATTATGATGTTGACTGCTCTAAAGAACAACTATGAGGAAAAGGTACGTCCATCACAACGTAAAGTCAACGTATATATAATCATCATCATCAAAATATTGTTACATACATTCTGAATGTCTTCATCAGAAAAAGCTGGAAATTTCTCCACAATGCCCATGGATTTGAAGGTTTTTACTCTTTCATTGTTGTCATCGTTATTTGTAACTACCTGTTATTATAGGAAAAAAGAATTGATCTCTGGGGAGCCAGGGCAGATGGAAATCATTTGCATAGATCTTGCCGGCTGCGGCACGAGCGGGAAAAAACTCTCGACTGAAACGCGATGGCGAGGCAGCAGCGTGCATAGCCACTATCAGCAGTTCTTGCTTTATCCCAGCCTTCGTAACGCTGGCCTTGAGAAGCAAAACAACGAACCAAATAGCACTACTTACTCCTGCAATTAGTGCACCGGAGTTTCTCGCATGAGCAAAAAAATCAAAGTCCTGCCCCTAATTTGCTACATGACTGGGCTGTAGCCAGTGGTGAGCTGAAATTGTCTTCTTGCATGTAACAATAGGTTGGGTTCCTTGTGTGTTTCTCTGAAAAAACCCACACACGAGCCCTTCTAACATTTGACAGTTACCCATTAAAATACATCTAACCTGGAGGCACAGCCTTAAAAATTAAATGTTCAACTTTCAGCAGAGGCCTAACAAGTGCACACAATTTTGACTCTGAAAAGTGACCTGTTCTAAAAGGTACCTGTGAGATCTTCGCGAGGTTCGTTCTCACACGCATCAACTAACACTGACATGATTTTCCACATATCTGTATAAAATGCCAATGTCCATATGAAAACAGTTTAACACCTGAGCATGTATTTAGAAGAAAAAAAATAAAGAGGAAAAAATCTGTTTTAATGGGATAAGGGAGTTCAAGAACCTCATTTTACAATCCAGCAAAAGGCTACCCTCAGACAGACCTGTAACAGCTCAGATGCGAGGCTGTGCGCCTCATCTGCAAGTCAAATAAGGAATTTGCTGACAGCTTAGCTTAAAGAGAAGTCTTTAAGGAAAAAAAAAAAATATATCAGAGAAGTCCTGAAACATTAATAACTAAAAAATGCACACATTCACAACTAACACTTAGCCAGCCAGTGTTTTAATAAACTCTAAAGACACTGTGTGGGGGTTAATATAAAATATTTGCTTTCTTTTAGCCTATTATCTGATGGATAGAATTGGGTCCAACTCTTTTTCCATGACAACATAGCTAGTAAGTCTCTATTCAGTTATTGTCCTGCCTTATCACACAGTGGTTTGAGTGGAAAAAAAGAATATTGATCCTAATTATTTCCCCAAGCTCGGTTGCCCAGGAAAACAAAGCTGTGATTTCTAGGCATTCGGAGCGTAAAAGGAAGCACCTTGTAAGAGGAATAGAGCCTATCGGCATAAATACGATGCATAGCTCAAGATCAGGGGATTCTCCTTTTTAGGCACATAATAAGTTTAAGGTTAAAGAGTAAAAGTAAAGATGACCACTTAAATAGTTTTTCCACAACAGTAAAATACACTGGTAAATGACAAGTGAAAAGTTACACAAATCCTGTAGTTCCACATTATACAACAAACTCTTATGAAAAATCTTTCTATATAAATGTTCTACTTTAGCAGTAAAGAAAATTCAAAACATTGTCCCATGAATTTTATTAACCACTCTCTCTCTCTCTTTTTATATATATATATATATATATATTATAAATGATGTAGAAAGTGTTTAGAGTAATTCAGGATTAAAATATATAATTACTGGAATGAGGGTTACTCAGACTAAACTTCCCAGGGCAGAAAGTCTAAGCATTGTGTTTTTCTACCCATTCTAAAAACTTATTCAAATTGAGACTTTTGTTAGAAAAATAAAAGTTTCGGCATTCTTCATACCACTCCTCACATTTATGCATGTACAGGGGAAGGTAGATGAGCCAATTTAAAAAAAAAAAAGTCTAGAAAGCAAGTATTTAGCTGGTGAGTAAGGTGAGTTCAGACAAACAGTTATGGTCACTTTATACATGGCTGTCAATCGCTGGGTTTAAACAAAACATCTTACTTTAGGGATTAGTTGACCTTGTTTAACAAAATGTACATGGTAAGGTGACTTCCTTAAAACCTCCTGATAAATTCTGTACAGATAACAGCGAGTCGTTACACTGCAACCACCGAAGATGCTCATTTTCTCTTTCACTTTGGTCCACTCACACAATGTTATGAGAAGGGTCACAGGGTGGGAAACTCAAGCAACTTAACACACGAAAGCACCAAGTCCACTCTGGGCCTGAAAGTCTGTGTGTGATTAACTGAAAGAAACAAAACATAAAAAAAAGCATGAATTAAATTTATGAAAATTAAACAAAAGCAAAGTGTAGCGAAATATGTTAAAAAACAAAAAGAGGAAGAAAAGGACAAACACATCTCACAGGTGAGAGCCACCCCGGCACGCTGAGCCCCTCGCCACAGAGCACGACCTGCTCGGCTGCCGCAAGCGCAAAAGAATCTCTGCACAAACACTTCCCCCCCGCCAACACCTGCAATAAGTTTTTACTTATTAAAGCTAAAAACGCTGTGTGGAAGTGGAAGACGATAAAAGGTTCAACTAGCTCTCCTAAAAATTGAAACCAAGAAAAAACACCCCTCCCCAAGCTCACGGTACATCCCCCAGCTCCTGCAAGGTCCCAACGCCTCGCCCAGAAACAAACCCAGGACGTGCCTCCACTCGCATCCCCGTGCCCTGGGACCGCGGGGGCTGTCCCGGCACCGATGCTCCCTGCATCCCGCTTCCCTCGCGCCACCTTGGCTGGGCACCTGCCCCCACGCAAGCCGAGCGTGAGCCCCCGGCTAACATTGCACCCAGCTCCTCGTTTACCAAAGCCAGGGGCTCAGCCTGAGCCGCTGCTCCCGGGGGAGGACACTGCCTGCTACCAGCCCCCAGATCCCAGCCGCCTGGAAAGATCTCGGTAAGAAAGCCGGCAAAGACATTCCTGCTGCTTGTTGGGGATACACAGAGCCAGTTAATGCCTGCATGGTCTGTGGGGTCAGCACCAACCCGACCGCCTGGGATGCGGCGGTGGGATGTGCGCCCCGACACACGGGTTTCACAAGACCCCCGGCTCCTTCTGAGGCCACCCAGACGAAGAGGGGGTCTGGGAATACAGGTCACTGGCAGGGCCAGGGGAATCACCTTCCTTTGAATTTATTACAAATTTCATTATCATGCTTGAGCAGAAACCCCCAAATACCACATTTTGAACTAGCTCACAGGTTTGGGGGGGAAAAAAAAAAAAATAAAAAAACCCCAAACCCCAATCCAAAGCCACTTCCTCTTCCTAATTTATTAATTCTATTCCCGGTGACAGCGCACCTCCTCTAGCCATGCTCGGGACCTGAAGAGAGCCCGCCCTGGCCCCAGCACCGTGCGGGAGTCCCCAGCACCGTGCGGGAGTCCCCAGCACCGTGCGGGAGTCCCCAGCACCGTGCGGGAGTCCCCAGCACGCAGAGCAGACTCTGTGGGTGCCCCTCAGCCCTTCGCACGCCTCCCGAGCTGCCTTCTCCCAGCCCCGCTTCTGACCGCAGACGGTTTCTAATCACCACCCAGAAGAGGAAGGGCGTCCGGACTCACATCTGCAGGTGGGCTAAAACCAGCAAAGCGCAGGAAACCTATTTCTCTCTCAGACAGACGGAGCAGAGGGGAAGCTGCAGCGTTTCCGCCTGGCCAGCGCACAGAGTACGTCGCCGTCGGAGCATCCCAGCCACCGGCATCGCTCACGCCAATTAACAGCGTGCAGCTCAGTGTGCTCACCTTCTTCAAAGCAGACCTGGGCCCCAGGCTGCCCCACTATCCAGCCCCTAATTCATGCGTGAGTTTAGCCGGAGTAAACTATTTTCAGCAAAATATTTTACAAACCATTTTGGACTCTGTGTGTGAGGTGGGACATGCCCGGAGCATGCCGAGAGGCGTGCAGTAGAATGCGCTTTGGTTTCATTTTCACACCAACGCATTTACATTCCAGGGAAATACGTTAAATAATACACACTTCCATAGGAAGGAACAAATTACTAGCGTGTGAGTACACAGAATGAGCTTCTTCATTGCTGCGGTTCACAGCAGAGAAATGACAGCACAAGATCTCATCAGCAACGTGAAGCCGAATGTCGTGCTGCCAAGAGCAAACTCGGATGTTGCTACTCTTGAAGTTCTTTTTTATTTTGCATCATTAAAAGGCTCAGAAGGCATTGCCACCAGCCTGCTCTGGATTTGACAGAATGCACTTCAGACTCTTAAGCTCCCTTCACGCAAGGTGAAGTACAAAAGTGCTGGAATAACAGAATTACCAGCTTCTACGATGGCGCTTCCCATTTTGCTCCCTATAGCCAGTGCTCCTTGAAGACTGGCTTGAATGGAGCAGGATCACCCCCATACACCTCTTCTTTTTAACCCGTTTGCCCCATTTCTGCTCTATCATTACACAACCAGGCAGCTGAAAGAGCATTATTTATACACCATCGCTCCACACTCTTGCTGGCTTCAGCAACGTCAATTAACTTGCAGCAAGCTAAGAATTCTGCCTTTAGGGGAAAAGAGCTCTCTCGTAATCAGAACTGTGTCTTGGAGCCCTAATGAATTTCCAATGCATCTTCACTCTAAGCTCTGCCTTGAAAAATACAGTAAGCGCACTCTCCAAGGAGAGCCCCAAGCCCACAGATCACAGTGAGGTAGAGCATGACAGGGGACCTCCTCTGCAAGACATTATGACTGTGTCAAGATCGGCCCCACTCCTCTCACTGGGGAGAGGACGCAGCTTATTTCCAGTCACCTTCCCGTCTGTCTCCAGGAGCAGACGGCTCACGGGATCACTTGAGGCAAGGGCAAACCCTGCAGGACTCGCAGCCTTCAGACAACGGCCTCGAACTGTGGATCCCTCCCACCTGCCGCTTCCCCAGGGCTTTAGGCAAAGAGTTCAGAAGGGCAGGAATTAGGATTCCAAAATCCCCTTTTCCATTTGCCCTCCAAGCAACTGCACAAACATTAAAGCATCTAAGCAGACACCCAGCTTCCCGGTGGCAGAGGAGAACAAGACTCGAGCCCAGTCACTTACTTTTTCTTGTCTTTGTCCTTCTTCAGCGGCTGCTGTGAGGTAGCCTGCAAGGATTGGGACTGCAAGGTTTCCACCGCTACTTTCCGCCTGTTGAAGGCGTTCATCTCTTCCTCCAGCTCCCTCCTCTTCTCCTCCACCTTCCTTTTCTCTTCCTGGTGTATCCTTTTTAAGTGCTCAAATTTCTCATGCAGCTGGGAGGAGACAGACCCTCTGAGCATCGCATCCGGCACAGCGCCAGGCTGCGCTCCCTCTGCCCCACTCCCCCCGGAGCCGCACAAATCCCCACCACCCTACAGAGACCGAGCATCTGGCAGGGTACGGCAGTGCCCCTGCAGCGCGCAAGCCCCTCGGCAGAGCTGACCTCTGGGCAGTCACAGCCTCTTCACCAAAAGCAGGGGAGACAATAAATTCAGCTCTGCCTGACACCACGTATCAAACCAGGAGAAAGCGTGAGCCCTGGATACGTGCCCTGAGGGTCTCAGCTCAGTCTGCAGCCTTGTAAAGGGGGTTGTGGGCATCGTGGACTCTTGTTCCTCACTAGCTTTGAGGATGGTCCATTTATTTCCTCCCCAGTCACGGCAGCTGCCCGTGGCCTCACACCAGTGACCTGGGGGACTCCAGCCCAGCTGCCCCCTTCGCTCTGCTGTCCAGCGAGCCTCCGGGGTGAAGTCTACCTGGGGCGGACGCTCACCAAAACATCCTGCGTTGCCCTTCACTCACCAAGCAGCAGCCGAGTCTCCTACGCGCTGCACAGGACAGGCAAGACTGTTGTTTGTGAGGCACCTAAACCTGCCATACTGTTTTAAAAACATTACCCAGTTCCTCTGAGTGGAGGAAGGTGTGTGTGTCTGTGTGCACACGTGTGTGTGCTTTGGCTGGTGAGGTCTGCTTAAAAGCCGCATGTGCTTTCCAGGATTCACACGTTGCCCAGACCCAGATCCTATGCTGGCTGTATTTTGGGCTCCTCTCACAGGTTTCTGGCACACCCACCTCTCTCTCCTTCTCCTTCAGCTCTGCCTCCGTCTCCTTGACTTTGTTAACAAACATTTGTCTCATTTCTTCCTCTTTCTTCTGGAGCTCACCCAAGAACTCTTTCCTCTTGGTCTCGTACGTTTCTTGGAGGCTGGGGAAGAAAGCAAACGAAATCCAGACTCTTAGGACACCAATGAGTTAGTGATGGGGAAACGCACGCCTGTGTGTTGCTGAAAGACAAACAGGCAGGGAAGGGAATGCCAAAGTCGGCTGCAAAGTTCAAACCCAGTGCTGATATTTTCCAGCCCACCATTGTGGATACCACCTCCACACCTCCCATTTTTTGGGGTGTCATTACCAAACTATTGCTCTAGACTGATGCCAGACATGAAGGCTGCTCACCTGAAGGGCTGGCTGTCTGGATCTGTGTCCTTGAACCCCATCTCTTCCAGTTTGCACCTCCGGTACAGCTCGTAGTGGCGGGTGTGAGTCTGCTCCCGAAGATCCTCCATGTTCACTCGAATCAGCATTTCCCGCAGTTTCACGAAGTCGCAGTGACTTTCATTCTCCACTGACGTAAGCAATGGGAGACGTCAGCAGACCGCAGGCATGGCAGGGCAGCCCAAACACCCACAGACATTCACTCCAGAGCCTCCCCTCCCAGGCGCCTCTACCTGTTGTCCCACACAGGACACAACACAGCCCCTTGGACGAGGATATTCCCATCGACCATTACTACCTGCTGATAGGAACGGGAATTCAAAGGAAAGATCGTCCAACCCACAAAAGGCTGCACAGGACGTTTCTGCACCATTTAGCACCTTCGTGCACACGCACTGGCAGGAGGGCAGAGCTGGAGAGGGTGCTGGTGTGCGCACGCACAAGGGAGGTTTGTGGCGGGCAGCTGGCTCCCAGCCCTTACCTTGCACCACTCCCCACGGGTACTGCCGAGCTCTCACCAGCTTGTTCCCGACTTTCACCTCCTCCGTGCTGCCGACCACAGCAAAGGGCAGATGAGCCTGAAACAGAGCCAAGGCCAGGGACTCAGGGCATGGGCTAACCCCGCAGAGATCCTCCTGACCAGTGGGTCCCCCTCACCCAGGCACAGGATCTACTTCAAAAAGTCCTTCCTCTGCAGCTAGCAGTCTCCAATACTCAGAGCAGCCTCTACTATGAGCTGGGATACTACAACAGAGAGCAGCGTAGGGCCGTAGCACAGCTTACTAGCAATGCTGGCTGCACTGAGCTAGACAGGGAAATATTGTAGGAACACCATGATCATTACTGAGCTCCCTCTGCCCGTGTATCAGGTTGTTCTTGCAGCTGTAGTCTCTCCGCACGCCAAGAGCGGGCACTCCCTGCCTTGCAGAAAGCACAAGCAAAGACATCCGTAAAGAAGCTTTGGCACAGCAGTTTGTGTGTGGGCACGGCAGGGGACACGTGCAGGATACAACATGTGCTCGTTGCTCGCCAAGTCTGCAAAGCATCGAGCGCAGTACAGAAACAGGGCACCGTCCTCAGGCACTGCAGGAGAGGAGCCACGGAGCAGGCGCTTCAGTAGGACAAGGTTGACAGAATCCTTCACATTTAAGAAGAAATGGATCCAGAGGTGTGGAATTGGTAGAGAAGTGGCCAAAAATATTTTTTTTTTTTTTCCTCCAATGCACACAGCTTACAATTATTTTAAAAAGAGTGCATCCTCCAAATTTTTCATGAATTCAGCAAAAAAGAACTAAAGAACTATTATAGTTAAAACACATATCTAGTTGAGCCAGGAATCAACTGTCTACTGAAATAAAAAAAAAAAGAAAGCAGGGAAGACAAAGCATTTAATCAGAGACAGCTATGCAGGAAAGTGATGAAAAAGCTACTTTTTATTTAAAAGATTAACATGGAAACATTTCAGCTGTTTCTACTGCAATAGCTGCACTCTGATTTGGGAGACAGGAAACTTGGAAGTGTTTTGCATATGCTTCAGCCACATCTGAATTTGATCTTGGGATTTCAAAAAAGACAAAATAGAGTCTTTTTTATTTTAAATTGGGTTTTCTCTGCTTAGTCTCCTTAAGTCAGAAGGCTAATGTAAATCTTAACTGTAAAATTTGTATTCAAAGTTTCTCTCTCCTCAAATGAAAAGTAGCCTAAAAGCAGACAGAATGAATTTTGAAGAAAATATTTTTCAAAAATTCAATAAAACAAATTTTAGAACTGAGTTTCTCCAGAGAGCCCACAGATTAAATAAGAGCCACATTTTAATTAATTCTGTACGCAACAGCCTTAGGCGTCTGTCAGATCTACAGCTCAACTTTCAAACAGCTTTTAGCGTCTGGACAATCCGAATGAAATTTGCCCTTCAAGTGCGTTTTTGTGCAGCAGTTTAATTTGTCACAACTCTGGAGGCAATGCGATTGGCAGCGCTACTCACGTTCATCACAGAGTTGATCTCGGCAACTGCTTCGTCGTCTGTGGGGAACTGATAAATCTGCACGCCATTGCTGACCAGCTCGCTCATGATCTTTATCTTGAACTTGTGCAACTCGCTCTTGGAGATGGTGTCTGCTTTGGCAATAATCGGGATGATGTTCACCTACAGCAGATGGAAAGAAGGAAAAACAACTGGATGAGAATCAGTCAGGCAAAGCAGCTCTGTCGGGAGCATGGGTGCCCGCGGGGTGACCTGGGTCCTGCCCCGATGGCTGCTTTACATTTCATATAACCACAAAGGTGCTACGTTTTGCATGCGAGCTGCAGCACAAGCCCAGCTGAACGCTAGAGGGAAGAGTTTTCCAGGACTAATTTGGCTACAAGGCTTCTAGATAAACCGAAGACAAACATCCTGCAATAAATACACAACGAGCAGATCAAAGCCGCTGCTCTCACCTATGTATTTTGTTACACGCCTCGAGGGAGGCAGAGACAGCGTAACTGTCACGTCTTGAGTTATCACCTGTCCGCTTCTGGCTGTGCTGACAGGCCGTTTCAGAAGACAAGCGCAAGGATGAAACACTGCAGCAAGCTGCTGCGAAGCCTCCCCAAGCTGAAACAGAAGGAGCAGGGACTGCTCAGACACTTTTGCAGCAGCTGCGGATCCTTTCTGAGGACTCCCTGAGCCTCTCCGAAAGGATCACAACTCGGGCGTGCCGTGCGGATTACATGGACCGCCTGGGAAAGGTGCAGGGTGCCGCACAGCGGATCAGAGATTTGTTTTCATCCTCTTTTTGCTCAGCTTTGCTTCCATATCAGCAGTCACCGACCACAACACACCGTGCAGCTTCACCAGCCCCCCCTGTGCCCAGCACCCACGAAGATCTAAAGCCAGTGAGGGCCACATCCCCCATCCTTCAGGAGGGATGTGGTTCGCTATGACCCCGTGCTCAGGAGAGCTACAGCAGGGCAGGATCTGTCACAGGAACCTCTATTAGATAACGCTGCTCTACCCAGAAAAGCCAAGTGCAATACTGCAAACCACTGCTTAAACAAACGACAACAACACTCGTCTGTCTGAACAGCAGCCAAATTCACAGCAGTAAAACACAAGAATTCAGACAAATGAGGGGAAAGTCTGATTTACCATCTAACATTTCCCAACAGCTTTCTGTCCTACAGAGCAGAAATTCATAGCAGCCATTTGGTCTCCAATGGGTGCCCATTAAAATAAATGACCTTGCTTTCCCAGCTCAAGTTCTCTTTGTAGCTCAACGTTTTTTCCATACTTCTTGTTTTTCCTGCCCCCTCTGGTTTAGCACTCACTAAATACAAGAGGATTTACTCACTCCAAAAGAAAATCATCTTAATTTGCTCATTGCAAATTTATCTCAGAGGATAAATTCCTTCTTTTTCTCAGCCACTGATGTGGCCTCTTTTACCAAGGACCACAAACCCGTACAGAACAAGGTCTGCTGCTCACTCCACTCCTCAGCAGGTCAATGTCCTCATTACAAAGATAAAAAGGGCCATGACCACAGCTGGGTGCCTCGCTGACCTGCTAAGAGCAGGATCCGCCATCTCCCTCAGAAAAAGGGTGAGCTCAGGGCTCAAGTACCCCCCCCCAGGAGTGGTATCTGTGAGGGGAAGGCACTGCCAGGGAGCTGCTGTGTGCAGCAGCACACCAACAAACCAGCAAAAGAGGTGATTTTAGTCCATTTTCAGTTGGCCTAAGCAATTCTCCCCTCTTCTTCCAAGGAGGTGCAGAGCCTGGAGCTTGGCACGGCTTTCCCAGCAGCCGAAGACAGGCTCTGTGGTCACAGCTGCTGCCCCGGCAGGACTCGGACAAGGTGCAAATCGAGGTTGGTTCAAGTCCCCTCCAACCAGGTTCCTCATGCTTTGAAAAGGCAACTCAGCCGGCACCTGCTGTCACAGAGGTCAACACCCAAAAGGGTTTTACAAGTTGTTGTATTTCCAGTAATCAATAGCCAACATCAATACCGTGAAGTCCTAGAAATGGCGTTTGGGTGTATCTCCCTCATTTCTCTTCTTCCCCTGTGAGTTCCTTAAGTTTTTTAAGTTATTACTGTTTTTATTATGATTTCATAATAAATTCAGACAAGGCAGTGAACTGGCATGCACACACATAGAATGCACCTCCTTCCCAAGTCATTCTGACCACAGAGTTATTTCTCATCTCCGAAAATAAAACTTACAAGAATGTGCTGAAAGAGGTCAACTGGTAGAAAATAATTTTGCTAACATAATAAGGTTTTGTGCATTTTCACCCTGTGAAATACAGCTGGATTTTTCCCCATCTCCAAAGTGTTCCTGAACACAAGTTCCAGTAAAGCCAACAGGCAAATCCTACCTCGAAAACCAAACAGCAGAGGCACAAACCGACCCGAAGCATCTCCACTGGCCAGTGACCCGCCCAGGATGCGTCAGCTCACGAAGGGCGAGCAATTAGCCACAGCTCGTAAACAGCACACGCTGACTGGAAACCAGCCAGGGACACCAAGCAGGCAGCCCCGGGATGCCCATGGCCGCACACAGCTCTGCCGGCACTGTCCGGGGCAGGGCTGCGCTTTAAATCGATAAATCTCCTTCTCATCTGATACAGATGCAATTTTATTTATTTTATTTATTTATCTCCTCCTTTCCCCAGGTTAAATCCAATGGAAAGCCAACCCCTGCCAGGTCATATGTGCTTCCCACCTCCCAGCCAGCCACATTTCATCTACCTAAAACCACTTCTGAAGATGCTTCTAGCTCTCTGGCTGTAATTAAATACCCCAGACAACAGCTGGCCATGAGCTCAGCCAAACAAGCACTGTATTACAGTACAAGGAAAGAGTTTGTTTACCAGACAGCTTTACCCAGAAGGGATTCTGTAAACTTTACGCTAAAAGCAAGATTCATTCTTGAAATTGTCGCACAGATTCAAAAGCCTGCC
Organism: Balearica regulorum gibbericeps; assembly: GCF_011004875.1. Classification (NCBI taxonomy): domain Eukaryota; kingdom Metazoa; phylum Chordata; class Aves; order Gruiformes; family Gruidae; genus Balearica; species Balearica regulorum. The sequence goes on from NC_046197.1 coordinate 19,995,651, forward strand.
CAACACCCGATGCCATGTCAACGGTGTGCTAAAGCGAAGGTGTAACTGAGCCAGGTTCCTACAAACCCCGTGTTAAACTAGTCTGAGAGCCTGAGCCAGCAGAGCACACAGCAAAGTGTCGCCTCCGGTACACCTCCTGTTTCCATGGGCTCCACTCTTCAACTGTAAAGTAGGGGCCACCAGCCACGTAAAGCCTTCCCAAGGGAAAGTCAGGTTCAGGTGTGCTTGCACGACTGTGGACGTGAGTCAGTGCACGTCACTCCTCTGCTTAGCTACGGTAACCACTCACTGTTACCAGTCTGGAGCGGACAGAAAGCTGCCTGGGGTTTGCTGACACCCCACTTCACCCTGCGCACGTGCCAGCCCCCGGGCACAAGTGGTTGACATGTACTAGAAAGGGGCACAGCACTGTCACACACAAATCTTTGAGGAGTGCCTGGAAAGCACCTTGATGTCCTGAGATGACACTGATGCAGAAATACAACATAAACTCCTGACACCCAGAAAATATCAATGGTCTCTACTTGCTTATTCATTTCCACGTGCATGCTTTGCAAAGCCACCACACGATGAAATCCAAGATATTCTCAGGCTGTGGTAGGAAGAAAGATGAGCGTAAAGGGATAAATAGTCCTCTCTGAAGTCATTTTAAGTGGAAGTTTAGAAGTATAAAAAGCTTGTGTGCACACGAAGTTCCCATCTCTGCACAAGTACAAAGGATTTATTTTGGTACTACTCAAGGACCACATTAAAGGCAGCCACGGGGAGATGTGAAAAGTAGGGAATGCAGAAGGAAGAGAAAAGCTTTGTGGGACCACCAGCGCCAAGGGGAATCGTGCAACAGCTTTCCTCCAAACATATTTCTGGGAACACGTAATGCTGGCACAGGCCCAAGAGACAAGAGTTTATTAAGGGAAAGTTTTCAGATTCCTGATGAAGGCAGTGTAACAGCCACCACGGTTACACCCCACTGCAATGGGAAGGCAGCGCCTGCTCTGGAGTGGGGCCAAGGAAAAGCAGACCAACAGCCCCGGGTGGCAAGGGCAAACAGCAGGGACCCGGCGAGGGGGAACTCTACCCACCAGGGAAGTCAGATAGACCTGCACCTGGACAACAGCCAGAGAAGAAAGCATTCCCTAAATGTAATCCAGGGCATCCTGGGGTACTGCAGGGTCCCAACTGCCTCACCTGCCCCTCTGCAGACTGATCAGCATCTGCCATCTGAAAGGAACCACCTTGCTGCTAAAATACTGCTCTGAAAAGACAGGAAATTCTTGCTAAGAAAAGAGATGCTGCTGACAGCAGTGACCTTTGATGCCTCCTGCAGCTCCCTGGAAGCCAGCTGGAACAACCAGAAGTGTGTCAGGAACCTTCTCCAAGCTGCAGGAATATCAGCGGTAGCCAGTTCAGTGACCCACCGCCCCCCGAGGCAGTAGCAGCTTACGCACAAAGCAGCAACCCCCCAGCTAGACCCTCTCATGACCCACTTTTAAGATTCCTATGACCTTGAGAGTTTCTCACCATATTTACATTTTCATCAGATATTGTGATTTGCTGTCTAGGTCATCTGGCACTACCAGCACCAACAGCTCACGTACTCCCTGTGTGCCGGCGTGCACAGCCAACGCTTCTCTTCAGCCCTTGCTTCCTCTGTACTGATCACACCTTAGGACATCTACAATTTTGGTTCCTCTCAGTCCCTCTGTTCCTGGTGACAGGTCAGGACAGCAGAGGTGGCCCCACAGTTTCCACAGTTCAACTGCAGGAGCTGGAACACATCCTTACCTGCACACCTGTAAAGAATTGCTAATAAAGATGCAGCTGATAGCTTTGATAAACACGAACTAATCTGGGTAAGATTCTTACAGCAATGGACACTCTAGACTTCACACAGCTAGCTGGAAAACAGGTTTTTCACCTGACTTTTTTCAGGAAAGCCAGTAAGAAAAAAAGCACAGGACCTAGCAACCCACCAGGGCAGGTGAAGTTCTACCAGAGTCCTAAATATGGCTCAGCTAATGTGCAGGAAGGACTCCAGCGCTTACACAGAAGGAACAAATCCTCCCACATGACAATCAATATTAACAGAAGCATCACCACTTCCAGAAAGAGGGACCATGGTCTCCAACCCCTTACCTTGCTATCCAGCTTCTTCATTGTCACCAGGTCTAAGGACTTGAGCGAGTGCCCGGTCGGGGTGATGAAGTACAGGCAGACGTGAATCCTCGTGTCATGGTAGTTGAAGAGAGATCGGCGGATTTTCAGCTCTTCTTGCAAATAATTTTCAAACTGCGTATCAATGTACTCAACTATTGGCCTGTAACTAAAACCATACCATTAGCAACCCAGATACTGGCGCTCAAAATTAAACAGTTTGAAGGCTTAAGGAGTTCTCCTCGACATAGCATGGTATCATTTAAAAAGTAGTTATAAGACTCAAACAATTTAGCCTTACAACAGGAAAAGCATGGCATTTACACACAGACCTTATAATCCAAAGGTTGCTGGAGTGTCCTGAGGCTGCACTGCAGTCTAAGGACAGTGAAGCACGGAAAGATGACTACTTCCAGAGATAAAACTTTGCCAAGATCTCGGGGCTGAGCCACCTGGCTGTAGCAATGCAACATGACCAAGGAGAGACCTTGGAGTCCCAGAAAGCCTTTACCTGGGGCTTGAGCAAGATGTCTGTGTAATTAAATGAGACAGGTCCAGAGACACCAATCACTGCCAGAACAGATAATTCCCAACCCTGCACTGAGGACAGCTCGTCAACTGCTCACACTCCTGGAGAACACCATTCTCTACTGGAAAGACCTCATATGACATCTCTTTTTGGGTCCTCACCCAACTCCCCCCTACACTCAGACCCCGAACCAGAGCCACTGCAGGGAGCTATTCCATTAACAGCAACACAGACACCTCTGCTGCAACACTGCAAGCAGGACTGCAGGCAGTTCACATCTAAACATCAGAGCCAAGCCCAGAAATGCCAAGCAGATGGCACGAGACCTGCCTTTCATCTTTATTTATCTGATCCCCAAATCCAACCGCATCCACAATCGTTAGCTTCAGGTGGACATTGCTCTCCTGCAGGTCGTAGGTCCGTGGCCGCAAGCGAACTGCGCTCTCATAGTGACTGGCTTCCTCGGTCTCAAACGTGGTATTGAAGAGGGTATTCATTAGTGTGGATTTCCCAATGCCAGTCTCACCTAGGAAGGAGAAATCATCAGTTCACTGCAGCATGAATTTGTCACAGGTACTTCAAAGAACAGTAAATACAGAGGAGAACTAAATTATACTGTGAAAGGTTACTACAAATTGCTTGTGGACAGACATATAATTGTCAGAAAGGTAACTGCATTCTTGAAGGCCACCAGTGCTTAATGCAAAGCTGACACAGAGCGCTTTGGTCTCATCTCCCCAGCGAGGGCCATACAGCACAGCGAAACACACTCTCTTCCCTTCCATGTGCCCTGACTTTGCTCGGGATCCTGCACCAGAGAAGCTAGGGAGAGTAAAGTTTTAGTAGTCTTTTGGGTCTTCAGATAAGAAGGAGTAAAACTCAGCTGCTCCCACTGACAAGGACTGTTCGGGTCAGTTGTTGGCTGTCCCAAACGCAGCGATAGCTCCAGGTAACACTGCAGGTCCGCACAAAGCAATGGGTGTTCAGTGTGCCACGGAGGGGACAGGGAAGTCTGACAGTGAGGTTTCTTCTCGCTCCTTCCTGTGAGATTCCCAACTTTAACAGACTTCTTTACTGCTTTCTCTCTTGGCTTTATCTAGCCATTAAAGTCTCTAGGGACCTCTCTTTTTTTTTTTTTTTTTTTGAGAGTGGAGACCCCTGTGAGGAGGGAATCTGGGTGCCTATTTCAATGCGGAGAAACAGGAAGGCAGCTCCAGACCTGCTAGGACTACTTGCCACCAGACTGAAAAACTCTTCACAGCAGAAAAGATGCTGGATGAAGGTTTCACGATTTCACTGTGCAGCTGAACTTTGGTCTGCCTGGAAGCCTTAAAGCACCTTGTCCCTCTTCCACAGCCTCAACCCTGTAGCACCACATGTCCCATTAATAACTCTGAGAGGACTAAAGCCCATTCTGCTGTAACCCTTTCCCCCTCCATCCACACAGCAGCTACACCAGAGTCAGCTCTGGGGCTCTTTTACTCTCCCCTCTGAAGAGCACCGCAAGCTCAGCACAAGGCACCCAGTGAGCTGCTGAGATCTGGCTTGGTACACGCAAACTGTCCAAGACGGTCCCGCTCTGCACAGACACATCACAGACAGCAAGTCTGTGCTTTGAGATGATGGGGCCACCTGTGCAATAGAATTGGCCAAACTGGAGGAAATAAGCAGCAAACTCTTCCGTCATATCAGACATGAGCTTCCACAGGCATCCAAACAATCTCAGCAAGACAGCAGCTGTCTGACAGAGCAAGAGGTGCTGCTCTGCCCTGAAGAGCTCCAGCTGCACAGGGAGATCTTGCAACCCAGCCTGGATGATGGCATTTGCAATGCAGCCAGTTTCATCTCATATTGCTCTTGATTTCTGGAGTTTCCCTTTAGTATTTCTGCTTCCTTAAAGGCTGCCCTTTTGCCCCATGATTCTTCATGCAGAGGAAGAGAACATGGAGTCAAGAGAGGATGGCAGAGAAACTTGGTATGGAGAGAATAGTTCTTGGAGAATCAATAGGGGTAAGATTAGGAGAATTTTCCCATCTGTAGCCCCCCTGTTCCAACAGCCATTGAAGGACACCTGGGATGCATCACAAACCAAGCTCCATCCCAGAATATTTGGCTCACAGGCTGTCTGTGAGCCAGAAAGGCTTTGAACTGCTGCTCCTGGTAACTAAATGAGACTCTGATATTTTCCAGATTGGCCTACAAGGGGCCCCATGTAAACTCCTCGCTCACGACACGCAGCCCTGTTGGCCAAGGGAGCGAAGAGAGGCAAAATCCAAGGACCTGGCCTTCTGCTCCCTGCTGACTTCCCAGGCAGTCCATCGTGCTGCACCTTGGCATAGACAGCCGCTGCTTCTACTGAGCACAGCCCCTCTCGCTGAACCCAGCCGCTGCCGAGGAGCACTACAGCGGACGCGCCGATGGGAGAGCAAGTTTCTGCTCGAGGGAGGTGCCGTGCCTGCTGCTGCCAAGGGGTTTGGGCTTTTTCCTTCTTCAAGCACAGCCATAAATACCACATGGTGCTCAGGATAGGGCAGAGGTACATGCTGCTTCCTACCAGCTGTGGTTAAGAGTTGTGCAAGGAAATAAAACCAGCCTGATGCTCTAGATTAATCTGAAAGTCATATGGACAACTTATTACTGATGCAAGCCACATTCTCCTGTTCAGTTGTGGGCACAGCTGGGAGCAGGAACTGGCAACCAGGGTTAAAGACTTTTTTCCTCTTGTTGGGAAACCCTCCCCCCAAAAAAAAACCAACCAAAAAAAACCCCAACCAACCAAAAAAAGCAGCAATTTTTTCCACTGTGTCACAAACGGTATGGCTGGATGAGAATGCAGGAGTATCCATTCAGGTGTCCCCAAGAACAACGCTAATTAAGAACATATTGTCCTCTGCTGCAATTACCCTTCTGCTAAGGAACAAGCCTATGAAGTTTGACTGATTTCAGCCATGCTTTTTACTTGTGGTTTGGATATGCACGAGTGCCTTAGGTATGGCACAAGAACCTTGTGCAAGTTGTGAGGGTTTCACTGCACAGTCTGTACAAAGCCATATTCTCTTTGGGCAGATTGAGGGCCAGGCAGGGAGCTGCTGTCTCTGGATGTATTTCTGCTGATCTAGCAGGTTACAGTACTTCAGACCTCACACACAGTACAAGAGCCAGCCAAAGTAAAAATAATGCTCGTCTCATCACTGGGAGGAATTGGTTTCTAGTACTCTAGCCAGCATCGCCTGCTAGATCGCATCAATACCAAAATTAAAACCCAAGAATACAATGAAGTTATTTTAAAGTCAGTCTCTCATGCCTGCTCACAATATTCAAGATAAATTCTTTACAATCAATAAAGACAGGAACACTCCCTCTCCCTTTCCTAGCACAGAGACAGCCATGCTTCAAGCCCTTTGACTCACCCTGGGAAAGCATCAGCCAGGCACAGCTCAGACACAAACCTCTTATCCCTAGCTTTGGGGTGCAGGCTCACACTCAGAAATGACTGAGTTATCACCAGCAGCTCTCAGGTAACACACGGTGCATCTGACTGCATCTACTTGGACACCGTCTTCACTGAGAAGCTGCTCATGCCAGCCACCCATTTGCAAATGGAAACATTAAACTTGCCACGACAGTCTTCCCTATTGCAAAGCTACTGCAGCGGAGGAGATGAGCGTCACCTCACTGATTACGGAAATTCTTCTGTTTGACGCACGAGGCTCAGGGACTTGGTCCTCCCTGCCGCTCGCTGCGGCTCCTGCATCGGTAGCTCAGCTCAATGCAGAGCTCGACAGCCCCACACCTGTTTCCTCCCCCACCAAAGGCAGAAAGTTGATATCTTAAAGCATTTTCCAAAAACTATTTCTAATTTTGGGTAATGAGTCTCCAACAGTCACTTGTGAAAGTCACAACTCAGAAGCATCAAACTCCAGAGACCTCAAGTTCGCTGAAATTAAACAACTTTTTTAAAAAGTTAGGCATTTCTGACTTGCTTAAAGTCACTGCCGAGGCCCATGGCGCAGCAGGACACACAATAAATAAATAAATCCTGGTCCCAACCTCACCGCGCCGCCAGCCCATGTCTGTTTGCAGAGGACTGTGCTCACCCACACAGAGGATGTTGAAGCTGAAGCCTTGTGTGACAGACTTGCTGACCAGCTGATCGGGGAGGCTGTCGAAGCCGACATGGCCCCCCAGGGAAAGGTTCCTCTTCTCTTCATTCTGGTAGGGAGAAGAAATCAGATTAGCAGAACTGCACAGAGATGGCAAATCAGAGACACAAGAGGAACCACCAAGCCCAAGAAATAACCATCCCGCCGGGCACTGCATAGCCACCGACACAAACCCTAATGCTGCCCACAAGAGCTTCTATTTTGGCACACGACAACTCAAACCCTCCGACAGCCACCATCAACAGAAAAGAGGTAGAAAACACTGATCTTCATGGGAAATTGGGAGAACTAAGCTACAAAGAAAAGAAAACACTAGCATGAGCTCCAACTACATGCAGCTGGGAGACATTAGCAAAAGAAAACCCACCACTGTGTGTTTTAGCACTCATTTTGCCTCATCTTTTTTTATTTTATTTTCTTAAACCCTCCAGCACTGAATTCAGCTAGACAGACTCTGCATTCCTCTCCTCCACAAGTACTTTTTTTTTTTTTCCCTTTGCTCTTGCCATAAGCAGTGTGGTTTTGTTCACTCACACATCCAGGGGTGCTGGTCGCACAGGCGGGGTGAGGAACCCTCTTGCTTTACCATCTGTGACCACACAGTTTTCCACCATTTCTCTGCTGTTCCTCTTCCTGCCTCCCCCATATGCACTTTGTTCTCCCTTCTGTCTCCTCCCTCCCCCAGAGGAAGACTATGCTGATCACCTGTAGGAAGCTTTGCTTCGAAAGCAAGACAATAAACATCTGAGGAAACAACAGGTCCATGCCCTGTGTTAGATAAAAAGGCAGCTCGGATCAGCTATAATTCCAGAACAGAGGATTTGACAGAAGGGTCATTTCTGTTTCTAGTGGTTAAGAACAGCAGAGTTTGGATTTGCACAGGTATTTCAACAGATGTTGCCACCTCTCTACACAGCTGAGCGACGCTGCCCGAGCCCACTGCCCATACCGCCTCTCAAGCACTCTTCTCCTTCCATGGAGAAGCAAGGACACATGATTTCAGAGCAGGATTCATTCACCCTCACAGTTCCTTTGGTAAATGAGTCTATTTTTCTTAATCACCAGCACACTGTGGAAGATCAGGATGGAAAAAGCGTCTGGCTCGGGTTCTTCTGTCCGTCCCTGACAATTTGGGCTTAATGCCCCAGCACTAAGACTGCAAGGCAAGAGCATACCCTGAGAAGAGCCTTAGCAGGCTGTCAAACTTTAAATTAACTCAAGCGGAAAATAAAAGAAATGGCATGATAAGCCTTGTGTGTTGCTCTACGTCTGCAACAAGATTGCTAAACAAAACACCAACCTTTGTTCAACTGCATCTTGACTCAAAGCTCCCTTTAATTCTGCCTTTGGTAGAACAAATATTCTCAGCTTTGTAAAATAATCCATTTAAATCACAAGAACAACTTGTGAACAGCTGAAGCAGCTCCTATGTCTCATGTACAAACCTTCTGGCTGTCCTGGTTAGTATTTGTTACCAATTTCCAGATAATTTTAGCCCAGTGCTCTCCCAAGGGACTCCCTGGACACAAACACAACCGCATCATAGCTGGACTCCTGCGATCAATTCTGCTTCATCCCATCACAATCGATTGTGCTCACTAACTAAGCGGAAATAGCAATCGTTTAAAGTTTTCCTGTGGGAGAGGTGGCATCAATTAAGGTTTTAAGGTGGCCAAAAGTTTAGGTGAATTAAAAAGGGCCCTAAGACATGGAAACGTTGGAGTTATACTTTCTTTCCCTTCATCTGGCACCACACAGAGATGCTAAAGCTCAGACTAACACCTCTGCAGGGACAGACCCCAACTGCAGGACGATTCCCCAGCACACAGGGAGCAAGGCGAGTCCCTGCTGATCCAGGCAGCCCAACGCTGAACCGCGGGTCTGGCACAGGATGGTGCAACCGCACCGGGAAGGGGAACTCGGACCCATGTTGGAAAGGGCTCCAAGATGTTTAGGGGTTTATTTTCCTCTTAAGGAGGAGACTGTCACAAGGCACAGGAAGCCACTGCCTGCATCAGCAGAGCTTGGGGTGCTTCCTCAAGCCCTCAGCACCCACTTGTCCTCTCCCTCCCCACCCACCACCTTACAGAGCTTAAAACGCCAGTTCCCACCACTGCAATGCAGTGGCAGCCAAGCAAGCCGTTCCCACAGAACGTCACCCAGTTTGATGGTTACACTTTGTGTCTTTGCATTTTAAATAATAAACAAAAACAAGCAAACAAAAACACAAACCAGAAGCCTGGGATGACATTTTGGATGGGAAATAAATAAAAGCTGCCGATGGCTATGATCAGGCTGAGAGTGCCCGAGGCTGGGAAGAGGTTTCCAGGCAACAGGCAGCACCACTGCTTGGGATTTTAAAATAGGCTGGGCAAGGCTGCGTTTTAAAATAGGCTCCAGCTAGGCAAGGCTGCATTGAGAACTCAGTCATGCTTCAGCCGGAGGAAACCCAAACGCATTTGCACAGGGCTTTCTTTTTCTCTTCTTTTTTTGGCGTTTGGTCACTGTTTGTTGCAGGACAAGAATACACTTGCTCAAAACTGCTCGCCATCTCTTACAGCTGCTAAACCAATGAGCCAAACTTCAGTGAAACATTTTTGTCAGTGACCTTGAAATACACAGTTTCCTTTTATTTCTGTAAGCAGCGATACTAATCTGGTTCAAGTCCAAGGTGCTGCTGATACCAAAGCAGAAAACCATTTGCTGTGCTTGCAGTGCGTTCAGCTGTCATTCAGCCTCCAAAGGGATTTTGCTATTGTTGCTGTTAGGACAAACAACAGCAACAACTTCTGGAAAGCAATAAAACTAAGAAAAAACCAAACAAACTAGTTTTCTCTGTTTTATTCTTTCCCTCCAATCCATTGAGCTTACAAACTCGACAGTCTCACGAATACAACCAATTTTTCTGCTCACTTGTGTTGTTTGGTGCATTGACCTGCCCTGGAGAGGAACCTGCCCACCCACCACCCTGAGAAGCAACCACTGGCACTTCTTCCTGCACCCACCTGCAACTGATTTACGAGTCTCACCCCAAATGACTAACCCTTTCGGCCAGCTCCCGCTCGCCCAGGGTAGCTCAAGGACAGCTTGACACAATTCACCTGCTAGTAAAGACAAGGTCACACTCAAAATTGAATTCTTTCCAGCAGAAGCAGCCAGCCTGCAATGCTCAGCATAAATAATCAATCCAGAATACAAATGCTGCAATAAATGAGGGCAGCAGTAATGCAGCAATGCAGAGGGGTTTGTTGGTTTTGTTTTAAACAAAAGCTAAGAATTTCAGTAAGACTTTTTCCATGGTTGGTGCTGGCAATGCAATTGCCCTGCAGGACAGGAGTAGCAAGTTACGTGGCAGAGCTGGATGGGATCAGCCATGGCGAGAGCCGGACAGAAACACAGCCCTGCCCTTTCCAGTTGCACCGGTCTCTGCAACACTCCCGCCCTTCGCAATGCCGGACGAGAATTAGGTCCCTCATCTCACGGCCTGGAGAGATGACTCTCCTGCTCCTTACCAGGCAGGGCCCCATCCTGGGGCTGCAAATAACCATGAGGCAGCCAACCTTTCCTGAAGCCCAACTGATCATTTCATAACACAATAATTAAGAGTTTGGGGTGGCTCTGAGTGCGAACTCCCACCATAAACAGCGGCTGTAGCCCTGAACATCACTTCTTGGGGCACTAACAGCATTCTGTGATGATGGATGGGGTTTTACTTGGAGCCTTTGAACACAGTCTTTGAAGATCTTCTGTGCCTTGAGCTGATCTTCAGGGCTTGAAGCAGAGAAACAAGGGGATAAGTTGTATTTTGAATTTGGTGGGAAAAAAATGAGTCATCAGAAGGTCAGAGCAGAATTTATTAATCCAAGTCCTTTAAACATTTTCACAGATGCTCTCTGAAACCTCCAAACATAGTGCTTCAAACCTGCGCTAAGGCACCAGCCACCCCGGCTCCTGGCCACGCTCCGCTGGAGGCTGGGGATGCACTTGGGATGCAGGACAGCACGCTGGCCCATTCCTGCGGCCGCACCAGCACAAAGCTGCCCAGGGAACCAAAAGCAGCATTTCAAACCCACATGAGCTTCCCAAGCCCATCCACGGCGGGGTCCCACAAACCATGCCATGCAGCGGGACGGTGGGGCTGGGAGGAAACAGGGCACAGCATCGCTGCGGGCATGGGCAGCATCGCTGTGGGCAGCTGGCCACAAGCCACATCCGTAGAAGATGATATGTTATTTGGCTCTTTGTTGCTGCCTTTTCTTGTCTCTCTTGCAAAGAGAGACAATCAGAGAGACCAAATCCAGATCCCTAGAAGGGGATCAACACAGTATTCACATATTAATTAGGCTACTTCCTAGTGGACAGAGGGATTGAAGAAACCTGTGAGTAGAAATGGCACAGGCCACAGCATCAACCAGCATGCCTACGATTCTTTAAAAAAAGTAAGAATCTGATCACAGTTTCCCTTCTTACAGTCTCTTCATGCTTCACCTCCAAATTAGCATCACTTTCACTTTGCGTCATTACATTCTTCAGCAACTTCTCACAGGAAAAGTGGCTTCATCACTGCCTGCACAACCCATGGGGGATGTCAGCAGCGAGATCATCAGCTCCACATTCAGCTGTCCCTCAACTGCAGTTTTCCCAGCTGGGGCTCCTGGTGCAGAGCGCAGCAACTCACTCTGCTTTTAGGTGGGCTGCCCCTGTTCTCCTTGCTTTCACACCAGGAGCAGTATGAACAGACTGGAACTTGGATATAAAAGACCATTCTGAGATCAGTTGGTTAAAAAAAAAAAAAAGAAAAAAGATATGGAGAAGTATCATTTTTCAGTTAATCTCAAAGAAATGCTCTCTGGTGACATAGGCTTGTCTTCTCTGTTTTTCTGAATGAAGCAGGTGAAAGTATATGGGTAAACAAAAGTGTCATTGAATGTCACACACATAGATGGTGATATTTATTTTTTAAATGGCGATGAAACTTGGTATGATGAGAGTTGTAATGTAAATGTTGGGCCCTGCTACAGCAGGCTCATAAGCATACAAACAACTTCTGAATATGCCCTGAAAAACCAAAACCAAAAACCACGAAAAAAGCTGTGTATCAGCTAAACCATGACTTGAGTGAAGACTCCTGGTTTTACACCCTGAAGGATAACATAGAACTTTTCTGTACTTGAGGTGCCTTTTCCCATTTCTATGGCCCAACATGACACAAACGAGAAAGACAAACAGCTGACATTTTCCAAGGCAAAACTGCAAAGGCCTACAGGGAAAAAAGGAGGGGAAACTCAGTCCTTTCCTCTTTCTGCTAAATGCAAAGGGCTTACACTGGAGCAATGAGCTTCAACCCAAAGGTATCTAACGCTCCCAAACGCTCCCCCCGGCACCTCTGTAGGCTTTGCAACGCTGACCCGGGGTCTCACCGAGCCATGGCCAGGCTGCAGCTCCCCAAACACCAACCCCGCAGGCAGGGCAGAGGCACAGCCGTTTGGATGAGAGCCCTCTTGTTCCAAGAGCTCACGGGCAGCATTATTTCAGGTTCCTCTCTTCCCGTGCTTTTTCCAGTTACATTTTCCACACACACTTATAAAGTAGCAAGAGGCAACAATACAACCTCTGTACGGCAATTTTCCACCGAGGCACGCTTTTCTTTATAAACTCCTCAATCCTGGATGACATCTTGACCTTAAATAATACCAAATCCACCAGCACTTTGCAGCACAGGTCCCCTCCAGCCTGGGTACAGCCTGTTACCTTCACCTCAACGCCCATCAGCAGCTCTATAGCACTGGATACACCCACGGGCACATCGTTTTGCACTGCAGTAGCACACGCAGACATGGAGTCACGGATCAGCGTGCCAGGCACCCTGCAAAGCGCAGAGCACAGACAGATCCTCTCCCTTCCAATTTACAATCAAATCAAAACAGAAAGATAAAACAGCACTAGCAGACAGATTCCAGCTCCCCGATCAGCGTGACTCAGAGACCAGCAAGAGGAAGAGCAGGGAAAGCTCCCGCGGGCCCTGCCCCGCATGGCTGCAGTGCCTTTGGCAGCGCTCCTGTGGCGGGACGGAGCGGTCATCGCTCTGCAGGGGCCGGCTCGGCAGCCGGCACAGCTGGGGACTGCTGCTAGTCACAAAGCAATGACTTCACCTTTTTGATTCCCCATCCACAATCCACAACAGCGCGTGCAACACAGAGCTTAATACGTATACCAGTGGTGTTTGTAGGATGCTATTCCCTTGTCTCCTGAATGGAAATGCATGGAATGAAGAAATTATTCGGTCCTGATGCAGGGAGTCTCATTTGCAACTGAGCAGAGAAAGGACTGAATGAGATCTGGCTGTTTATTAAATCCAAGCGGAGCAAGCCGGTCCCACGTACAGGCTCACGCATGCTGGCACCCCAAGCAGCCAGCTGCCAGCATTGCCTGGCCCTGCTCAGACAAACTGCCCACAAACCCACAGAACAGAGAGGTCTACGTCAGGGTCCAGCACACGCAGGGTCCCTACCCCAACCCCACAACTGTGTGGTGCTGCAGGGGACCCCCCCCAAACACCTGCCCCTGCCAGATTCCTTACAGAGGCGCTGGTAGTTTTATCACCATTTCACAAGTAAACTGAGTCATGGAGCAGTTGAGTACTTGGCTAGAGACCTTTGGGCAAACAGTGTCGGAAGCCAAATTCAGCTTTTTTGTCCAAGCAGGCACTCCCTGGGGCTTGGCCCGGTTTCTGGATCAATGCAGAAAAATCTGGCAAATCACCACTCTCAGGAGATCCCTCCCCATCTCTGAATACTGGCTCAACAAATGCCACTTGACATTTGCAAAGAAACAGCAGCAAGTACAGACTCAGGTTTCCACGAAGAAAACATTTCTTTTGCCAAGCTCGGCAGCTGAGGGGTAGCAGCAGCACCACCACACCTGACGTTTGAAGAGCACCTCTACGGTGCTAGCAACATTCAGAATAGAATATTTTGATGTGTGATGGTGTCTTTCTTGTACTCTCAGGCTAAGAACTATTAGATGTATTACAGCATCAATGAATGAACTTGCACTTTGCAGTCTGCTAAGCAGAAAGAGATGGCCCAAGAGAGGTAATGAGACCAGATTTGAGGTTGTCGAGCAACAGGCAGAGGATGCTGAGCATAGTAAGTCTCGACAGAGGGCTTAGGTGCAGTAAGCGTGACCTCATGGGTGCATTTGGCACTGGAGATGAAAAGAAAGCACGCTTTCAGCTGGGGCTGGCCAGTGGAGATCTCAGCACCTCTTAGGCCAAAATTGTCACACCAAAAGGCCACCTGATCTCAAGCAGATTTGCACAGCGCAAGCACATATGCAACTCTGAAAGTTTTCAGTTAATCCTAAGCATACGCTCAAAATTCCAGATCCCTGTTGTGGAGCACTTAATAACAGGCTGGGAAGAGAAGAAAGGAAAAAAAAAAACTAAACCCTACAGAGATAATTTTAGATGTGGGGGTTATGCTGTCTTACAATAGTAACCTGCTGTGCTTCAGCTCCTCTCTCTGCTCTCACTCCAGTGGTGGTACGTGGCCAGTCAAATGGGGACATCTCAGATGGGGTGAGCAACTCTGCCTTCATTATACCTGTGGCAGCCCTAAAAAATCGTAGAAGCATAGAATATCAGGTTGGAAGGGACCTCAAGGATCATCTGGTCCAACCTTTCTTGGCAAAAGCTCTATCTAGACAAGGTGGCCCAGCACTCTGTCCAGCTGAATCTTAAAATCCCTGGTGTTGAAGAATCCTCCACTTCCCTAGGGAGACTATTCCAACAGCTGATTGTTCTCATTGTGTCCAGTTGGAATCTCCCCAGGAGTAAGCTGCACCCATTACACCTTGTCTTTTCCATGTGACGCCTTGTAAAAAGGGAGTCTCCATCATCTTTGTAGCCACCCTTTGAGTACTGGAACACGGTCATGAGGTCTCCCCTAAGCCTTCTTTTCTCAAGGCTGAACAAACCCAATTCTCTCAGCCTTTCCTCACACGGTAGGCTTGAACTGTAAACAGTAACGCTCTGATGCCTAACACTGCTCTGCCCTCCAGCAGCAGCGAGGCAAAGCCCCAGTGGCCTTTGCTTCCTTCTCTTTTCCAATGTGCAGCGCACCAGAGCACAGCCACGTCCAAGCCATCCCTCCATGTACACGACGCCATTTCAGCCTGTCATCTCCAGTTGCTGCATGCTCCCAACAGCAAGCTCCCAGCCCACCCTGCAGTCTCCCCCAATAAAAACCTCATGCTAAAAAAAAAAAAAAAAATTTAAAAAATCCAAACTAACAATTCCCAGCCCCCCTTTAAACCAATCTCCTAAGAATGCCAAGAATTTTCCCAGACACTTGAGCCTTTATTCATATTCCTCCCGGCTCCCAGCTGCACTCCAGGCGGGCAAAAACATCACTGAAGAAACCAGATATGGAGTCACCACCAAGACCCGTCAAATAAAAGTGAAAGCCACTTTACATTACAGAGGCAAGAAGAGACAAAAGCTGAGGTTCTCTCCTTTAGGGCTAACTAAAGATTATCAAGAAGTGATGCCCTTCTTGAAAGCTTTCGGACCCATTTTTAAGAGCTATTCATAAACCCTGAGACCAGTGAGGGCATTGCAAAGAGCAATGCTCAGCATCTTGGGAAAACAAAAATTAAAAAAAAAAATTAAAGTCACTGCTCCAGTATCAATGTTTCACAGCATCCCATAGACCCCAGGCTAATCTCAGGGAAAAAAACGCTCAGCTGCACCCCTGTAAAGATCCAGCGTGCTGAACCGGCGCTGTAGTCACCTACCCATAAAAAGGTGGACAGAGAAAGCCAAACTCTTTTTAAGGGAGGAACTCCTTACGCAAACTCCTTAACTGCCTTCCTGTATCCAAACTACTGGTGCCAAAGCGGTGTTTTGATTCCTGCGGCACACCTTGTACCGACACCCCAGCAATACGCTGGACGCTGAGCACTCCCAGCAGCAAGCCAGGGGCAGGCACCTGCACACTCGACATGTTCCCCTTCTGCACCAGCCTGCTCGCTTTAGCATTTGCGAGCAAACAGCTGAACTGCAGGCACTGCCTTGGGCTTTGCTTCAGTCTCAGCAGCCTTTCCTCCTTTAAAAAATAACAACCAACAAACCACAAAATATAAAATAAAAATCCTACACACACCTACAGAATAAAATGAATTGGCACAGGCTTAAACCAGCAGTTTTCGCTGACTTTCAGAGCTAAGTTTGAAGGGAGAGTAAAGCTTCTCATCTCTTCTTATACAACATACATCCAAGATGATACATTCACAACCTGTGAATGCAACATCGGTTTTAATTTTCTGCAAACAAACTGACTGTTTCTGGCTTAAGTTCCTCTCTGACTTTTTACACTAAAAGCAAATTCCCTTTTCTTAAGCTGTTATTTAACAATTTCCCTACAACATTTCCCTGTAACATTTATGAAGCCTAATTAATTAATTGTGAGGTCTTTCTTATCAAGAGAGGATTAAGCATGCATTTTGACCCCTATCACGAGCCCTTGATGAGAGTTTACAAAGGAGCAAACAGAATTTGCTGAGCATTATGCACGCAATGTTTTGCAAACATGAACGTTGCCTTTGAGAATAAGGAAAGTTGGTTAAAACAGAGAAAACTATGGAACCAAAAATGAGAGACATTTCCTCCAAAATGACCTTAAAGGATGAGAAAGTTCAGCTTTTCATCAGCCTGAGAATTCCATCCCCCATGAGCTATTGAAAACCAAGTAAAGCAAAGTCCAAAACACAAACATAACTTTTCCTTCAGTCTGTTGACAAAGAACCCAAAATATCGACAAACAAGAACCCACCAGACTACCCCAGTTCATTTCTTTTCAAAATTATTTATTCAGAAGGTGCCAAGGCTTTTAATTTAATGGAATTTCACAATTGACCCTGACAAGAGACTAATCTTATCACCTTATCTAGTAAGAGACTTTCCCGAGTTCACCCAAGGCAGCAGATGCACGCCCGGCTTGCACTCAACTGATCTGACCAGCAGGACCTCTTCCCTTCCCCACCATCCTACCAGGAGGAAGAGGAGGAGACACCTGGCAAATACAAATGGCCATGGGACAAAGCCAAGAGAGCAACTGAGCGCTTGCCCCTAAGGAGCGGCACGGAAAAGGCTTGGGGCAGTTTGAAAGAAATGGCAAAGAGGGGAAAAGGATCTGGATCCCCATCATGCCGAACAAGCCATGTTGGATATCAGCCACCAAGATTATTTGTTTTAGTTACCGCTTAAAATAAACATAGCTAATTCCCACATACGTTTCCAGAATTTATTGCCCAATTACAATAAATACTATTATTCAGTATATTTTTAGACAAGGGAACAGAGATATAATGGGAACCCAAGAGTTTTGGTCACTACTGTATGCTTTTTCCCAGTTTGCCTTATGCAACCATCTCACAGCATCTCCACAAACAGCACTTCCAGCTACTGGACAAGTTTCCTTTATGATACCGCCCGGAAGACACCAGAAAGAAGTTTTACATACAACAGCCACTCAGCTCCAACAGCTAAACCAGAGTCATCGTGCTAATAACCTGACTGCTATATATCCTATTAACACATGCCTCCAGAAAGCCTCAAAGTATATTAGCACAGAATACCTTTAATCTGAAGACTCAAGGCAACAGAAAAAGAAAACCTGTATCTGAAAAAAGCGTACAGCAAAAAGATAAGCTGAAGGAGCTCTTTGTTTTGTGTGAAACTACTGAATAAACCTATATTCACCAATACAAGCTGGAAACATCTCTGCTGCAGAAGACAGAGAAAGGAGAATGTTTCTGGGAAGCCAGATCCAGCAGCCCTTTTTCAGGCAACCCTTTTACTGTGGCAGAGCTGAAAGCCAGGATCAACTTGGATTAGGATCCAAGGCCCGGAGCAGCCTGCTGGAAGCAGGGTCTGGGCGAGACACCCAGCGATGTCCCTCCGACCCGAGCTGCTCCGCGATCGCAGTGCTGCCCCACGCACACCAGGCAGGAACATAAACACTATTTAGCACAGCGTGGTCCGTCTCCTCTCCCAGTGACCAACCTGAGCAACCCTGGCTGCTGCTGCGGGAAGGTTCAGTTTTCCAGCGTGAACAACACGGGCTCTGGGAACACGCTTCACACCAGCCCGCAGTTGAAGGCATGCCTGTACAGTCCTTTGCAGGCAGACATGAACTCAGCCAAGGGATGCGTCCTGCCTCTCCGTTACAGCAAAAAACAGCCGAAATGCTCTTTGCCTGTGGAGGACTTGGGAGACATTCCCCGCATGCTTCCTTGCGCACGTAATGCGGCGGTGGCACAGACTCATCACAGCACCTCGTGCAACGGCAAGGAGAGGACAGGAGCAGCCCCAAGTCCCCCGATGGAAATCCAGCCCAGGCTCCCTTGCTCTGCAGCTCCCTGCGACAATCAGGTTTTGAGGCTGTGTGAGCCAGAGAGGGCAAGAGCCCTGAGGCAGGGTGCTCCATGGGAACCTCTCTCTAGCTGCCTGACATCTCTGGAATTTCATGTGTGTGGGAGACGGACACTTTTTGGCTTCACAAAGGAATCTGAACATCTAAACAAAGTGGTGCCTCCACAACCCCGACCCTACGGGCCCTGGTCAGCCCGCAAGCCGAGAGCGGCGACTAGGGATGCATCCAAGAAGCTCGTGGTTCTCACTGACACCGTTCTCCCCCAGCCCTCTGAAAATCTCCACTGTCACCCTATTTTGGAGGGTGCTGATTCCCTGCCTGGCTCCACTTTTTGCATCCAAATGTCACAAGTCGGAGGTTAGCACGGCTGCTTCTGCCAGAGAAGAGGCTGTGGATAGAAAGCACATGGCTGGGACTGAGGAGAAGCAGCACCTCCAGGATTTTTATTTTTTTTTCCCCTCACTTGAGCTGCTCTGGGAGCAGAGATGGGCTCTCCTACCCATCTGACACTTTTACAATGCATGAATACAAGTGCAAAGCTCCAGGTATAAACCCAAAGCTCGCTGCAGCTACATGGAAGTGGGGAAAGGGAGAAACAAACAGGCGGCATGTAAATGAACACAAATACGGGACAGGACAACATTATTTCTAAGGGTGGCAGCTAATCTGAAACAAGCAGAGCAGCTTCTCCCATCCACAGCCTGAAATGTGCCCAGGACACGTTCTGAATAAAAGTTAGTCACATACATGTGCCCCTACCCCGCACAGGCAGAGTGCAAACAGCGTGCCCACGCCCTGCACATCTCCCTCAGTCCCGTGGCCTCCCAAATTCCTTCCTCTTAATTGCACAACCCAGGAAAAGCCGATTCAGCATCGTGCCATTTCTTCCCCTCCCAACCTCCGAGCCAAAGGAGCACAAGGAAACAAGCACGACCACCGCTCCTGCGGACAGAAAAACAGCCCCGTCCCCAGAGCACTTCGTTTGCACGGTGGTGCCTCGAGACGACAGGACTGGGGACAGCGGGGGCACTCGGAGACAGGGCTGCGTCTCTCCCTGCAGCTGGTGACAGCACTGGTATTCTGCTACAGAAGATAATATTTAGGGAGCTTTTGGCCTTCCAGCAACACTGGAGACTGGCTGACAGCTGCCACCACAGCACTGACAACAAGCCCTGACACCGTGCCGGCCTCCTGAAAGAGAGTTATTCTTCAGGCTTTCATTTGTTTTGTCGATGCAGAGGGCACACACGGCTTCAGCATTTGCCAGCTCACGTCCTTCCACCCACTGCCTCAGCGCTCGCTGTGATTACGAGCAGTTAAGAGCAGCTCTGGAGCTCCCACGCAGAACAACATGTTGCATCTCTGCTGCAAGAGGAAGAGGCGCTCCGGATTCACCAACAGCAACAGCACCACAGTGGGGAAGGAGAGAGAGGGAAAAAAAAAATAAAAAAAATCTTTTTCTGGGCAACATTTGTTCCCAGCACATACATTCAAAATAAGTGTTTAACTGTGATGAACTGTGGTTGAGCTAATTGGTCCTGTGGTTGAAACAGTCAGAGCTGGTTTCCTGTATGAGCACAGGCGAGCCTCCCGGGGAGGGAATGCGGGGCTCGGAGAGGCAACCACCAATTTGTCTCCTCCAGTAGAAGACCATTTTCTCCATCCCTCCTTCCCAAAAAAGCATACGCTATAGGCAGAAGAGCTGGCCAGGGCAGGGAGGGAAAGGGCTGCTCCTGCTGGGCCCGCTTCCTGGTGGCGTTACCAGCTTGGAGAAAAATCTGTCACTTCTGTTCCACACTGCATGGGGGAATCACTTGAGTTTTTCCAGGCTAAAGGTAAAATAATTAAATGACAAAAACAGACAAGGAAATTTAACCCTGGAACTTCCAAACGGTGCCACTAGCTGGGCAAAAAAACAGGGCAGGGGGAATAGCCAAATCCAAACAAACCCGTTTCCACTGGAAACATTTTCCTTGAGAGTTTGATTAAAAGAAAATGTAAGCCTATGCTTAGGACCTGCAGTGATAGGTCTTCTGGCAACCGTTCTGCTCTAGGCACGGCACACAGAGCTGTTCTCAGCCCACTCCTCATGCCTACCTTCCACGGGCTAAGGTATAACACTGGCCCCTTCACACGGAGGAGCGGGTGTAGGCTGTGCAGTCAATAAGAGAAAACACGAGCTTACAGAAAACAGCAGCAATGCATGAAGTTTACCACAACCCAGACAGTTATGGCAGGAACAGGCACTGTTCAAAGGTCCCTCTCCTCCCGCGTTGTTGGAGCGGGTCACAAGAAGGCAGTGGTGTGTAAACAGGTAACGCTCACATGAAGCTGCCAAACGGGCCAGACCCACACGCACCGCTCAGCAGCTCGCTGCCACAAACCCCATTGTCTCTTTCCAGTGAGGAAAACGTTATTCAGCTTTCCTCTGTATAAAGTGGTGCTTTTTCTGGCAAGATCTTCTAAGGACCATTAATTTATAGTAAAGCTCCCAGTAAAAGCCTAGCCATCAATCACTAACGTGAAGGGACATCTTCTCAGGACTGACTGCATGTAGACAGTCACCCCACAACCACAACTCACACACAGCTACGTGCATGCACCCAGCGCTCTCTTCACTGGGCATCGATGCTCACAAATCCCTTGTCCATGCACACAGTCACGGTATGCAGAGCAATCAGTCATGACATTTTCAAACTTATGGCATAATGTTAAATTCTTATTTCAGCCCAACCTTAAGGTTGAGGACACCTGCTCCTTCTCACATGCACACGTCTGAGAGCGCGCAGCTGCTTAGTTTCGAGCCCAAGCAACTGCGTTTGCACCTCCGAGTCAGACAATGGGTTAATGCAGATCATTAAGTGACAGAATTTTGGGAGGTCGATGGGAGAAAGCAATGGATTTGGGGGTTTGCAAAAGCTTCTCAAAAGCAAAACCGTCTTACAGTCTCATTCTCACATCTTATCCCATTTTTCTCCTATGCATCTTCAGTCATTTCTTCTTCCAGCTTTTCTAGCTTCCTCCAGAGCTTCTGCATTTCCTCGATGCATTTCATGCACTTTCTGGCTTCCGCTTGCACGTGGTGGTTGGGCTGTTTCCCGCTCAACATACCAACTTCCTTGCTGATGCTGCCGGTGCCTGCTCCAACTCCGCACTGGCCAGAACACGCAATGGAGAAGCTCTGAGCTTTGATGACAAAGTAAAGTATTTCATAATTGAACCAAACTTTATCAGCTTTCTTCCCGCTCTGGTGGTAGCTGTAATGAAGACAGCTGGCCTCAGGTATCTAGAAGTGATGCCTGCAGACCAAGCCCTGAACACAGCAGTGGTGAGCCACAATCTCATGTCAGATCAGCAGAAAACTTCAGTCTCCAGGGGCTGAAGCCAATCTCTCTCACAAGCACTACATTCACAAAAACAAAGGCGGTCTTGAGCACCACTGGTGTGATTCTGCTGCCTTAGAGACAGCTTTCTATGGGCAAGCTTCCTTTCATTTGCTTTTGTTGGTCATTTCCAACAGCAGCACTTCAAGGGAACTTTATTGTGCTGGAGACAGAGGCGTTCTGGAGGACTGTACAAGGGAAGCATGCATCTGGGGAGTTTTGAAAACACATTATCCAAACCTAAGGGTCACTACATTCCAGGATGTCAGTGTCAGCTGGACACTTATAAATAGCTTCACCAATCTGAATAGCATGACCTATTGTAGATCAAAAACCTCCTTCAGTGGCTTTTTCAACATTACTTCCCACTGCAGATACAAACAGCTGGAAAAAATAAATGAATCTATCATCACCTCTCTTTGGCAGTAACAAGCTATTCCCACCCAGACTTTACGCTCAGGAAACTGAGGCAAGCTGATATAAAGTGGCACCAAAAAAAGCTGCAAACCCTAAAGAAAGAACAACTTGGAACACCTTAATCATGAGGTTTCCATGACAGTGCTGGAGGAACAGCATCAGAGCAGAGACATGCACTGAGGATAAAGGGAACAGCAGCTGGGACAGTCCTCTGCCTTGCATCAAATGGAAGTGAGATGCTGCTCTCCCATCCGCTTCTGCCAGGTCCATGGTTCCAGGCGAAAGGCAAATTAGTCCAAAGAGAGATCTGCTGGCCCTGCAGATCCCTATGAACCCACCCTAGCTCCCTGCACCAAGCAAGCAGATTTTCTCCTAATGGAGCTGGGCACTGAAGTCACATTGGAGCCCAGCCATTTCACTTTGGTGCCCAAACGAGCGCCAAGCACCTTCGGGAACTTTTTTCCTTCCCTTTTTTTTTTTTTTTTTAAATAAAAGTGACAGAGTATTGACGCAAGTACACCAAGCATTAAAGTACCCACACCAAAGAATGCAAGATTAAATTCCGTTTTCTCCCAGGCTAGGCAATATTTTATGTTCTTTTAACACCTATGAAAACCTGCGCAGGCACCAGCAGGCTCAGCAAATTAAAAGTATTTATATAAGATACAAATGTAGAAAGAGTTGCTGTGAGACAGTTACCGCGTTTCCATTCTCTGCCACTGAGACTTTACCTTAATCCCCTCTCCTCAGAGCCTAGAGGCATTTGTTTTCTTAAATAAGAGCCCACCATCAATTTTCCTTTATGCAAGTTTTAAGTAAGTTACAGTCTTGCAAATTCATTCTTGAGCTGGAAACTTTTGGGCCGGGATTCAAAGAAATGAAGCAGAGTTTGAGATTCTTGGCAAAAAGTAGTTTACAGAGAAAACAGTAGCAGGGACTTGTTTGTGCTCAAACGGCATGCCTATAATTCAGTCAACCACCACCGCTGTTCCCATTTATTTAGCAGTATCACACCAGACATTTTTGACTTTTGAGAGCTATGCTATTTTATGTGGTAAAAATGCTTTTAGCTCTGAAAGGCTGCAAGATGCATCGCCGAGCTATTATTTAATCAGAACAGCCTTCCAACAACAACAAAAAATTCAAGCCTTAGACAAAGAATAGTTTTAAGCCGACACAGATTTTAGCCAGATTGACTTCCGATAGCAGTTATACAACATGTGAGTTGCAGAGAGGCGGTGGTGCACAGGTCACGCTCCATATTTGCTGTACAGCATTCTTCATACATTGGCTCAGAGACCAGTTAGCCTCAAGGGTTTGCTTTCCCCGTGTTTGAATCGGTGTGTCTCTCACAGTGTTATATACACACCGTTAAGTTAGTCACTGTTTCAAGTGTTTGGATACCAGTGGTATGTAAACTATTCTTATTTAGGGAGGTCTGACCCCGTTTCTTTCCGCCCCTCTTTGCGGGGTACTGTATGCCTGGCGGACACACGGGTATCGGATACCCTTTACGAGCATCTCGGACATCCAAGGAGGGGTCACGAAAGGCTTTCGTTACCGGTTTCAGCATCACACCAAGCACCGAGGCCGCGGAGCCTTGCAGCCGCCGTACCCTCCAGCCCACGGCGCAGGGCAGGACCTTCCCGCAAGGACTCTCCCCGCACCCCGCCGAGGCCGAGGACACCGGCTTCGTCCCTCTCCCGAGACCCCCCCCCCGCAGCCACCGGCCCCCTCCCGGCTCTGCCGCCGCCGGACACCCCGCAAGCCGCGCACACGGAGCCGGCGTCCGGCGCGTCCCCCCGGCTGCCCTGACCGCGCTACCGGCTGGGGTTGTTTGGGGTTTTCCCCCCCCTCTTCAGGAAAAAAAAAAAACCCAAGTTATTCGCCCGAGGAGACGCGCGTACGAGAGCGGGGCCGCCCCCCCCCCCCCCGCTGCTCACCGAGAAGCGCTCCAGGTCGGTGGCGGCCATGGCCGGGGCTGGCGCGGCTCCGGCGGCGGGAGCGCGGCTCTCCCCGCCGCGGGTGGATGCGGCTGAATGGATCCAATATGGCCACTTCCTGGAAACTCCCCTCCGCCGCGCCGCCCGCCACAGGCGCCGCCCGACCGCGAGGACCGGGGGACGGGCACCGGCACCGGCCGGGAAGGGGCGGGAGCGGCCCCGGCCCCGCGCAGCCCGACCCCTCCCACGGCGGGGAAAGCAGGAGGCCGGGCCGGGAGCAGACTGCCTTGGGCTCGGCCTCCTCCCTGTCTCCTGCCGCGCAAGGGGAGCGGAGCCGGGGCAGGGGGGCTGGAGGAGCGGGCAGAGCGCTGGGGAAGGTCCCCCCCGGGGGTCCCCGCACCTCCCCCGGGACGGGTCAGCTGCAGGCAGGGTTAGGGGTGGGCATGTCATGCTGATGGCATTCCGCAGAGGAAGAGGGCCGGGAGACAGCATCGCCCTCCGCACAGATCAGCTTTCTGTTCGAGCCCGACTGCACCAGCGCCAGGAGCAGCCTCTGCGGGATTCAGAGGATGCGCACAGGTATACAGGGACCCGTTTCCCTGCCTCGGGGAACTCCCAAGCGTTCAGCATTCTGGAAGGCCCCGAGATACCATAGGGCGCAGTGCCTCTGCCACACACAGGAGTTACACCGAAGGTACACCACAGCGTGCGTTTGAGCTCGGATGCCAAGAGCTCGTGGCCGTTACGCTGCCTGTGTTCGGGATAAGTTAAAGTACGCAACAGAGGACTGTCAAGTCTTTCCTCGCCGTTCCTTCCCACAAAGCCAATCCCATCACCAGCACCCTCGGTCTTTGTAACCCACGAAGACATCAGTATTTCACAAGCTGTTAGCACAGAGCAAAGTTTCTCTTGCTTTCTGGTGCCCTCTGCTGCAGTGCACCTATCAAGGACCAGCTCACCAGAGCCACATGTTCTCTCCATCATGCAGCTGGGTCGCTACACCAGACCTACACCCCTCATCTGTCTGCTGCCCTGGTTCTGTCTTAAGCTTTCCCCAGTCTTTCTATCAATCAGCCACTGTGTCCTTGTCTTTTCTCCTCATCCTCTCTCTTGCAGCAATGCATACTTCCAGCTTTAGAGCTGAGTTTGGGCCAAGAGATCAAATACTTTTCCCCCACGTGGACTGTGTGGGGAAAGGACTGCTAAGGATCATTTTGAACGCCCCCCACACACACACTAAGGGCAAGCCCTCCTGCAGCTCACTACATGAGAGCCAGAGAAAAGGCACTGTCTGTGCAAAGGGCAGCACTTACTATGGGGGTCCTGAGGGCACGGCAGAAGCCCCCCCAGAGGCACAGGCTCAGCCCTCTCACTGCTGTTAGGCACACACCTGCTCAGCTGAGCTGCTCCTCCAACACCACCCTCAGGGCTGCTTCTCCACTCAGCACAAGCACCAGCTATAGGGAGCATTAAGGAAGATAATCCTGAGTATGGGCTGAGCTTAATGCTCTGCTCCCCTCCACAGGCAGGGCCAGCGCCTGCTGTCCCATCTTTGTTGCTGCTGGTGAGGGTTGTCCTTCAAGAATCAGTTCACAGCCTGAACTTCCCTAAGTTATGCTAGATGTGGGACGCACAACATAACCACCTCCCAGGGAACAGACAAAAGAGAACTTACCTGGAGTGGTCCAAAGACTCTTCCTTGTCTACTCAGATACTCCTAGATCACCTCCAGCATCCTGCACACAGGAAGGCCACAAATACAGTCGTTACCTAATTATGATGCAGCTAAAGCTGCAAGCCCCACCCCAATCACTAGGAAACAGTGAGCAACTGTGCTTAGGTCCTGTTTCCAGTTATTTTTCAAAAGGTTTTCCAAATTTCAACTTTTTGGCAAGATAAGGAAAAGGAAAGATACTCAATATTCCAGTTCCTTTAATTCATCGCCCACAAAAGCCCAGTCCCTGGAGACCCCTAAAGCAGGACTGAAGTATTCAAAGACAACAAAACCTCAGCAACCAATTAAAACAGAAGTTATGTTTCATTACACTACTTGATGAGTTGCACTCCATATTAACTTCTCCCTTACCTGCTATTTGTGATCTTAACAAAGGTCTCTCTCTCCCGCAGCAGTATAAATAAATGAGACCACACTGTGCTAGTGGGTGCTAAGTTGCTTTGTTACGGCAGGTGTGCAAGACTATGTTACATCTCCACATCTCTGATTCTGCACGAGGCTCCTTCGGATCCACCTGAATTGCACTGCAGGAGCTCTGGGAAGCACTGTTCATCCCAGAAGGGGACTGGAGAAATAAAACAGGATATGAAAATTAGGTGTAGATAATTGAAGTGAGGGGGCAAGGGTTATCAAATGCAAGTGCTTAGAGAGGTCAGAGATTGGGAAGAAGGTTGTATTCTCCCTTGAAGCAATTTCAAGGCATTTTCTGAGGAGGTGTTATCCAAGTGATCTGCTTTTTGAAATATGATCAATCTGGTGCAGGTCAGAAGAGCTTTTTTGTCCTTCCTGACTGGACTGCCTACGACCAAATTACCCCTGCTAATCCATATGTTAGTTTTGGCTAAAGATAGGTTGCCAAAATGTTGTATTTCTCTAAAAAGGCCATTGCTGAACACCATCTGCTCATTTACGTTCTTGGGTCATCAAAAATGACCAAAAAAAAAAAAAAAATCCCAAACCCTCCTTCCTGTCACAGCTGCAGCTCTTTGTTAATGCTGCCTTGGGCTGGAGCTGCCAGGGATAGCAAAGCTGGCCTTTGCCATCTAGAGCAGAGTCTCCCTCCACCCACAGTGGTGGTATAAGCTTGCTCAACCTTTTATTTGTTTATGCCTTCTGAGCGAGATGTTTGTGCAGACCAGTCACTCGCTTTGCCATCTTATTTCTTTGGCTGACTCCCAGAGGTTCTCCACTTTTCCCTGGGTCCTTCAGCAAAACCAGGGAAGCTAAAATCTGGTATTTCTGCTGTACAGCTGCCAGTAGAGTAATTTACATAGAAGCAGAGTTCACTTTCCAGGCTGCCTTTATATATCACAAAGAAGCAAAAATAAATAGATTAAAAGGTTAAAAAAAAAGTTGGTTTTTTTTTTTTTCACTTTACAGGCAAGCTCTGGAGTCCTCATTTAAGACAATATAAAACTCTTGCTTAACACTTGCTTAAATGCCGTCATGCCAGGTTCTTTGGAAGGAGTGATTGACTTAGATTCATTAAGAGCTCTTTCTCTGCCAATGAAGTACAGAACGTAACAACACAAGGCTCACAAAAGCTGATTCTCAGACAGCTGCTGGTTTCTGTGAGCTGCAGGTCAGATGCAAAGATCCGTGGCGTAGAGGAAATTCTGACACATTGCAGCAGATCAAGGGACAACACTGCTGTGGCTCGGCTCTCTGAGCTGTGCTGCTGAGCCCTTCTGCAGCTGGAGACCTCTCTCCCTTTGTCCACCAGCGCTGCCACCAGCATGGGGCAGAGCTCTGGGACAGGAGAGCACTGTGTAAAAACTAGCAGTTATATTTAAACAGCTTGTTATTTCAAAAAGCAGACTATTTCTAATGCCAAGTCAAGAGCTTCAGATGCACAAAAACAGCTTCAAGAGAAGAGAATTGGATTTGGTGGCTCCTTTAACTGCTAAGGCATCAGTTGTTATGCAAGTTATTCCTAATGGCTCAGGAATTAAACCTATATTACAGTGCTGGATGCTCCTGCAAGGATTTTAAATTCTGTAGAATATTGGTACCTGCTGAATCCACCGTGAATTTAGGATAAGCTGTGAATTTTCTACAGATAAAGAGCTGGGGCAGAGAATACAAAGGACTGGAGAGCACAAATGCGTCCCTGGAACCTCCTTGTCCTGGGGAAAGGAAGGAAAATGCCCCTGCCTGCCTGGATGGTGGCATTACAAGTAGCACAGCCCTGATGGTGGGGAGATCAGCAGGAGCTGCTTTGCTTCTTCACGTTGTGACCCCAGGTACAGGCAATGAAAGTGGGGAGAAATGAATGCTGTCACAGCCCCTTTTACTTCACACACAGCCACAGTGAGCAAGTGATCATCCTACCTGCCACACGAGTACAGCAGCAAGACCAAGGCCTTCTGAAGATGGCTGCATTTTTCAGGGCTGAGTAAAATCCTTGATCTTCAAATCCAGGAGGTGCAGATAAACAGAACTGCTTCACATTTTTCCTGGGGATTATTAGAAACCAAATGGTTTTACAGCTACTCTTTTAGCAGCACTACCACCAAGCACCTTATTAAACTTTCATTGGTTACACTGACAATATATGGGACCCCTAAGTCTTTTCTACACAAGTGCTATCCTTCTAAGCTGAAAGTCAGTAGAGGCTGTAGGTCCATTTCCCCTACACACACTGAGCGGTCCTGGTCAATGTAAATGGGATGGCTGGAAACACACCCCGAATTTCCACGCCTCCTCATGCTAAAGGGTAGTATTCCACACCGTACCTCATGCCAAGTTTGCGTTATCCTGCTAGAATCCCATCAAGTTCACAGGCACCACCTGAAAAAAGGGGATGTTTGGGATGGGTCCTTGCAGCATCTGTGTGGAACAAGCAGTATTTAATAAACGCAAACTCCGAGATACATGGAAAACTGCATTTGAATGGCTGCTGTTGAGAAACATTATCTGAACTAGTTACTGAGGTCCTTGAGTTACAGCTGAACCTTGCTCATTTATGAGAAAATGCCTTTTATCTGCAAATAATGTTCCACACCTCTCCCTGCCCCTTCACACTTTTGCACAATTGTTTATCTCTGGAAGGTTACTGCATTTCCCCATGGCACAATGGAAGAGCTATTTTCCTTCACAATGCATGCTCTTTGTTTCACATGAAAATATCAACAAGGAAAGTGGAAAATCACGGCCTTTGTCATTCTATTTATTCTGGAAACCCTGATTTAATTTCAAAGGAAAGTAAGTTTTCCTTGAGGTGCAGATCCCATCCATAGTCAATAGCACCTAAGCTTCACCTTTCTACAAAGCAGCAGCACCCTGTCCGACTGAGACTATCCCCCACATTCCCTTTTGCTTCCTCCGTTGCTTCCAGCCTGGCACCTCACCTTCCCTATGGCTCTGAGATCATCATGGGGAAGGAGCAGGACCTGAAAAAAACATCTCCTTCAGTTCTGAAGTGTCAGTAGAAGCGTCTTTGCTCTGACAGGATGCTTTGCTTGATCTCCCACTTTATTTCCTGGTTTTGTGCAGTGTGAATTACAGTCATATAACCTTTACCTTCCTCCTCTGAGGGGGTGGCAAAAGGCCCGGGGCTCTCTGTGTGGTTTACTACACTGTAATGTTGATAGTTTGAAAGTCTGTGAAACTTCTTCACAGGAAAGATAACTCTCCTCAGTCACACAGTTTAAAATAGAGGCCAGCTCTCTACGGCTTATGATGTAGAACTAGCAAACTGCACTATTTGTGTTTAAAAAAGTAGTAGTAAATTAATTTAATCATGGGTTTCTGTACATTGTTTTTTGTCCCAGCCAGTAAATTAAAAATATCAAGACAGTTGGCTTGAAATCTCCTACGAAGCAGCCCACAGTATTCCGTAAATAGCCCCACAAAAATACTTGCATTGTAGGTTTTTGGTGACACAGAAAAAGAAGCAAAACTTCTCATGCTTTTTAAGGCTGGAAATTTCAGATGACTGAAGAGCATAACACTCAGAATGCTCCAGGCTTTTATTATCTATATTAATAAAATTCATTCAAACAGCTCAATTTCTGCTGCACAATCTGATCAGAATGTGACCAGCGCTCAGTAAACTAAGAGGAGCTCACTGGGTCCTGGTCCCGTGGTACTTGGCACTCAGCCTGAAAGGTGGGCAGCCAAAAGGCATCAACAGATAAAGGGAAAGGCTGGCAAACAGGATGTGCCCCATGCTGTGGTCTGGAAATGGTATGGAGGGTTAGTCAGAAGTGTTGTTTTCTTTTTAATTGCAGAAAGTATAGGACTAACCTAACACCCACTGACAGGGAGACTGCGAAACGGAGCACAACCACACGGCACAGGTTGCCCACAAAGGATGAAGCGAGTGCCCGTGGGATAGGCGGTTGGATGTATCACTGGAAAATTACCTGGGAAAGAGCTCCTTGCGTCACGGCAGTTAAACGAGAGCAACCAGTTCACGCTTGGCCTGGCACGAGGCGCACTTGTACACATCCTCTCTCCTCTTCCATCACCTCCTGGGGATGTGCCCTTCTGCTCTGGCCACGAGGATGCCAGGACCTGCAGTGGGGAATAGTCTCAGTAACACTCCTCTTCCCCGACCCAAGGCAAACCCCTGGAGAGGCGATGGGACCTGGGTGACCCAAGGGTTGTGGTCCCCTTGGGTGCTGAGGGGTGAGGCTTCCTGGGGGCTGGGTGCATGGAGATCCCACTGCAGGAGAGGTGCCAGGTGGGAGATAAACCAGGTGGGATTTGGAGGCACCCTCAAGGGTCTCAAAGGATACAGGGGTGCAGGGGCTGGTGCCTTCCTGGGGCTGTGGAGGCAGGGACAGATCGCAGCACCTCTCTCCAGCACCCGCAGAAACACCCTCCTGGAGACACACAGTCCTCAGCGTGGCAGTGAGCCCGAGGACACATCTGCCACACCTGAACAATTCAAGCGATGGGAACAACTTCTCCCTTAACATTTGTAACATAAGAAAATGGTTTTTTATAAAAGAACCTATTCATCTGAATTATTTTCCCTCCTCCTCTCGCTCATTTGCGGATATGAACTATAATCCTAGGGTTTAGCTGAAAGTTTGCAATGCAAAAAATCACAGACTGCTGAGATTTTCTTATGCCTGCAATGGATTCTAGTAAGGAAAAGAAATCAACATTGAAAGCAAGGCATAGCAATTAATGTTTGGATGCACGCTCATTATTAGCTCTCTACAGTAGGCAAGGCAGAACTGTGGCGATGCCATGAGCTGGAAAGCATTGCTAATACAGCAGAACACTAGACAAGTGGCTGCCTCAGCAGAGGGCGAGGTTGCTGTGTACGCCATGTAAAAAGGCAGTAATAAGAGGTGTGCGATTCATGTAGAAATACTGAATTGCTACAAGCAGCATGAAGATTACACGCTATTACGTGAAAGAACATTAGAGCAGTAAAATGATTTTGAG
The DNA here is from genome assembly GCF_011004875.1 of Balearica regulorum gibbericeps. Classification (NCBI taxonomy): domain Eukaryota; kingdom Metazoa; phylum Chordata; class Aves; order Gruiformes; family Gruidae; genus Balearica; species Balearica regulorum. The sequence goes on from NC_046197.1 coordinate 20,026,813, forward strand.
GAACTGGCTCTGCGCCAGCTTGTTAGCAAGAGATAAAATAGCTTTTCAGAGATTTGCACAAAGATGGAGAGAGAAGGGGAAAGACTGCCAAAAGAAGACTCAGAACAATCTGTGGGAAGAGGCTCCTCCACCACCAGTAAAAGGTGCGAAAAGGCAGAAGGGAGGTCAGCACCAACAAGAAGAGAGAGAGATGCACTGCGTGGGGATCGACGCACCTCAAATTGCCTTCAAAATGGAGACTTTGGCACAGGCTAATACTCCATTTTATTCAAGTTCTAAGACAGTGAAAACAAAACCGAACCTGTTGTCTTATCAGTCCTCATACAGACAGTTCCTTTTATCTGTCTTCATAGCACACTGTTCATTCTGTGTTCAGTCTCTCTTGCTGGTTTCTTAGACAAACTGTTCAGTCATCCAGGAATCGATTTAGTGATCTCAATTGCAACACTCAGTGGAGGAGAAAACAAGTTTGCAGGCTGAACATCATCCCTCCAGGAAGTTTTCAGTCCTACTCTGGTGCCTGGGGAAAGGCATTTAGGATTTTTTTTTTTTTCCTGTAGAACTGAGAACAATAATAATGTTAAATTCTTAAGCAGAAGTAATTGATATGGCAGTGGAGACAGCTTCTCTCTTTATAAAAAAGAGGTCTCCCTTCTCCAGGTGTGCATGAATAGATGTGGGCACGTTGTAAAGATTTCATCACTTATATAGATACACATATCTACATTGTAGATGCAATAGAGATAAAACACATATCTAGAACAGGTATGATAATATAGTATCACATAGAGTTGAAGGTATTTCAAGAGACTGACCCATCCACCTATTTTCTGACTTATTTTGGCCCAGAAGAACCGCAGCTCCCGCAGAACATCAGAGGCTTCTCAGAGAACAGAGACCTGACTTTGCAGGGTGATTTCTAACTAAAGCTGCACCACTTACTTGCTATTGCAACAACCAACCAACCAACCACTTTAGCAAGTTGGAAGAGGAGTAAATCAATGAAGCGTTTGCCCCTGCCTGAGGAGTCTCCGAAGAGCTGATATACATGATCTTCCCGACACGCGTTCCTCAGTTCCCTGAGGGGGACACCAGTAGCGAAACGGGACCGAATCAGGCCGCCACCCTCCCTGCCCCTCACCGGCTCCGGGGCCCGCAGGGCTGAAGCCGGGGCCGGGGCCGGGGCCGGGCGGCTCCCCCCGCAGCACCGCCCCGCGGGCGGAGACAGGCGCCGGTGCAGCTCCGCTCCCTCAGAGGGAGGTGGCGGCGCGGGCGGGGCGGGGCGGTCCGATCACCTCAGCGGGAGCGGCCGTGGGGGACTCGTTCGATCGCTCGCCGCCGCCGCAGGTGCCTCCTGCCTGCGAATCGCGGCGAGCCCCCGAGGGCTGGCTGGCTGGCAGGGGGGCTCCCGGGCTCCCTCCGTCGCGGGGACAGTCGGCGGGCGCGGCGGCGGTGGCGGCGGCGGCTCCACCACCTGTGGCGGCGGGATGGCGGAGCTCGACATCACCCCGGCGGCCGTGCTGGGCTTCCTGCGGGAGCGCGGCGGGCGGGTGCGCAACACCGAGCTGGTGAGCACCTTCCGGCCGCTGCTGGAGGCCGGCGGGGACGCGGCGGCGCGGGCGGAGCGGCGGGAGCGGTTCAAGGCGGCGGTGAACGCTGTGGCCGTGGTGAAGGAGCGCGACGGCACCAAGTTCGTCGTCCTGCGGCGGGAGCTGCGCCCTGCCCCGCCGCCGGGGGACGATGGCGGCGCCCCCGTTCCGGCCCCCGACCCCGTCCCCATCCCCGACCCCGTCTCCGTCCCCATCCCCGACCCCGTCCCCGACCTCGACCCTGTCCCCGTTCTCGACCCCGTCTCCATCCCCGTCCCCATCCCTGACCCCGTCCCCACCGGGCGGCTCTCGCCGGCGCCCCCCGAGGAGGTACCGTCGCCGCGGGCCGTGTCCGAGCTGCGGGGCCTCTTCCAGGGGGGCGGTGGTGGGGTGCCCCTGCCCGCCGGCGGGGGGGGGTCCCGGCGGGAGCCGCCCTCCAAGCCCTGCATGCTGCCGGTGCGCTGCGTGCTGCCCTCCACTGCCACCACCACCGCCGTGGGGCCGCCTGAGGAGCTGGGGTCCCCCTTGTCACCCCCACAGCCAGAGGAGGAGGCCGGGTCCCGCTCGCCCGGCCTGCGGCGGGGGCCCAAGAACCATCGGGCCAGTGAGGAGATGGCGGCGGTGCCCCTGGAGGAGGCCGAGCACCAGTGGCTGGTGATGGTGGCTGGTGGGCAGTGGACCCAGCAGCTCCACGGGCTGCTGCTGAGCGACGCCAGCCTGGCAGCCCGGAGGGACTTCATCTCAGGCTTTACCGCCCTGCACTGGGCCGCCAAGAGCGGCAACTGCGACATGGTGACAGATCTCATCAGAGTGGCTGAAAAGGGGGGAGTCCACGTCAACGTGGATGCCAGGTCACACAGCGGCTACACGGCACTCCACCTAGCTGCCATCCATGGCCAGGAGAAGATCATCACCATGCTGGTCTACAGCTACCATGCCAAGACCGACCTGAGGGACTACAGCGGGAAGAAGCCACACCACTACTTAAAGGAAGGGACCTCTTCTGCAGTCAGGCGTTTGCTGGGGGACCCCAGCCTTTCCCACAACGTGGAGCCCTCCGTGCCCATCAAGAAGTCTACAAAGCTTGCGGCTTCAATCTTGAGCTCCACTAGCACTTTCCTAGGGGTTATATCTGATGACATGGCTTTCTATGATCTCACCAAAGGTTTAAGGAAGCCCTCGTCCTTAAACAAGCTCCTGGCTGCCACAACGGGCCCGAGGAGGAAGCCAAAGACCAGAGGGGGCTTCCCTTCGTATTCCTCCCTCTCCGAGGTGACGGAGGAAGAGGAAGAGGAGGTCGTCGTGAAACGCAGACCTGTTTCTGAGCTGTTCTTTGGCCACTAGACTCTGCCTTCTTGGGATCAAAATTGTTCAATAATGTGACTGGGGCTCTCGATTTTCTCGTGCAGAAGCAGCTTGGATTTCTTCTCTCCATGTCTGTCTTTTTGGAGGTTTAACTAAATCAGTGACAGGATCTGGCTCCAAAGGCCACAGGAGGAGAAGCAGCTCAGACATCTGTGGAAAGGGAGCTGCCCAGGGAGTGTGCGTACCATCATGCCGATGTATTGGTGGAGACCGCAAACTTTATACTTCACAGTTGAAAAACTAAAACAACCTCTGTGTGTATAGACAGGTTAAATCTTTAAGGTACAGCCTTCTTGATCTGTGTTCCTTGGCTGGACAGCAAAAGTAAGGTAAAGAATTGCATATTCTACACTGTGAACAGCAAGCTGGTAGCTGGCTACTTTACCATGGCTTGTTATATAGCAGGCTTAAATTATTAGAGGAAAGATGCATAGTTTTGTATGATGTTTCTGATTATTTTGGTAACAGAAGAGGAATATTTCTATTTAAAAATATTGTGTACTTTTTCAATACAAAGTTTCTCGCTATCAGAAATACTAACATGACAATCTCAATTGTTGCCTAATGCATTTTATTGAGTGAACAGGTTTAAAAAAAATTAAAAAATCAACCCTTAGCACTCAAGTCACCATGACCTGTCTACCTCAGTTTGAAAGCTAGGTTAGCATTTTTAATTTTTTTGTTCTCTTCCTGAAAGACTTTTTGACCAGGTGGTACTAACCACGTGTCTTGATACTGTGAACATTTAAACTTGACTATAGTTCAATCACTTAATCTGAATAAAAACCTTGTTGATATTTGATAGTGAAAAACTGAACTGAAAAACTGGGAATTGGATCCTGCAGAGTTTCTGAGCAGCCAACTGGAAACAAAGTTAGGCTTGTATATTTGATTCTTTTTATTTAAAACTTGGCCTTTGATTTTGAGCTATTTACAATAAATATTTATAAAAATTGGGCTTTATGTTATGTTAGGTGTTTGATGATGGAATGTCTGCATGACCTCTTAAAGCAATGTTTATCTCAACAGCATGAATCATTGACCTAAAACTAACTCTTCTTCTTCTTCTTTTATATTATAAACATAATTGTTCTATATACAGAACTACACGTAGCTCCAAAAAGCATGCTAACTGCAGGTTAAGTAATACATTTGCAGTGAGATTATTATTTTTTTAATTACTATTTGGGTAAAGTTAATGTGAAGAGGCAGAGCTAAGACCAGAAACTGTCTGACTCCTGGGGCCAGTCTGCTAAACCATCACGCATCACGTTTTCTCTAAAAATGTATCTAAAACACCTGTATAATTCAGAGGTGAGGACGGTGATGGCAATACTGCGCTTGCTCTGCTTTTCAGCCCCATCAGGTATTTCAGTTTCTGTACTGAAACACTGGTTTGCATTCTTTGCCTTTCTTTCCAAGTCAGTGACTTCAGGAATGTTTTTTTTTTCAGCCTTGAATTAAGCCTAGCACTTCTAATTGGCTGTAATTGGCTTCTCCCAAATGCTCGGCAAGGAATGCTGTAGGACTGTGCTGAAGGTGGAGGCACTGCCATCTTTGACTCTAAAATGTTCCCCCTGGAGTTGGTGACTTTTGTTGCGAGCGTAATCGCCGATTGCAGAGGGGTCTGATCCACCTGCTCTCGGAAGAGACTGGATTATTCTGCACCAGTCTGCTTCCGTATTGAACTAATTAAGTTGTTAAGCAAACGTTAATGATCAAGCACCTCATGACTTCTATATCTGGAGTAGGGTTTAAAAAAAAAAAAAATCCTATTTGCTCTATCGCTGTTGGTGTGACCATTGACCAGTGTGGTCATTTGAAACCTTGGTTTGTGCTGCATTGTGTCAGCTTGCAGAGTTCCAGGAAAAAAAGTCTGTCACTCTGTTTTTAAAAGTCTTTCCAACTTTATTGACATTAAACATTTTTTTTTTTTCCTGCATTTTCTGAAACCACAGAAGCATGCGTGTGTGTTCGCGTCATGTCTGAGGTGCTGGCAGGACTGATGTTGCCTGGTAAAAGCATTCCGTCTCTGTGTGAATTGGAAACACTCTCCGGTTTGACCCGGCCTTATTGGGAAGTTTGTTCATTAGTTATGGATATACGCTTGATACCTGTTCAAATTACATAGCTGAATTTTTAGTGCTGATTCTGAGTTAAGCCTACTTGAGTCGGAGGCAAGGTTCAAGGATGGAGTGTTTTCTGTTTAAAAAAAGCCAACCGACCAGCCTGTAAAGCATGGCTATGACTTCACCATACGGAAAGTAGGGAGAAGGTTTGCGTTGCTCCTGTATTGTTGTGTCTAAGGAAGAGTAAGAAGTCACAGCTGAGATAAGACTTCATTGCAACATGTATCATCAAGGAAATCCTGCGCTACTCCTTCCTCGGAGGCATCACGGTGATGAGCTAGTGTGACAGAAAAATGCCCAGCAACAACAACCAAGCCCTTGTCCTTCCACCCTTCCCCCGGGGAGGTGCTCGGAGGCTTGGTGGGAAGGTTGCGACACCAAGGTGGGGAGCTCATGAGGTTGGGTGCTGTGGGTGGGGTGGGCCAGGTTGTGCCAACAAGTTTGTGCAGTGACTCAGCTCATTCCTCCGCCTTGTTGAGCAGATGAAAGAAAAGATAGTATTTAGGCAGGCTGTGATTACTATACCCAGTGCTCTATGACTTCAGGGGCAAAGAAACGCTGAGAGGCACTGTAAATGCACTGCCGTAATCTCACAAAAACACAGACTGCCTCCGGTTTGAAGTAAAACCAGTCTCTTAGCCTTTCTGGGCTTTGCTTTTGTATACTGCCGCTTACGCTGCGGAAGGGATGCTGTAGGACAATCATGGGAGCATTTTCCAGGCAGAGACTAAGGCTGGGACTGTGGTATAAATCCCTCAGCTTGATAGATTCTCCTTAGTTTCACTTTGTCAAGCCCAAATCCAGCTGAACGCAATAGGATTTTCACATGAACCAATGAGAGCCGTGAAGTTTAGCCGAGATGCTTTCACAAGTACGCAACCGACAGAGCCGAGAGGACTGCGGCTCCCGTGAGCACCCCGGCCCCGGGCTAGAGGCTGCGCGGCAGCGTGCACCACGGCTGGGCCAGCAGCCGTTGGAACCTCTGGCCCAGCCCAGAGCTGGGAGCTGCCTTCCGCACCATCAAAGCTGATTGCAGGAGAGGATAAAAACAAAACCCCCTACCCTCCTGGGCTGCGCTCCTGCCGTGGAGATGGCTTAGTGGTGGGGGACGGCGAGAGGTGGCAAGTGCAGATAAACAGGACCGGGGCTTGGGGTTGCAATTTGCCTTGGTTACTAGCCTGCCTGCTTGCCATGTCTCCATTTTCCTGCTATAAAATGGAGATAATTGCCTTGGTCGCTTCTTTAAAGCACACAGTTAGTACTGATATTCCAAATTGAAATCAAGATAATTTTTTTTAGACCTGTAGGCAGCACGAGCAGCGTCATCCACAACCTGTGAATGCTGCGCATTCAGTGGAGCGCCTACGCAAATAAAACTCGCTCGGAGTTTAGTTTAGCAGCATCAGAGATCAGCAAAGCTAATGTTTATCTGACCCTGGCTCAGTCCGTCTTTCTAAAGATAACTCGTTTCATCCATTCCTCAGGACATTTTGTTCTAAGGAATATCAGCTCAAAAACCTGCACTGAAGAGCTTTGCAAACAAGCTTCAAGCCACGTTTGTACAAAGAGACAGACTTTGTCCTCCCGGATGCGGCTGTTTGCGCAGCGTGAGGCAGTGCCGCCGTGGTCAGGCTCAAACAGACTTTTGGCCGTCTCGGTTCCCCTGCGAGTGCCGCGCAGAAACACCTGTTCTACCAGCGCCCCGCGAAACGCTGCTCCTGTGCTGCAAAGGAGGCTTTACGAGATTTCGGCTTCATCGCAAGCCCAAGGTCTGGCAGAAGGGTGGCAGAATAACTCCAACAGCCCAAGGGGAGTTGCACCCACCAGCTGAAGGCAGAGGAGGCCTTTTGCAGCAGTCCCCTAATTCCCCATTGCTCGTCCCTTCTCCTCCCGCTCTGCACGTTTCCACCATGACCTACATTCCTTGGACGCATTTGCTCCTGATTTGCATGTTAATTTGAGTAAAATGGCAACGTGGCAGTTTTTGCTCTTTCCACTGATTTGCACCAATGGGACCCCCCCCAAATTCAGCGGCTGTTAACAGGGACTTGGCCGGCACGTAGCATGGACACGAACAGCACGGTGCTTGTTTGCTGCGGGGGGACAACAGGGACGGGGCAGATCAAAAGCTCTGCATCGTAATGAGGGACATTCATTTCCTATTCCAGTTCCAAGGTTTATTTCACTAATTTATAAGACAAAGCAAAGCATTAATCACATCTAGTCCTTATGCTGGGCTCAGCTTCTGTCACTGACCACAAGCAGTGTCTTAATGCTTGTCTGCAGCCAGGAAAATACCATATAACACCCAGGGACTATTTTTTATCCCCAGGAGGAAGAGCTACGGCCAAAGAGATGCTTCCTCCTCCCTACTTCCCATCTCGTCTTCCCTCTCTGGTCGTTACAGCTGGAGAAACCCGTAACGAGCTGGGAGAGCCACAGCGTGACAGCTGCTGTATCAGCTGAACAGCCGTGACCACGTGCACAACCCTGAACCCAACCGTCACCAACCGCTGGTGGTTGAACCACGGTGGCTGGTCACCTACTGCTCCTTTCCGAGTCAACCGCCAGAAAATCCTTTCAGCTCAGTACATTCAGTCTGGGTTTGGGTTTTGTTTTTTTTTTTTAATTATTACTGTGATGAAAAAAAGCTCTGATCTTAAATTAAAACAATAATCTGCCTCTAAGCCCAAGCAAAATAGATCTATACTGTTAACATTAGCACAACTTTAGTATGTCATCTTCCCTTTCTGTGAACAAAAAACTATGGATGCGTGCAACAAAAACAGATGCTGGCAGCGTTCAGCTTTCCCTTCCTAGGTAGGACTTCAGGTATTAGCCCCAGGTAAAGTGTTAATCTTCTTCATCTGAGAGTACAAGTTTCCAGCCAAAGCCAAACCACCTTTTCCCGGGAGGAATTCCTTTCATCCTGTTTCCTTCCTCCAGCTCCACCCCCATCACCTTGAGACTCTCCAGACGAGGTAGGAGACCCCAGCAGAGAAGCGCAGCGGGCACTGCGGGCTCCCTGCTGACACACACCAAATAACCTTCATTTTCAGTGCGTAAAACACAATGCCCCAGTGCACAACAAGTCCTTGACACAAGGTCGTGGTATCGGGGGGCCGGGCCCTCGCTCCCCAGTGTGACTCCAGGCACCACACTTGTCCTCACCTACTGCCGAAAGCGTCCCGACACCGGGGTGCTCCAGGGAGCGGGGGGCTCTCTGCAGCCCCCGCTGCTCGAAATGCTCTCGCAGAGACCGCAGCCCACGAGCTTTTGCCCCATAAACAGTGTTTTTAAAGAGTGGGCAGATGTGGAGGGGAACACATGGAAACACACGGCATGGCACAGAAACACCGAGATGTTTAGGCTCCCGTGGGGCTCGTGCGGAGCACGGTGGTGGTGAGGCGTCACCCGTGCGCTGCGGGGTTGCTGCCGTTCCCTCTGCCAAAGGCAGCACTGCTGGCTGACCTGTGTCCTGCCTGCAGGAGATGGGCTCAGCACGGCCCCGCCAGTAAGATCCACCGATACTGTCACGACGACACACTGCAGTGGTACCAACAGACTTTCTCACCGCATTTTTTTGTTGTAGTTTCTTCCACCGCTCTCCTGCGGTAGTTTTCTCCTTTGCAGCAAAGCACGACAGCTCCGCTCCGGGCTCGGGTCAGCTCCGGCTGGACCAGCTCGCTGCTCTCCAAGCGGCCGGCTGTCCGTGTGCCTCTGCTCTCTGTTACAGACTCTTGCCCGTCAGTGAGAATCACTCAGATCTCTTTTTCTCCTACCACCGGCTCCTGCTTCCCTCTGCGACGTGGGGCGACACGGCCCTCGTGCCCAGGAGCAGCTGAACCCCGGGAAGGGCTGCTGAGCCAGCGGCCATCCCAGCAGGAGCTGTGCCGGGGCAGGGACCTCAGGAGGGATTGCTTCACAAGTGGTTCCTTCCTGAGGAGTTTGGGGTGTTCTCGTTCTTACGTCATGGGCTGAAGGCCATTAGAAAGACGCCTGCTTGTTTATGCACATTTTTTAGAAGTGTCTCGTATTCTCTAAATCAAGACTATCAGCTCAGCCCATATTTTCTCTCTGTGGATTTATCCATGAGATGAGTCAGCTTCAAGGCTCATGTGACATTTAAGAGTCTCCCCGATAACCTTTAGTGCCTCCATTTAGCAGCAAAATTCACGTGCTGCTTCTTGAGTGCGTTTTGTGAAACCCAGAGGTTGCATGATGCCTACAGCCTGATTATTCTTTAATGTATACGTGGGCTCCCTTCAGGCGGAGAAGATTAGCTTTGCAATGCTGCTCGGAGTTTATTTTTAAAATTTTATTCAGATGGTTGCCATGAATTCCCAAAGCAGAGAGAACATCTTTCTACTTATTAAATGCAGCTCTCAGAAGCAGCGAACAGATCTGTTGCAGAGTACATTTACACTGACCCCTGCACTCCTCCGTTTCTCAGTCAGCTCCACATGCGAAAGTCCCACAGTGTAACGCCCCAGTGAAGAACACGAGGCATGGGTTTAAAAAAAAAAAAGAATTAAAATCCTTCAGTTTAGTGCCTGAGACGCTGAAACAGCAGCTCCTGATCCAGCAGCGACTCCCACACATTGCAGTGGGTGTTAAATCAAATTCTAAATGAGCTGCTGCTTCTCAAAGCCCCGCCGTTGCTGCCAAGACACCGTCAGACAGGGATGAGGCACTGTCTGCCTCCACTGACCGCTCGCTCCGTCCCACACCTGGACGCTTGCTCATCGCTCTGGCTCCAGGCAATAAAAGGGATCTTTTCGTCCTGAAATCAGGCCCACCTGCTTTTGCTTAGCAGAACATAAGCTACCGCAGTTTCTTCCCCCAAGCTGCTCGTGCGTCGATGGCCAAACGAGTTACAGAGATTGTTCCTGGAATCCCACCAGCCTCCCCGCAGCCGGCACCCCGCGGGGCAGAGCCGGGCTCCCGCGTTTTGCCTATTTATTTCACCTTCTCTTTCTCATTGGCACTATTATTTTGCTTTCTCCTGGACGTAGCTGGAATTAATTCACACAGACAGCTCACCGCAGGTCTGCGACAACAGTCCTCTCATGGTGGTGGGGTCACATACCTTCTACCTGGGATGTGAAGAAAGCATTAGGCTTGCAGGCTGCAACCGGGAGACTCCGAACCGTTCCTGTTCCCGCTGGGGCAGCCGCGGGGGTTTCCTGCCCGCCCTCCCCCGAGGATCAGGTAGCAGGGAGCTCCTTCATTCCTCACATTCCCCCACCACGCACGCTGGACTTTGCCTAAGCAGCAGCTCAGCAGGTCTCAGCACCGGTGAACTGCCAAGTCCCTGAAGCCCCTGGAAGCCAACAGCAGCGGCTGGGAAGAAGAGCAGAGCGTCACGGCTTCCCCGGTCAGAGGCAACTCCGTATCATCGCTGGAGAAGTCACAAATGGAAGGCTCGTGAGAAGTGGTGTTAACAGTAATAACGTACAAGCACTGCACAGGGTTTCAGTTCCATAATCCTTACATTTGCAAGATTTGCTTCCCCAAGATGACCAGTTGTTGCTATTTACAGCTCAGGTGTTCAATTTGTCTTCTGCCTGTGCAGGGTCACAAAAACCTGTCTGGAGCAGCGTGGGATCACAGTGTTGTAGAAAGGTGCTCTGCAGTTCTGGCCATCTTGGTTTCTGTGCTCCAAGAGGCAGGAAGGGAGGGCAGAGAGACGGGGAGCTGCGTCAGCAGCGATGGCAGAGGCGTGCGGGTACGTGGGGTTTTGTTCTCACTGTTGGTGCAAGAACCTGTGGAAGGAGGCACCACGGCTGGAGAAGGGAGAGCTTGGGACAGCAGTAGGAAATCTGTTTATGGAGCTTTTCAGGCAGCTTAGGCTGGAATATGAAGTCTTCTCGTGTTACTCCCCAGAATAAAATTAAGGGAGTATCAGCTAAACTGCATGACGTTCTCCTGCAGGTAACGGCTGTGATTTTGAGCAACCAAAGAGCCTTTCGCCAGTCTCAGAGGTACACAGGGCTGCTCCTAGCTATTAAAAAGGACTCTCTGTGAAGCTCTTAAGATGGGAGCAGATTAAATCCTTATTTGCACATCAGACCGTGATTTTAAAAGCCCACATCTAAGTACGTCAGTGTGCCAGGAACGCTGCACGTGACTTGGGTCCAGTGTGAACTACCACCGTTACCTTGGGCTTGGCCCCGGTAACAAACTGATGAAAAATGATCAGTATCAAAACCGAGACCCACCTGACAATCCAGACCTGCTGGTGCTTTGGAAAGGGGGTTTCTGCTCGCCAGCAAGGAGGTTTCGATGTCACCGCTGCATCCGTTTTTCACCTTGCCTGAAATTCACAGTTCTAACAAAGTAACAAGGAGCAAAGATATGTGACTTTTTTTGAAAATAGAGTAAAAGTTATTTCTAATTGTTACTCTTTGAAGCATACTGGAGAATGCCAGTGTGGTAGGAGCAGCAACCATCCTCCCCGTGACATAAAAGACCAAAAAAGATAAGAGAAACTAAACAGGCCAGACCCATTCTTCCGCTTACAGGCAAGCATTAGCTTCAATTATCAAACATTTATTCCCAATCAGGTGGATTTTCCTCAAACAGGAATAGTAATAATAGGGTGCAACTTCAAGTCAGGCTTCTCACATAATGCGAACAGCTCATTTAACATAGCTCATATTTTTTAAGTTCTCCATTGATTCCGTTAGCATCACTTCTGTTATTTTAAAGACCATTTTCCTAAGGCAGCTTTCAGATTTAGGTATTAACAGCCTGTATTTATGGCCTTTGAGGACCACTGAGCAGATCTACTCACAGGACGTACAGCGTCTGGCCGTTTTCCCCCAGATATTAAGGCAATAACCGGAGTACACAGGGCAGCCTGGTCACTGCACTCCTGGCCTTACTTGTGTCCAGTGAAACAGTGTGTTCAGCATTAAGCTTTTTTGTTCAGATCACTGGAACAAAACGTTAATATTCACAAAACTACATTTTGCTATATACTATGTTATATATTTACCGATACTTGGTACACATCATAAAACTTCTGATGCCAAGCCTTTGGAGCCTTACTCAGGGTACTGTGTGGTTTCTCTTGAAACGCGATACGAGTACTTCTGCATAAATATGCAAACTTAGAACAGAACAATGCTTCTTTGTTGGAGTCTGGAGAGCACCTGATGATGCACTCCTTTATTCTGAAGACAAGTACAGAGCAGCTGACAGCCTCCGAGTCTGGCAAGCTGTTTGTGCTTTACTGCACCGCCGTGTACCTCCCAGGCCACTTCTCAGTTTGCTCGCAGGGAAGTGCAGCACGCTGTACCCAAATCGGTGCCCTCTTTCAGCAGGCAGAGTGTTGGCAAGTTATCCTTAACAAACCTCGCTTGGGCGTACAGTGGTCTCCTTTCCGTACACAGTCATTTCTCGATCACATCAGTCGTGCTGCCCGGTGGGCAAACTCAGATGAAGAATGCGATCTGAAGTAAAACGAACCCAAACCATCAGTTTAAACCCACGTCGACTCCCCATCCTGTGGTTATTGAGAGCTCACGGAATCCCAAAGGAGAAGATGCCTCAGGAGCAGGACGGTTTCTCTCAGTGGTGATGATACTTACTGCAGTCAGGACACGCACCGCTGGTAAAACATTTCCTCGTGTAGCCTGCCATCACGGAACAATGAACATCTATTTTGCCCATGGAAGAAACCTGCGTTCGATTAGTGGCTGCCTTATTCATGGTCTAGGTATGTAGCTCAGATGGAATCTTCCTCTCACTGAACACTTAAAAACAAATAAACAAAACACACTCAAATTTTAAATACAGCAACATCGCTGGTTTGACTCAACACACAACATTAGTCTAAAAGATTTTTGCCGAGGGATTTATATAAAGCCTCGTTGAAACCGAATAATTTCCTCTGCTCGTCCCACCTACCTCACTCTGCCGCAGAGCTTTCCCCCCACGTTCAGCACTTCTTCGGCATGCTGACAACTGAAAACTACCTAAAAACAAACCCCTGGAGGTGCTGCTTGCAAAAGGAACATTTTAAAAGCATAGCGAGGACTTTGCAAATGACTGTGCAGGAGTAAGTTCAGAGTTTATCGTTCCCCAAAGCATTCATTTAAGCTGGCTTCATCACTGACCAGGTCTGTTGGATGCCAATGAGAACCACCCTTTTTTCTGCCCCCCTAAGACCTGCTACTGATCAGCCTACCGGGATTATGCAGAGCCAGGAAAGACCCATGGATGGCAACTGCCAAGAAAGGAAATAATTATTTTCTTCCATTACAGTGTATTTTTACTGTGTCATACATATAAACAGTAGAATCGAGTGCAGGAGTTTCACTGAAATGGTCCGTAACATTTCCTATGGCTTTGTGCAGTCTCCAATTCAAATTTGCACACCCACATCATTTTTCATTTCAAACACTGAAGCCACCCACATGAGGAAAATATTTCTATCGTTCTTTTATTGAGATTATGTCAATCTGGAAACAGATGGACAGACAACAAGAAGGGGAAATACACGCCAAGTTAATAGGAGCAACGCATCCTATCAGTCATCTCCAAATTGCAGTCAGCTACACATCTAAGATGCTGTCAGTTGGCCCGTCCAAAGGGGAAGGCACGTCCAGCGTGTGCCGAGAGCATCCCCAGAGCAGCTAAGCACTTGTCAGTACTGTGGCACTAACGGGATCGCAAGGATTCACCAAACAGAGCGCGTGGGGATTTCCAGGGAAACGTCCCAAATTACGACGTGTAAAAACGGATGGTCTGTTGGTGGGTGTTAGAGGGGGATGCTTTTCTCAAGATTTTCTAATTGTTCTTCAGAAAATTTAATCTGCTCTTCGAGGTCCTTCTGCTCAATCAGCAAGGAGGTCTTGACTTGAACAAAGCGTCGGTAGTCCTGGAGCTGCTGATCGGTCAGGTATTTGGCAAGGATCCCGGAGACCACTCTTTCCCTGCGATCTAGGTTCTCTTTCAGGTCCTTTGCATCTTCCCGCTGTCTAGACAAGAGCTTGTGCCGTTCGTTCAGCGATTGCTAATAGGACAAAAAAACAAAGCAGCATGCTATGAAAACTCATAATTCCTGGCAGACTCTAGATCTTCATTTGGAAGCCACAGTCGATTTAGTTTAATTACTTCCTCTTGTGGGCTTTGTGTTCCACATGAGTTTTTTCTCGATTGAATTACTCGTTCTTGTGGCTTGTAAGGTAAAGACACCCAGTAAACCCCAGCAAGGCTCACTTCTTCCATGCTGCCCTCAGGAAAAAAATCAATATACTTGACAGTCTGGTAATTTTAGAGTATCCTGTATTTGTCTTCATTCAATTAGAAGCTCTTTAAGGCACATATCTCTGTATTTTGCGAGTCACATGTAGTCAGAGCGCCAATGTCATATTCAAAAGATAGTGTGACTTCTATTAGAAAGTACACGCGATAAAGTAACTTCGATGCAGACAGTAACTGTTCATCAAAAGCTTCTTTTTAACAAACCCACGAGAATCAAGCCTTGCCTGTTCTACAGGATTTTAATACCTTTCGCATTTTAGCTAATTCTCTTTCAGCTGTAATGATTTTCACAGGGATAGCACTGCTGGGCAACATCCGGTTTCAGGACAGCGTCCATAAATATACCATGGAGCAACGGTCACCAGCGACACCCTAAAAATGGAGTGTTGCTGGTTTTGCTAACACTGGGGCCATTGCAGCCACTGGGAGACCGTTGTAAAAATGCTGGCACGTAACCCAGTCTTTATTGAGCATGTTATTCAAATTTTTGAATAAATTATTTTAATGTTTTTAATATGAAGAGTATAAGCATAACACTAAAGAAAGAGCAGCCCCCCTGCCAACCACAAAGCCAAAGTCAGCGTGAAATACTGCTCAAAATTATTCGTGTTAACACGACTGACATTTTGGAGCGGGTAGATCCTGATTCTCCGTATCACACTGCACGGCAGGACTCTCTTAGTGCCCTTCTGCACGTGAGCTACGATAAACCTCTAGAGCTACAGGTCGGCAGCCACACAGCTCCAGGAAATCCCAGTTTTTCTAACTCTGTGCTTTTCTAATTTCCAAATGACAGATAACAGCAGGTATTGTATTGATAAAAACCTATCTAAAAGCAATAAGGACAGCAGGAAAGCATGATTCCTGGGATCAGTTTGGCTTGTCTTCTCTAGCAAAAAAAAAAGCATATTTCAGACTTGAAAAGATTTCCTGGTGAAATGAGACAATTCCTAATTTTCCAGCAAAACTGGCTAGTTGAGTTAAAGTAGTTAAGACAAATGAAATAGGATTTCAAAGGCAGTAATTACTGCATTGAAATTACCAGTGGGGGAAAAAAAAAAATAACGAAGGGAAAAGCCCTGTGGAGCAGAGGCGTGGAGCTGTTCCACAGGGAGCAGCCCGAGGGTGTCGGACCCTCGCAGGGAGCACCCCGTGCAGAGCTCACCCTGCACTTCGGTTCTCCAGCACAGAAACCAGGGTGCTCCCCAAAGGTCCGCTCTGCGGAGACACAGCCCGTCGCGTGGCACTAAACGCTGGGCGGGATTCGTGAATATTTTACAACTTTTGTTTCGAGCCGTCAGACAAATGAGGTGAGCACAGCCCCACCTGGAAAGAAGCGAACAAAGCAAATTAAATACCCTGCTCGCTTCTCACTCACCTTCTCCTCAGCATCCGTATTGCCATCGATCCTCCTCATGGCATTTTGGACTCGGGCGAGGCGGCTGGACAGGCAGAGCAAGAGGCTCACAACCTTCTCCAGGTCCCCGATGAACATCATGTACCGCTCAAACTCGTTGGGCTTGCAGACGTCCCGCACCGTCGCCTCCAGCTCCTCGCCTCGCTGGGCGCACTCCCTGGCTTCAGAGAGGATGAGCTCCCTCTCCTCCCACAGGGTCTGCAGCTTCGACCGGAGGCTGGAGATGAGTTCCAGCTGCAAAGGGGGGGGAAAAAAAAAAATCACAGAAAGCTGTTATTGCCAAAGAGAATCTGCATCATTTCTATTGTGTGGATTTTCCTCACCTTGTCTTCGCTAAATTCTGGACTTTTAAAATAATTGTAAGCTCTGGGAAAGAAAAAAGGGAAAAAAAGTAAAGATTTCCTAAGCTGCACTTAATTCTCATACTCTGAAAAGCAAATTGCTGGTAATCACCTTAACTGGTGATATAATCCCTAGCTCAGAGAGCTTCCACTCAGTCAGAGTGAACTGCAATAAAGATTACAACGTGATTACACGCAGTTATGCTCTAAGACATGAACATGAAGTCACAGATCCATTACCAAGCTTTACAAGAACCGACTGGAATTTCATTTATAATATACGCAGAAGTCGTCAGTCCCACGGGTGATTCGAGCAAGCCGCAGCGCCTGGGTAGCAAAGCAAGCGGGGGAGGCTGTTTGATACGGAAACGTTGATAGGGAAAAAGGCTCCGAGAGCGGAGCGGGAGAAGAACCCCATCAGCATCTTCGGAAATCAGCCGGCGGCACCGTGACCAGGAGCGGCAGTTGGACGGTGGGTAATGGGGAATGTCACCGCACGCGCAGCGGGAGGAAGATTGTCATTACCTGGGATGGAGCACGGCCAGCTTTCTACAGGAAAAAAATAATCTAATTCTTCAAAGCTACGTACTGCCCTTCCAAGCTGCCGTATTTCTATCGTAGTCCAGCCATGTCCCAGCCACCCCTATTCCCTGCACGTACGGAAGTTACCAGGGCACTGCAGCGTGCAGTTCTGCTGCCAGTTCTCTCAGAGTGAAAAACATTTCTCATTTAGGCTGCCAGCTGTAATGAATTTTACAGATTTTGAGACCAGATTTGAGTGTTAAATTGTGAGTCAGCTGCTGCACAGGAGCTGGCCTTGCAAGGAAATGCATAGCCAGGATAGAGCCCATCCCCATGACCTGCTGAAGATAACTGTGTGGGAGGAGAGATCTGAATCAAACCAGGCAGGGCTTAAATACCGCTTGTGATCAATATGCCAGTTTGCCAGGACTTCCCCTACTGGAAAAAATGGATTGAAAGTTATCTGCGAAACGTTATCACTGGGATAAAATTTTAACAAATAAAAATATCCACAGTAATATTTGTGTGACATAACAACTTCTCTGTCGTGGTGAAGAAACAGCAGTTCCTCTGATGGTCATCTACATACTTTCTTAGACGTGATGTCATCCAGGTCATTTGTGCTGTCTCTGCTCCTGTTCAGGACTCGGCTTCCCTTCGAGGTAGGATCTTCGCTCCTTTGCTTGGCACCGTGTTCAGATTCAGGATGTTCTTCTGTTGCGTCTTTACTGCTTTTCCCACTATTGGAACAGAAAATAAATACCCATGGCAAACACAAGTTTTGTTCTCAAATATTATGTTCATAGATTAATCCATCTTGACTTCAGATTCACTCTCCTCTCTTCTCACAGCAGCAATTTTTCTAATTTTTTGACAGATACAGAGCAAAAGATTTGCAGCCCAGGTTTGTCACAGCCTGTTTTAGTAAGGTACCATTGAACCACATTTCTTCTGTCATATACCCACAGCCTCAGGTATTTCTTGACATATGAATCAGAAAGCTAAAATATTTTGCTAATGAAACAAAAATAAAAAAACATGCTCAAGTCATCTTACTACTAGTATGACATTCATAGTCTAAAATAGCTTAAAATACTAGGTAATTGGTTTTGTCTACTTACTCATTCTCCTGCACATGCCGTATGTCTCCCTTTTTTCTGTGTGATTTATCCAGCATGGAAATGTTAATGGGAAACAGACCCTCCATCAGGTCTAGAACAGTTTTTCTAGCAGGATGAGGCATGAGAATATCAACCAGAGAACTGTCTTTGGCAATGATCTCCATAGCTAGCTCTTCGTATCGCTGGTCTTCAGGAGACTGCAGTCTCCTTCGGGGAGGATCTGTCTCTCTCTCGGGGAGAATATCATCTCGGGTACTGTGCATGGACGTGTCCTTTGCAACTAAACCTTGGGCTGTGGCTCTGTCTCCGTGGTGAGGCTGAGCTAACGCCGTGTGGCAGGACGTTACTCGCTCCTGAGGAGCTGCAGGCTGCTGCTCTGGACACTTCATTAGAGCATTGCCATTCAGAGATGTACTTCTGCATTCCTCCTCCACCTGAGCATCTTCCTTGCTTCCGCTTCTTGGGATAGGAATAGAGGTTTCAGGAGTCAGCTCCTTACTATCCTCACAACATGCACGTCCAGTTATGTCGTTGTCTTTGTATTCATGATTCTTGCATCCATCTTTCTCGGGATCACAGAAACTATGAGAAAACAGACACTTTTTATTTCAGACACTTCCTCTAAAACAGACATTTTTGCAGAGTGTTTAAGCAGCTACAGGTAATTGTCATTATCTTTCCAGCTTCCTCTTTTTATTAAAGTTTTTAAAATTCAGGTTCCTTAATACCTATTTGCTTGGGAAAAAAGAGAGTATATAAAATGTGTAGCTGCACCCCTCTATGTGATTTGAATCCCCATTCAATTTCTCATTTCCTAATTACGACCCACACACATGTTTCCTGAAATAAGCCTGTGGTAAAGCGTGCCTGGAAACGCCACGCTGATGGTATTTCAGAAATGGATGACAAGCGCGCAGCCATCCCCCCAGCCTTCCTGAGCACCGTGCCAACGGGACGAGACGCTGGCAGGGACAGGGGTTTGCTGAGACCTTTCTCAGGCCACATCTGGGCACCACCTGGCAGTAACGGAGGAGGATGATTTGCATTTTGCATTTTCCTCCACCAGCCCTCTTGCAAGAGAGCAAATCTTTACTGTCTTGTTCCGTACACCTTCTTATTTCGATAGCGAGAATGTTTCAGCCCAAGAGTGAGAACCGGTTTGATGCTGTCACCGTCTCCTGTGCGTCACTTCTCAGTCCTTCTTAGAGAAGACGTCTAGTGCTTCCTTCTCTTTAGGCAAACCCAAGGCCAGCACAGAGGAAAGGCTGTTCATCTGAGGCTTCTGTTTTGAAATGGCCATTAGACTTAAGTAAAAGTTTTATTAAATCCTTTCAGTTAACCATTTTGCGATCAAACTTCTACCTCTGAGTTGGCCAATGCATGTCTGACCCAGTGCTTTGAGTTTTCTGATGCATCACTTCAGAAGAAACGTTGATGGAAAAAGCTACTTACAGAATAAGTAGACATGTAATTTAAAAATACACTTTGGGACAGAATTTGCAAGAATATAGGGGCACTGTTGAAAAAGTATGCATAGAACATCCTCTGCAGTCACTGATGTTCATATATACATCCATGTAACTGCTTGTGAAAGTAGTCGGTGCATCTGCATATAGAAATATTATTGTACTAATTGTGACTGAGTGAACAAACCTATTTTCTCCTCTAGCAATATTTTTTCAGAACCTAGCAGCATTATGAGGGGACAGTAGAGAGGAAAGCGAGAGGGATTAGATGGAAAGAAGATTTATAAGCCCCAATTTAACTATGTTACCCTGACATATGAGCTTCAATGTCGTAGGCACAAAGCAAAAATTTCCTCCCTGAAAACAGGTATAGAGAGTTCACTGCAGGTTTTGTCCGCTCCTTTCTCTAAGGTCCCATGTAAAAACGACGCTGCTGGAAGAGAACCGGTCCTTCCCTCCCCTAACGGTACTAATGAACCCTGTCTATGGATGGTGTGAATCCTTCCACGCTGTATGTGGAGAGATGAAGGTTGGCATTTTCTCTTCTGGAGGAGACCAGGGCAGTGGAGAGCGATGAAGAGACTCAACGTCTAACGGCGGAGGCTGCAGTACCCCCAGTGAAGATACACAGAGCAGCTTCAAGAAAATACCAGCAGATTTTGTTGTGCTAGGAAAGCTTCCACGTGCTTGGACCTTTGTATTTAATCCCACGAGCCCCACACTGTTTCCTGACGCAGACGTGGGGCTCTGTGGAGAGCGTGGATGGTTTGCAGCTGAGCTGCGCTGACCCAGCTCAGGCAGGCGCTGCCGAGACACAAAGCTTTTCACGTGGCCAGCCTGAGCTGTGGCTCAGCGATGAAAGGCTTACTGTTTCTGAAATGCCATCTTCTCCCATAACTTCCCTTCTTCCAGGTCTGCAGACCCTCTGCCTGTCGGCTTTAACACAGCCTTTTTAGCAGTTCATCAAAAAAGAGAAGTCAGCTTGGCAAAGGGAAATTCAGTCATAGATAGTGACTAACAGCGTCACTTAGATACAGTTGTTATGTGCACCTTTTCACTGCAATTAAAAACAAAAACTTCATTTGACCTTGTCTTGAACCACCTGGTTCTGGTGATTGAGTGACACCCTCAGTGCTGGAAAAGCCTTTCCATCGAAAAGGTACTAAAAATGCCCCCGGTAAAACACCACGGCATCGCAGTGTGATGCTGTACTGCGATACCTGCGTTAATGTGATGATGATGCAGTATTGTGATCACGGACTGACAAACATTTCTGGAATGATAGATGATGAAAAGAAGAGATACAGACACCCAAGAAAATCACTGCAAACATTGCCGGGTCTTATTCTTACTCATTCTGAGCAAAACAAACCATCTGCAGCAGTTATCGTGGAAAATGGACATCATCAGCGGAAACTGCCTCAAAATTGTCTTGTGCAATTGGATGGATGCAAAATACGCATAAGAATGTCCTCAAGCTTTTTTTTCACTAACCCACGGACACTGTTGTGTGGGCAACGATCACAGCTCGCTCTTCCTGCTGGTCCCAGTTGGAACTTTTATTTCAGTAATTACTACGGCACGCGCACCCAGTTTAGCCTGGATTTTCTACCACGGCTCAGCAGCACTTCGTTGTGGAGGAAAACAAAGAAGAAAAAGTGAGACACAACTAACAGAATGAAACCTGTACTTACAGTTCTTTCCCAAAGATGATCATCTAAATTAATTACTAATGAAACCAGTTCTGGATTCTCATCTTTTCATTACTTAGTACCTATTACAGAGCTATGATCACATACGTCTCTGATGTTCCTGTTCTGTCCACAACTTCCAGTGACCTGCTAAGCCTCTTAACTAAACTAGGAAATTCAAGAAAAACTTCAAAATCTTACTAAAAATACTAAAATATCTAAGATAATCAAGCCTCCAGAAACCATTGGGATCTTTGGAAATTCTATTACTACACAAGTGTCAGCGTCGCTGCCTTGTTGAGACAAAGTTCAGATCTTCTTCTCCCCAACGCTCCTCAAACAAGCAAAACAAACAGGGAGAGTTAACATACAAACTTTCTAGTTAGCTATGCGTAAACGGCCCAGTATTTTCTTTCCTTTAAAGAGTCACACCAAAAGCCCCTGTTACGCCACTCTGCGCACACACATTTTCCACACCCGAGCTGTCGCAGATGCCGTTTTCGCCGGAGCTCAGCTGAGGGAGCTGTGCTCTCAGATATCCGAAGGAGAGCGGCTGCCGCAGGGAGAGCGGCTCAGGTACGCTCTGCGCTTTCTGCTTTTGCTCCACGCAGTAGTTATGATTTTTAAAGACTGTCCCAAAATGAAACAACTAGCGTAGCGGATGAAGATTCCCATACGGCTAACGAGGGATCCCAGGAGACGAGGGCAGAAGCAGACAGCCGCGGCTGCCGCTGGAGTTCACGCGGCTTGGACGTAGGCTCGACCTAGGCGCAGCCTTACCTGGGGGTACCGAGGCAGCTCTCGCAACGCCGCGACGGTGCCGCTGCCCCACCGGCACATCTGGAAGTGTCCTGGAAATGAAAACAGCACACTGGGACAAGCAGCATTTTCAGGCTAGGCAGCGGTTTAGTTTGACTCCCACATCTGTTATCCCCAGAAACAGAAGCCAACAGTAGATCTCTGAGCAGGTACACAAGGGTTTCATTTCTGAGTGTGTCTAGTTCCTTTTATTAGTGAAAAGGCTATTATGCTCTTCCTAGGTAGCATCCATCTCTTTTTTCCTAGAAAACCAAAGAACAGCTAGCAACAAAATACATACTCCACTCTCGCTGACTCCCACAACAATTCAGAAAGCAGGCAGCGCTCATGGAAGTTTGTCAGCCTCTGCAGTTGGGTAATTTTCGTAATATGTTAGATTAGTTATTTTCTAACCCTTTTATCTTCTTTATTCTCCTTGACAACAACATTGACAGCTACCATCCTTCAAATTCAGGAGCCAAAAAGGTTGGTCATTTATAAAAATCTCTCTACCATAACCCTTTCTGGGACAGCGCTCTAACGCAGCTGCCGTAGTTAACAGCGGTGACTGCTGAAACGCGAGCAGCAGCACCCCGCGTGCAGCACGTGCTCTCCGCAACCGTGATGTCCAAGCGCAGACCCCGCGCGCACCCCTCCGCAGCTCTGGAAGGGACCCTCAGGCGCCGGGCGATGGCCAGCCCTCGAGCAGAGCCTACGGCGCTTGCAGAGCGTGTCCCCTGGGGCAGACACTCCTCAGCTCCCCTGTCTTTACCTCCGCACTTGCCCAATGACAACAAGCGACTCTGCCCAAACCCACTATGCGTTTCAGTCAGCTCTTCCGAAGTCTCCGTTCTTATGCAATTCTTAAAACTTTTCACATTAAAGAGCACCTCGTTTGTCTGCAATACTTTCTTACAAAATACTTTTCAGGAATAATGAATTGTCACCATTAAACAGAAATACGTAACATGTTAAAACTGGTAGCACTTCTTTCAGAAGTCCCCCAAATTATTTCTCCTGCACACTGCAAAGCAAACCATGCATTTTGCTTTGAAACAGCTACACAGCACTTCCCATAGATTAACCAAATGTGGCTTTCCCCCCGCTTCTGTCATCTCCCTACTACACGCTCAAAAAATAAAGTCCTAATTCCTCGATTGTCATGTTCAGCAGTTTTTCCTGTGAATAGTCCCACAGTTCTCTAAAGCAGTCATGAGTTGGATTCAAACCATAATTATTATCTTAGTATCGTTCTTACCTGTGTGGAAGGAGGAGTCGATCTGGATCTCTCAGGAGCTCTCCCAGATGCAGGATCACCCACCTGCGGGAGACTTTCAGCGGACACACACTTGCCGGCGCAGCTCCCGCCCGCTTCGCTGGGAGACGGGTCGTGCTTCGCGGTGGCTGTGCCAGCAGCAGCGGAGCTGGGATCGCACCTGCTGGCCACGCTCAGCGGGGGAACAAAAGCCAAAGGAGGAAAAACATCTGGCGATTTTTCTTTAGAGAGAACTTGGCAGGAAACCTCATTGTTTTGCACCTTCCTGCCCCCGTTTGGATTGGGAGCCTTGCCAGGAGGCCATTTGGGATGCGACAGCCTCGTCTGCAGGGGCGGCTTATGCAGCGGGAGGTGTTGTGAACTACCTGGTCTTTGATTAATCTTTCGTTCCATGTATTCGATAAGCGCAATATGCTGGATTTGTTTCAGCTCCGTCCTGGAGATACTTGAATTGGAAAGTGCCCTCCCTCTGTTTTCCAGCGTCTTTCTCCTAGCTGCCACTGTATCCTGCTCAGCGATTTCATCCCTGACTTGACTCCATGAAACTTCCTTATCTGCCAGCTGATCGAGTTTCTCAGGCTCCGAATAACACAGTTTCTTTTGCTCCTTTGCTACCCTTTTCCTTCGCCCTATTTGACCTATTTGTGGCCTCTTAATTTCTTCATCTCTGCTGACACTTTCCAAGGATTCTAGGTGACAAGGGGAACAAGGAACAGGTTTGGCATCCTCGCTTGCACTGGATAATGAGAAAGACCTAAGGTGTTCGATTGAAGGCCTTTTAGAGGGTTTCTGTCTCAGTCTAATGGGCAAACTCATCTGTAAGTCTTTTCTTTTAAAGGATGTTTCTCTCAGAACCCTTTTTTGAGCCACTTTAAGTTTCTCTCTATAGTCGTTCTTGAAACTCTCATCTGTGGATGAAACAGGACTGCCGAGAGTGAGATCTTCAGCCTCAAGCAGGTCATCAGCAATGCACCGATGGCGGTGGTCGGTCCTTTGAAGCTGATTGCCTTCCCTTTGTATCTCTAGGCACCGCGCTGAGGCAGAGTAGCTGCTTGCTGGAAATTCCTTTGGTGAGCTCCTTGAGTCCTCCTGACATTGGGTGAGCTTGTTGGGGTGCAGGATATCGGTGGTTTTCCCCCCAGAAAGATAGTAAAGCATCGGAGTCGTCTGCCTGGTTATTTGTTCAGCAGCAAGATCATCCCGAAACTGTCTGAAGAGCTGTTTTTGAAAGTCAGGTTGATATCTCTGAACAGGAGGTTCCTCTTGTTCTACATGCGTGCTAAGGTCAGGACTGCTGTTATTAGCCTGTTTGTCTTTTTGGACTTCATGTAAAAACTGAGATGTGGAATCTTCCTTTGGTCTGAAAAAAGACATTTGGGTAGTATTATCACAGCATTGCTCGTTTGCCTGCTCCGACTCCTCACAGTGAGAGCGCTCCACTTCTACAGTATCGTAGCTGCAGGACAGGGATGGTCTCTGCGTTTTGGTTTGCTGATTCAGGAACGGTTCCCTAACATCACTCCCAATTTTTCCTTCAGAGTCATAGCACTGATTTTCATCGGTACAACTGTTCAGCTTCCTGGAAGCATTTTTAATTAGAAGAGCATTCTCCGTGTATTTTAGGTCACGACTGTCCTCAAACACATCTTGATCCAAGTCTGAACGCACCTCGGCACGGAGCGGGCACTGTTGGCTGGGTTCTGGCGCTGCGCTTTGCAGATCTGCTCCTCTCAAAGTTGGCTTACGCACACCGCAGGGATGCTGTTTATCTTCTCGCGTATCATTAACAGTGCCAGGGCTGGTACGCACTGCGTGATAGGACCGGGAGTTCATCTCTTCAGGAATTTTGTAAGCATGACTTGAATTATAAGCAGAAAGTATTTTAGGGACATTAGCCACAGAGTCAGTCTTTAAATATTCCTGAAAAATGAATGAAGAAGGTCTGCTGAAAATGTGTGGATTGCTTCTCTTTAGAGGTTGCTGGGGTGGGCTCCACTCTCCATTTTCCTCTGTCTTTAACCCCTGAATTTTTGATGTAGATACCTCATTTGTAGAATCAGACTTATTTTCCAGAGTCTTTCTCCTAGCAGCCACTATATCTTGCTCAGTAATTTCATCCCCATGTTGACTCCGCAGTACATCCCTATCCGCTTGGTGACTGTCCTGCACACAAGGAGCTGGCTGCACACTACGCTCACCGTGACCTCCAGAGTTGTGTCTCCCTCTTGAGTTTTCAAAGTGTCGAGTGACTTTATAGCTATCGAGCCGCGTGGGAGGAGAAGGTGGAGGTGCAGCCAGAGGCTGATTCGAAGTCCCTCGGGTAGGAGTGCTTCCACAGCGTTCAGCGAGGCTGGTGCTGTGCGAGTGATTATGGATGCTCAGGTCTGGTGCCTTGTACGGATGCAGGCATCTGAGGTCAGTTGCTGCACTGAGATTATAAATACCTCTTACATATTCTGAGTCCATGTACGGTACCTGCTCTGGGGGCAAGCAGCAGTTTCCACCATAGCACGAGGGGGTGGGATACTCTGGAACATTTGATCCCCCTGAGAAAGAGCTGTAAGCAGAGTCTACTCTTCCAGGGAGGTGCAAGAGATGGTCTACACTGCTGATCGACTTCACCGGCGAAAGACGATTACCATTTTTAGGAGAGGTCACAGGCTCTAACAGCTCTCCAATTCTGCCACCTTGCCTGTGAGTCCATCTTTCTATCTCATTCCCGGATGAAGCCATGTTGTAGCATTTCCGGAAATCAAAGTCTGATTAAACAACGTCCACAAATCAGTTGTTAGAAAAAGCACATTTTTCTCTGTTGCCACATTCCAATAATATCTAGAGGATCCTAAGAAGAAAGAGAAACATGTGAAAAAGACTCAGTGGGAGGATTCTGATTGCGCCTGGGGAGATCAGGCAGCGAGCATTGCACACGTACTCAAGATGAGAACCTGAAAATAGTATTTAGAGCAGCCAGAAGTTTCTGGCTTCAGTAATTATCAGGACCTTGGAACGATCATTTCCTCCATCGCAAACAGAGCAACTAAGTCTTTAATAACAAGAGTTCTCTAGATCTTCATTACATCTAAAAGACTATACATACAATTAGAAGATGCCCTCTCATTATGATTGCAAAATATCAAGGGCCAGAGTCAAAACTAGTTTCTGAATCTGCCTAGAAATAAATCCGAGAGGTTGAAAATCCCAGCTCAGATGCTGCCTAATCCTGGAGGTGCTGAAATACAACACGCACCTGGCTGGTTGAAGTTTCAAAGCGACTCAGAGTTGTGCTTCCAAAACCGCTCACAACTGCGGATCGGTGCCTCGCTCTCATTTGTACGGATCTAAGCAGCACGCGGGGCTGCAACTACACGACTGCAATGACATCACACAAAGCGTGCCCCAAACCCCACCAGTGCCTCCACGTTTCCTTTCAGAAAATCTCAGAGAGATATGAACACACGGACAGTCGGTTGGACACATCAGTGCCCCATGGATAACTGTACCAAACAAGCAGTGCACAGATTAACCCAGAAGAATTACCAAATAGGAAGAAATCATGATTATAATCAGTCTTATCAGGCTTCTCCCCACTCCTTAAAGGCTTATGTTGTTTCTTAAAGAAGCAAGAACCAAATCACACTTTATTGTATGAACATAATAAAAATGGTCTGTCGTTTAAATGAGCTTCCATGCCATGTCCATCCATGCTCAAAAAAGCACATCTTGGAAAACCTCTCCCAGAGGCTTATAGAAAGTGGCTTGATGAGAGATTGATAAGAGTATCTCGATGAGAGATTCTGCTGTCAGTAACAAATCACAGATTTTTAAAAGACAGCCAAATATTTTTATGGCTGATGCTAAGAACTCCCCCGCAAACGTACCAAATGTAGTAGAAAAAAGCACCAGCTTAGAGTTCATGTACGACAAATACACAATGTTTGCAGAGTCTAGAAAACAGCCTGTGATTATCGGCAGCACTTGACGCTCGCTCTGAGTGTTACACACGATGCAGGTTTAGTTTAACAAATGCAATCTCTACAGGCAGCCCGCTTCACGGGCCAAGAGAAGACACGGAGGAGATGGTCGCACTAACAGCGTGACCCCCTCACCCACCTTGGCCAGCTCTGAACCCCTGACACACTCACCGGCAGCACGAGCCCCTAATAAGTGACCTTGTTTAGTAATTCTCACTTAAACCAGTTCTAAAGACTTATTAGTCATTAGAAGAAAGCAAACAAACAGCCCTGAAAACCTTCGGTGACAAGCTGCTCCAGTGACACACCTTCTGAGGAGATGCAAACCGTTTCCAAATCCTACCAGAATATTACATGGCTGATTTCTTCAAAAGCATCGAACTCGCTAGACCTTAATCTGCCATTCCCAATGCTGCGCTTCTGCCGCGGGGCTTCATAGAGCTGGTAGAAAGAGAGGTTTCAGGGGTCACATTGCTGTTTAATCAAAAAACTTCACATTCCTGCCTTGTTTCAAAGACGGTCCTGGTATCATTCATTTTGAGCCAAAGGAAGAGAAGGATAGGAGCCAAAATACACAAGTTAATCTACGAAGGAAACTTGGACCGGTGGGGCACAGAAAATGAACTAACTAGTTTCTGGGAAAGGAAAACGGCATAACACTGCGCAGTGGGGATTTCTGCTGGGCTTTTTTTGAAATTTCAGTAAGAAACCGACTCAAGGACGCCTGGAGAAGTTCTCTCTCTTTAGAGATGATCTAAAATGCAGCTGTGAAATTTAATTGTCTATCCCTGAGTAACAGGGTCACATAGGAAACACAAAGCATCAATGGTTGATGACGGCATTCCCCATCCTTTTCACCGTGGCGTACCGAAGAATTTAAAAAAATAAAACCCTTTGCTATCTGGTGAAAGGAAAACCTTGGATTTTGTGAAGCTACAGAGAAAGAAAAGCAGCCGAGAGAACAATTGCCCTGACACTAAGCAGAATCAGACTGTACCACAGTTGCGATCACACCGGTGTTCGTTAAACGACCAGACTGGAAACCTGGAACCCGCAGCGACTGCTGGGTCTCGCTGAGCTGCACAAGGCTTGGTGGTCTCTGGAGGTGCTGGGAGCTGCACAGGATCAAACCCCGTGGGAGCCACATTCCACAAGAGAACCAGAAGGCAGATACTGTCATTCTTATCTCCTTTTTTTTTTTTTTAATAAAAATTTTATTCCAGTGGATCTTCTCCAAGCAGCTCCGCTACTCGACTGGTGCTATTAATAGACCGGGCCAAGTCTGTCTGGGATGGGCTGGCACTGTTCCACTGAAGTTAACGGAGCCACCTTGATTTACAATGAGAATTTGGCTCTAACTTTTCACACTTACACGTAGAATCTAAATAAAAGTTGTGCTCCGGTTCATGTGTATCAATGCAAGTACTCTCTTGGTTTCCTATACCAGTGTTTCCCAAAACGTCTTTTCCCCCATTATTTCAAGCTTCCTGTTTGGGATTTACAGCGAGGTCAGCAACATAGTGTGAAGAATTTTTGCCTCAGGTTTTTATGATGATGCCAGAAATAATAGGAAATACACTTGCAGTACCTAGAAGACTGAGGGCAGAACATCGGACTTGGAAACAGCAGCAGCAAGCCCCGAGTCCCTCTTTGCGCCGGGTGCAGGAGGACACTGCAGCTCGTAGGACATTCGTGCCCTCCTGCACAGTCTCTCCGTCGCCTGTCTGAAGCCACCTCCAGCCCTTCAATCTGCTCCATGGAGAAGTGCCAGATAAGCAGGAGGACTTTTTGCCCCCACTGGGTGCCCTCCGGTCCCGCTCTTGCCACGGCTCGCGTTTTGCATACCTGTTTTGCTTAAGATCAAGTTTGCAATTTCACATCCTTGAAGTGACAGAAAGATTTTAAGAACTGAAGTAATACACTTAAGAACAGTAACACACTCTTCTCCAGAAGTCTCTGCTAAAATTTAAGTAATACGATAACGACACACATCTTTGGGAAAATCTATCCTGTTTCTTTGGGGAAGATGTTTCCTAAACCCTGGAAGCAGAATTGTTGATCTCCATGTGTTTAAAGAACTGTGTGAAAACTGCCTTCTCTTTCACATGGAAAAGAAAAACATTAATATACGTAAAACTCAGCTGCCATTAACGATGATGTCGTCGTTCTCCTCAGCCGGTACGTAGGGGAGCACCCTCATGGTCTACACTGTCTCTGGGTCTTAGAAATGCCCTGGTGAGGCTGTAACACAACGGGCGCATTCCAGACAGGCTCACAGTATTTTCATTGTGAACTTCTGTAAGCAAAGAGAAAAACGTTAGGGTAAAAGTATTTGAGAACTAAGAACACCAGAAGATGAAGGAAAGCATATTAACAGTGTGTCACTCCATGCCCAAGGAAGAAATAAAGCCACTAACAACATACTAAGATCCAAAGTTTTGCTTTTGTGTTTTGTTTTTTGGTTTTGTTTGTTTGGTTGTGTTTTTTTGGGTTTTTGTTGTTGTTTTTTTTTAAAGGCTAATGACTTCCGTCCGCTTATTTATTATATCCAGTACTACCTAGGAAAACCCACACAGGGCACAGCCCTCTATGCAAAGCAGTTTGCAAAAATAAACCACGCATTCCTTGCTCTATAGAGCTGACGGACTAGACAGATGAGATGAACAACAGCATGGAAGAGGAACAGGGACGGGACTTGCCTGATGCTTCACAGCAGGCTGATGGCCACGGAAGAACAAAACCCAGATGACACAGGACGCTGTGTGCACTAGGCTGGGCTGTCTCTGGGCTAAGACAATGATGTCTTACGTCTCAAAACAAGATTTGTTCCAAGTTTCCACCATAATAATAATAAATAAAATAGTAGTGGCAAGGCAGTGCCAGGAAATTCACGTCACAGCCCATGCTGTACGTTTCCTCAGCTCGGGTACCAGTGCTCACACTAAAACTTCTTCACCCAAACATTTATCAAAGCCAGCCCCCGAGCATTCAGTGCAGGTTTGAGTCCTGCTGAAGCCTCCAGTCCCTCACAGCCCGCTGTTAAAATACCAGTCATCACCTCAACCTCTTAATTCTAGGGAAAGGTGGTTTGTATTGCACAACTTGAATTCCTTGCAACCATCTTAGCAGGTCAAAGCCTCATGTCTCCAGCAAATTAACTCTGTACAGAGAAAACTCAGCGACTCCAGGCTGCAGTCAATTAACAAGTTACGCATCTTTTAAGGGCAAGCTTTCTTCTGCCTCCAGCTTGTTCATATTTGGCCTCATTAGATTGTATTAGGTGCTGCTCATTAATCCCCAACTCACCTGCAGTTACATACGATGCTCGCCCAAACAGTGTCACCCATCTGAAACGCAGGTATGTTCCTTACCAAGTCTCTGGTTTCTCCTCAGCAGCCCAGGACAAACCGCCCCCGGCACTGAACACAGCCACGCAGTACGTTTGTCTACTTGTGCAGTTCCCTTAAAATTTCCCAACACAATCTTTCCTTCAGAGAAGCAAGAACTAGCATTTTCCTTCATAAACACAAGCAGAGTTCAAACCTTTTGAGACCGGGCTGGTGGTGTTTATGGGTGAGGAATTGTAACTTTGGAAAACCAAGCAGGATTTCTCCTCCAAAGCACTCTGGAGACGAAGGCAACACCCCGCTAACATGTTGGCATATTTCTGTAAAAGTGCCCTTTTTGGACAAATGGTTCCATGGAAATAAAGGGGGAAAACACAGCTATTAATCCGTATCAAACTACAACACGCAACCGTTCTTTCTCCAAGCAGTGAGCATAAGTGTGGGAAATGCAAAGCAAACACCGTGACCGACCAACCTACCAATATTATGTCATGTACATGTCTGTGAATGACCTGTTTCTTATCAAAGGGTAAACACCTGATGTAAATATTAGCTGAAATTCTTCAGATTCCAATCAGTTGCACAATCTGCGGCACTGACCCATCTGCTTCACAGACCATGGGATCTAGTTGCTACCCAAAATAGCATCGGCGAGACTCTCGCTTTAGCAGGCAGTCTTACTGGCCGTCCCAGGGAAGCCTGGAGAGCCCCAGATCCTGGGGAAGGCAAGCGCAGAGTCGCTGGTATCACAGGCACCTTCGGCACGTCATCGCTCGGTGATCTAGCACCGGTTCCCAGATCTCCACCCACGTCTTCCTGGACAGAAATCTAGGCACATGCACAACATGGCTGCATTCTCAGTGACTGTATCTCTGAGACATGAGATGTCTGGAAATGAGAGCTGCTCCTTTGACCAGACTGAAATATCCAGAAATTCCAGACAAATGTCTGAAGTCTTCAAATTCCATCACTTTCATGTGACTGTTGAAAGGGTGACAGAAATGGGAGGATACAACACCCAGGGAAGTGGCTGGCTGACCATCTTTGTGCCCATCATCTCTGAAAGTCACTGGTTTTCTCTTAGCTGCTTCTTTTTTCCTTCCCCCCCCCTTTTTTTAAAAAAAATCAAAACATTCCCTTTATTTTTTTCTAGCTTATAATCAACAATTTTGTCCCCTAGGACTTTCAGCTTTAGGTTTCAAGCAGGAAGGCAAACGTATCAGATGACATCTCCTTTAGATGACTGGAAAACACACGTTCTGCTAATCCGTATTTTTCTTGCAAAGATTTCTGAAGACTCTAAAAACCAGATTTCTCATTTAGTGCGATTCCAGAACTACCATACAGGTAACGGTTGCCAAGGATATCGTACATCAAAACCCAAGGACAAACTTTAAGTTTGGCTTATGCAGCCCAGTGGGAGACTTACCCTGCTACTGAGAGCCAGGGAAAGTCGAAGTGTCAGACATTCTCAAAACAGAGCCTACGTGGGATTTCCATGAGGTTTATGCCTTGTGTGCACAGAAATAAATTTCACCATACTTTGAGGAATATAAACATTTCCAGTAAAAAACATAAATATAGGCTTAAAGCTTTCTGGAGCTATGAAAGCGTCTTGAATAATTTAGAGGAGGATTAAAATAATAATGCATCTCAATATCCCCCTTTTTTTGGGGGGGGGGAAGATGGGGATAAATCTTCAAAACTTCCTTACCCGGCTGTGCCTAGCTCTTGAGAGAAGGAAGAGATTCCTCCTGACCAGCGTGGGAGCTTTGCTGGAGCCACCACACCAGAACTGGTCCGTCCTACACCTTCCCCAGTCATTTCCCATACAGCGATGGCATCTCACTGCTGGACACGAACGTTTGGCATTTCAATAACGTGCACACTTGGCTGGTGAAAAGCTGTGGCCCAAATGAAATGCGTTTGGACCCGAGAACCATGGTCCGATCTCTGGCCGAGGATTTAATGAGGAAGATCAGGTTTGGCAAGTCTTCACAGCCCTGCGAGAGACCTTTTCTGAGCACCCAACAGAGTCTGACCTTTTAATTAGAGCAGTCACCCGCCACATACTTCTCCATTGTCCTTGAATTCCCTGACTTCCCTTATTCAGCCTCAAAAATTTCTCTTGGCTTCCATCATCATTACTCCCTAATCTACTAAACACCAAACACTTAGTTTTGTTTCTACCTCTGAAAGCACGTCTCACAAAATGCTTTTGCCAGAATCACAGCTTCATCCCAAACATATGCATTTCTTTCCAATTGTTTCCATTTCATCCCTTCTTACTTCATCACAATTTTCCTTCTTTCTTTTTTAAATCTAATCAAGTTCATTCGATGCCATAAATTTACAATCCATACTGCTTTTACAGGCTATAAGAACAGACGCAAAAATATCCAAGGGCATTAAAGAATTACAGACTCTGAAGAACTCAAAATTTCAGAAAGAGAAAAAACCTAATGTCTTTAGAATTAGTGTATATAATCCAGTCCCCAGAAGAAAATTCAAAGTAAAAAGTCTTCATCGGTCTCCAACCTCTCCCAACAAGTTTCGGAAGAAGCTTCTCTTTAAGGACAGAAAACTACTTTCCACCCCCCCACTTGACTCAGGACAAATAGAGAGGCAAGAAATCCCAAAGAGACCAGAGTCAGAGCACTGCTTTCCCCCCACGGATAAACCATCATATTTCAAGAGATAGCAAGGAAAAAGAGATCCGATTTCCAGGAACAGGGCAAGCTGCAGCATGAGCTCGTGCTCACGGACCAGTGGTAAGAGCAGCCTCAGAAGATGTTTTCTCATTTCTACCTTGCTGACTGCTTGCCAGCAAGGCTGTCCAAGAAACTTCAGAGAAAAATAAAATTTTCATAGTCCCCCTGACCTGCTGCTGACTGCACCACGCTTCCCACAGCTCAGGCATCAAGTCGAGCCCACAAGAGAAGAAACTGGCCACAAAATAGGTGAAAACCGGGCTGCTCATTCAACATCGCCTTCCACAGACACGTGGTTTGACTCCAGAATAACTAACAGTAAGAGCTGGTAGTACTCCGTGCATGACAGTTTTAGAAATATGTCCATTATTAACAGCCTGTAATTAGAAAAAGCCAAGCGTGTATAACAGACAGCTCCAGCAATTGCCACACATCCCCAACCAAATGCATTCACAGCGTTCTATGGATCGAATTTGCCTTTCCCGGGCTTTGTTAGAGCTCTGGGAGAGCTAACTCGCTCTCAAATTCTGAGTGAGAGTTGGCTGGCTGGGAAATGCCATAAAGTCACCTTATCTTTTGAAGAATAGTGGTGTTCTGGCAGCTGTACAGGCTTTCTGCTGTTATAATATAAAACTATTCTCAGAAGCGTAACGGATGGCTCTGTAACTGCAGACACAAAAAAAGCCCCACGGACTCCAATTCCTCTGTGCTGTAATTACGTTTTCCACAGACAAAACTGCCGTGAGGACAAACATTGCTGCTGCGGCTCCAGCTTTAGGCCAGATGGATCCGGAGGCACCGGAGCAGGCAAGGGACAGCGTCCAGTGCGCACTTAATCAAGTAGGACTATATATATTATTTATGTATATATGTGTGTGTGTATGTTTGGATTGTGGCCTTTAGATGTAATAAAGACGGATTAAACAATTCATTCTCTGCTCCTTAAATGTAATGACAAGGTTTCTGCTGAACTTGAGCTTTAGAGCACGTGCTATGAACTTCATGAACGACACAGAAACACTCCCGGTCCCGTCGCTACATTCCCAAGGTCATTCCCATCTAGGCATTACCTACACCGTTGGGCAGAGGATCCTACCAGATCTTCCCAGAGCGGAGGGACGGCATGGCCAAGCTGGCTCGCCCAGATTCTCCCCCAGAACAGGAGAGCACAGTCATCAGCTTGCGCTAATTGGAAAACTTCGTAACACCAAACACCGGCCAGGAGGAGACTGAGCACGTGAGAAAAACAGACAAGGAGAGAAAGAAAGCAGAGATGGGGCAAGGGGGCTTCACACGCCAAAACAACCTCCTTGTACCTCAGAGGTTATCTTACAAACCTTAATCGTACACTGTCACTACCAGTAGTAGTATTTGCCTTACCACAAAATCGGTTTAAAGATGGGAACAGAACCCGGCACTCTTGCCTCCTAAGCACTTCTCCTTACTACAACTGATTTTTTTTAAATAACTTACTACCCTCAATACAGCTTCTAACTTTTCCACTCTTTCACAGCACATTGCCAGTCTAACATGTAACTAGCAAACAACATTAGCACTTCCATTTTCTTACATACAAATTGAGGATTATGAATTCATATTAATTAATTTAGTATTTTAAAAGCCATTAGCTCTTTAACTTTCTTATTTCGACATAAGAGACAGAAACTATTCCTTTCCCAAGGATGTCTGCTTTCAGTCTAATTCCTCCAGATGTTAAACATAACCGTGCCTGCCTTTGGGCTGAGGGAGACAGTAACGTAATACTCAGTTACTGCAGAACATTCCACTGGAATAAGGGAAACCCACCAAATATATACAAGACATAATATTTTAGACCGGTCCATTCCTCTGGCAGGTATTGCATTCGAGTATTTTCCCATATCTTTCATTTGGGCAGAATTTATAAGCATTTATTCTTAATCTCACTAAACATTACCATCGCTGGGTTCCGTAACAACCAGTGAGACACTGCAGTGGCAGTTAAAACCAATCTGGACGTATCTATGAGTCCTAGCAGTGCCGGTGTAACGCAGCGGTGCAAGTCGCTCAGAATCAGGGGCAGAGATTTAACACCCGCGCTGCAAACAGCATTCAGACACGCTGCAAACCTGAGAGGAGGCGCTGGAGGAAAAAGTTTGGGGAAAATGAGATGTATTTTGTTCTGGGAAAAGGCAGTGCTTACAGCAATGCCGAGAGACGGTAACAGAGCAGCTAAGGCCAGGGCAGTTATTCCTCCTCTGACAACAGGCGAGTTATCCAGAGAGAAGTGAGGTTTCATTTAGAGGATCGCCTGGTTAGCATACAAACGAGAGACGGAGCGATTCCCTGTCCGTAGTCCCTACCCAAAGGGAACGGTGTGAGTTTTTCCAGCTACGGCTTTTGCTCTTAACCCGTTCTACAGCATCTTCCCCTTCCAGCTCCCCAGTCGGTCACCTCTACCCCGCGTTTCATCGGCAGCCTCGCCACTTCAACGTGCCCACGCTGGAGGATCGTTCAGTGCGTTTGTACCAAGGTAACTATTTTCTGTGTAAAAATGTCTAACTGCCAGACCTCTTACCTCATCTATTTAACACGGACTGAGATTTTATTTATTCTGCAACAAAATACCTAATCTGCACGCCCACGGATAGAGCAGAGCTCCTGTGTTTGTACTGGGCTGATGGTCATACCAGAGGTGACGCAGACCGTCCATGTCCATGGGAGGCTGGTCCCTTACGCGTTATAATTTGCATTTTAAAGAGAAATTTTCTGATATAAATTCAGTTCTGCCCTCGTTCAATTATGTGGTTACTTTCACGCATTTCCCTATAAAAATGTCATCTTTCACACGCAGATACAGAGGACAAGCCCTGAAGTCCAGGCTGCCTCGAGTAATCGCATGTGCCTAAGGCTGCTTTCAACCCTAGGTTAAACATTTCAAAACGCGGTTTTAATATTTCCCAAGACTATCCCGCTCCTTCCTCTGTTTTCCTGCTGCCTGTTACAGAAACTGCCCCCGGACGGGAGCAGACGGACTTTGGCAGCGGATGCTCCCAAGAAACCCGAGAGCCGAGTCAGTCCTTGGCAGGGAGAAGGGACGGACAGGACACCCAACACCGCCACGCTTCGTTTCCCGACGTTACGCTCCCTTCTCCTGCCACCCCGGGCGGGTGATGCCTGGGTCGGGATGCGCTCTGGCATCGCCATACGGCTCTAACCATCCTCTTCCTGCGCAGCCCGCGGCTCTGCCCTCCCCGCCCTGCAGAGGTGGTGCTGAGCACGGACCCTGCACCTCCCGTTCCGCCAAGCCCTGCAAACCGCCTGCGAACTGCTGCCGCGATGCCCGCGAGCACCCGACCCGCGTAACACCGCACAGACTCTGCGTTAAGCCCCGTGAGGTCCGAGGACCTGTGCGGCATCCTCCAGCTGCTGGGACGTGCGTCAGGGGCCGCTCTCTGGACGAAAGACAATCTGCTTGTAAGGAGAGACTAGCGAGGCCATGCACAGCGTAGTATGGACACGGACGCTGCGGCCCCTCAGGTCTGCACCCCGGGCTTCACCGAATCGCTCTCCCTCCACAAACGCGCTTATCCGGAGATTAAGGAGCAGTTACTTAGAGCGCGGATCAGCAGAACCACTGTTCCTACCAGCTTTACAGCAAACAAGATACGAGCACCACGGAGTGACCAGAATGTTATTTTCATTCTTATCTTGCACAAAGCAAATATACAGATAGGCATCACAGCAACTCTTGAATTAGAGAGACGTTATGTACCAGATTCAGCTGTCTAAAATACACACACGCACACTGAAACGATGTTTGGCTTAGTTACCTCTGGAGACCCGAAGGCACGTTCACAGTAAGTATAGCTAACGTCAATGTTCTATCTCCACTTTTCTCTTTAGAGAACAAAAGCTGATGCTTCGATTCCACGTTCCAGCTACGTCCGCAGAAAAGGTCTGAAAGTCAGTGGAAAAGAACTTCTACACATCAGACCCTGAAGTGTTTTCAGTGCAACTCGCACACGTCGGAGGCGATTTCCCCGATCTCACCTGGCCCCACCACGCGGCCGGGACGTCTCGGAGGCAGCGGGCGGCTCCACGCACAGCACCGGCGTCAAACCTGCACGAGTGACTTTCACACACAAACCCTCCGCCTCGCCGGTGGAAACTGCCCTTTGGTTTATTGCATTCCGCCGCGCACGGCGTTACAGTGGCGGTGGAAAGGAAGAAAAGCAAACAGCGGGCTCGGCTATTTCATTATCTCACCAGTCAATTATTAACGACGGTGCTTTTTCTGCCCAGTCGCTGGGCAGCGACCAT
The DNA here is from genome assembly GCF_011004875.1 of Balearica regulorum gibbericeps. NCBI lineage: Eukaryota > Metazoa > Chordata > Aves > Gruiformes > Gruidae > Balearica > Balearica regulorum. The sequence goes on from NC_046197.1 coordinate 20,064,132, forward strand.
GACTCCTGCGTGGGCACAACTGAAAAATTCCATGAAGATGCTGCCGAGGCCACGGCGGAGCGAGCAGGCGAGGCCCTCGCCCCCCGGGACCCAGCACACCGCCCTCCTCCGCATCGCTCCGGACGGCATCGCCAGAGCAGCATCCTTCTCCCCGCCGCGCCTTGTCCCATCTGTCCCCAGCCCGGGGTCGTAGCGCACCGGCCAAGAGCCCTCGCTCCGGGGCAGCTGAGAAGCGCTCCTAGACAAAAGCCAGTTAAATCCAACTGAAAGCAGCCAGATTTAATCCAACAGCAAGGTTAGATCTGATTTTCTTACAAAGCTATGTACTGCTTTCAGAGAGGGAGACAAAAAGGTTCTACAGTGAAAGCGAATACAGTTCAAGGAAACACCGAAGCTATGTTTGATACACTGCAGGTTTTTTGGTGGGCTTTGGGGGTTTTGGGGTTGGGTTTTTTTTAAGTGTTTCGTTCACAAAAACAGCACAGAAGACACACAGATCGAGGCTTTCATCTATTTTCTGTGACTCTGAATCAACTCAAGCCTCCACAATAAATTCTTTCCTGCCTCCAAATATGTGTGATGGAGCTTGATACAACATTTTATAATATCCTTATCCGTTGAGATGAATTCCCTCTAGTTTCCAGCTGGGCTTAAAAAATAAGCCGATTTTATGCCACTATTTTTTTCCTCAAACTAAGCTGCCAACAGGATAATGCCATGCAGGCAACAGCTCTCTGATTTGTTCTGATGTATTGTCTCTCAAAGGAAAACTGGGGATTCCTTCCACGCTTTCCTACAAAAATAATCCGCTCGCTGGTGGCTATGTTCAGTTTTTCCATGGTGGCAAGGAGCAAACTATTGCTCAGTGGGTCACAGATTCAGCCTTTGGGTTTTGCCTGGCTCCACCGCGCTCTCTAGCCGGGCGGTGCCAAAGCCACCGCAGAGAGTCCAGAATCTGTCCCTGGTTTACGAGGACGGGGATCGTTTTGTCGGGAAAATCTCAACTCCACATCTCCTGTGCGGGAGGAGGATACAGGAGCCTCTGGAAAACAGCTCACTGGTGACTCATTTAACCCGTGTTTGAGGTTTTTCTGCGAGCAACCCTCCGGGTTCCTCTCCAAAATCCTGTACACAAACAGGCCATCCCTATGGCTTATTTTTTTCACCAGCACATAATGTGATCAGTAACTCCCAGGTATAGAGAAGGCTCCCGGGAAGTTACTCAGTAACGAACTCGGTGTTTAGTCACCGCATTAAATACTGTTTTCACAGAGCAGTGACTCGGTATCTGATCAAGTGTTCTGCAACAGGAGGCGAGGGGACCGTTTCCAATGGGCCAAGAAACGAGAAAAAAAAATAAAAATCATGCGCTGCACGATGCCAGCTTGGAAGGAAAAGACAAACCCGAGCAGCTCCGCCTGCCAGGCCAGGAGCAAAGCTCTCGTTTGGGGCCGGAGCTGGCGACGCTGGTCCTGCCTCCTCCGCACGGAGGTTTTGTGCCGGTTTTTTGTAACGGTAAGTTTTGTGCAGGTACGTCAAGATGACCGGTTTGTTGAAGCGCTGCAGACAGAACACTGCCCTTAGTCCTACATGAACAACAAAGGTTCAAACGTGAGAAAATACCGAAAGCTGAAGTCATCATTTTCCCCCCTCCGCCCCAGAGATGCTCTAACTCCGGCCCCCCCGGGCGCAGCGGGACTGAGCCGAGCTCAACAGCGAGGCTAGTAACTTCGGAGAGTTTGGCTTAACGCAGAGACTTGCCACAGATCTTTGCAAGGTTTGGCCTTTGTATTAGGATAAGATTTTTATACTTTTTTTTTTTTTTTTTAAGCCATTTGAACACATCAAGGTTTAGTGTCCAGACTTTTCCAGACACAACTTCTGTCTCCTGACCGCTCTGGACAAGAACTGTACAGACGCTGAAGTTCAAGGGCCCTTAAATGAAGTGTCTCTTGTACGTAAACGGGGGACAAGCAACGCTCTCCTTGCCGCACTTGTCAGGACAAATCCATTAAAAACTGCGAGACTCCCAGCAGCAAACGGAGCTTCCCTCCCAACCCGAGGGCGCTGAAACCCTCTGAGGGTGCAGAGTGTCAGCAGCGGCTCGGAGAAAATCACTTGAAACTTTGCAAAACAGCGCAAAAGCCTGAGGCAAATGGCCTTGTCAGCACAGTATCGCGTAACCTGGAGCTCTAAACCAGCAGAAGTGTCACTAGTAACTCGCGATAATACACAGTCTTTTGCACACAATAACAGCATTCACCAATTATGAAATTATTTCAAGTATAAATCACAGGCCTCCAAATGCTCCTCCTATATTATAAACCAGTTAGCCTTGTAAGGAAGTTATTAAACGTTATATAGGGTCCACAGCTCTAATGATTCCTATCTCACAAAGGCAAATTGTTCCGAGGCTGGATTCAGCTGCGTTACGACCGGGGAGGGCTGTGCGGCCACGCTCGCCGCCTGAAACCACAAGTGTGCAAAACCCTGGGCACGGCTAATAGTGAGCAGGGCTAATAGTGAGCAGGGCTAATAATAACAGAGAGCAGGGCTAGAGCTCCTCCCGGCCCCAGCGGCCCCAGGAAATCCATGTTTTCCAAGTGTTAACAATAAAACCTTCCCGCTGCCTTTGGATGAAGCACTGCAGATTTGGGCTCAACAATTGCCCTTTGCTGCGTCCTCAGGCTCAAGCCCAGCGCAGCTGCCGAGCGGCACGGCGCAGTCCTGGGAGACGGGGGTTACCCGCAGCCCTGCCCTGGATGCGGTAATATCTCTAACGACTAACAACGACTGAACGAGATGTGACGGAGAGACCCCGAAAGAGAGGATTCACAGCTGCTCCTGGCAATTAAAAATGCGACACTACGTTAGAGTCAGAACACGACAGCACCGAGGCAGACACCTTCCTCTCGCGGCAGCCACGAGCACGCTGGCCATTCATTCCCCATCGCTAGGGAGTAACTAAAGTATTCTCGGGAGATCTACGAGTCATGAGAACGCATGCTGAGGTTTGTTATCTATAAACTTACATGGTAACAATAACAAACAGGGCCAAGAGTAAAAACAATCAAAGGATTTTGTAAAAACAACAGAGCTGAGGTTCATTTTTTGTCCTTGGGTTCCTAAATATTTAGAGTGCATTTACATTATGTTTTCAAAGTCTTCTTCACAACCAGAAACATTGATATACACGGTGGATTTCTTAACTGAGAGCTAAGACTTTCAGGGAATCTTTGAATTTTTACAGCTAATGCTTCCAGAGATGCACAAAATCTCATAATACTCACGATAGAGATGGCAGTAGTTGCCATCAGTACGCCTGTCACTTCCGAACACTGCCACAGTCACTGCACAAAATCGCTTGGAAGTAGAAAAGCAATAATTAGGATTACGGGCCCAAACTTGCCTGTTAATGCTGCTTTAAAAATCTTCTGCTTAATCGTTAGGACGCGTTCTGCGCTTGTGTGCAGCTCCCGAAGGCAAGGACCTGGAACTGGCTAAAATGCAGCAAACATCAGCCATCAGCAGCCACCACGGGAGATAATCTGCTCACCAGCATCTCGCGTTCTGCCGCTGCCCTTTCAGCTCTAACTGTGCCGTACCAACGCCACGAAAACATTTACAGAATAAACACAAGGTTAAAATAATTTCTCGTGGCTGTGACAGCCCCGAATCCACCCGATCGGTCCCTGGTTACTGGGGTGAGCCCCTTCGGGCAGCAGGACAGCGGGAAAGCCAGAGCTGCCTCGGTGGGAACGAGCTGCGGGCAGGGCTGAGCGGAGCCCCCTCGCATCTATCTGCCTGCCCGGCCTTTTTTACTGGGTGTTGGAGAGCGAAATCCAAAGGGGAAGCAACACAAACAGCAAATGCTGCCCATAAACCCCCCCATCGCCCAGCGGGCTATTACCTTTCCATGGTTTTTTCATTACTTGGCGTCAGCTGGGATGCAGATGGCTGCTCGGAGTTACTGGCTTCACAAACTAGGTCAATGGTGGCACAGATATAAAGTAAAAATAAAAATCCTGGGGTTTACCCACCAAACCCATCCAAGTAACAGCAGCCTAACAGGTAAAATAATATTCCTGAGAGATCTCATCAATCCCAGACATCACAGATGTGGCTGCCCTACCTAGTAACCACACTAGCTAGCAGGGCAGAGGACTGAGACAGTGTTATTGCAGACACAGAATCCCTATTTTTTTCACTAGAATCCAATAATTCCTACAGGAGTTAATCCTTTTGCATGACACTGCAGCAGACAATCAATATTTTTTAGCATTTCCTATTAGTTCGTTAATTGTTTGGCAATGGTTTACAGAAGAAAGGTAACACAAAGCCAGTACTATTGTTCTAAGTCGTACCGACGTACCGTGGATCAAAGGTCCCCGCGTTCCTCCAGTCCCTGAGCTGACACAAAACGTCCTGCAGCCAAAGCAGGTTACAGAAGTTCCCTTTGCTCACGCTCCTTTTGAAGCTGGTTTCCCCATTCACAGCAACACAAGCAGTTGCACGGAGCAGGGTTTTCTGCGGCACTGCGGAGCAGAAACCAGCAGCTCTGCTCTTGCCAAGAATTACCTTAAATTGGTATTGCTGCCAGATAGCACAGCCACGCTTTTACTCACATCAGTCCTCCCTGGGAGTTTTGACCGAGTAAGGTTACAGGATTTGTCCCTGATAAAATATATAATTGTAGATCCTTAAGTGAGCAGTCAAATCATATTTGAAAGCCTCATTAGAAAAATAAAACAATATTTAGCCAAACAAGGTTTCCAGCTGAAACCACCTTGTAAGCACATTTAAATCCTCTACCACCAGCGTCTGAGCTCTTTGAACCCATAGAAAAATCTTTTGGGAATGCCACGCGCCGTGTCACACAACAGCGGGGCATTTTAGTGTCTGAACCAAGGGGCTGTGCCAGCCTGGATAAGTGGGTTTAATTTTCCTGCTTAATATTGTTTCTCAAACCAGCTGAACTTCATTTTGTGCAGCTCATAGATCACCAGTGATCCCTGGGCCCCCGCGTGGAATCTGCTGGAGCCATGTAAGTGGAAACGCAGCTGAGTCAATGTTGGTGCTGAAAGGGGAGATGCTGCCCTCACCCCGTCCCGTCCCCGCCCTGGACCCAGCTGAGCCGGTTCGGTTTGCTAAACCTGGCCGGGGCTGCTCTGGGGTTTTATTCCGTTTTCTGACGGTTCATTGAGCTGAAGGAGTTCACAGAGGAACTGGGTGAACAAGGAGAGGCGGCTGCCGGGCATGAGGCCCGGTGCCATCCCGGCACCAGGGGCCGCACCACAGACATCCATCCCAAGGCACCTCATGCTCTCAGCGCCGCACCGAGCGTCCCGCGATATAAAAAGGGGTCTGGGTGCCAGGCACAGAAAGCATCAGGGCCTGTCCCTCCGTCCTGCCATGGCCCCAGCTGATGGCAGCGGGTGTGCGGTACCCGAGATACGAGCGCGTGTCCGGCGTCGGCCAGCAACCAGACCCCGAGAAATCCGCTTTGAGCCTGGGTCCGATTCCACTCAAATCGATGGCAGAACTCCTTCTTTGTCCAGGTTAAACGAAAGGGCATTCCAAAAACAAACGGGGCATTCTGTTTCAGCAACGTGTCACTCGTCAGAAGACGCACGCTTTCTTTTTTCACAGATAATTATAAAACTGGAATTGAAATGAGACTCGTCACTACACGAACAGAAGGGTTGGGGAATCACACTTGTAGCTAAGTATTAAGGAGCAGCGCAGGATGCTCGTAAACAGCCCCCAGGGAGACGGTGACCCGTTTGTTTATCTTTTAAGCCTTGTAAAATGTGAGAGAAGAAGGAGAGGGCTCCCGTGGGCTGCTGCCTGCTTTTGCCATGGGGTAGTGCTCCTCTGCTGCACTTCAACCCAAACGAGCGGCGAGCGCTCCCGGCGCTGTGTCGATCCAGCTACGGGCTCTCCGCTTTCCCTCCCAACGCTCGACTACAATGGTGCCTTTGTTACGGGGAGGCTCAATAAATAATGTGGCCATTGGATGGCATGAAGAAAAGGAGCGTCACGCGATTAAGTTCCAGGTACGGAGCGGGGCAGAGCTCCCGGATAAACCAACGTACGGCGAAGGAAGCCGCGGGCTCTGCCAGCAGCTTGGTCCGGCAGCGTGCGGGGGTTTTCAGGCAAAAATTACAGGGGGTCAACAGAGATAAAGAACGTGAAGGTCTGGGCAGTAAGTACAGTTCAGAGCAATGACTGATAACAGGTATTTCTTTCTCATATGCTTTTGTTTACTGCAGTGGAGCTTGTAAATGTATAAAGCCAGCAGGATCTGAACTAATGGCTCTTAAATGTAGCTTCTGAAAAAAATCTGCCTGTCTCACAGCGCAACTTGAGCGCGTATTTTCACAAGTAAAAGCAATATTATTCTAATAATCAAGCACTAAAAAAGAGTTTCAGAGTTCTCCAGGCAAACCCGGCTCATTAATCACATAACTTCACATTTGGCAAGCATTCATTTGGCCAGTAGTCTGGAAATGCCAGTTAATAATTTAAATTCTGGAGTCTCCCTGAGCTTCAGAAGGCATTAGGATGACAGAATAATATACAAAGCCATTTTACATTTAAGATTACTATTTTAGGAAGCATACATTTTCTTTTCTATGAACCCTTTCTGCTAATAAGGACCTAAATCTGCAAGCTACGCACAATGGAAATTTCACAACAGCTTTTGTGAGAGTTTTCACTATGGAAAAAAACCTCAGGAACAAGCTTCAAGATGTTTTTCATGTGCTAAAGTTATAAGAAGTTATTAACAGAAAACAGGAAGCACAGAAGGCCTCTGTTCTGGAAATTCCTATAAGTGGATATACAGGACACGACAACTGGTCTCTGCTTTTGAAATCTGATTTTCTATATTAAAAGAAACAATTTTCCTAGGTACGCAACGTGAAATTCTGTGATCCTCATCTAATGACTGACAATTCACTAACAAACCCCACGAACCAGGAAAGGGTTTCTTTTTTATTTAATATGATCAAATCTTTCTTGTTTTACCAGTCTGTTTTATATAATTTAGGCAAAATTACTTGCAATATATAAAAAAAAAATATAAAAAGGTGCTCTGAACTCAACGCTTCTCAGCTGTAGAGCTGACAGAAGATATTCAAAGGACAGATTTGGGGCTACACAGTGATTTAGCCACGTTCATGCAGTAAGTCAACGGCAAAAGTGGGAAGAGAAGTGTTCTATTTCCCAGTTGCCTGCTCTGTCGCCCAGACCAGATTTCCCGCGTTGGACCGTCGTGCCACAGGCAAGCTTCACGGGTGCGTTCCCAGAGGTGGGCTCTGGTGATGGTCTCAGGTCCTTACGCCCAAGAGACCCGAGGGCGCACGCGCAGGCTCACATCCATTAGCGTGCCAGGAGAGGCACCTCTGAACCGCCGCAGAAGGGATGCCAAACCCCATGCCGCTCACCACGGGCCCTACTGTGGATTTGTCTCCCCTACCTTAGCGCGTGAGATCTGCCGTGCGGAAAAGGAGAGCGGCTGGTGTGAAAGGAAGGGCAGGGAGGGACCGACACGTCCCGGAGCCGCTCTCACCCGTGGAATTCCGAGCTCGGTTATGGTTCTGCATCCACATCTCAGCCCTCGCTGGAGAACACCACGTGGCAGAAACAGCAGCTGAGCTTCCCCAGGAACAGATGCTGCTTACGGAGAAAGTCAAATTCTCTGGTTAGACAACTTATTTCAGTCAAGAGTTTGCAGGGAATTCTCATGAGATTGGGACTAGAAACTCAAAATTTCACACCGGTAGAAGCGTCAGAGCTGTGAACCTTGCCAGCCGAGGTCTGCCGGGAACAGCTTTCTGGCGTTGTCCCATCATAGATATTTTCAGTTTGAGAACTGAATCAGTTAAGTTGCTTCAGTTCACATCAAAATCACTTTTTCAGCTTTTCTACAAAAAACTTCAAAGTACAATTTATTGTTTTCTGCCAAGTAAAAAGTTCCAATTCCACCCAAAATTAAACATTTCATTTCAAGGTATGCGGGACATGTAAAACCATCAAAGAACCACCAAACTGCGGATATGGTCAGCAGCGTAACGGAACAGCACGGAGCCTGCAAGGGCTGCAAAATGCATCTGAGAGCGGGATACTTTCTCGGGCAGTTAACTCCTGCTGAGGTCTCCTAGCAGCCCCAGACGTAGCTAAAGCAGCGGTCACCACGAGGACAGCGCTCCTACCCCTGTGATCTTACAATTCAGTTGGCTCAGAGCTTGTTCTGCAAATGGTCTTCAGCAGCAGGGACGGGGGAAGGAATAAACGGAGGGAGGCCGGGACAGGTGCAAACCACACACTTGCCACAAGCAGAAGGACCACGCTACGCCGGGATTAGACAAAAAATACAAATCGTATGAACTCATCCGACCTCCAGCGGGAAGGATCCTTGAATGTAGAAATCTCTCAGCTACGTGGAATACGTGCGTACGGCCGTCGTGGGGAATCGGCACGGACAAACTCCTTTCTGCCTCCACGAAACATTCCTGAGACGAGCCAAGCTGTTACTGCGCGAGATTCACCGTCAGCACTCGAGGGAGCGGAGGATTTCAGCCCTGCGAGATCCCGGGGCATCGCATCGCTGCTGCTTTGAGCATGCCGAAGCGGGGTGGGCACCACGGTCTAGGACTTGTGTAAATCTCCTAAATCAGATCTCGTGGTACTGGGAATATTGTTCCCTTAAAAGGTTTGACTGGGTGAAGAGCAGAATGGGGCAGTTTGGAGAACTGAGACGTTGGTCATGTCTCAGGACAACGCTGACAGTGCTGGTTACATACAAGCAGCTTTACATCGCTGATGCTTGCAATTCCGCACTATATGGTATGAAGTCAAGGCAGCCTTGAGTCTTCAACAAACGGTCCCGTAAAAATGGCTTGTGATATTTTAGATACCAGAAAATTCCACTTTAGCAATAAATACGCAACGTGATGTGACGATTTCGAAGACAGAACAGTCAAACCCCAGAGATTAGCGTTACGGTGATTAGTCACAGAAGTACGACAAACCCCTGGGTCAAACCTTCACATTTTACAGGCTCTAAGATTATCACAAAACCCAGCTCAAAGAGTATGTTTACTATCTAAATCATTTGTTTTACAACTCATAGAAAGTTTGTTGAGAATTTTAAAATAAATGCTTATTTGTAATTTTATATTAGTAACTTTTTTCAGAAAACAAAACCAAAAGCCTTGCTGATTTATATTTATTATCATTAAAAAAATTAACGAATCCTGCTTCAAACTAGGATTGAAATTTTATTAGATACAGGCTCAGTGGACAGCACAATGCATAATTACTCCTGGACAGATGAATAGCAAAAAGATTATTTTCAAATTCTGATCACATTCCTTCCCTGTTGTTGAAGCCTGTATAGCAACAGGGACAGGTGCAGAAAAGTCCATGATCCAAGAAATAATCTTTTATAGCTCCACACATGGAATGCTGCCCCAAGAATAAACTCCCAAAGAGAAGAGATGTCATTTCACACTCGGGATGAAAAATAAATAGGTTCGTGTATTCTAGAAAGGTCCTGTGCGTATCAGCATTGCTTCACGTTTCCTGCTGTAGGGACTTGTTGTGACAAATGTTTATCCATTTGCCTGGGATGTTCCAGCTGGAGATATGTTTATGGGGTTTGGGTCATCTTTTTTTTTTTTTTTTAAATTGTCAGCTGAAGTGTCCCAGCTGTTTAAGAACAGGTCTCAGGGCAATACATTGTCTTCTCAAGGTTAAAAATATTCTGACAATCCTTTATGAAACAAAGCAGAGTTCAGACTAAAAATCTGGCAAGGAACAGCTGTTGCACCAAGTACTTGGGTTTGATTTATCTGTGAAAGCCAAGTAATCTAAATTTGGGACCAAATTGAAATCCCTGAACAATCGCTTTGCATAATTTCAGTAGAGGCTCGATGTATTAACATTTCCATGCAGTCAATCCGCAGCTTCCAGGGTTATTCTTGGAATTTCTTTTGGAATTGCAGCATCACCCACAGCTAGTGAAACCAGAGCATCGCTCCGCTCGCAGTTCTGCGCTGCTCGGGTCACGGTCAGGCGGAGCAAAGGAATCGCCACATTCCGAGAAGAGTTAGAATCGGGTGGAACGTAGTAGAGTAAAAGTGCGTTGAGGTTGGACTGGTAGGGAAAATGATGGATGAGGTCATCCTAGCAAGGAGGCTTGAAATAGGAGCCAGCAAAGGAAGTTAACTGGGGGACACCAAAAAAACTTTCCCAAAACCAGAAGTGCTGATTTGGAGGAGGATGAAGAGGAAGACAAAGATCAGATGGGAAACTGGGGGAGTTTGGACTGGTTCGGCAAAGAGATTGGGGCGTGGAAGTAAGCGAGTGACGAGAGGAGCTGCAGCAGGAGCCAGGAGAACGGGGCTGTTTGGGCAAAGAGAAATGGACAAAATCTGAAAGCCCAAGATACAAAATGAAATTAAACTCATAAACATGAGTATTAAGTACTCTTGGCTCAACGAGAGGAACAGCATTCTTGCTACATAAGTTGGAGTCTTTGTTCAAAAGGCCAAAACTGAGCTGGTCATTACTGAAAACTATCACCGCAGTCCAAGACCTCACCCCGGCGCAGGGACAGCCCAGCTTCGACAGCCGAAGCAGGTACAGCTCCTCCTCAGATTGCCCGAGGCTGACAGACTTCGCTCCCGGACATTGAACGGCCTGGTTAAAGCAGCTGCAGGACTGTGTTTATCTGAGGGCTGGTGGAAGCTGGTCACGTCACAGAAAACAGGAAAAAAGGCAAATAAAATGCCTGTCAAAAGAGGGTAAGAGGAAGGAGACAGCATCTGGTTGGCTTAACTTTGATTTGACCTTGTCTGTTGTTGACAAGTCCACGTTTTGAAATAGTCTGTTAACTTACAGTTGCTTGTGATCCGTTCATTTGATTATTTACGTCCACTCACTTTGCACATTTTCTGCACTTCATTCGTTGTATGAAGATTGTCCAAGCTCAAACACTTTGAATACTTCCAAACTACTGTACAGGAACACGGATTCTCAGACCGCTTTCTTTCATCCCTCATTGTTCTGTGAGTCCTTCCAGCATCAGAGACGTGAAGTCTTCGGGGACAGCAAAAGGCTCACGGTAGATCCCCCCGCTAACCATGCAGGTCGCCTAACGCGGCTCTGGCACACAAGCAGCACGTGTTTTACCCTGACCCCAACACCGCCCCGAACTCACCGCAGCTCTGGCAGGAAGGCAGGGCTGCTTGTATTTATAGAACGATGCATTTCTGAGAGAGCAAGTACAGGCACTCCGTTAATTTGCATATGAAAAAATTATACATCCTATTGAGACATATAGTCTACACCCATACACGCACACAGAGCAAAAAATGTAAATTGTGTGTCATCTGTGCTGATGCACAGGGCTGTACTGGGGGCATCATTTTCTAAACGTCTGGTTCCCATTCTGGCTTGGTGTGCCTTGTACAGCCATAGGAAGAGGAACCCCCCTGAATCAGCAGGAGCATCCTCCTCAGTGTTGGTGCAACTGATTTCACTTCCCGTCACGCTGTCAGATGTTCATTCTCACGCCTTAGCACCCAGCATCATTCAACACCAAAAACTAAAACCACGTTGAGCCATAAAATCATCACCCTCTTGATAGCAAAGGATCTTCTAGGTCACCAGAAAACACGCTTGTCAGATTGCTTACGGAATATTTAAGTACATTTATTCACTCTTAAAGATGTACATAATTTGACATAATGTTACGTTCTGCTGCTATCCTTTAAAAAGTTTTTTCAAGGCCCACTGAAGTAAATGGCACCTTTACATTGATTTTATTGCTTGTTATCAGACCCAAACAAACGGGCAGGAAATATCCAAAGCAATTAATCTTTTGCATACCCTTGAGATAAATACATCCCTTGTTTAAAGAAAGTTTACATTTGCCGTCTCTTGTTTGAGTGTGCAAATGATACACTGAAAAAAAAAGGGGGGGGGGGGGGGGGACAAAAAGCTGTGCCGAAAGGCAGCAGGGTGGCACCCAGGGGAGCCCAGTGCTGCTGGAGTCAGCCCTGGGCACCGCGGTCTGCTCTGCCCTGCGCTCGGCCAACGCTTCCAGCGCAAGCAGTGGAAATTTGGAGCTCCAGAATATTCTGCACGACACTGCAGAAACACTGAGCCGACATTGCAAGACCAAAGAGATGAAAACCCAGGTAACAGAAATCAGAGGGAATTTTTCAAAGAATAAAGTTTACGAGATATATTCAAATTTGGCATCAATGATATTTCTAACACAGTTTTTCCTTTGTAAATAACTTCTGAAGAAATTAAAACTTCATTTGAATAACCGAGGCAAACATTATAAACAAAGAGGACCTAACTCTGATTAGTTCTTTTTCCCCTCTTCCCTTTGCTTTTTGTTCACTCTGTATTAAAATTCTACACATATGAAATTAGGTTAAAAGAACCCTCACAGAACTCCTATTCCACTTCTGCATCAGCCCCACCCTGCAATTACTTTACAAATCCATTTTCACTGGTTTATGGCAGCGAGTCTCCTGCCCGGTCAGCACAGCGGGCTCAGCCAGCACCAGCTCTGAGCTCCGAACTGGAAGCTCTTGGAGATTCCAGTATGTCGAGGACAGAATTCTCAGACATTTAAGTTACTACAACAAATCAAAGTGTGTGTATTTTTCAGAGATTTATTAATTGGCCAGACTTGGGAAGATTTTCAGAGAGAACAACAAAAAGCACATCCCTCATGCAAATTCATGCAAAACAAAATTTAGTTCCTTTCTCCAAAGCGTGGGAAACAAAGTTGTTCAGTGACAGGTCAGAAGTACTGAAAATAGGCAAGACATTTTTCTCCCTAAGCTTCTGTCGTGGTTTAACCTGGCAGTCGGCTAAAACAACCCCACAGCTGTTCACTCACTGTCCCCCCAAGAGCGGGATGGGGGAGAGAACTGGGGAAAAAAAAAAAAAGGTAAAACTCACAAGGTGAGATAAAAACAGTTTAATAGGACAGAAAGGAAGGGAATAATACTAATAATTATTATTAATAAAATCACATACAAAACAGGTGAAGCACAGCACAATTTCTCACCACCTGGAGCTGATGCTCAGCTAGTTCCTGAGCCGTGCCACCTCCCGGCCACCCCCCAGCTATATATGACGCCATATGGTATGGAATATCCCTTTGGGTAGTGAGGTCAGCTGTCCTGGCCGTGCCCCTTCCCAGCTCCTTGGGCACCCCCAGCCTACTCGTTGGCAGGGCAGTACGAGAGGCTGAAAAGTCCTCAACCGCTTGGCAACAACTAAAATATTCGTGTGTTATCAATATTATTCTCATCCTCAATCCAAACCACAGCACTATACCTGCTGGTAGGGATAAAATTAACTCTATCCCTGCCGAAACCAGGACAACTTCTTCTTAGAAATACAGGATTCGGTTTGTCCACATTTTCCCAAAGTTCTGGGCAAAACAAACACCCAGAATGCAAATTCTCAGATGAAAATCTCTGGCAAAGTCAGCATGAGGAAATGAGTGTGTCAGAGCTGGAGGTACGAGCACCTGGCAGCACACGGCTATCCGGGCGGGAGCTCCAGCCGCCTCCTGACGGTCCTTCCGCTGGACGCTGGGATGAGGTTTCCCGTTCCCACAGCTCACCCTGGACCGTGCGTGCGGCCAGCGGGACCCTGGCAGCCCTGCGTAGCCCTGTCAGCACGGATCTGGCCCCTCGCAGGCCTGGACTTGCACCTTAGCACTAAAGAAGGCCAAACAAGAGACAGTACCAGAGCGTACAAACCCCTCTGGGGCAAATTCATAAATAAATACATTTGCATATTCTCTCACCATTTGTAAATGGCTGGAAAATATTATGTGATTCCCTCCCACACACACTTGAAAATACTCTTCTGTCCCCTCCCCTCGTTATTTGACCTGGATTTCTGTTTTCTAAATGCACATTCACATTGTTTTTCAAGTTTTAACCTTAATATTTTCTCACTAATGTTCACACTTAGGTGCATACCATTTGGAGATGTTTCTCTTTTTTAAATACATCACTTCACAAACATTTTGCAAAACACTGAATACTCTAGAGTTAAGTTTGGAATTCTTTAGAATACACTTCTTCACTGAAATACATTCAGCTTCTACCTGCCACTGCTTCATTCTTGACATTAAATGCTGCTAAGGAGACCTTTCTTTCTGAGAAGAATCCTATTAACAGGTCTCTGCACAACAGGAAAAGAAGGGTCCAGGCAATTACTGCCCCTGTGATTTCTGCAGGAAATAATTATGTAGCTCAGGTCTTTAAATTAATAGAAAGATTAAAAACCCTCCTGCTGAAGACGGCACAAATAAGCCACATTGTTACACATCAAACCCACTGTAGTACTGTAATCCCACATATGCTGAGCTACGACCACTGAAATAACATCAGGTTCGGTAAAGTCATTTTTAAGAACTCCTCTGTTCTTAGCAGAGGACAGTGCTCTGCCCGGCAGCGTGTCCCTACCGCGGCTAGCCGTTACACACCGGGAGACACGGCCAACCCCCCACTTCCACCCGTGACTTCACACCCGGAGACGGGGGGGGGCTGCACCGCATCGGCAGCACGACCTTCTCGGGTAATTCAAACACCAAGGGCGGGGAAAACGCGGCTTTGTGAGCTTTCCAAACATCCCAAGGGCTCATTGAACTCTCAATGGCTTCGCTCCCCTCCTCCCTCTCCCGAATTCCTGAGCCCCCCCCCCCCCCCCCCAACACCCCCGCAGAGCCGGACCCTTTCCACGTGGGCGCACACGCTCACAGCAGTTAGAAGCAATCAGTGTAATTTACGGACACGGCTCATCACCGCCAGCATTCGGCACACCGGGCTGTGGCCTCCTCCGCCAGCTCCGCAGGGACCCGGCCGCCCCGAGCATCCATCCCCCCCCCGGCACGGGCTTACCTGGACCCCGCTACGCTCCCCCGGGCAGCTGCGGCAGGCAGCGCTGCCCGCACCGGCAGGCAGGGCAAGGCAGGGCAAGGCAGGGCATTTCTCCCGGGCTCGGACACGGAGCAAACTCTCTCGGGCCCGCCGCTGCCGGAGCTACTTGTAGCCTGGAAGGTGCCGGGGGAGGTCCCTGCCCTGCCCGGGGGAGGCACGGAGGTGGCGTCAGGATGATGAACCTGGACCTCTGGCGTCACGGGAGAAGCGTTTCTCTGAGCCACATCTCCTTCTGCAAAGGGAGGGAAAAACACCCCCCCACCCCCCCCACCCCCCAAATCACTGGAACGGTCGAGATTTCGCTCCAGCCAAGGGCTCACAGGGCAGAATCACTGAGGTTGGAAATGACCCGTGAGATCGAGTCCAACTGCAAACCTAACGTGCAGCTGCACACCAGGAGTGTATCCACATACGGAACGTGAGAACAGAGACTGAAAAAGAATATCATTCTGGAATTTATTTTCCTGCAATTTTGGAATTTATTTTCCTGCAATTTTAAGCAGCTAAATTATAATTTAGTGGTTTTCTCACTAAGGGTCACATAAGGACTTGCATCTTAACCATATCTGATAGTAGTGTAAACTAAACAAGACCCTAACAAAATGAAAAACAGTTTCCTGACTCCAACCTTGCAGCCACAACTGAACCCTATGGCAGAGATGCTGTGAGAATGGCCAGAACTGCTATTTTATTTAGGAACAATAAAAACATTTTGGGGGGAAAAACCCCAAACAAACCTCACATCTGGTATACAGCAATCTACCTGCCCTGCATGCTGCCTGAGGTGAGGTTTGGGGTAACAAAGAGCAGCAGGCTCTCCATTTTGCACAATTTGTATTCTTCAAGGCTTTCTTTGCTCTCCAGCCTGTAAAGAAGAGCTTGCCAGGCAGGAAAAAACACCAGGAAAGCTGAAGTGGTAATAAGAAGCTTAGCAAATTCAGCTTTCCACACCAGCACACCAAGGCAAGAGGAGGAATATCCAACATACAACCCTAGCTTCCTAGTGTTTAAAATAGTTTGATCCACTATTTTCTTTCTCTCTTCCGAAAAAAGGGAAGGGAGATAACTCCTGCAATCCTGCCTGCATGTTTATGAAGAGAAGAAAAAAACCCCAATAACCCCAAACAAAAAATTCAACTAGATTCTATCTACCCATTTACATTTTGTCACTGAATCTTTCTAGATACCTTTAGTATCCAAAACGTACCTGACTATAATACTGTATAATTTCACATTACATCTAAACTACGCTATTAGATGCTCTCAAAAGCAACAAATCACTGTCTCCAACCTCCCTCCTCAACAAAACCACACACTGGGCTGCCCCACAACTTCACATAGAGGGTGCAGCTGGGGAGTGAGGCACTCAGCTCACAGACCAGGTGAAAACTATTCTGCCAACACAAGGGAAAGGCCAAAATCAAGGAGGAAAAGGCAAACCCCAGCCCTGATAGCAGTAGCCCTCAGACTGGATTAAATGTGTTCTGAAACTTAACCCGAGAGCCACAGTTATGGGTGCGTGCGTAGCACCTCCCTGTAACAGAAAGAGCATGCGCAAATGACAGTTCTGTTGATTAACTTCAGAAGTTTTATTTCAATAAAAAATTAACTATATTAAAGGACTATCTCATCCAGGTTCCACACGGGCAGTCATATTTGTAGCTGTGCACAGAACTTTCCCTGTGTGAAAGCTTTTCAAAGACCTATGTGAAATAAGTCGATGTCACAGATTTTGCTCTTTGCAGACAGTGCAAATCAAAACCTTAACTTTTTTATTTTTGCTATGTGCCTACTGGATGCTACGCAGCCTAGAAATAATGTAAACGGAGGAGTCTTAGAAATAACGTAAATGGAGGAGTCTCTCTGCTGAAGGGCCCCTCCAGGAACCTTGCTCTGCTACCTACGGTAGCTCTTTCCTGCAGCTCTTGTTTCTTTTCAGAGAATGAGCTCTCATTATTTTTTTAAAGAATATCTGATTACAACAAGGAGAAACCTACTAGTTTCCCATGTGATATTTGCTTAGTAGGTAAAATTATGAGTGCCATACTTTAGCATCAAATATCTACATTCTTCCCCAATCATCACATGGATGATGAAAAGTAACGTGTGAATGAGTTGTAAACTAAACTCTTGATAAAAAAGAGCTCTAAGCAAGCACTCCAGAAGCACGTACCCTCACGCCAGTAAAACTGAAGAGGTTTGACAAAGATACCGCACCGGTATCCAAACGGCCACCAGCAGCCTAGCAGCAAAGGAAAACCTGCGCTCATTTTCAGCGGCTGAGGGAGGCTGCTGGGTTGCTCTTTGCTCATCGTTTGTTTTCACAACAGGACAAAGGAAAACTTTTCTCACGCTGCTGGCTGTTAAGCCACTAAACTCATGTACTAAATGAACCAACTAACTGATTACCCTGTCAAGAGCGGTTATTAATTCTAGTTGTACAAAACGTTGACAAGGTCACTTCTCGGTGTTATTACACGGTCAGTTTATGGCGACGCCATGTAAGATAACAGGAAGGTGACATGCCCAAAGGAATGGCAGCAAGAGCTCGGAAATGTACCACGATTCCGGCTTGGCACTACCTTCCTCTGCATCCTTGAAGAAACCGTCATGTTTATCTTTATTGCTGTGTTTTGGTACAGCAAACTCCATACTCAGACAGAGCTGTTTCATCTATCAGCTAATATTCTGAAAGACTTGAAAGAGTTATTTATTTTTATTGACCTATAAATAGTACGATAAACCAGAGATAAGGTTTCACTTTTGGTCAGAATATCCTAATCCAATATAGAGTGCACGAGATATTAAAATGTTTAGTAAAATGATACTTTTATAAATCTAGAATTTATTTTCATAAATCTAGAAACTCTATGTAGAAGAATTGAGTATTGGATCATCTATAGCTAGATCTTTTAGCAACAAAGAACACATACCTACTGTGAGCAGTGGAAGTACAGCTATGATATACCTTAAGCACCAGTATAACACAATTTTTGTATAGTGGGAATCCAGTACTTTAGACACGGATGCCTTAGAGAAGCAGGCAGAGGCAGAGGTTTTTTCTTTTTGGTTGACTCACAACTGTTCCCTTGGCAGAGGAATAAAACAAAATATTATTATGCCACTGGATAAATCCACAGTATTTGCCCGGACCCCTTAGCTCTACAAGGATATAGTAGAAGACAGTCTTTTTTTAGCTAAGGCAGAGAGAGGCCACAGATGGCAATTTGGAAAGCCAAGGGGGAGTGACCCGTCTTGCCGCAGCCCCCTGAGCCAGCCAGCACCCGCACCACTAACCGAGGGCAGCTCAGGTTCCGGTTGTCTTCAGGTACAGAGAAAGGGAGAAACACCCCTGGAGGGGGTATTTCTCTTCTGAGCACTCCTTGCTGCCAGGTACACCACAAAGTTCATCTCCTTCCTCTTCTCAGCTTCCTCGCCAGAGTCAACCACCAGGGAATGATCTTTCCTCATCCTGACGCTTTGGGGATCTTGGTGGCCGTGTAAACAAAGAAAGATGCCCTCTTGGGCATGTCCTCCTCATGCAGGCTTTTCCCTTGCCTGAGGAACCGAGACAATTCTAATTTGTAAGTTTTGCATTATTTTAGGTTCTAAAACCTAATTACTGTGGGAAAAACAGTGTTTCACCATCTCTCTGAAGCACATCATCACTTCATCTTACCTACCTATTACAGCAATATCCCGCAGACACCAAAGAATACTTGAGGTGCAGTCACGGTTGTGGCTGCGTGCCTTGCTATGTGCATCTATGCCAGGTCCTTACAAAACTATCATTATCTTAGTGCTAGAATGGTTCATTAGTTTGAATATATTCATCCTCAGAGCACCCCTATGAGGTATGGGGCATACCAGTGTACCCTGCTGGCTCCCTCTCACAGGGCCAGCTTCCATTGTTCACCCATTCCATTTTCAAACAAATCTGCATGCTGCCCCTGACGCAAACAGCAGCAATACTCTCTTATAATCTTCTTTAAATCCCTAAGACTCTACTCTTCTATGATGCCACCAAATACAAATAACCATTTGTGTGCTAAGTCACTTCTCTTGCCCTAATTTAGGTTATAAACTCTCTGGGCAGTTCAGTCCCTATTTACGCAGCCCACAAGAAAATGGGCTTATGGTCCATTAGGGAAATTTCTAGGTTCTATAAATAATGACAATAAAGTGATGGCAAATTAAAACATAAAGAAAACAAATTATATATGCAAAGCTGCATAGGTAGGAGGAGAAGTAGTTTGCAAGAAAAAACAGCAGAAACTGTAGTTACATTGGTTGGATACTAATGTAAAGTGGGACTAATTCAAACTCTCAAGGGAAGGAGCAGATGAGCTTGTTTGGTGCAAGCATGCCTGGCTGAAGGATGTATTTTCAAAAGGAATCAAAGTACAGATCACCTTATTCAAAACAGTTTAAACATAGCTGACCTTAGTAGTGACAGTATCCCACTCATCGTAATCAAAACAGCTTTATGAAATCTAGCAGGAAAGGTTATATTGTTTCATATTATGGATTGTTATCACAACTGTCATGAAAACAGATTTTTTTCCCCCCTGTATTTTGCTACTTAAATAAAACTGAAACCCATCCCTGTAGTTATGTTCAGCTGCAAGAGTTTCTGAGTATTTCTGATGCAATCAATATTACTCCATGTGGAGTCTTTTGGAGCAGACTCCACCGATGGCTGACACTGACTGAAAAAAGCACTCTGCTTTTTGGATGCCTTACCTCAGACTGGAGGTAAATACGTGCTGTGTACTGGAAAGAAAACAAATCTGACGGTACTGTAGTCACAGTTACCGCTCTCTCAAGTGGATATTACTGTCTACAGAGAAGTGAAATGTGAGAAATACGTTAACAGAAAATGAAAAACAGTTTCTTTTTTTTTATTAGCTTATCATTGCTAAGATCAGTAATATTTAGCTTTATATATTTCTGCAACTAAAGATGGATTTAGTTGGTTTAGCTAATACTACCTTGTCTCCCCAGCTCCCTCTGGAGGCTGGCACACACTCTCGTTTTGTCATTTACCAAGTGAAAAAGGTTAACTCTGAGAGTAAGGATTTTGTTAGAATACACTGTCATGTGCAAAGGCTCTAGCCCAAAGGCAAACAAGCATGTGGTTTCAGTAGCCAGCTGCAGATCTTTCCCTTTGGTTTCTAATCAGAAAGAAACCTCCCTCCCATTCCACAGCTGCAACATATATAAGGGATGGGGCTCAGGCACTCTTTTTTTCTTGAATATTTTAGGGGAGGCATTTTTTTGGCTGCAACCCCAAAGAGCATGGAGAGTACTTGGAGAATTTGTGTTTGTTTCTATTGCTGTCTCCACTGGCTTTCTTCTAGCATCCAGTGTTCCCCCCACTCCAGGGGTCGTGTAGTCTCTGACAAGACCTCCGGGTTTTTGGTAGCTCCTGAGGATGCTGCCAGTGAGCTAAATCCGTTGTTGCGGCTGCCGAAAGGTGTGAGACGTGGATATGCCCTCCTGCCTCCCCTTCTCAAGGTGCTGTCTGACCGGGGAAACCAGAATTGGGAAAGCGAGGCCCCCAGGCTACAGCCAGACTCCAGAGCCCTTCGGTACATGAAGAGGCTATACAAGATGTCTGCTACCAAGGAGGGAGTCCCAAAGGCTACCAAAAGCCATCTCTATAACACTGTTCGACTCTTCACTCCATGTTCTGAATGTGAGCACCACCACGGGGACCTAATGAAAGGTAGGTTAAATCGGGGTTTTCCACGTGTTCTGTGCTTGCAGCATAACATAAAACTGTCTTCTTTCTTTTGAGTTGCTGCTATTTTAATCCTGATGGCTTTTCTCTTAAACTGTAGGAGTTTTTCATAAACTACTTCTCCTTGAATGGCATTAGATGTAGACTTCCCCCCAGTTTGGGAACTGCCACACAAATGGTACTGTGTTTGAGAGGATACTGATGTTTCAGGCTGACTAATCTTAGGATGAGTCAGAGGAAGCTACAATCAGTTCTAAGTAAAGTAAGAAAAGTGGAAAAAATGGTTAGGCATAATGGGCATCACATTTCCTTCTCCTGCCCATCTTGGTTTTGCTTTTTCATGGCCATAAAAACACAGCACTGCAATGAGACAACCTGCCAGAATCCCACTGCAAGATGACTTTTCTCCTTGCCTTGTACGTTTGCTAGGGAAGAATCCTGCCCCAAATGTGTGAATATCCTGAAAGGAAGAGTAGAACCACTTGTAAATCAGGCTCAGGACTGAAAAACTAGGATGTCTGGGCACTTTGTAACATACCGTGCTTTCATGGTTTTCTCCAATGTGGTCTGGTCACAGCCACAGCAGCTAGAAATCCTTGCCCTTTAGCTCAACTTATGTGACTGCTGACAAGTGATCTCAGTGCTCCTGACTTGGATTTTTTCCCACCCAGAAAGACAGATAACCTTAAACACAAACATCAGACTTGTGCATGGTAACAGCACTTTGAGACTGAGGTGCAGTTAAGAAGTATTCACTATGGAAAAATAAAATTAAAAACAAACCAATGTTTATGACTAAAATTTGCTGGCATAGTATAATCTACTGATTATATGTATATTATATGTATATTTCTGTATATGATTATATACAGAAATATAGTCACCATTAGCAGTTAATCTCATGATTATATATCCTAAACATAGTAACAAAGTAGCAGCACCAATCTGAACCAACTTCTTACAGTTATTGAGGCTAGTGAAATTCATGATCATAGAAAAATTCATAAATATAGGAAATATAAGTTTATCAATGCCTACAGAGCCCTCATCTGATTTCTTATTATTTGGCCTATGAGTTTGAAGAGATCACTTAATGCCTTTGCTTGGTCAAAAATTAATAACTTGCAATTACAGAAAAAAATACAGTGGTGAGTAGTAAAAACAGCAATATATTAAACATATGCTATGTCCGTATCTGGAACACAGGCCAGGAAAGGGGTTCATCAATCTCCAAATAAGATGGAAATTGGAGCAAATTCAACAAATGCCAGAAAATGCGTAACATCATGGGAAAAGATACGAATAGTGTATTTTTCCATAGGGGTGAGTGAGACAGAAATGTGCATTCAGAGTAACTTGGAAGCTCTGGTGCTGTTTCACAAAAGAAAAGTGACACTTATGAAAGAACGATCACTTTTTTAAAGTAATGCCAATAAACAAATTTCTGCCTTTCTATTACTCAGACTTGCTGGCAGCTGTTGGTCAAGAGATTTAAATAGGGGAAAAAAATGTGAGTAGGAAGACTAACTAGACTTAATGCTAAAAAGCTCTGAAAGCATTCATTTTAAAACTTTAGCTATTTCATTTCATGGCTTGTATAATCTGGAGTGCCTAGTTCCTGTTTCCCCACAGCAACACTGAAGAGACAACTCCTAACTTCCTCCTGTACTGTTTTTTAATGAAATGAATTCTACTACCTCTTAAAGGCATGGGTTTTCTTGATTTTTGTTGTCCTAACTTTTAAATCTCATGTCCCTGACAAAAATAGAAATTCCATACAATAAAACAAGGGAGGGCATCTAAATGGGTTTCTTCTGCTGCTAAATTATTTCCGCTTATCCACTACATGATAGTATTTGTATCTAGGTGGAAAATTAAGATGCGCTAACTCTACAGGATTTTGTTTCCCTTCTCAGGAGATGTTCACTCGGTGGATTTACTCTTCAACCTGGATCGTGTTACTGCTCTAGAGCACCTACTCAAGTCTGTCCTGCTCTATTCCTTTGACACATCAGTTCCCATTCCTTCTTCCATTACGTGCATGTGCCATTTATCTGTTAAGGAGCATGATTTTTCTAGCCAAGTATGTCCCAGCGTTTCACACTCTATAGCTTTTAGCCTGCACTTTGAAGTTAGAAAACGCAAGTGGGTTGAGGTTGATGTGACGTCTTTTCTCCAGCCTCTAATTGCTACTAACAGGAGGAATATTCATATGGCTGTGAACTTCACTTGTCTGATGGGCGATCCACCACAGAACACTAAACTGGAAAATCCCATTAATATGGCACTGGTTCCCCCTTCTCTTCTTCTTTATCTGAATGATACCAGCGAGCAAGCTTATCACAGGTGGAACTCACTTAGACACAGAAGGAAAAACCCAGTGCGGCCCAGGCAAAGGAACAGTCTGCGTGTTGATCCTACGGGTGACAAAGGAAAAGAGAATTCACAGGGTAAAAGGGCCTCTCGATGGCGAAGAGCTGAGAATCTGAAAGAAGCACCAGCAACTCCACCTTATAACTTGAGCGAGTATTTCAAACAATTTCTGTTCCCTCAAAACGAGTGTGAGCTTCACAACTTCCGTCTAAGCTTTAGCCAACTAAAATGGGACAAATGGATAATAGCACCACACCGGTACAGCCCTCAGTACTGCAAAGGTGACTGTCCAAGGGTCGTCGGGCACCGTTACGGTTCTCCTGTACATACCATGGTACAGAACATAATATACGAGAAACTGGACTCCTCCGTCCCAAAGCCCTCCTGTGTTCCTGCCGAGTACAGCCCACTGAGCGTCCTAACCATAGAGCCCGATGGCTCCATAGTCTACAAGGAGTATGAAGATATGATAGCTACCAAGTGCACTTGTCGGTAGTGGGTGAACCCTGACTGGTTTTACTCCGGGTTTGGGTATTCTTTGCATTCTCAAAGCATCTGTAACTATAATCAAGTGAATAGCGTTTGTGTAATTCTAATAGCTCTATAAAATCGGTTTGGATTTAGCATGGAGTTAGTAGAAGGTGTTTACATCATAGCACTTATTTTTGTAGCCACTCAGCCTTTCTAGCATGTGAAATTAAATGTAAATAATATCTTTTTATTGGAATAATTTTGCATTTAAAGTATGAAAAAGGTTTCACCTACAGATGTCTATTTTAAGCTGTTTTGTTATAGATTTACAAAAAGAAATAAATACCTATCATGCATACCACTAAAATTCAGTGCCTGCTAGTCTTCCTTTTATATAAATAAATCTTTGGGATGCTGTCTCCAGCAAGTGAAATTCTTCAATGTTACAGTTACTTTCTCAGTTTTTCATTCTTTTTCCCTAAAGCACTTCCAGTTTCCCTAAGCAAGATGACAACTCTTCCTCATGGTTCCATAAAAAGTTACAAGCTTGCTTCTTGCTTTTCTGTCACACTCTTTGGCCTTTCTCACAACAACAGGTGGTAAGAATTTAAGGACAGCTGTGTGGTAACTTGTGAAAACCTAAATCACTGAACTATTTGAGTAAGACCTGGCACCAGCTTACTGGTGAGCTGTTAAAACCAGGAAGGCTTGGTTTAGTTGAAGAACAAAGCACAAGCTGTTCCTCAGGTGAGGGCACAGGATTCTACTTGTGGAACCATGCTGCTGCTTGCTTCTGAATTATGAAGAAATGGTCAATGGTGCCAGCTTAAAAAAAAAAATTAAAAAAGCTTTTAGAAGCCTGCTTTAAATTAGTTTATTTAAATGCTGTTAAATTGGTTTAGTAGGCTGAAAATGTGGGGCCATAGCCTCATTTCCTCTTACAATAAAATTGTAGGTAATAGTGCTTTAATTCTATATGCTTTCAAATAAAATTTTTACTAGGATTGATTTTATTTTCTCCTAGACTTTCCTAGTTTTAAGAACTTTCAAATAGTGGGAATTCAGCTTCACTGAGCTGCCAAGGAGGAAAACAAACTTAATTTTTTTTCTTTGGCACTGATGGAAAAGCCTGTTTAGGACAAAGCGCTGAAGTCAAGCTAAAGAAACTGCGGGTTTGGGTCAGCTATAAGCAGCTTCAGAAACACACAACCTCAGTAATGGATCAGAGGTCCCGATCACGTTTTCCAGAGCAGACTGGTATCGCTACACCATTTTTAGTCTGCAGCGACACTTAATTCTAGTAATAATTCTAATATTCGTTTGCTGTAGAGGCAGGAAACCTTCATCACCACCACAAGGTCGCCTCTTCTATGACGACAAACTTATACCTGGTATTAATGAGCGGATTTTTAAAGTGTTTCCTCCTCCCCCCCCCCCCCCGAAATCAAAGCGTTACTGACCCGCCTTTGCAACTCCGCACTCAGGGGTTAAATAATCACAATCGCGGTTTATAAAGTGTGATTTTACAGGGGCGGCAGCGGTTACAAAACTCCTTCAGGGCATGAGGGAGAAGCGACTGAGGAAACGGCCGCCGCCCGCCCCCGGAAGCGGAAGCGGCATCGGAGATGCCGCTTCCGCTTCCGGGGGCGGGCGGCGGCAGCAGCGGCCTTGGTGAAGAAGGTGACACCTCGGCGCCATGGGGCTTCATTTCGGTAACCTGGCTCGGGTTCGCCATGTCATTACCTACAGCCTTTCGCCTTTCGAACAGCGAGCTTTCCCCAACGTCTTGTCCCACGGCTTGCCCAACGTCTGGCGGCGTTTCAGCTCCCAGGTCTTCAAGGTGGTGCCCCGTGAGTACGGTGGGAGATGCCTCAGGCCTGGTCTGTGGGATCAAACTCCCCCCCCCCCCCTTTTTTTTTTTTTCCCCCTCAGTATCGTTATTTTAGGGGTGGGGGGAGGCCGGGACAGGTGTGTGTGTTACGGTGGTTTTGTGTAACGCTGTCTTTTGTCTCAGCTCGGTGGTTCAGGCAGTGCTGTGTGATTTGTGAGAGTGTCCTTTCTTTTCCAGCCTTTCTGGGAGCCTATCTCCTTTACTCCTGGGGAACTCAAGAGTTTGAGAGACTGAAGAGGAAGAACCCCGCTGACTATGAAAATGACCAGTAATCAAATTAATAAGGAGAGCGTTACCTCACTGTATTATCAACTTGGTCGTGCTGAACTTGTTCCCATGACTAGAAGGGTATTAAGGGGGAGATAAGTCCTGTCTAATAAACTTTAACTTTGCCCTATGACTTTGTGTGACATCTATGTCTTGAGATGTTGAAGCTGAGGAGCATCAAACCTCTGTTTGGTTCGCTCCGTGCAAGGAGATAATCAGGCTAAAGTTCTGTGTGCTCAAACGTCTTTATGTGAGAGTGTTTCCAGCCTGTCTGACTCCTTTTTTCTTTGAAACGTGTCTCAATATAACTAACTAGCGCAGCAAGGGCTGCCTTCAGCTGGAGATGACTTGCAGTAACAGCTCATTGCTCCCTTTATCATCACTGGTCGCTTCTTTTTCCTCTGCCCTTGAGATCTGTGAAAACCAAATAGCCCAGCTGATTTGGTATTGCCCGAAATGGGATGAGGTGGCTGGCTGCTCAGGATGGAAGGTGGACCTTGACCTCTGTTCAGAGGCTAGCCTTTCACAAGGAGCCCTGTGCAGAAGACAAGAGGTTTCAGCTCTGTGTAAGAAAGGAATTTCTTACTGTGAGAACTATCAGCTGCTGGAACAACCTCCCCAGGGACAAGCGAGACCCCGGCTGGAGGCTTTCAAGACATGAGTGGACAGGGTGTCAGATAATTGCATCTGGGCTCCTTCCCACCAAAGGTTGGACCAGATGATCGTTTGAGGTCCCTTCCACCCTGGGCTGTTCTGTCACTGTGATTCTGATTACTCAGTTGTCATATTAATGTTAGCTGGATGATTAACTGCAATTCTACTGTCTGATTAGCGTTAACAGGCTGGATTAGAAGCTGCTTCTTGGGAACTGCCAGGAGAAACAAGACTGTTTTCTTCAAGAAAAAACTCCTGAAGATGATTTAGAAACAAATGGTAGTAGTAAAATTACTTCAGTATGTGACAAGGAAATTCACCCTGTGGCTCTCAGTACAAGCTTCACTGTTTGAAGTCCAAAACATCTGGCTGGTTCCTTTATCCTTTTTTTTTTTTCCCTTACAGTCTTCAGCTGACTGTCCCGAGCTCATGCCCCACGCAAAGCCACATGGTTATCTCCCTGTTGTGCTATTCCTGTAGCTGGTACTGAGGGTTTATCTTATCCGCGGGGCAGGACTGACGTTTCCCTATGTTAGTTTCTCGGTGTGCTCGGGGCTGGGCTGTCTGGAAGATGAAGATGCTCAGTCTCTCACCTCAGGGAGTTGGGGTTGTGCAGGTTTTATAGCTGAACGCTTTATTCTTTTGGGGCTCTTAACATGTTTAAAAAGCACGTGATGCTAAGCTCAGTCTTAGGGCTGTTCCTCCTGTGCTTTTGTTTACTCCAAGCACAGCCTGAGGTTGGCATAAACAGGAGTAACACAAGTCATCCAGTGCTGCAAGTTGTGCCAAAAATATTCTGTGCTTAAATTTAACTCTCAGTTCGTTGGTATTTTCTCCCCTGCAGCTTAAGCAAGGGGGGAGCAACGAACTGGCTACTATGATTGCAAGAGCTGGCAAAGATGTCCAGAGGCAGATTTATTCAAAACTTGTACTTGTGTCCTGCTCATTTAGCCTCAAAGAGCACCCACGGCAGCTGGCGGGTACCCTCAATGACAGCACGTGTGAACTTGTATGTCAGTAGCTTCCGTAAATTCTCATTTTTTTCAATGCATTTTGTGCCGGCAGCTCTGCTGAAGGTGAGCAGCTCACCTCGGCCTCTCTCACGAGGTCTCTGCCCCTGTTCGCAGACAGCTGGACTGTGTCCGAGCCAGCTGACAGACGACTGTAAACAGCGTGGCACCTTCCCCTCAGCCAGCCAGTGCTCGGCCGGCAGCTCAGCCCTGCTGCGATGTCAGCAGCGAGTCAGCAGGCAGGCTGGGCCTCCTCACCCTTTGCTCCACCGCCCCGCCAGCCCTGCCGAGCCGGCCTGCACCGCCGGCACCGCTGCGCTCACCCAGCCCGCCCGATGCAGAACCTGTCACCAGCAGGGATGGCTCCTGCCCCACGTGCGGCATTCGGCACTGCAGAGTCTGAACAAGGTGTTTAGAAACGTCTCAGGCATCTGATTTATTTCTGTTCTCCCTCTGGTAAATAAGTGGCAACAAAGCAACATTTTGGGTCTTTTTTTGTTTGGGTTTATTTTTGGTTTGTTTTGGTTTTTTTTTTTTTTTTTTTTTTTTTTTTTAAAAACAGCATCTTTGCTGTAGCTTTTTACTGGTGTGCTCGACTTGGAAACAATTGGTTCAAGTTTATTCTTTTTCTCCCAGTTTCTTGTACAGAGTAAACAGATTGCTGCCTGAAAGGGATATGCTGATGTCATCAGTAACCCAGAAGGACACACAATTTTGACCTATCATCACAAAGCACTAGTCTTACCTAGCCAAAAATGCGGAGACACGATGACTTAGGGCACTGCTCTCAGTTGAAAGAGCTGTCGTTTCAAATCCTGTGCTCCACAGATGAAGTCAAGGCTGCTGCCGCCGCCTCTTGTTTGCCTTTCTCTGTTCTATAGTACTGCCTGGCAGAAATAACGGAAATTAGAACTCAGACGCATGGAAAGAAAGGACTTCATGGGGAAAACAATTGAGAGATTCACAGCCAAATGTAAAAGAAACTTTTAAGCTTGGCTATTTGATGTGCCACTATTTACTGTCCCATTTCCTTCCCTTCACAAGACCGAGGAAGGTGAAATAATGAAGGGTTTGATTCCTCCTCCCGGGGAAGCACGACAAACAGGGCAGAGGAAAGGGTGTAAGAACCACAGGAACAGGTAGGAAAGGAACAAATTTTCCAATAGTGGTTGTAGACAGTGTGCTGGGAAGGGTTTTTATTTAATCCCAGGGAAGTTTGGGCTAAGGGGTAATCATCTGTAGACAGGAACCTGACAACATGGCATTATCTTAATCTAAGTAACTTGCCTTGCCTTCCACGCTGGCACTTATGCCTCCATATTAAGCAATCACAGAAAATGGGAGCCTATTGCATCCAGACTTGTATTTATTTACAATTTAGCTAAAACATAGGTCACCATTTTATACAGTAGCTTCCTACTTGAAGTAACTCAAAACATAGCGTGCTCCAAAACCTACACATACTTGACACACATAAATTGGTATCTTGTTATGTTGCTCTGTGGTACCAAAAAATCTCATACCCGACAGACACGCCATACGTGGGACAGATGCGGGAGCCAGATGCGCAAGATCTCATGGAGGAGGAGGAAGAGCGAGGACCAGCAAGGTTACCAAGACTGGTAACCTTACACATACGCTTCTCCCACTTGTCCCCATGTGTGTAAGCAGAGAGGATTATTGAGAAGAGGAGAGGTAGCTGATAGCTGCTGTTAAACGTTCTTTTCTCTAGGCCGTCACAATCTCAATTCACAATGGAAAAAATTAAAATTCCTCTTAATTACAAACCACCCATCCACATCAAGGGGAGCTGTCGGCACCTTCCAGAAGACTCCTGGTGAGTCCCACTGTGAGGTACGCAGGCAGACTGGAGCAGACGGCTCAGCCAAAGAAACCACGGTCCTGCCGCATGGAGCAGCGCAGCTCCAGAAAACCCTCGCAGCAGTCTCTTCTACTTCAGGGATTAGTTATGTCGAGATTATTATCTTTTAACTACACATTAGGATCTGTGGAAGAAGAGGTCTATTATTTATCGTGCATGAGGGACTTTTTACATTCCAAAACCCATCTGAAAAGCATTATGTCTGCTTTTCAAGCACCACGTGCACAGAAAGGAAGGTTAAGTAACTTCCTTGTGATTCTTTCATGTACCAAGAATGAGAAGCAGAATCAAAAGCATGAGTCTGCTCCAAATAAGCTTGATAAGACAATAGTTGCCTCTAGCCGACAACTCAAAGCTGCACACACTGTGACTGTCGCAGAAGTTAAATAAGGTTATGGCTTTTGATCTTTACCATAATAGCTTGGGCCAACCACCCTTTTGCTTGCAAATACTCCATGGAGTTCTGGTAACACGTTAGGTAGGTTTTAAAAAAAGGAACAGTTGGCACAACGGGTAAGCTGACCAGACAAAGTACAAGTGGAAGGAGAGTAAATCATTAGCTAGATAGACAGGCCTTGAACTAGATCACTTCAGCAGATGCTAACTTAGTAATTCCCTCTTGCTCCAAAACGAACTTTGTTCCTGTAATGACTGACAGCTGATGCAACGATAAGAGAATGGAGTCTATAAAAATCTAGCTGAAGCTTGGGAAGTTCTATTTGGGGCTCTTCCTACCTCCTCCGCCCAAGGCTGGTCCTGTGGTCGAAGTGACAGCTCATACCGTGAAGATGCACTGTTGGAAAATGATGGCAGTCTTGTTGCTCTGCTCACTGCTGCTCAGCCAGGTAAATAGAGATAACCATTTAACGTGCTAATTCAAATGGTCAGGTAGTTAATAAAAAGCATTAGGATTTGCATGAATAAGAATAACTGGCAGGAGTTTGAGGTGACAGCAGAGCTCTTTGAGAGGACAGCAGTAACTGCCTAGTGAATGGTGGGTTACTCAGACATACCTCAGCAAGTCATTCTGCCTTCCCTCCCAAGAAGATTAAAACACAGTTAATTTTTATACTTCTTTGGGGTTAGGATACAAACAACTATACTTTAATGCAGCATGCTATGATCTAGAAACAAGAAAGATTTCAAGTTCCTCACTTGGGAGTCTTGACCTCAGCATCAGAACGAGCGAGTGCCTTGAGCTGCTGCGCGTTCTGACAGTCACACTCCAACTCTTTCAGACAGACTGTGCTTCCTTGCACCACCACCAGCCTCGGCTAACGAGACAGAGGCGGATGACGCCTTTCTGGAGAGGAGTCTCGCTGAGACCCGTCGGAGCCTCGTGCAGGGATAACAGCGAATGCATTACAATGCTGTGCAGGTAACTCATCCTCATCAATGCTCAGGCTCAGCGACACTTGGAATTCTGTTATGCAGAGGAAGTTCCCACTTCTTCTCACCCAAACAAGACCCAGAGTTAAGTCTGCGCATAAAAAGGATACCAGGAATAGGGATGGGGCAATAGATTTAGACCTCTTTTGTAAGCAAGGCAAACAGAGCAGAGTCCAAGTGCCCCTGATTACGAGCCTTAGTCCTCTCGCTGCAACCCCAAATAACCCGTCTTTTCAAAAGAGAACACGGGATTCCAGACAGCTAAGTAATCACTTAGACACCTCAAAATAAATCCCTCTTAAAGCCAATACTGTTCTCTTTAAAGCACATATTAATTTGGAGCAGTATCTTATCCTAAATTAATTCCTTTGTGATGATCACTTAAGCTCATAGTTTAAAAGACAACTAAAATATCAAAAGCAGTTTAGCCTCATGAACACTAGACAGGAGCAAACTGTCCAGCTACGTATAGCTGATTAGTTAAAATTACTACTTAGTTGCTGAAAGCCGATTTTGTGTGGCACCTACTGTACACACACCAGAAAGCAGAGAGAGACGGGGCAGAAAATATCGGTAAATGTAACAGGACACGCTGGGCAGGCTGCTATTTTGCATGCATTTAAAATGCATCCTTTGGCTCTACTGAGTAACACAGGTGAACTGTAAGAGCAGCTACAGGAAGGGAAGGGCAGAAAGGGATTTCTAGCGCGTGTAATCTCTACGCTGCAGCCTGACCGTGCAGCCCTGGCAACAGGTGTTTGGGAGTCCTTACGCAAAGCAGAGAACAGAAAATGAATCGATACAACGAACAGAGTTAGAGAGGCGAATACAAAGTGCTCGGCTACACGAGCTGAACGCCAGCCCTGCTGTAACGGCTGGGCAAGAGGAGCGCTGCTAGGGATGTACCTGAGGATGTCTGTCCGAGCCTGGCACAGCCGGCAGTCCGAGCCGTCGGCGCTCATGGTGTTTTGTTTTCCAGGAAGAACCGCTGTTTCCTGAGAACAGCCTCAGAGTGACCTGCCACGATGAAGAACACCATCACTGTTACTGCTAACAATGCTCCACTCTACTTGGGAAATATTTATTGACCGTTGGAAAGCTAGGACAGTGAATGAGCAATAAGTGTATTTAACATTTCTGTCGTATGAACCGATAAAAGGACTTCAAAGAGCTTGAGAGCGTTTTCTAACCCAGGCTGTACCTCTGCAGCTCACCCTTCAGGATGACTCTCTGGCCAGGCTCAATAAAAGGACTCTGCATCTCGTGTTCGTTTTGTTTTTTTGTAATGGTTCCTTTTTTATTGTTTTTTTAAGGTGTGAATTAAAAATTTATATTCAGCAAACCACCTTGGTTTTCCTTGTATCCTGTGAGCAAAGCGTACGGTGAGTGCACGGCTGGCGTTTCAAGTAGGAGGGCTTAATTCAAACCGGACTTTAGACATTTATCCTTCAACCTGGCAAGTGCACAAAGTAGATCATGCTTCCATCTCATTTCAGTCCCAACCGCTGAACTCTTATCAGTGCTTCAGATAAAGGCCTGTCAGAAAGAGGGAGCCAACAAACTGATAATACTGATAGCATTTTCAATATCCCAAATATAGCTGGCGATAACTGGAAGGAAAAGTATTTACTTTTAATTACTTCTATCAAATTTACTTAAATAACTGTCCTAGACCGACTTTTGCCACTGAAGCATCTCCCACTTTAAAATAAATTGATCAAAATCCCATTTTGATCTGTTGCACATTAACTCGGAGGGCTGAAACAAAACAAACCACTTTTGATTAGACAAATATCAACCAGTCTGGGACACAAATACTTTCAGATACAAACAGATATCTTCCTTTTGTTATACATAGAGCACTGGGGCCAAAAAAGAAAACTCTGCTTAAAAACGCAGTACCGGGGAGGAGAATGCCCAAGCAACAGATACGAGCACAGGGGGTTTGAAGTTTAATACAGAAAATCTATTTGATATTTATTAAACTTAGTTTCTCCAGTTACAGTTTTGCATTGTACAAAGCATTTTAATGACACAGTAGTTAAAAAGATCTTTACAAATTGAAATGTGATACCCTTTTCTCCAAATATTTTAATTGCCATAAATTTGTTTAAAAATACACATTAAACGCATGTTTCAGACACTAAACTTTCTATAATCTCAATACCACAAAATACATAGAATATACTATACAGATGTGGAAAAAATCTAGTTAGTATATAATACTTTGCTCACCATTAACAGCTTTATTACGTGAAATGCACATACTGACTTAGAAATCCTAATTTTGAGCCCCAAAGTACCCTTTGAAATTTCAAATGTATTGCAACAAATAAAATCACAGTTTGTTTTTTTTTTTTTTTAGGTTTTGGTTGAAGACAGGTGCCTAAATATTTTGATAGAAAACAAAGTGTAACACATGGACTTGTCATGTACAAAGCGTATAACAGAGACATCCCATCGGTTACTAACAGTACCTTCCTGTAGGATTAATAAGGGCTTCATTCAGAAGTGACAGGTTAAAAGTTACCTTCCCCCCCACAAGCCCTCCCCCAAAAGAAAAACCCTTCTGCACCAAATAATAATTTCAAATAAGATAAAGGATTTTTTAATAAATATATAAGCACTTTATCCTCCATATACAAAATTTCTTAAAACAATTTCAAAGGGGGGACCAGATACAAATGTCGGGAACTGTGCTTGCAAAAGTCATGCCTGGTCCTTAGAGTTGAGTTTTGGGGCGTGTAACGCCAACGCAGCCCAAGGCAGACGCTGCAGGAGTACTGTGCGCCCAGCCGCAGCAGCGACCGGGGCCGCGTACAAAGACCGAAGACGGGGAACGCCGCATTCCGGTTTGCCTGTATCAGCTCCGTTAGCACGCGTGGAGACTTACACCAGGAATGGATACACTTCCGTTAAGTTTCAGATGAAATTAAGACAGGTGAAGCACTGACATAAAGACAGCCTACATAAACTCCATGCTGTACCGCAGCATTTCACATTGCTCCGGATGGCGTACTCGAGCGAAGCTCCGCCGGGCGCTGGCAGAGCGCGGAGCCGAGGCGGTGCCAAGGGCTGACCCGGCACAGACCAGAGCTCTGCGCTGCCACGCTCGACCGAGAGAATTCACCCACCCCACAGCCGACCCTTCCCTCCCCGCGTCCCCCCGCCCCGGCGCCGCTGTTCGCCCCGGCATCGCGGCAGCGGAGACCAATTCCTCGAAAAGTAAAGGAGCTGCACACGCATCACGATTCCCTGATTGTTGGAGTTTACGTAACTTGCCTACTTAGGAAATTTGTCTCCTGGAATAGGTCGGGATTTGCTTTGGCTGCTCTTTACAGTAGCTTTGGCTACTATTTACGCTTAAAGATGCCTAACGTGAACTTTGTTCCATGGAAACACGAGGGTTTCCGTAACACTGATTCCTCAGATGGAGTAATTTAAACCCTGACCAAAGTATTTGTCAGAAATCTAAGAATTTGGAAGCTGCTTACTCCCCCAATGGGTAATTCAAACTCGACTTGCTCAGGCCCTTTTGTATCTGCCTCAGTATAAACGCTGCAGTGACAGCACGGATCTGGTAGGTACGTGAAATATTAAATACAGCAAAGGTAGTCTCTCTTTCCAGCAGTTTGCCACTTTGGCAAACTACATATTTATCTGCCTACGGCTTTATTTTACTTGCCCCAGGCAAGCGCTACATTATTTCCATAAAGTACTGACTCTCTGTATGTTGGGGCCATTCATAAATACATTTCAGGGCATTTTTTTGTTATCACAGCAATCAAGCCTCAGCAATCTAAAGGAATATACATTGCACTCCTGTATAATATGCAAGATTTATCACCGATAAGATGGTGATTCAGCACTCAATAAATAATATATCAATATAGTCAGTTGCACCATAATCTAAAAACAAGTATAACATATACTTTGGACAGACTGAGTTCATATATATATACATATATATTAAAAGACACATACAGTACAAATTGCATACTGCCATCAAAAGCCAAGAAGAGCCGTCCGTATGCTCTGCTTTATGGCTAATAGTTTCAAATCAAAATAAAAGTCTCGGGCTGTTTTACTCTGGTGTCCTGAAGATTTGTTTAGAATTGTAAATGGTTGCACCTTATCACCTAGGAACCTGCAAGTTTGACAGCAAATTCAAATAGTTTTGATATCTGAGCAAGCCTAGTCTGATTAAGCCATTTTTAAGATTCACCAACTGGGACCGCGTTCAGTGAGGGAATTAAAATTACGGCGTTGATATGTATTGAATATACAATCGTCTCGGG
Organism: Balearica regulorum gibbericeps; assembly: GCF_011004875.1. NCBI lineage: Eukaryota > Metazoa > Chordata > Aves > Gruiformes > Gruidae > Balearica > Balearica regulorum. The sequence goes on from NC_046197.1 coordinate 20,099,100, forward strand.
AATCATTTCGGAAGCCAGGAGTTCGGGATTCCCTCGTTAGTCACTAGTGCGACGTGCGTTAGTCCTGAAGTGACGTGCATTTCCACTGCGGTTGTGTCGAGGTACGAAAGGACAGGTTTAGACCGTTCGCCTGCACTTCGGCAGAGGGATGGAAGCCTATTTCGCCTTTTTGCATTTTTTTTTTTTTTTTTAAGCTAAGAAATCTGACAAAGCACATAACTCTCGGAAACAACGGTAAGTCCCAAATTAAGATATGCTTTTTGGAATCGCAAAGTTTAAACATCTCTGTTTGAAATAGCCACAGATGTGTAAGGCATTTCTTTTCAGTTAACAAGACCATTGCATATCTCCGTACAGACAGAAGACCCGGGACAGTACTCAAGAGGGTATTTTACTACGAAGTATGTACTATTTAGGTGGGACACTTTCAACCAGTTCAGGTCCACATTTTGACACGATGTAAAAAGTCTTCCGGTCACTTGAAGACAATTTTGTAAGATCCACTGATGTAGGGACAAGCGATACATTTTTCAGAGACCAATTTAAGCGTGACACCAAAAGGTATTTGTGGGACTCTAGCTGAGGAAAACAAATTCCCAGAGATGAGACCATTCCTGCTACCAGTAATGGTAACTGTGCACAAAGGAGCAAGCCAAAAAAACAGCCATGCTGGCTAGTGCAGCACTACACAAAAAATAAACTATGGATGCAACTTCTAAGAAGGTATTTTTTATATAGCGTCAAAAGTGTGCTAGGCACTTTAGAGTATTAAAGGAAAAGTAGTTGACAGTGTCCCATTAACCAAGATGCGGAGTTTGAGGGTACAGAGTTCTGTCTCGAACAGCAAACACTAACAGAAATGTGACCTTGCACAGTGATTCAATAAAAGAATGCTCCGACAGACCTGCCGAGTAAATTCAGCTCTCGTGGAAAAAGTCACAGGTCTGTTAACCGTGTATCAATTCGTACGTAGCAAAGCTTTTCTGGAAGTACAAAACACACTGGAACGCAAAGGAAGCTCTATGAATATGCAGCTACCTTTTAGTAGGTTACTAATTTGCAAAACTTCTAAACTCTTAAAGCCCATAGGACATACTGCAGTACTAAGTAGCGTAGAATTCTATTCCTTCTCTCGAGGTTGCCGTGATTTTGGCACTTAACTACAACTACACAAAAAATTTAGTGCAATAATTTTCCTGAACATGCACGTTCATATCTGGTACAGAATAAAGGGTTAAATGGGAGAGAAAACAAAGCAGCATTCCACAATCTCACTCCAAAGGATTCAGAGTTTGACTCTTCGAAAGGAGACCACCGCAATGAGAAGTCAGGTTGTCTGACAGACACTAGTTCTTTTGGAAAGGAAATGGAATTTTACCAAAGTACTGCAGAAGACCACTGCATACAGTATACCTGGTCCTGCTGTAAAACATCTTGTAAACAGTTCATAAAATCTTCATCTAAAAGTAAGGCATAAGGCACACCAGACATGTTAGGGGCACTAAGCAATACTGAAAGCAGTAGCATTTGAAACCTCTTACTCGGACAAGCACCTTACGTGGAAAGGTACTTTGGTTTACACGTTTTGAGAGCAGTCAGCTGCAACTCCACGAACCACTTCTGTTGCACCGAGTCGCTCCCTTGCGAGTGTTACGCTCCACCAAACATTAATGGGACCTTCATTAACACGGGGTAAATACAAGTTTTAAATCCATTCTGCATCAGAACAGTCGAATTCCCTGGAATAGCAGGTGTGCTCCCACCCCACCGCGGCTGTTGCACTCTCATCCTGTAGTGTCCATCACCTATCAGACCCTAAAAGGAAAAAAATGGACCTCGATTTCTACTTAAGATTCCTGGTTTCTCAGTCAATGGAAAAGATGCAAATGACAGTTCTGGTAGGAATTTAACTACTGTTGGTTTTTTAACCACAAAGTTCACGGATTTTGTAAGCGTCTAGAAATGACAAGCAAGGAAAACAAAACGTATTTTAAATGAAAAGACACAAAAAAAGCACAAGATTGTCCGTTTCAGAAGCCTTTCCTGTATGCATCGCACCTATCAGACTGAAGTTCATTCCTACACCATTACTTCGGTATTACATTAAATGCAAATTACTGTAATGTTTTGTGATTCTTATAGTGTTAATTGACGTTTCGAAACTGCCTTGAAAACAATCCAAGACAGATCCAGCTAAATACTTTTCCATATAAATTTCTTTATAATTAATTTAAATGAAGCATCTTAATACGTAGAAGAATATCTGAAACTTTTCTATTTAGTACAAATTCTGCAATAATAAATCTGTAGTTGTCATTTATTAGTTGACTCATAGGCATTAGGCATGAAAAGTATGGTGTCCCTACACGTTAGAACCTATCAACCCTAGTTCCTTTTACAGGCTCTACCACCACAAGACATTACAGAGTAACAAAGCTCACAAAGTACTTAAATAAAGTGTCTATGTTTAATTTCTGCTAAGTACTCGAACGGGTAAATTTAGGGAAGAAATAGCTAAAAACTGCCCCAAACTGGGCTTTTCAAAATTAAAATTAAAAAAATTAAAATAAATAGGATTTAAACGGACTATTTATGCATTATGACTGGAATTCCAATGATCTATCCATGATAGATCAGCAAAACTACACCTTTATATGTAGCAAATTTTAAAATATTTAAATAACTTAAAATGGGAATACTGAAGAAGTCCATTAACCAGATCATTTGGGGTTAAAACACAAAACACAAATGAGGATGGGAGACGTGAAAGCATTCCTTGCTCTTAGTGTCAACTAAGCAATGTGTTATGGCAGTCTTCCTTATTGACATGACACAGTGTTGTGGAGATAAATCAGAGGCAGCGAGAAAAACGTGTTCGATTTTCCATTCCTTCAGTTCAAAATATCACTTGGCATCCAGGCGCAACCAATGTAATCCCTGACGGGTGTAACGCACTAGGTCTGTCATGATGCTTGAATTAAAAATCAGAGGGCCCATAACTTTATCCAGTTCAGCAAAGAACTCTAGAACAACAGAAACACAGGTTAAACTATGCACGTATTTTTTATATGGGAAATATTACACCCAAACTCCCCACCTTTTCAGTACGAGCCTTTTAGATTCAGACAGACAGAAGAAAAGACAGACGGTCAAATGACAGAAGAATAAAAATAAAGGGAAAAGGTCCTTTCTAATCAATTTCTTTACTCTTTTGCAGAAGACTGGTTGATAAGAATAATTAAGAGCATGGTTAAACTATTGTAAAACTTCCCTGGCCTTCCCCCTTAAATGGGGGAAGAATTAAGAATTTCATAAATGGAAATGGACCAAGTTCCTCTTCCTACACCTAATATTCTGCAGGAAACGCAACAGAGATTTTTATCTTTTTTTTTAAACACATAGCTGGTAGGAAACATTACATCTCCAACACCACCTTGAGAACCAACACAACCTGGACGGGGTATCGCTGCAATCGAAGGTATAACTTTCCATCTTAGTTCTGCAGAGGACCAGAACTTCTGGTTCGGCACCCTGTGCACCATCAACCAAAGATTCAACTCCAAAACCCAAAGCCTATGAGATTTCAGCACACTCGGGTACATCTGATGTTACAAGCCACCTGTGCCAGCCCTTACCTTTCTGTTCTTTCGACAGTTGTTCGGCTTGGTCCCAAATTTCAGTGGCATAGAGGAAGTTGGACGTAACTTGGACGTAGCTGGCTGCCATCTGATGGATCCTCTGGGGGATCGTCACTGAAGACCCGCTCCCTGAAGGGTTGGCTGCCCCGGAAGAGTAATTTCCTGAATTCCCTGGAGACAGCTTTGGAGAGACTGGAGACGGCATACTGACAGGCTTGCTGCTTATCCGAAGAAAAATATTAAATTGTAAAATGAATATATATCTATGTACTTTAGGCACATCACGCTGTAAGATGCCCTCTAAGGCCTCTCTTCCCACATCTCAGGGTGTGAGATGCTGAAGCGCTCCCACTTTACACATCAAGAGGTCAGGATTTGCCCTACAACAAATGAAACGCGTGAGCTGGTAACAACTGCTGAGGATCCTCCAACTCTTTACGTTTTAACGTCCCGGCCAAAACCTAACCACCAAACCTCATTGTCTTTTAATTCAAGAACATCTTAAAACTCATTGTTTAAATAAATGGAACCTTAAAGAATGACAATGAAAACATTACAACTACATGGGAACTATTCTGCCGTAATATTAAACTTTCAGATAACATGATGCAAACCTGAAATGCCCTAAACCTCAGAGTCATCTGTCAAAGGTCCACTGGCAGGTTTTAAAGAACAGAAGTAAACTGCTATGCTATGGAACAGGCAGCCCTGAAAGTACCTGCAGCTGTCTGGGCTTGCAGCATTAACAAAGCTGTTGTTTTGAGGGAAAAAGCATTAAATGAAACAACAAAACTCACTGAGAGAAGTGCCTTGTGTGTTAATGACACACTGACCCTTTGGTTTTTTTTTTTTTTTTTTTTTTTTTTGCAGCAAGGAGTCGCCTGACAAACTCTGCAGAGCACTACCACAAGCAGCGGTCTTCCAAGGTTTTCAGCAGTATAATTACACAAACAACTGAGTCAAAATCTGTGCCCTCAGAACAATCACCCCAACACTTCAAAGAGTGAAAAGCTCCTCTTTGGGCACCTCAGGCACACAGTTTATGTAGCAAACTAGCTATAAGTTGAGAAATACAGGTAACAGCTTTTCCTGCTTACCTTCCCATGCCAGGTGATGGTGCTTGAGAATTATTATAGGAATTCTGTTTGGGGAAAAAGAAATTTGTCACCTGATTTATGTTTATACTTTAACAAGTTATATTTTATCTGGTTATTTAATTAGTTATTTTTGACCAAATTAATTTTTGTAGTTTTTCTTTTAAGCAATAATCAACATTCTGAATAATATCCCAGTAAACTTCTCATCTGCGACATCTTGACTAAAATAAATGTATTCAAAGGATGCGTCTCAATCTCCTTTCCCTGACAGCACTTTTAAATCAGATGCACGGGAATTTAGATAAATTCAGGGGAGTGGAGGATGGAAGAATAATAAGAAAGTAATTTAAAAAAATCACACATCCCATTGCAAACAACAAAAATCCAGAAAGACCAAATTGGTTTTGAATTAGAAGCCGGCGCTGCTGCCAGCTTTTGCAAAGGCTGAATGGCTGCAGCCCATGTAGTCCACCCCTGGATCCTGAATTCCCTTAAGCTTAAACATGCCAGTGAAGTTTTCAGCTTGTTCTATCTGCAGCAAGAAAAACATTTTTCATAAATTTAGCAGACTTCAAGGAGAATTTAAAGAAGACAAAAGCTAGATCAAATTACTGATAGAGATCTATCATGCTAGGACCAGCAGGGTCATGACAGCCACACTGTCTCTTCCCAGCTTTAAACTTTAATATACTTTCAAGGTCCAGTTCCAAATAGGGTATATTCCACATTCACATGTAGCTGTCTGAAAACTGGATTCAGGAATTTAAAGTGATGTAGAGCTTTAATTTGTTTAGGTTTTAATATTCTAAGAAAATAGATACGTAATTACCTTCAGATGTTCAGTCAGGGTTTTAGAATATTTCAATGCACTTTCCTTTTTCAGTTTGAAAAGCCTTAGGTATAGCAGAGATTGACACCGAAGACTGACCAAAGACAGAATAACAAAACATACATAGTTAAAGTCAAGTTTATTACAATGAGTGAAGTTCAGCAATCTAGTAGCTGTGTTTTTAAAGCTTTCTCTGCCAACTGTCAAGTTGTAGGTCTACCAAAAAATCCGTAAGCACCTTTAATTTCCCAAGGAAACCAAAGCATAACTTTGTGTGCCCTAAGCTGAAACTCTAATTTTCAATGACCTTGCCAATATAACATTTCCAGTTCTCAGCTTGGCAGACAACACAAAGCTACTTCCCAGACAAGGCTCCCGTTCATCTTCCGCCCGTGGCAGGCCATGCCGAGTCGAACGCATTCCGCCACGGCCTCCCCTTGTTTTCCACCTGACAGCCCGGGGTTCTGGTCCCCCACGCCTGCTGCAGCCATTTCACTAAGCAAGGGGGCTAGGGAGAATTCTTTACAGCCAGTCCAAATTTGAACTTATCGCTGGATGAGTACGTAGGGAGGCCCCCCATCCTTTCTGGCGTTACTCCATACAAATCTAGTAATTTCCTAAATATTTCAAAGACTTTGACCTCACCGTCAACAACCCCTCTGCCCCAATTTACAGTAATCAGACATACAGCATTAATCTTTATGTACAGCCATGTGGAAAACTCATGTATTTGCTTCAGAAACCTGACAACTCAGTGTAATACATCACTTCATGCAGATAAAACATTTGAAATTAATCAGTGTGTTGTGTTGAGTTCAGACTACACATACCAAAGCACTGCTAGCCTTTTATCTGCAGCCGTAGCATCCGGTGCCAAGTAATTCTTCAGTTTCATAGTGTATCTGCAAAGATAGACATCAAGTAAACAATAAAATAAAGATTACAGTATCATTTATCAATCACAAAACACTCAAATCGTTATGAATTTCTAGTTTCAACCATCTTCACCATTTCAAGAACCTCCCTCAGATCCTAAACAAAATGCTGACTAGGTAGTAATTGGAATAGTTTTGCTTCTCATGTGTTACGTGCTGTAGATAGACTTCAAGAGCCTTAGCAGAAAGGACCTCAACCTTCATGAAAACACTTTAAGCCTCAGCCACTGGAACAAACTGGTAAGTGATCCAATTTTATTAGAGAATGATAAGACATTTCAAAAGTTGGTGGCAAAACTTTAGTAAATCTAGAGGCTCTGATGTCCAGACCTCTTTCCCACCCACTTGACTTTTGTACCCGCTTTGCCATGCTTACTTGATTAATTCCACAGTTTCTGAATACATAGGGAACGGGGACTTGGATTCCTGAGCATTTTTCTCCAATGCATTCCCACACTCAATGAACGACACGACAGCATCTAGGTAGTACACAGCCTTCTCAAACCTGTCAGACTGAGGAGATTGGAAAAAACTTTTAAGGACAACAACCAGACAGGAAGCACAAGAAAGCTCCAGTAGAGAAGGGCAGCAAAATGGCAAAAGCAGTAAACAAACCTCAGTATAATCACAGAATCATCGAGGTTAGAAAAGACCTTGAACATCATCAAGTCCAACCGTAAACCTAAACCTGGTGAGTCCACCACCATGCCGTGTCCCGGATAAATATTGGGAATTTACTTACCAATGCATCTGCATTGTGTTTTAACTTCTTCGCTTCTTGTAAATAATGATCAGCTGAGTAAGTCCTGCAACAGAGGACACAGATTTATGGACTCAGCCCCACCTGTACTGCGTTTCCTTGTGTGACTGAAGCTTCTTAACGCTGCCCAATTTTATGAGTTTTTTCTGTCTAACTCAAGTTACAGGAGCTATGTTATGATAAAACTGTTAAAAAAGTGGTTAAAATAATTAACTAGTATGATTAGTTCCAGTATGATAAAATTGTTAAAAATAGTTTAAAGTTAGTTTTCTAGTTTCAGGTAATTCAAAACAGTACTTCAAGCAAGTTGATAAGTACACATGACTTGGTTAAATTTATTTTATTTATTTATCTGACAGTCAAGCAAACCAAACACTTGACCAACAGGGGCAGGTGAAGAAAAAAACCCACAAATTTGAGGACAAATTAATCCAGTGCCTCCACAACTGGCATTACTGAAGGTGTGAAATGATTAAAAATTATGGTAATAATACAAAATAAATCACAATGCATTCAGGTGTTAATTGCTTTTGCTTGCCCACCTAAAGCAATCAATGCTAAATGACTTTCACAACTAGATGAGCAGAAGGTAATGATAAAAGTGTAATTATACACTTCAATATATTAATATATTATTATGAGTTGATTAAAGTTCGAAATAAATTCTCCCATCCACTCTATCTTACTTGTCTAAGAATTAAAGTTATTTAAAGTCAACATTTTTAACAGTCCACTTACAGGAGATTGATGTCGTAACAAAGCAACAGTTAATAGTAAAAAGATTATATACCTACAAAATTAGTTCGTTCAGCTCTAGGCCCAAGAAAACCTAAACTGTCTCAATCACAACCGCACGGTTAGAACATGTCGCTATTCCAAAACACACTTACTGCTCCTCGGAGGGTGTGCTCGTTATGTCTTCCTGTCCTTCAATATACATTCAGATTTATTTTTTTTTTAAAAATTTGACCTTATCTCAATTCCTTGGCCCCGTTTTGTCTTAGAATAATTACAAAATCCCCATAAACTATTTTGGCCTAAATGATTGATAGCGTACTCTCATCGTTCATCAAATTCACTTGATTTTTTTCTTTTTTTTCTTTTTGTTTTTCTTTAAGGAATAACTATCAGGAGGAAAACACTGACCAGCTAGCTTGGCCACTTTCAAAGAGTTCTTAACCAGGGAGTTACTTTTACATTTGGTATAAACATACTTTATCTGTAAAGTGAACTTAAAGAACAACAAAGAGAAATGCTTTAAGAGCAAGCGTTGTGCCAAGATTTGAATGTGTACAAGTGAAACCTAAAGTCTGCACAAGATGGTAAAATATTTGTTTCATTTTCTTTCCCAGATATTTTCTTTGACCCCACAGGACTCAATCCCAATCCCAATCCCACTCTTGTGGATCTGGAATTTCAAAACCGAAGGCTCCTCTCTGCTATCAATGACCACAACTCCTGACTCTCGAGGAGAAGCGAAGAGGCGAACAGGTAGCAGCAGTGTCCTGGTAAGGTGAGAAGGACCCACCAGCATTTAAAACCAGAACCACCCTGAGCTATTTAAGCTACTGCTGGTCCTCTTCTGCTTGGCGGGAAGGCACAGGGCAGGCTACAGCTCCTTCGCAAGGCCTGTGCTGTCTGCCGAGTAAAGGGTCCAGGGAGCAGTCAGAGCAGCGCATCCCTGCAGGAACAACGCGCAGCTCTGCTGAGCGTGAGCTTGTACCGAGCATCCATTGTGAAGCAAAACGGCAACTCTCACCAAGTTATTGGCTAGGCTCCCAGATGCACAGCCCCACAAAGGGAAAGGCACCTTTTGCTGTTCTTACCTATCATCAAAAGCAAGTTTTGCTCTTCTTGACTTTGAACCTTCTGTAGACTGAGCAGATGCAGGAGGGCAGTTTGAGGAATTGTTCAGAATCTTTTCCTGAAAGGAAAATTGTTGCCAAATAATAAATGTGAAGAACTGTTACATCGTCTCTGTTTTCAAGAAAAGCATTTGTTGTATAAATGTCTCCCATGACATTTATACAACAAATATATATACCCATTCTATGCAGTAAGGTCAGCTTTGCAGCTGCCTTAGCTGCCACGCTCCACAGACAGTAACGCAGCTTCCACGAGGCTTTCGCCTCTCGCTGGTGCAGAGGAAGACGCAGAGGCTATAACCAAGTTGCTCCCTCTAATACACCAGGAGATTCTGTGAGTCACAAGCAAACCTGTTCTCAGGAGCTAAACAGTATAAAACTACTCCCCAGCTTCATACGTGTTTTCCGCTCTCCTGATTTATCATGACTGAAGGCCGTCCATGTAGATGTATTTCATAACCTACATTTATCAGATTATTGCTAATCAGAAGGATCCTGGAGTTGCAGGGCACCAGACAGTGCATTGCTGTGCCAATCTGCCATTGTAATGCAGATGGAATAACAAAACATGCAGTGGAATGCAGGAAGAGCAGGTCCTGCTTTGAGAAAGGCATGACTAAGCATATCTGAAGCATAAAACGATAAACATCGCCCAAATTAACAACTGGCTTAGGGACATTTCTACACCGACGAATAAAGAAAGGGCAGAGCCTCAGCCTGGAAGGGAAATTCAGTGTCTACGGTTCCCGGAAGTGTCTTACGCAGCCACTGATACCCACAACCCTGCCAGGCTTCTACAGTCTCGTGGCGTTGGCACCTCGTGGATACGGCATGTCTCCCAGTTCAGGTATTCACCAACTCCACCCTGATGACTAAGTTATTCTCTGCCATTGCTAATGTCTATCCGCTGCTTGACTCCTCCCCACATCAATTACTCCTCCTGAACATTTTTAGACTTTGCTTCTAAGCTTTTCCAAGACTGCAAATCCAGCTACCGAGGTTTAGCAGTTGCTTAAACCACCGGAGCTTCCACAGCCTGAGGGATGCTCTGGGGCTTTGCTGCAGAGCGCTCAGCCAGCCGCGCCAGCACCTGCAGCACGCGTTGGAATCGCAAAGACAAAGGTGAAATCCCTCCCAGTCAAACACACGCTGCTCAACAGCTGGCTATACAATTGAAACTGCTCATCACAGGCATTCAGCAACACACTCTTAGATGTCCTCACAGGCTAATTTCTGTCCAGTAGTACACATTTATATACTGATGAAAAAGCACATTACAATTTAGTGACCTAGGGGTTTCATCTTCCTATAATATTTCTAAATTCCACCATTTAAATATTTTCCTAATCTAAACATCTGAAAAAACATTCTCTGCACCATCTTTCTAACCACGTTTTCTCCACTTCAACCAAAGAGAGCACTGTACATTCCTGAGCTGGAGTTCAAATAATCTTTCTGGGGTCCCACAATGTCATAAATGAGAGCTACAGCTTCGCATCCTAGCGCTGAGCATGGACTGAGCTTCTGCTCTCCTGTAAAATCAGGACAAGATCTGTACTTGCTCCAATGAGATAAGGAGTGACCTCATTGTTCCATTTGCTGTTGTGTAAACAGCTTTCTAGTGGTATTTCTTATTAACAAATTAAACAACAAACAACTAGCATCAGTAATCAGAAGATGACTAAACACATTTCACTAATTAACATAAGAATTTGGTAGGAATAAGCATTAGTATTCCACGATCTTTCCCAGGTTATTTTCTAATTTACAGACTTCCAAGGTACTTAAGCGCTACGACATGAAACCATGCATATCTAAAACTAATCACATTTTAACTTGAACTGCAAATCATTGTTCAGATCACACTGAGCATGTCAAACTGCAAAGCACAGAAATAGGTTCAAGGCGTTTACAGAATAAGCCCTTTACCTTGGTTTCCTTAGCACTGCCAGAACCCTTCCCCTCTGTCTTCTTTTGTTTAGAAGACGAGCTGCCTTTACTGCCACCGCTACTCTCCTTGCTGAGGTTGCTGCTGGACTTTAAGGTTGACGACTGACTGACCGTCCTCTTCCGGGACCCATGTTCTTGCTTGGAATCTTTCTGCAGGACCGGGGCAGCAGGAGACGGCAGTAAATCCTTCTCTTTAACAGTACTTGGCTTTGAAGACCTGGACAAAATTAACAAATTCAGGTTTGGGGTTTCTTTCCTTAAAAAAAACAAAACCAAACAAAAAAAACAACCCCAAACCCCAAAAAACCCAAACCAAACGAACAACCAAACCCAAAAAACCCAACACCACAAAACTTCTATTTTTTATTTTAAATAATTTTTTTTTTAAGCAAACAAGATTTTTATTGTTAGACATAGCAAAGCAGATATGGAGGAAAAGAAAGAGAATAATCATCTCGGTGAGTAGGTTTCTACGAAGCCAGATTGAACTCGTTTTCACCATTTTATTTGTTCTGACCTGAAAACACAGAAGACAAGTTCTAACCATAAAACCACATCCCTACAACAGTTCTTAAAAAAACCACCCTAAACACTTACAACGTAAGAAATTGATGCCAACGTCAGCGCCAGGCTGTCTGTTGCAGCCTAACAGCTCAGAAAAAGAGATGGTCCAGATAAATGTTCTCTGGAACCCAGGAAACTGGAAAGCTTTCCCAGCATAGCCTCTTGTCTTGGCTGCCGAGGGTTACTGTGGACTATTTTTGGCTTCCTAGAATTATTTCTACATATTATTTTTATAAAATCATATAGTTTCATTTAATTAAATGTCCTTCAGATAACTACACTGGCCAGCAAGCAAATATCAGAAATAATAAGTAAAAAAGCATAATTAAGATAGAAATGCATTCATTTGTTCTACGTCTGTTTCCTAACAAACAGTAAGACACTGTTTAGTCAGAACGGGCAAACAAGATTTCTAGCATCTGATGTGCTGCAGCTTCTCGCAATTACTCACTATACAGAAATATTTTCCATGACATAATTACACCACTTTTCAGTTACTTGATGTGAAATAGCAGAGTTTTAAAAGGCAGTGGGGAAAAAAAACAACCCACCTTACTCTTTCCTGTGGATTAACACGGACCAAGAAATAAATCAAATAAAATCATAATAGCTATTACAAAAAGTATGGAAAATTACAGAAATATTGTACAAGTAAAAGAGTATTAAACAATGTTACTGATTTGCTCCTTCTGTAATACTACGCTTTTGTGTCATTCACACTTTTCTTCAGCTAATCTATCAAGCAAACGTGAGGCTAAATCCATGGATGCAAACCTCACTGCCATCGGCTTCCCAGACAACGCCAGCTAAGGAATTTGTACTCAGTTCACAAACTTGCTAAACGGAGAATTACCAGATTGGGTTAATTTAAAAGCACAGATTTTTGCAAGATCAAAAAGCTAGATGCACAGCTGATTTCTCAACTAGAACAAAACCCCACTGTATATTCGAGAAAAACCAGGAAGCCTCCATTCCATAACGCACCAACCCTTCACATGAGGGTTTACCTTATTTCTGTTAAGTAAAACAATTGTCCTTGGCCAATTGGTTTTTGTTATAGAAATTAATTTCTACCAACTACTAGTAGAAACTCTGAAGTAAAACCATCTGAAGGGTAAGAAGCCATGAAATTTAACCCATTGAGTAATAATGAGGAGACACTTTGGTTGAGGGGGGAGAAGAGGAGGAGGGGGAAGATGGGCACCCATCTCCTTGATCACCCTGAGCCTTCAACGTTGAAAATATATCCAAGATACTCACTCCCTACTGCTAGAAGTCTTGTGTCCTGATGGAGCTTTTTCTTCCAGTTTCGTTTTCTTGCTTTCACTGGCTCTGTTTTCATCCTCATTCTGAATAAAGCAAACGAGAAACACATCTAGGCAAACGTCCACATTTACAGCTTCACCGAGAGTGACAATGTTTCACATTAAGACACTGAATTTAGCAGGCGTTTTGCAGTGTACAGATATCTACAGACCACAGAGATTCCCTAAAGCATCTAGTCTGTATCAAACATTTGAGCAGACCCTGATATTGGAACATAATGAAAAACAAAGTCTGGCTTCTAAATTACCAACCTGCATAAAAGAAGTAGCAAACATATTATCACCATGAAATACCAGAAAAGTCTGGGAAAGGCTTCGATAAGAGATCAGGAGACAGATTTTTTGTTGGGAAGCCTAACAGAGATGTCACGAATGCCATAAAAAAGGTGAAAGTCTTGCAGTCTATTAAAGTAAGCTCAGAGATGGTGAGGACTAGATTTCATCAATTCTATAAATGATACAAATTTAATTCTAAAGTCAAAGGATTTTGAAAGCGAATTTCTAAGCTGTCTTCAGCAAGCACTGAAGTATTAATGCAGTGAATAAAATGGAACGTAGGGCCTCGCAGAACAAGTCATCTGCTAACATAACCCAGATTCAAACCCAAAAGGTTTCATTTTTGTTACGCTGACGCTGCAACCCCAAGCCTTGCGAGCAAGGAAAGACGTGTAGAAATCAAGTTGCGCACAGAGCACTCGCAAACCTAAACACCGGAGAGGTGGGGAAAAGGGTTTTTTTCCCTTAGTTGCCTCAAACGGGCTTGTGTCTTCTCTGGCACGTACCAGTAAGCATCAGGGTAACCTGAGGATTCAAACCAATTAACCACCAGGCTATTTACTGGGATAAAGCCTACATTTAATTGGTCTTACCAAAGCTTTCTGGTTTAGATGTGAGAGCACAGATCTTTAATGCTGTAACTCCAAATGTGGACTGAAAGGTGTAACTGGTCAAGGAAACAGAAGTCAGTGTATTCAGAGCCACTGGAACATGTGAGTGTGTTCCATGAACGTTAGGAATTATCTAGTAACGCTTGCAAATAATAATCAGTCACTGTACTGGTCAGAGTTATTCCAGTTCTACAGAAAAGCTCATACTTTCTCAATTTCCTTACCCAGAGGAAATAAGAATCTTAGGAACAGCACAGGAGAAACCCCTGTTTGCAGTTACACATCAAGTCTCCTGGACGACACTAATTTTAGTAAGTAACCAAATTCACTTAGGTTGCTCAGTAGGAAAAATGGTTTAACTGAAATTATCTATCTCCTCTGGAGAGTCAAATGACTCTCTGGATGACATCATATAATCCTCTGACTCCGCATGTCAACAAAATCTTACAACCACTGCCAAATCCCTGTCAAAATGAAATTTTCAGAATGAAATCCAGAGCAGTGTGGCAATTTTTGAATCCCCGAGCCAGGGCTTCACACTCCTAACTTCATGGAAACCAGAAATTAATAAAAACTCATTGGATCACTGAGTCCTCTTACAGTCACAGGTTTGCTCTTTGTACACTCTGTCCATATTCTGAGGTGTCTAAAAGCAGTTTAAATTACACCAACTGCTTCTTACCATTCCCCCCACCAAGAGTATTACTCTGTTCAGCTCCTCCATTGATCCCTGTCCACTTTACTACCCCCAGGCATTCCTGCTTTTTCTTTGTAGTTGAAAAGATGAAATGCTTTTTTGGAAAAGATTAAATATCATTACGGAGAGATCCCTGTGCTCCCAGTAAAGCAGCACTCCTGAGATGAGGGTTCCTGCTGCTGCCATGCCCCAGGCCCATTTCTGCCCTGGCAATATGCAATTGCATGATTCACTGGTTCCAGGAGCTGATCCAGCTGAAAACTGGTTCGGGTTTTTTTTGTTTGTTTGTTTTTGGTTGGGTTTTTTGTTGGTTTTTTTTTTTTTTTTTTGGCCAGGTGAATTTTCCATTGGATCAGCTGCCTGAGCAGATCAGGGGGAGGCAGGGGAGGATGCAGTGCTCAGAGGTACAGACGCTGCGCTAGCTCCACGAGCTCTAGCTGCAGTGCTAACGCTCCTACAGTGCGACCTTCTCCCTTCCCCTCTTCACGCCAAAAGAAAATCCCAGTAAGTCCCTACTGTAACAGCACAGGGATGATCGATGTCTTCTACACAAAACAGCTAGCCAGGGTCATGGCTAAATCGCTCAGAGTCACTACACCGAGGTGTGATCTGGGCTGCTGGGCTACACGCCTGCCACCCACAGCAATCCACGAAGGGGCTGAGATAACAGGTAAATCTCTGTCTGCAAACTGATCACCTGCTTATGTTTCCTTTTGCCTTTTGTAGAGCCTTTGTCAGATGGCTGCTTCTGGGATTCTCTCGCGTGCTTCTCGGGCACGTTTTTCTTTTCCCCTTTGGGTGCGTCAGCATCCTTGTAAGGCTTCCCTGGTATTCTTGATAAGAGGCTCAGGTCAATCTTCACAATAAGTGGGTACCTTTCATCAGGATCACTGAGTGGTGAAAGAAGCTCTTTCTCTTCCATAGGAGAGAACATTCTTTGCCGAAAAAAGCTGTCATCCTCCTCCATGGAAGATTTAACAGGAGTCCTATTGCTCTCAGAGTATTTGGGTGTTTGTGATGAGGGAGGCAGGCTCTCGTTTTCATCTGAATCAGAGGATGAGGTATCTGTTTCTATGAATTCCCTGGACTTCTGGGCAGATTTGCTTGAAGCCTTGTATTTCTTTTTCTCTGTTGTAGGCCGAGGGGAAGATTTGGGCTCTTTCTTTATATTGGGTTTTCTGGAGCCTTTTGTGGCTGCCTTATGCCTGTTTGAAGGTATATTTGTTGCCATGTCTACTGGGGTTTCACTTTCTATTTTAAGACCTCCTCTAGGCTCCTCAACAGATGTCTTGTCTGCTTTCTTGGGCTGCTTTTTACCTACAGTCCTCCTCTGTGTCGAGCTGTCACTCTGGGCAGGTGATTTCTGCCTGCCCCGACTGCTCTCTGAGCCCTTTTGGGTGGGTTTGGAATCTCGCCCTGGTGTGGAAGAAATGGAATCCTTGGATCCGCTTTGATCAGCATACCCGCTGCCTGCCCCCTGATCCCGTCCCTCTTTTTTGTAGCCTTGGGAAGATGGGATATTGCTGTCCACGGAAGAAGCTGGTGAGACTTTATGGGAATTAACTTTGTTCAACCAGTTATCCAGTTGCCACTTGTTTGTTGGTGGTGGCTCTGGCTAAAAACAAATGAAAAAACAGCATTAGATAAAATATTTCACATTTTTTCCATCTTCTCCATGGGATAGCTGCCCTATGCTGCATGCCAAAGCAAGAGGTACATAAAAAACCCCAAGATAAATAATGAATGCAATATAGGCTGATGAATATAGGCACAAATAACAGCTCTCATTTTCCCTTTGTCTGGAGCAGCTGCTACCAACAGGCAGGACTTGCTGGCATAGCTTTCCAGATGAAAAGCCCACCGTTTTTTAAGCTACTGTTACTATATCTAATTTCTGCACTCCAACAGATAACTGGGGGTAAAAATCACCTCTCAAGTCAAACATCAAATGTGTGCTTATATAAAGACTCGTTACTGTATCCAATTACAGGTACTTCAGCAAAAGAATATTCCATCTTCACGGTGATCCCATGGTTGTCAGTCTTTTTTTTTTTTTTTTTAAACAGTTTGAGAATTTAATGAAATTTTTTTCTGCTTTTACAACTCAGGATTAACTCCAAGCTAACAAAGACAGCCCTAATCCATGTCAAATCCTACCTCTGGGGATGCACTCTGTGATGGTTCATTAGCTTCACTATCACTGGAACTGCTTTCACTTTCAGAGTCAGATCCTGAACTGCTTTCAGATCCACTATGGCTGCTCGAGTCATCCCTTGAATTATCTGCTCCTTCACTGTTATGCTGCGAAGGTTCAGAATTACTGAAAACGAAAATGAGGAAAAATAAACAAATGTTACCCAAGGCACTAATATATCCTAGAAGTCCTTTCATTAGAAAGTATAAGATGTAATATTTTAATTAACATTTACTAGAAAATTCAGCATGACTGAACACAGTTCACCCCAGAAACAAACAGCAGCCTTTGTTTTTTCCTCCCTTACCAAAACGGTTCGTGTAATTTGCAGGATATACGCTATTTAATCACTGATTAAATTCTAATCGTCTTTTGCTTTAACACAACACAAAAGACAAACACGGAGTTTAGAAATGAGATCAAGTCAAAAGTGCTGACTGGACTGAATATCACCCCTCTGGTTCCTATGCTGCAATCTTCCAGGAATGCCTACCTTCCAGGCGTGCTCCTCGGCACTGTCTTATCGCAGTCCTGCAATTAAGAAAAAGAGCATGAAGCTTCTGGAAGTTACTTTAGGATTGTATATACAACTAAATTGCAAAACATCAATTTAGAACCTTTACATTTTTGAAATTATTAAGCCTGAACAGCATCTTAGTTCAGTACTTGTAGCAGTTTAAATTTGTCTGTATTTTCCTTATACAGAATGGAAAACAAATCAGAGTTTTCTCCAAGTTTTCACCACAAGTACTAGCACTGCGAACAGGAAGAAAAGAAACAGAAGAGGAGCGTGGGTTACCGCTGGGTACCACAGACGGGTATTTTTAATTTCGCATGCTGAATGCCATTTCTGGCAGAAGCTGCACAAAGTTAGTATTGACAAAGAGGAAAAAAGAGACTTTTCAATAAAAATAAAGGTGCTGCTACACTCCCAGTTACAGGTACAGTATCCCTTATCACCCCAAACACAGTCCCAAGCGACTAATGCGCAGAGACATTCGTACCATGGGCTCTTTAGCCAGAGTGGCAGACCATGAAGGGTTC
The DNA here is from genome assembly GCF_011004875.1 of Balearica regulorum gibbericeps. Taxonomy (NCBI): domain Eukaryota; kingdom Metazoa; phylum Chordata; class Aves; order Gruiformes; family Gruidae; genus Balearica; species Balearica regulorum. The sequence continues at coordinate 20,116,885 of NC_046197.1, forward strand.
TGTTCTGTCTTTAAATGGCAGGCTGTTACATATGTTTTGAAGTGCACTATTGCTGTTTTGTGTTCAGAGAAAGCCTACCTGAAATCAGCAAACCAAGATTTTCTAGATAAAAGCATACCGCTTCCGCAAAACAGATGATTTTTCCCCAAATTTACATTTAGGAATACCTGAGGTTTGTCTAAAAACACGCCATTTGATTTTTGTTTCTTAATCATAACTCTTCTCTCAAGCTGCTCTGCTGTTAGAATATTGAAACTGCTGAAGTACTGAGTGAACTGTGAATGCATTTGCTACGTTTTTTGGAGACTGATTTAATGAACATACCTGCTCTCCATCGCTGTCTTCGCTACTGCTAAGTTTTAAGTCATCTTTCAACATACTAAGTAAAAGGGAAAAAGTGAGACAAGTTTTTCCACGTACTTTTAATTACTTTCAAAGCATTCTTCTATATTTCAACATGCTCTTGTTTATACTACGAAGCGGGCTGCGTGGGTGAACTCCACAAGATGCCATTCTAACATTTAATGTTTAAGAATGGTGAGTTAAGTCATTCTTTAGAGAAGAATAAGGATTCTAGTACTTTGACTCCTTAGTCAATTCTGTTAAATTTAGAAAGGAAATTTGACACAATTTACTAACGCAGGAGGAACTACCTTGGGTATGTTCAACTTCTTATACACAATGGCCAAGAATACTGTTATTAAATAGAAAGCCAACACTAGTGGCTGTTTCCTGTCTCGTGGCACCAGTGCAAATGTTCTAAGTCATAATTATTTTATTAGTATTCAAAGCCATAATTATTTCTGGTAGTCATACACACACACGCACACCATTTCACAATACTGAAAATGTGTGAACACACTGAAAACATATAGCAGGGTACAGAGCCTTTGTGCTTACTGAAAAACACCTTTGATTACAAAAATAAAACATCTTACTCTGTCTGGTTCGAGTCACATCTGGAGAAAGAAAATGAGAAAGGATTAAAAGTTTAATACTTCTGGGTTCCACAGTACAGCTGTTCTGCTGATGATCTCAAAAGAAACACCAGCCTCTAGGATCTAGTTCCTGAAATATATTTCAAAATTTCGTTACAAAAGATGCATTTATCTCCCTTTTTATGTTTTTTGACCAGACCACAATCACTTTTTTAAAAAAATTACTTAAAACGGTATTATCACAGTACACATCATCTCAACTTTCTCCCTGTGCATCCCAGTTCAACACGTGTCCAACGCCACCTCGTGCTCCCCAGCGCTGGAAATACCACAGCTCCTGCCTAGCGATCTATAGCGCTACGACTAAAGCAAAGCCAGATGGTGAACTTGGATTTCTACCACTTGTTGAACTGGCTGCATATGAGCATCTTCTTCAACTAAGTGGTTAGGCTATAATAATTCAGGGGGTTTTCTTGTTGTTCTATTCCCTTCCCACAGGTCACGTGCTTTTTAATCTTGCTAATGCTGTAACACGCGCACGGACAAACAGAAGGACCACATATGGTGATTGCATCACAACAAATGTTAATGTAGATAACGAGTTTTCAGAATCTACAATCGCTTTTATTAAAAATACAGTCAGCTGGCAAACCTTTATTTTCATGGACATATTTGTTTGGAAGCAATCTTTTAACAGCATATAAGCAATTTTCAGGTACTTTCAGGACTACAGTCATCCAGTCGCTTTTTATTTTTCCTCCCAGCTGCATGACTGACAAAGTAAAATGTTGGGTCCATGTGAATAACTAATAGAAATGGTTGCCAGCAGTTAAGAGACTGAGTAGAACGAACGTAACTAGATCCCAAACGCAGTTTGCTGGCTCCTCCAATACAAACCAGTCCCTTCTCCTGTCTAATTGTGCAAGTGCTACAAGCTGCTTCCAAGCTGATGGCTCAGCAACGCATGCGTTTCAGTCCCGTCCCACCCTGCCTGTCCTTAGGTGCCGACACTTTTCTGGTTCGCAAGCCAATTCTGAGGTCCAAACTCACACACACCTATCCTGACAACTGACAAACAGGGGAACGGGAAGGCAGCACAGTGTACTTGTTATTCCCTCCAACGTGCCATATTTGATCTATTGTCCCAGAAAACGGTTGCTTAAAAATGATCCCCTTTTTCTGCCAGTCAAGGAGAAGTGTACTAAAGAGTCTGTGCAAGAACTGACACATCCTAGTAAAAGAAACAGCTTTTTTCCAAGCCTCTTAAAATTCAACTGTTGTTTGAGAAACATTTTCTCAACAGCCACTTACGATTTGGATTGATGACCATTGGATGTTTTTGATGAAGGGTTATATCGTTCTAGAAGAAGAAAAAAGAAATGCGCAGTTGAAAACTCAGCCAGCAAAGTAAGTCGCTCTCGAGTTGCCAGAAGTACATGGTCTCAGATAAACCAAGAACGGCTGAGTAGACGAGGAAAGAGCTAACTAGCTGACACCAGGTACAATCTCCCACAGACTGAAGGAGTGAGTGGATGCAGAGACAAAATACTAAACACAGCAAATAATTTAATCAAGAAAATCCAGAAAACTATTTAAATCATTGCTGTCTAAAACAATACACACTCAATTTGGTATTAATGGTCTGAAAACCTGTTTTGCTTCTATCAAGATTAATCTATTGCCTTCTACATGCAGGACACAGGACAAATCAGCCCATCAAGCTCTGACTTGTTTCAGCATCCCTGTTTATTAGTGGATGAGCAATCTTTAGATCCAGAAACCAAACTCAGAAAGCAATTCTTACAATAGGAATACATACTGACATAATCCGCTTTTTCCTTCCCTTGCTCTAATTCTGGCAAATTGCACAGTTCTCCAGAAACAAGATCTAGGGCTGTTAAAAGTTTCCCAGAAAACTCAAACAGGAGTTAAAAACTGGTTTTGTGTTTTGACTAACCTTGCCTCTCCATTTACACACCTAAAGACCAGTTGCTCCTATAACATAAGCCTATGGTTTAGCATTATGGAATTAAGTTTTAATTTGTTTCTGTAATTCCCCAGTGTATCAGGTGTTTAGATTAAGCTGCTTGTGAATATCTAAGAATAAACCATTCTTCTTTTACTATTTAATCTGCTTAATCACTTCGAGAGGGAATGACAAGACTTTTGGAAGGTAACAGCACGAATCTAATTCAGTTCTACCCAGTATGTTTCCTGTGTTAAATTATTCATTTCAGTAACGTTCAAAACAACAATACAGTTAAAGGGAAATAAAAGCTGCTTTTCTCTAAAATCTGAAAGTGTTTCTGGAACGAAAAATTGAAGGATATTGCTAAGTATATTACCCTATGAGTTCCTGACCAGTTCTCTCGATTTTAAAATGATAACGTGTAAACGAACAGTGAAACTGCAATGTGTTTTTTCTACTGAACTACAACCATAAGCACTACTTTGGTTTCTAATATGTCCCCCAGCAGGGATTTGGATTTTTTAAAGGGCGTTTTGCTTTAGTACTCAGCTATTTTCAATTAGATCAACCGAGGCGGCATTTTTTCAAGAATTAGAAACGTGACAAATTATTTTTTTCCTAGAAGACAGTAGCAACCTTGCAACCCAGTCATAGCTGTGTAGATCTCAACAAGAAATGCATTGTTTTATAGGCTAAAACTTGAGAGAGTACAGAAAATGTTAACTTAGACTCCATCCTATGACCAGTCTGGAAAATCTCATTCTCTAAAAAGCATGACATCTTAAGAGAGACTAAAAATACCGAATCACAACAAAAACATTAAACACATTACAGGAAGCTTCATGTACTTACTCTGTTCTCCGGTGCCAAAACTGGACTGTTGGGACTCCTAAGGGAATAAAAGATCACAAGTGGTTTTTCCACTGCGAATTTTAACATATCAAAACCCACGCTGCAATCAAGATATTCTTTCCACTTAGAGGATGGCACCTAACCTCTAAAAAAAGGGAAAAACCTAACAAAAAAAGAGAACGAGTGATTCTTTACCTGGGCCCCAACCCGTCTCACCAGCCGCAGCGGCCCCGCCGGCACAGGGAAGGAGTGCTTCCCGCTCCTCTTCCTCAGCTCTCCTGCTTGCTCGGTTGTAAAAGCGCCACATGCAGTTGTACTACGTGATAGCTGAAACTCCCAAATCCCTATGTAACTTCCATAAATCCCATCTTCATGCATGCTTAGCATGGAGAGGAACCGCTCAGTACGTTTTTCTTTAACTTCATTATACATGGAAAATCTTTGCTGCTAGTTTTATGTATTTTCATTCAAATTCTTTTCTCTGCATTTTTCTTTTTCAGACAGACACAGCATCATGGTGGACAAGCAATGAGTAGAGTGACAACCTATCAACAATAAAAAATTGTCTCGGCTACAGAGGAGTCCAGGAGACAACGAAATTCAAAATCCGAAGAGCTCTGCACACTGTGCCCCAAACCCCTTCTCGCCACGGCTCCAGGCGAGTAAGGCTGGTAAATGTGACCCGGCACGGGTGACCAACACATCCCTCATTCCCCCAGTGCCAGGTCTTCATGGAATCACAGAATTCACTTGTGCAAAAGCCAATAAAACAACGATATGTAACCGCTTTGATTATACATCAACCTGTTACCTATAAATCTAGCCTTGAAGGATGCAGCCTTGCAAATTTTAGCTTCAGTACTCCTATTCCAGAAAACCCAATTCTCTCGCCCAAAACACAGTAATTAATTTTTTTTTTTTAAACACTAAAATATTGCGTTAACAAACAACTATGCAGAGTTACTGAAAACCTACTTCTAGGCTAGAGTGCCATTTTAAAATAGGACCTTCCCGACCTCGTTTTAAAATGAGGACAAATGCTGGCCCCATAAATAAAAATTGAAAACGTTTCACCCAATTCATAAAGTTATACACACACTTTTTACTTAAATGCTCTGGCAACGGCAAACCAGAGTAACAATTCAGCAAGGAAATCCAGTTTTTTTTCCCCTCTACCTGTGAATCAGTCTTCCCAAACAGCCAAGTCAGTGACATGCAGCAGTTGTACATGCAATTCACAAAATCAAATTTTTAAGCACACTAAGGCTTTACACAGCAAAGCACTCTTAGATATTTCTAATTTCCCTTAACTTTTTATTTCAAAAGTGAAAGCAGTTGCAATAATGCACTGAACAAGTATTTTTTTGATAGGGAACTTTCCTTGTAAGGGGTTTCAAATGCCTCTAATCTTTACTAATTGAAAGAAAAGAAGGGACAATAAAAATAAAATTAACCTATGTTTAAAGTGCAAAGTGAAGATGAAGTTGGAGAGAAGCCTCGTGACTTCAACAGAAAGCAACAGCTACACTTCCTTCAAAAGAAAAACTGATTTTTATCTTTTACATAGGTACGAGGAGTGCAAGTGTGATTCCCTGACTGCCTTTTCCCATAGTCAGCTCACACAAGTTGACAAACCGTAAGTCAGAAAAGTAGTAAAGACCATGGTGTAATCAACCACCACATCTACAGAGCCGCTGCACTGGGGTGAGCACCAGATGAGGAACTGGCACCCTTTTCTACCAACGCACGTATCACAAATTCTGCAGAAAGCACCTCCCGAATTGCTCACTTTAGTCAACTTCCTATTTCCAAGGCACAGTGCAGTCTTTCAGTTAAATGCACTTTAACGAGGTGTTACGTTTAAATGTGCAACTTTTTCCAACTCTCTTGCCATCTATTTTGTCTCTGAAAACATATTTGTTTAAGAAACTCAAGAGGTCAAAAAAAAAAGCTGTACTTTCACCTCTGAAGTTATTTATAGCAGTATCTTTTAAAGGTCTACTTCAGAAAGAAGAAATTAAAAACAACTTAAAGGAAGGAAACCCTTTTAACTAAAGCATAATTAGATAGTGAGGACACTTAAGCAGGAAACAAAAATCGCAGCTTGCACTCAAACACGAGAACTGTGGAGAGAAAAACACTCGCCAGCTGGATGGAACAGCAGTCGGGTACCAAATTCTCATTTGGAGGCGACCAGCTTGGCTGTAGTCCCAGCTGTGGTGTGTGGGACCCATTTCCATTTAATGTTGGCAGTCTCGGGTCAGATCTGAGTTTTATTTCTTGGAAGAAAGTTTCTGCACCACAGCGGATCAAGGGACTCGACTGCTGGCCTTCTCGGTAACCCCAGCACAGGGCAGATGCTGAACACACCTGGAGACGGGATCCACCTCTTCAGCGATGCCTCTCGGTCGCTGCACAGGTAGGCAGGTACAAAAACTGCCAACGCGCTCACGGTGCTTTGAAACGAAAAACTTCCACCCTCTAAGAAACAGCTGGGGGTTTTAATATATTTTACAAACAGGCCAGTATTTTTGGAGTTTTTGACTGGAAGCCCATGGCTTAAAAAAAAGTTACACAGGATAAAAATACAGAGTGTTAGGTCATTGGGTAACATTTTTCATCATGGCTCAGGAATCTACATTTTTTTCATAGCATCCATAAAACTTTCCCTGACCTATTTTCATGAAGTTTTATCTTATGATTCAAAGACTTCCTGATAATTCTTAGATATAGTTATAGTAAATGCAGAGAGGCCCCGGTCAGGAGTCTGGGTCCCTGTGCTCAGCATCTGCACATGGGGAAAATCACCTTATTCCAACGGTCTTACAAATAAAATTGACTGGTCCACCAAAGGGAGCTTAATTTTACATGTGCAGGCAAAACCCACCAAACTTCTCACACAAGAGGAATGCTGTGAAACACTGCCGCATATTTCTTGTAAATAAATCGAGCACAGTATTAAATAGAGCAAGCTTTCCTCAAACAGTACTGCCTGATTAAAGTAAACCACTGTTTTGTTTTGTTTTCTGAATTCCGCTCTGGGCCCAGACTGCACAAGCCTATGGCTCGCTAACTCACTGGAATTCTGAGAAGATCCTGCTGCCAAGAATGACAGAGGGGAGAAGGCAGAGGAAATTACAGGCTTTGGATGCAGAGAGAGAAGTTGACAAAGTTCCATAGCTAAGATGTGCAGTCACAAAATAAAAAAGCTGGCACAAAGTCAAAAGACTCAGAGAAGCCATAAATGGAATTTTTTTTTGCTAACTGGGTGAAGAAACACAATCCAGGTCGATAGGCTCAAAACCCACAACCTACCTTTTTTGTCCAAACATCAATAAGACTGTGCAATCTTACGGAGTTTCTCTCTGCGTCACAAAGACACACATATCTCTGCACACATTCTTTCTTTCCAATCTGAGTCAAATGCTAGAGAAACACAGAAAGAAGCAGTTCCAGCAACCCCATGATCAAGTGCACTTAGAAGTGGGTGAAGGGAAAACACCTCCCCAAAGGTTCAGGAATAAGTATCCAAAACGGTGGAGTACGTACCCTTGCTGATGAGGAAAGGTGTGGAATTTCTTGCTTTACTATAAAAGGTAAGAATTATATCCAAGCTCACAGTTTTATATAACGTAGGAAATCAGCCCTGACCGAAGGTAATATAGGCAAGATTAATAATGACTGAACTTGTCATGATAACGTTAAGAAACTAGACAATGACATCTGTTTTGAGCTATGCCTTCAAAGGTAAAGCTGAGAACTGTAAAGGATGTTCTACGTTTTCAGCTCACTGGAGAAGGAAGCAAGACGCAGTGAGACAGGAACAGCCACACAGAGGGCGATGACAAGAGGGCTGCCCAGAGCTCTGGGACATCTCGCCACGACGAGAGCTGGAACTGTTTAACCTCGCTCCAGTCTACGGAGTTTTGTGGATGTGCAGTTACAACACGGGACCTGGAAGCTTTGGCCAAGAAAAGGTGATGTCAAAGGACTCGCATAAGACAATCTGTTTAGACAGATTTACATTAGAGACCTCAGTGAGAAAATCTTCTTAAAATACTTCACTGTGTTTTGGGGACCAATTTGGATCAAACAGGAAAGTGATAGCAGCAGTCTTGTCAGAAAAAGCGTAGTCTTCATTATTATGAAGGTAACTTTTAAAAGACAAAGGGCATGATTTCTTCACTCTGAAGTTATGCCAAATTAGGGGTGGAGTACCCCAATCCATATCAGAGATATGTTGAGTCTGGAGACAAATTATATTGTCGAGTTAAATCTTTTGCTGGTAATCAGTAGATACAGGAAACAGAACATGAATTCTTGAATGAGTCAGCTATCACAAGCTGAACTGTACTCGCTAAAGTTGCTACCCACAGCTATCTGCCCTGCCTATCTCTACCCTGCCTACCCATCGGCTTCCAAGATCCTGCAGATTGCAGAGCTGTGTTTCAAGGCAGACAATCACCGGTGCCAGTTTGCCTTGAACCCTGCAGCTGGGGCGGCCAGATCCAGCCTCAGGGGAGGGAGCAAGCAGCCGAGAGCAGGAGAACTCCTTCCTCGGAGGTGTCAGCTCAAGCAGGTCTCCTGGAAACATGTCCTGTGCTGTCAACAGCAGCAAAGAGCGACTGATTTCTCTTTGGAATTAATAGCTTAAACACTCCAGCAGTTATTAAGTATATGGGAGGTTAGGAAGAGATCGTTTGGAACTTTTGGATCTGAAAGTTTCTTTAGCAAAACATCTGATTTTAAAACAGTTTTCATTTTTTGGTAAGTGAAAATATAAGATCTAATAGAACTATTAATGGACTTCAAAATTATGAGGAAAACTCAGCGTATGCAGAAAATTACATTTAAATTTCTTAGCATTTACCAGCCAGTCTCCGTGGCTTTGCTAGATGGAGGTAAACACAACGCTTGCTTGCTTCTACACAAAATGGTGCAAAGCGTTTCCCTAACATGGAAAAAAGCTCGATGGCACTTTCAAGCTTTAGAAGTATCCTGGAGAAGGTTTGAATTTATGAAACAAAAATTAGAAAGTATAAGGAAAGCTATATTAAAGACATCTTTGCAGACTGCTCTGTGTGTGTAAACCAGAGGAAAAACGATGACATTCTTCATAAGGCTTCTGCTGACAAATGTTGTGCAGCAAGATAAAGAGATACAAAGCACTGAAACAAACCCAGAACTATAGAGAATTGAATTTAAGAGAGTTCCAAAACCCTGATCTTTAATAGGAATTACTCTTTCAACAGCATTCAGTATTTGACTACAGGACTGACCTTTGTTGGAAAAGGAAATTTTGACGGTTCAGTTTTGCATGGCGTATGAATAGCAGTCAGTGGAGGAGGCCAAGAATGGGTCATCTCCTATCCAGAACAAAAAAGAAAAGCTATTAACAAAATTAAAGCAAAGACTTCAAGTTACAATCTTGATTCAAATGGTATCCCTGTCTCTCAATTTTCAGTTCATTGTCCACACTTCACTAAGCTTTATATTCAAATCTTAATTTCCCAAATGTGTAACAGAAATTTTACACGTAAACCTAAATCTTAAATTGTTACCCATGAGAACAGATAGTTAAGACATAATAACAAGCAGAAAGGCATAAATCAATAAAATTGGTTGGCCTGAACATAAGCTGCAGTAGAAGTCAGAGTCTGATCATTTCAGACTGCGAAGAGCACAAGTAGGATTCAGGGGTAGAAAGAAGAATCCTCGGAAAGGGAAGCCTATAAAGTTTGAGGAAAAAGGGGAAAATCAAATGCCTGAAGCTGGAAAGGAAGAGCCTTGTATTCCCTCAGAGCATGTCCCAGAACCATGGAGTACTGAGGCTCAGAGCAAACGGTAAGCCATGGAAATGTTCAAGGGGAAGCTGGTGATTCTTGTGTGATAGTTGACCTACGACCAGGGGATCACATGAGGATTAAAGAGACTTGAGAAAAATGACCTAGGTAGAAGAGAAGGGAAAGTTCTGCCATGGGGTAGCAAAAAAATTACTGTAATCTAAAAAGATATCAGAATGCAAGGACTGTATTTTGGTGGAAGAAATGGGTAATTCTGGTTAGGTTAACAGGGAGGTGGCCCAGAGGAGGAATGCAGCGAGGATATCCAGCAGATGATGCGCACACCCAGCAATGCCCAGTGCCCCGCTCGCACACAGCTCTGCTTCCAGTTTTCCCCGGTCTACCCGCGCTGGAGGAGTAACTGAAGAGCCCTCCTGCAATGACTTGCAGCCAAGTCAATTCAAAAGGCACTAATCAACTGCAGAGCACTTTCCACCTCCTTAGTAATGTTTGTGTTTTCAACAAGCAAGTTATGAACAAAAGCACAGAGAACTTACTTTTAGAATTTCATCCACGCAGCTCACATCACCAGATGCTGATGCCTACAAATCAAAATTCAAGATTAACGTCTCCTAAAGTACATATTCCTTAAAAGATCCCAGGGGCTAGAAACAGTTAAAAATAAACCTCAATCCTTATCGTGATTCATATGGACTCTATATAGATACAAACAGGTCTTGCTAACTAATTCTTTTCAGCAAAAGTAATTTTAATATCAGGTAGATCCATATTTTTATAGTATGAATCACATCCAGTTATGAAAAGCAAATACATGAGATCTATAAAACTGCCACAATAATCTCTTCCTTTTCATTTGGCAGTTAAAGTGATCATAGGCAGTCAGTGATATTAAAAACTTCTAGATAGAGGAAGGAGAATCGTAGCTTTCAATCATTTCCTGGAAGAAGCCACTGGATAACATCTGAAGTCAAATCCACGACGGTGAATATACAGTAACGACAAGCTGCATTATGAAGTAAAACAGGAATCTAGAAACAGCAATAATTACCAGACTATGAATCTTCTGCATGCCTGGCTGCTACGAGTGGAAAGGAAGCAACACTACCATACGATTCACTGCATCAGCATTAGCAGGTCAAGTCTTCATGAACGAGAAAATAATTTATTTTCAAATTTCCTTAACCTGTGTCCTGGATCTTATTTTGCCATTTGTTGAAATCCCAGGAACAAATGCTTTTCTCTAGCTACCACAATTCAAGCAGTTTAATAGGAGATGCAATGACATTTTATTATTAAGGCACTCTCCTTGTAACTGAGTTGTAGTCAGAGTCTGTGCCTCAACGATTCAGGAATTACCAAACTACTAAAAGTTGTTAACTCAATAGTATTTTGTATCCAGCATACCTGTGACAAGTTCTGAACCTGTTCAATTTGGTGTGCTTTAGGGTTAGCTCATTTTCCCTAGGTGAAGGTATAATAATCACATCTAATAATTGCTACACTTCAAAAGAAAATCTGATATATGCAGATAGTATCACTAGGCTCCCAGTAACGGCAATATATGTATCTAGCTTGTCAAAATATTTGTGAATATCCTACTATTTCACTGACTTCTGACTACAGAAATGCTCCACGAAAATTGGCCTCTCTGGGTTAAGTTAGCCCTTCTGAATGTCTCATAGCCTTTATTTAACAAAAATCACAGTATCCGCATGGAAGAAGTGAAGGAAAAAGTAATTACTTTTGTACATTCCCCATTTCAAATATAGGTCTTCACTGCGTAAGTTTAAGATGCTTTGCGTAACAAAAAAAACCCCCAACTGTTTACTAAAAACTAAATTTTGGTTATGTAGCTTGGGATTTTAAAGCAGCTGGAAAATCCCAGCCCAAAGGGACTTACATTTAAGAAGCCAGGAATCAGACAGCAACTTACATCTAGTGGTTGAGAAGGTATTTTCAGCTTGGTTAGATGCGCTTTGCTGCTAGGCTTCAGCTCATTCACGCTGCTGCTGTGAGTCTGACTGCTGTAGTGTTCGGAGGATAACTTTGGTTCCATGGATTCCTGTCCATCCATTGGCCTTACGTACGCAGTGGGTTTCTGCAACATTGAACTGGACTTGGACATGAGTGAAGGTGGAAAAGACTGATTAGAGTGTTGTCCACTTGAAAACGAGGGTACACGGGAGGGAGAGTCCCAGTTGGCATCAGGATCCCGGGGAGATTTTGAACGTTGATGTTCTTTGCTGTGGTGATCATTTCCATGAGATCTCGAATGGCTGGAGCTCAACGAAGAAACAGCAGATGGTTTTCCAGGGCTGGAAGAACGGGGTTTGGAGTGTTCGGACCCATGCTGGCTTTTTTTGCGGCTGCTGCTGCTACTGTATGAGTCACGGTCGTGCCTCTGGCTACCACTGCTAGTGTTATTGCCACTGCTACGCTGACTACTATGTCCGCTCTGTAAACCTGAGGACCTTTTCTGAGATTGCGAGGAAGTGCTAGGTGCTGGTCCTACAGGAGTCCATTTGCTGCTCTGATGTGAGCTAGCATTATGTCTCTGATCACCAAAGAAACTTTGGTTTGATTTTTCATCTGGTGTTGATGGTACAGTTGGTTTGGGAATTCCAACAAGCTTTTGTAGCGATCTGTCTCCTATAAGATCCTTCATTTCATCATAATTACCAAGCATGCTCTGAATACGACTAGACAATTTGTCTTCTTTGCTGGTCTGTGAAAATAATTTAAAAAAATAATGCTTTTAAAAAAAAAATCACAACTTCAGTTTCAGTTAATTCATTTGACAACTACTGCAGTTCATCTAAATTTCAGCGCTAAGATCACGGCTAGCATCCATGTTTGTTTTGCCATTGTTTCCAATTCACAAATTTAGTTCTTAAAGCAATAATTTAACCCCCTAAAACAAAAGGAAAATATGTACTTCAGCAGCAGGAACAGTTGAAACAGCACTAAGCACTGCTTCAAACAATACGTTGGTGAGCTGGATGCAAGTTTAAAAACTGTAGACGCCTACTGTCACCTTAAAGACTATTTCTCTAATACAGAATGCACCAGTCCTAAAAAGTTTTAATTAATGGTAAAATAAAATCAGCTTAACCTCACCACTGTATGTATTTTTTAATTGGTATTTATGCTGGCATAATTCTTGTTACCAACAGTTATAAGGGTTCTTTCTCATATAAGCAGTTTGGTTTCCAAATCGGGCATACTGTATCATTCCCCGTGCATCCCAACCAGCTTCACTTAACTTCATACATGTGAGATTTGGTTATCAAGCACCGTAAAGTGATGGGAGGACAGGAATTAAAAAACCCACAAAGCATTTCTCAGCTTTCCTCCTGCAGGAAGACAGTTTTCAGTCACAATGCTTTACTTCTTGCAAACCAGCTGAAATTGCGATAAGGGAATGGGTTTGCTTTCAAAGTGAGATTTGGGCTACATAATTAAAATCTTAATTGGTACTTTTTTAGCTATTCCAGAATTAGGTTATTTTTTCCAGTTCTGTTCAGCAAAGGAAACCTGGAAGGAAACCTGGCACAGGCTTAAAGCTGTACAAGATCACAGAGTCAACTCCTTCAAAACAAACTACAAAAAAATCAGATACAAACTACTGGCCTACTAGTTAAAGCTGATAATTCCATCATATCAGGCATTTCAGCATTTAAAATTAACCTCCTAGTTAAACATTCTCTTTCTGAACTCACCCAGTCTCGATTACATTGACTGAAGGTTAGAAAGTCTAGCAACAGGCTAGAGCACCCCCCAAAAAAAGCAATTTGGCATGTCACAATGGACAGTTTAACTGTTTTTAGTCACTGCAGCAAAAGCTGAAGAAAAATAATAAATTTATGGTTTTATCATCCCTTTCTCACTCCCTCCAAAGCAGCCCCTCCTTTGTATGCATTATTATAAATCTGCCAGTAGAGCTGGTTAGTAACTGTCCATCCTTATTTTCAAGCCCTGCTTAAATACTTGGTTGACATAAGAGCTGTGGATCTAAAAAGAACACAGATAAATTTAAAATACGAATTTGCATACGACTTCTGCTACAAAAACCGCATTTGGAGAAACTGCATAAACTCACAACTTTGTATGGTTCGGCAAAGAGAGGAGAGTTAGGTGGAAAGGCTTCTTCACCCTGCTGAATTTCTTGATTTCGCCTTTCCCTTTCTTTCATACGCAGCACATTCCGATCTTCACGGTTCATGTTGCTACAAACAGAAAAAAAAATTCTGATCACGGACAGAAATGAGGAGGGATGCAGGCACACACAGGTAGCCCCTGTACCTGTCTGCGGAAAGAACGATCCTGGTTAAGAACCCCCTGATGACTGTAACTCTGCAAAACTGAGAAGACATTTGTCCAATGTAAGACACCTCACACTTGGAAGAGCTACAACCCACCATCCCCAGCTAGCTTCTACCAGGGAAAGTTTATGCAGTAATAAAATGAAAAAAATCCACAAAGTCCTCAGGCGAGTAACTATTTCAAACCATTTCACCTGCTTGAATCATGTAGCTATTTCAACCCACGCTGTACATCTCCCATTCATTTCTAAAATACTTTTTCTCCTCCACATCCCCCAGATGTTCTGCAATGTTACACTCTCATCCCCCCTCCCATTCAGTGCCTGGATAGATTTGGGGTGATGTTTGCTGCTGCCATACCTTTACCGGCACCCATTCTCCAACACATTCTAACCTCAGGCTTTGATGTTGTTTCCAGGTCTCCCTCCCTCCCTGACTCCCAAAAGACATTTCTACCCAAAGCAGTAATTTCAGCGATCTTGCACCTTTTACCTTAGACCAGTGCTCTCCTACTGCAAAAATGCAGATTAAAAACCTGCCAAATTTCCCCTCTTGCAAATTTTACTTCGCAGTTTGGTCTTGCCGCTTGAGTTAGCAGAAATACGTCAAATTGTTGCAACACACACACACAAAAAAAAAAGTTGGAAAAGATTCCCTTTGAGCTTGATAAATCATCGGGACTTAAAGAGGCAAACAAAGTAAGACGATAAATAAGGTGGTACTAACTCTTTTAACATGTGCTGTACTTCATATCAAGAGATTTACAAATGTGCCGTGCTGATCTGCAAAAAGCATGGTAGGTGCTTCCAGGAAAGCAATAGATGTTCTTCCACATAATTTGCAGTCTAAAATGAAAATGTTGTCTGCTTAGAAAATCATTATTTCATGTTTTCAGACAGCTGTCCGATTATTAAAAAAAAAAAAAAAATATTTGCTACAGCATTACTCTGAAGGCTATGCAAAACCAGCTATTCCATGCTACACAAGACGACTTCAACTTATCACTCAGTTTTTTAAATTTTAGCCTTTTCACCTTAACATTTGAGCCTCTTACTGTAATTTCTTACTCATTTGGCTTCATTTTGTCTACTACTCTGAATATAGTGAAATCTAAGAGGATGCCAAAACCAGAATAAAGCCATAGTGTAAGTTTAAATCTTTGACACTTTTTAAGGCGAAGGGCTTGTTGAATTTCCCTGCGCTGTAAACAAGGTAAAAGCACTAGCCTAATCCAACTCCAGGCTGCTATCAAGCCTATGAGTAAAATAACCTTAAGTTACATGTGAAACATCACTTTTTCCTCCAGTTATCCTGTAATCAGCTGAACTCATGTAACTGCAAGTGAACACCAAGGCTGCCTACGCAGAGAAGGACCTGCACTGGAACCTGCCAAGCAAACTACCTGGAGCATTTTCACATTAATGGCAAACTTTTAGAACAAGTTTGAGGCTTAAAAAACTTATTCTTCTGACTGCAGCCTGATTTCTTATACATACAGGATTTAAGGAGACAAAAATCAGATTTAATTACAGATACTGATCAGTTAAAGCCAACTGAATCGTTTGAATCTATGCCATTTTACTATTAAAGGCAAAAATGCGAGTAGTTCTATCTTTGAGTAGTTGATTCATATATGCTAAGACTGTGAATTATATACAGCTAGATATTTAGAAGATTATAATCTTAACTAAGAATTTTACATGTACATTTTACAAATAGAGAGTTAAATATTAACAAAGACCTTTGCTATTTTTTACAGAGACAAGCATCATCTTTCAAAATTGTATCATCATCTACTATAGCTCTTGGGACTGAAGAAAAACCCAACATTTATACCAACACTGTCACGTGAAAGGAACGTTATAGCAAAGATCCGCTTGAGATCAGAGTTGGAGCAAAACCAGAGCTGATCTGGCGATACCTGCCAGGTTAATATAAAATTAGTCATCAGAAACATACCTGCTAATCACACTTTTTACCACTCCTCCCCAGTCTTTTG
Source organism: Balearica regulorum gibbericeps (assembly GCF_011004875.1). NCBI lineage: Eukaryota > Metazoa > Chordata > Aves > Gruiformes > Gruidae > Balearica > Balearica regulorum. Next base: position 20,132,769 of record NC_046197.1, read on the forward strand.
TAGCATAGTAAATGCTAAATATCTTCGTGGGTAGTCATTTTGACTGTATGGGGATTGGGTTCAGGGCTTTTTTAATTCTTTTACATTTTTTATTAGAGTCAATACTTTGAATGTGATTCAAGTTAGACTTGTTTGTATCTAATCTTCTAAATCTCTACACAGAGATATTTTAACTGTCTACAATGTGCACTAAGCTATTCAAATCACACCAGCATTAAATGTGTAAATAAATGAAGTTAATGGGGCTTCCTTAACTCTGGACTTGACAGCTTCCCAGTTAAATTCATATCTTCCACAGCCACGAAACATAACAGAAGATAAATTTGCCTGTGTTCAGGCAACGTAAGCAGCAGAGGTACTTTGAAAAGCAGAAGACTAAGGTACACCAAATCAACATTGCCAGCAGTTAGCTTCGGCATAAAGGAAATTGCAAAACTACATTTTCAGACTACTTGTTATTATAACAAACCTTTAAAATCCACTCTCTCAAATTTACTACTCTGATCAAAGTTATGCAGTATTTGCTGGTCCTCAGGGTTTTTTTGCCCCAGTCAGAGCGGACACCAGCCCCTCTCACGCTGGCACGAGAAGCTCCGTTCTCTCCCAGTTGGGATGCTGACCGGTAGGAAGGAGCTCTGCCCCGCCACCGCTCCCACCATCGCTGCAGAGTCAGAGGTGCATGGAGCCAGGACTGCTTCTCCCCCTCCCACGTCCACACCCACATCCCAGATTTAAACCTTTTCCCACAAGATAAAAGAGCCCGGAGCAGCTCGGTGCAGCCGAGCTCCTGCCACCCTCTGGGCAAGAGGACAGCATCTCTGCTCCTCCCTCCCTGCACACCAGGCCTGGAGGTGGAAGACGAAGAGCTTGTTGACTAGTAGCTGCTGCTATCGAGAGGATCCTGCTATAATTTCCCCTTCCCTCGTCCCGGGAGGCCTGAGCAAAAGTGTGAACTCCTAGGATGAGCAGAGCCAGGCTGATGGGGACAAAACTAACGTCCCCGCAGCAAGGACCAAAGTCACCCTAATTTCCACATCTGGAGAAAGAAAAGTTCAAAAATTAAAAGAAATCTGAAAACAGGTCTAAAGTGCAGCATAGTATTTCCATTTTTAGAAAGTCTAGTTCTACCTGGTTTGAGTCATTATTTGCGCACAGTTAGCCAGGCTGTACTCTGCACAGCCCATTTCGTGTGTGATTTCACTACACAACTGACTGTTCAAATCTCATGCCTCTTCTCCAGCTCAGTACAAAGAGCTGAAAGAAAGAAGGAAATTCAGCAGGAAGTTCACGGGAACTTCTGATACAACATCCACTTGTGTGTATTCTTCAACCACTGTTCACTGCTGATCTGGACGTACTGAGCACGTGAACTAGCCGAGCGTCATTCGAACCATCCATACCAGAAACACAATTTTCATTTCTCATTCCAACACCTTACCAAATCCTATTTGGTATTTCTGTTCATCCTTAATCCACAAAGGGCAGGTTTTGGCTGGAGTTCACTGAAGCAATCATCATCTTGGACTTTCTAAGTGGCACTATGAAATCGCAGCGTTGCTGCTGCCCTGCCCACCCGCTGCAGCCTTCTGCTTCCCACCTCCCCAGCTCCGGGGTGGGGTGGCAAATCCCAGGGACGGGACTTTTGGGCCACATTTTCGGTTAAAAAAAACCCCAACCAACACGCCCACATTGCCCAAGTTTTACTGGCAACGCTGTTAAAGGAACAAGGACTTTGGCCAAGCCCTGGGTACAGGCGCAGGACTATGAGCCTACCTTTCTCCCCCGTCTTGAACCACCTCAGGCATCCAAGAGCCCGTCCTTGCCCACGTTCACCAGCACCTCACCAGCATCACTCCACCTTCCCAGGCACCGTAAGGCAAAACCATCAAAGGTGAAGGTCCGCCCAAGGAACCCTCCACACGCAGCCCAGCACAAAGCGATCCAAACCCACCACTTTTCAACCAGCCATCAGTGGATCTTCAAAGCCTGTTTACAACACCTTGACTTCCTTCAAGACATCCTCATTTAACTCAAGGGCTTTCTTCTATCTGAACTGGTTTCATAAGCAAGAGAAATCAAACAGTTCGTTTATCCAGTGGTGGGTTTTTTTATCAATTGGCTGTGATGAAACACAAACTTTGTTTGACAATATTTGGCCACGAACGATAAACAGTCTTCAGAGAGAACACACAATATCTAGCGCTCCATGCAGGGCACACCCAGCCGCACAAAGCACACACAACTTGTACGGGGGGGGGGGGGAGGAAAAAAAGGAAAAAAGCTGAAAATCCTGCCTGTAATAAAGAATGGCATGTTTGTGGAAGGCATTTATGAATACCAGCAACTGCCTGAAAGCTGCATCCCTCCTAAAGATACCTGTTTTATTTCAAATAGTTTTTGACACATCACCATGAACAGCAAGGAGCATCTAAGGAATTACCCATTCTCCCAACTTATGCATCAAGTATGGCATCGTAACTAAAGCTGTCACTAAAATCACCTGCACAATGCTAAAATGCTACTCTGTCAGCTTTTAGTACCAATGCACTCACACAAGAGCTGTTACAAAAGGGAGAAATTAAAAAAAAATAACTGCCCTGCAACAACGAACCAAACAAAAATCCACCAACACACAAGCCAGGAACAGGCTCTGGTGTCACCAATAACTATGTAACAACATCTATCATGTAAAAGCGAATGTGTAGTCTTTTCTAATTTTCAATGTTATGGTAAAGAAAAAAAAAACCTGCAGGAGAAAATAAAACATTTCCTACCAAAAAGACACAGTTTTGCACAAAAGAATACGTTTCTCCAGGTGCAGCTGGAAGGGCAATCACAACGTTGCAAACACAGAAGCAATCATCAAAGTCGTCTTCACAGAGTTTTATAACACGGAAATAAGGCACAGAACAAGAGTTTACAGAGAATTCAAGTAATATCCACGTGCCAAGAAAGAGGAGAAAACAACTTTTCAAAAGGACAAAGTATTCCACTTTTTTTACAAAATATTATTTCATAAATGGTGATTCACCATTAACATAAACGTTTCTTGTTCCTGTAGTATAAACAGAACTGTTTCTATCCCACCCTTCACGTCGGGGATTCCTTCCGCCCACTCCGCGGCGCGCTGGAAGGCGCTGGAAGAGCTGGATGCCACCACCTTGGCTGGAACGGGGAGCCTGGGAGAGCGCTCAGCCAAACAAACAAACAAACAAACAGGCCAAGCTGGCCCGGGTCGGGTTAATGTTCGATGAGCAATACCGGGGAGGGCAGAGCTCGCAGTTTGCTACAGGCGCTTCTCCTTCCTGCCCAGCTCCCAAACACCGCAGAAATCCCCGAGAAAGCACTATACGCCTGGACTTGCCGCTGCTTCTCAGACAAACGAGCGCAAATCCCTCATCGCCGTTAGTCGGGAGAAATTGCGCTCTACTTTTTGTAAGAGCGCGCTGTTAATTCCAGTGTCTCAGTCAAGTGACGATGCAAGTAATTGCATCCTGCTCTTTAGTTTTACCTGCCGGATTGCCCCCGTCGCTCCCCGAAGCTCTATCGCGTTACCCAGGGATCAGCACCTTCTACCTGAGAAGCCACGAGACCGCGGTGATGGATTTAAGAATCACGGTGATGATTTGTAACTCAACACTAACTACTGAAAAAGGGCTTGGGGATCCTTTAGGGCTAAAGAGGCTCTGTAAGTGTAATGTCTCATTAAACAAGTTCAGATGAGAAATGGTGTATTTTTCACCCTACACGAGACTCAGCACAGAGAAGCAAGGACTGCATTCTGACCAAGGTAAAAGTTAACACCCAGTAACTGGATTTTAGAAGCCAAATTAGGATGGTAACTTTGAACTTCAGCTGCAACACAGCTCATTTAAAACCCAGTTTTAAGTCCATTTCTAAAACATACTACTAAAATAGCTTAAAATTGTTTATATCCAGGAAGAATTTGCAAGACTGGCTTGATGTAATTTACTCAAGGGATCTTAAGAGATGCAAAACTACCCGTTCTTTAAAATGTCTTATTTTTGTGCAAACGTATTACAGGGTAGTGAAAAAATCTGGTCCCCCTTCCTCCCTGATTAACCTCACGCAGGTGTCAGTTCTATTTGGTGTCACTATGAGGGACAAGCTGTTAACAATACAGCCGTGACTGCAGAACCACGAAGGGACCACGCTGCACCACCCAGGCTCTTCTGCAAGGCTGGTAGCTCCCACCCAAAGAGCTGTTCCAAGGAAATAGTCCTTATCTCCTCTGAAAACAAGCACACCTGAGGCTATTGGCTCTGCCTGTTTTTCTTTTTTCTATCCCATTTATGGACAGGAAGAGGCAACAGCCGCCTGGCTCTCAGAAACAAAGTTCTCAGCTCGTTTCCTTCGAAGAGAGCAGAGCTGCTCACAGGACACCAACTTCAGTCCTTCCTTTTTGTCCCGGCTCTTCAGCAAGGTAGAGAAGTGGGGAGGTCTAGCGGTGGCAGCACAACTCCCTGCTCTCTCCTCCTCTCTCGGTGGACGCAGACAGCAGAGGAAGGTTCATTCCACCATCAGCTGTCCCTCTATCTGCCACAAAGCCAGGGCACGCGTTGGAGGGCACAGACCCCAGAGGAATGGCCCATCAGTGCCGTTACTGATTCTCAAAGGAAAAGAGTAGCTCCAAGATTGAACGCCGTGATACAACAAAGCCATAATTTACAAAAATTGTTATTTTCTGCACCTACCACATCACCAAGTCAGCTAAGACAGAGGAGCCTCAACGTATTCGAGTTATCAATAACTGAACCCAAGCCAGAAGAGGGAAGGAAAGCTCATTTCTGCTGTCAAGCGAAGCAGAATTTCCATGGTGCCTTCCCAAGTTTTTGCATTTCTATTTGCTTCACCTTGCAATACCAAAACTACTTTCAGGGACAGGAGGCTTTCTTCACCAAGGCAAAGATACTTTTTAACATCATCTGAAGCTCAAGCCCTGATGTCCTAACACTCCAGAAGATGACAAAACCAAAAGCACTAGAGTGAGACCGAAGTCAGCGGAGCTCTGCCATCCACTGGGAACACAAATCTGTTTCTCACGCAAATCTCAACTCAGCAAACTTCAACCCAGTTCAACCTCGCACTCAAGGGATGACATTCTCCTCAACCTTTCTGTTCTCCATCACTGTCAGGTTCTATAATTTGCACGCTGCAAAGATGGAGCATCACGAACACAAAATTTTTACCTGCAATCTTTTCATGTCCACACAGGCTAACCAAAGCACATTCTAATACTGTTTCCCAACAACATTCTGCACTTTAATTGGGCAGAAACTTAATAACCAAATTCCTGTGCCTACATGTTCTTCTGTTTAAACTTTGAAGCCAAGACAATTGGTGTTTAAATTTTATTAAGCAATAGTTATTCAGACATCCAACATTTATCTGGCTATTATAGTTCTGACTTCCTCACATTAATTTACTTTCATAAAAGGCATCATTACATTTGAGTGTTATGAACTCTATGGCATTAGGATTAAGAAAGGATTCACTTCACAGAAATTCTCTGATAAATATGCTCTGTGTAAGATTTGAAACAGTAGACAATGTTTTAATGAGGTGCCATCTAAACTGAAAGAGTGAAAAGGCAAGAGAGAAAAATCACATTCATTTCAAGGTTCACATCCTTCTCCCATCTTAACAGAACTACAGAAGAAGCAAGGAGAGAAAAAGTTTATCGCATACATTACCCAGGTTTAACTGCCATTTCCTCCAGCCTTATTGAAAGCTCATCTGTCTGCACCGTCTCACAAGACATTTATCTTGGGCTTCCTATCGTACCCACGGTTCACGCGTTTGGCTGCATAACATACTAAAATGAACATCAGGGTTTGAGATAATAAATTCCACCACTGTATAAACCACTTAGGTCTTTTGTAAGTGCTCGTGCGAGTAAGGTCTCTTCCACATGACAACGCTGTGTAAACACTGATAGTGTCTCTGCCTCTTCCCCTTGCTCGCTCAAGCACAGCTCGTTTTCTAAACACAGCTTGTTTCATGCATCTTCACAACACAAGTATCAGTAACAAAATATTTTGGGGCTATTAATACATCCTGTGCCCGGCTGTACTTGGTACTTAAAGCAAAAGGCAATTTTTAAATGTGAGCACGTAGCACGAGTGTGCTTCCTGGCCCCCGGTCAGGGCAGACGCCCACGGCAGCTCCCACCCGTCGTGCTCCTGCCCCGCACCGCTCTCCCGGTTGTGCCGACACAGCCATTCCTTGGAGCTGGTTAAGCTGAATTGGGGAAATCCGTGCAGGTTCAAAATACCTATTTTGGGAGCTGGGTTATTTTTAAACACAGACAAGTTTGAATGCTCCACGCCCCCCCAAACACTCACATCAGCATTAGAGAGCAGGAATAAGCGACCTGTTTGCAACAAAGCAACAACAAAAATCCTAACAAACAAACAAAACCCCCCAAAATCCACAGAAGTCTCATTAAATTGCTGCCCATGTTTTTTGCATCGCAGTGCCGTAGGTGGACTTTGCAACAGTTGACAAGCAGGGTGGTCACAACTGATGAAGCAAGAGCAGAAGGATGCTGGAGAGCACGTTGGCAGACTAGCCCGCGTTAAGGAACTTCACCGTTTTGTGATTTAACTCTTCAGAAACATGGGAAAACACTCGAGGTATGCTACAGAAAGGCTGACTAGCATAACAAAGTGAATTATGTTTCCAGACCGTTACCGGAACAGCCAAAGGGGTGGAGGGGAAGCAGAAAAAAGCCAAGTGAGTTCATGCATCTCGGCATGTAAAGATCCTCTCAAAAGTGACAGCTCGAACTCACGTAGCACCAGTGGTCCCTGCTAGCAGTTACGGTATTTCCAGGATTGCTTTGCTTTTTGAAAACTGGAAGGGTTCATAGACTGCTTAAAATCCACAATTTTGAGCACCAGAAAAGAGAGAATAAGAATTTTAACTCCAGTTCCCATCTTTCAACCCTAACTCGTACGCACAACACTTAACCAAATTCATCACCATTTGCGACCTGTCTAAAACTGCTATTAATGTGTGAAATGACATGACAGCTCTGAGACCTGGGATATTTTCTGATAACTGAAAACTTTCTTTTGCAATTGAAGTACACTGAGAAGATGAAAGCGCATGTTAGTTAAACATTGGAAAAACCCACTAGAGAAGAGATTTGCAGACAAAAAATTTGAAGCGAGGGCAAAGGACCAGAACTATGTCCAGAGGTAAGCTGAAATTCACCTGGAAAGCCACAGCTTTGAGGTGCAGCGCTTCCCAACAAACACTAGTTAAACAAGTGGGAAAGTTTTAACCTTTCATCCTACCTATTAAACACCACCTGTACTTTTTAATCCCTGTAAGCAGATTGAGAAAAACATTACCATTTCAGCAGCCACCAAGTATCATGGCATTTAGCAGAGTGTTAATTACATCAGGAAAACAGTTGATAAACATTAATTTAGCTATACAAACCCTTTTAATAAAATTACTTTTTTTTTTTTCCTCCACAAATGCTGTTACCTTTCCCCGCCCCAAAGTTCTTGGGGCTTTTTATCCCCTTTCTGGATGTGGCCTCAAAACAGAAGTCACGCTGTTCACAGTTCTATCAGACTGAAGGACCCAAAAGAGACAGAGCCACCAAAGGCAGCCGGGACAGAAGGTGCCTGTCCTGGTTTCAGCTGAGAGGGTTCCCAGGGGTCCCATGTCCCAGGCAGGGCAGCCGGGAACCAAACTTCGCCGTCATGGGCACCCCTCAGAGCTCCAGCACCGCTCGGGTGCAACCCGCTGTCACCCAAGGACCGCGCAGTTACACCAGAGATGGGATAATTATGAGCAATAATTATGAAGCATCTTCCGCAGAAGATGTGTGAACAGCTTTTGGTCTACCCAGACCAAAAACTTAACTTCTGCATTTGATAAACTAGTAAAGGTGTTGTGCAAGCTGGCTTTGAACTGCTGCTCCTAACGTATTTTTAACTATAGCTAAAAGACTCGGCATAAACCTGCCAAACATAGAATCGTAACAACATATACAATTTAAAATCAGTGAGACTACATTAATCTTGCCGCTAGAAAAAAAACTTACGTGTTCTCCTGTATGAAATTAAAGAAAAACACAAGCAACCTTGCAAAAGTCTTGTCAAAATTCAGTTGAATTTCAAAACACTTAATGCAACAGGCTGGTTCAGCTCATACAGACTGGCAGCGTGTCAGTTTGTTACAAAGCTTAAACCTGGTAACATCTCTGTGAACAGATAAAACTGCTGTCAAGTGCTACTGAAATTACACGGCAAGAAATGCTTCTCACTGCTGCAGCTCCCGGGGATGTGATGGACAAACCAGCTGCAATTAAACAGTTTTGTTGCCTTTCTTTGGCACCCAGCACGGACAGCAACTCCGCGGTGTTGGTTGAATTAACTGAATTCTACCAAGTACAAGCTAAGATTAATTTTTATAAGGTATGATTCACTATTTACTTACACATAATAATTTAAAAAATATTAAGCTGTATAATGGATTAAAATAAATTGTAGCAATACAAAGTACACTCCTGATAGCAAGAAACCCCCCCTCATACCAGCCAACGAGACCCAAATTTTGTACTCATCTTCTCTTAAATAGAAACTGAGATTAAACCACACCCATTTTGGACCATCTTTAGTTTTCGAGTCTGTCAGTAAATCATGACTGAATGTATTTTAACATTCCTCTGAATAAATACGTGCTGGCAGAGCAGGAGGAACGCCACGCAGAGCAAGTCCCTGCAGTCACCGGTACCCCCCCCACCCCCGCACACCATGCGGCTTCTGTGCAAATGGCAATTGGACTTATCCAAAAAAACCCCAAACCAACCAAAAAAAATCAACGTGAGCTATTTGGGCCAGTTAGGTAGGTGAAGAGGACACCATGAAAACATCTTTAAATGTCAACACTGTCAATTCAGCACGGATCATGCTTCATGTGGCCGTAAAAGAATGCAACGTTTTTCTTAAAAAAAGAGGGAATTGGAGGAAAAAACCTAAGAAAGAAAAGTCCTTTTTTAGGAGGTTATTAGTGATTAACAAATTTAAGCTGAAGACTACTTGTGTAAAACTCTCTCCTAGTAAAACATATTTCTGGTAATTATTGGCTAAGAATGTGTCACAGTACAAACTACTTACTTGTTTTTTTTCCTCATTAAATATAATTGGTGCAGATATTTCAGCAGAAGAAATCACTGCTCCAGGAAAAACCTTTTCACTCTGTATCGACACCATAGTTTTCACTGCGTGAGATCAATGTTTTAATATGATGCTAATTTATCCTATCAGCATCCTAAGGACAAAATTAAATATAGTGGTCCCAAAACTTCACCAGTCAATTTACAACAAGATATCAAGCAGGTACAGTGGCCACACTGCTTTCCGCCTCAGCCAGCGGGGATTGCAGTAGCTACACACCAGCACCAGTCCCTGCCATACAAACCACATGTGAACTGGAAGGTTTAATGGTAAATGACAAACAAACAGAACCCCCACCCACCCACCCAAATATACAGAAACCTACTCCAAACACACAAACAAAACTATCGGTGAACTCTTTTCCATACAGGACCACCCAGCACATCAAAAAAAGACATGAGTGAGATAAAACAGACCAATATTTTTCCTATCTTGGCGAATCTTTATGCTTCAAGGCCCTTGAAGTTACAAGGATAAAGTAGTATTAAGACATCCTTGTAAAATCAAGCATTTTTCAATCACAGCAACTTCCATTGGGTTACTATTCCTACTTATACCAAAACACAGCACAACTTGCTAAATTAAATTTACGATGTGTTCCTCCATTAAGTCCTTTAACCCGTTTCTTCATATTCAGTTTTTCCTGAAATTTTCATCTTAATGCCTCAATTTTTCAGATTTGGACTTTGACCAAGCAATTTTTTTAATTATCTTTAAATAAGGAAATGCTTATGCTAATAGTAATGGAACACTGGAAAATTAGATTGGCACATTTCTGGTTTTTTGTTGGTTTTTTTTTCCAGAAACCGGTTACTACTCTGCCCACAAAATACATAACATCACACCAAAACTAAATTCCCATTTTGATGTGGCTTTTTTGGGTTTGATTTTACCCTCCCCTATAGGAAAATACTCCCTTAGTTGCTCTGCAGCCAAACTATACAAAGAGAATTGTGGACTCTTATCTCCTCATCCTACTTGCTTTAATGATTTGTGCACATCAAAGCCTAATTAAAACCATTTAAGCACTTCCATCACTGAAATCTCTTTAACGTCTTTTGAAAATTAAATTCAATTAAATGCAGAAACAAACAAAAAAATACATGTGAATGTACAAAGGTGTACAATTATGATCAGCTATTGAGCTTTTATAGTAACGTTAGCGTAGATGGTGACATACGTGGAAGTACGCGTTTAGTATCTTGAAGCGTAATTTATATAAAAATACTGCAGATAACCAATATAAATATTAAACATTCGTTTAAAAACAGACACTTGCAACAGGACCGCACTAAGGAAAGCGCGTTCTACATTTCTGACTGTTCTCCATGGCCCTGCAGCACCAGAGGAAAAAAGCCCGGAGCACAGAACTGCCTGCTGGGGTGAATGAAGCTATCACAACTTGTTTCCAGATATCCCGATGCTGGAGGAGCAGTTCCACTAACATTGCCTTATATGGCCCCAGGGTGGCTGCACATTTATCTATGAGGACGTGTCTATCTATGGGTAGGTGCCTACTACCTCGGGACCTATACGCTATATGCTGCTGGAGGAGCAACAAAACATCTGCTCTGTTCTTCTCGTATTTCTTTGGTTTCTGTATTGGAAACTCACTTTCATTTCTCACGCCGCTGCCCAAGGACAGATCGTGATTCAGCTCTCCAAGTAAAGATTCATGTGGACCTGCTCCACTTCAATGAGAAAGCAGGAGAGAGTAACGTTCAGTGGTGGGAAACTTCAGCAGGAGTCAAAACTCTTGAGAAAAGTATCTAATAGGGAGCAATTTACCCTGGTGAAATCTCGGAGTGTGAGCTAAGGACAAGTTTAAATGGTTTTTCCTGTCTGAAGGGTACTTTTTAACTGACCACTGGTTAGAAACACTGTTTTCCCAATGTTTGGTTCTAAAAATGAAACATACTATTATTTTTTCCTTAAAATTGGGAAATGTATGTAAATAAATTATCTCTGATCCAACTATAGTGAGATATCAAGTGCTCACCTCTGTTTCCAGGAGACTACGACGCCCCAGCATACCAAAACCTGGGTGCCCTCTCGTTTTAACACCACATACAGTAAAAGTTACGGAGTTATAAAAGCACTAAGTTTAGGGATCCACTTTGGTTTGACACATTCTCCGACACTGTTCCCGATCCCAGAACCACTCCCGGGAGCTTCAGGATGGGCACAGGCACTTCCAGGGCTCCCTTCCGCCCCGTCACGAGTAAGCCACTAAACTCAAATGCTGAGGGGTTTCGAGTGCAGTCCAAAAGGCGAGCATCTTACAGCTACTCTTGGAAACAGCAGATAAAGAGGGAAACATCAGTCCTTTGCAGCGCTAACGCTGAAGAGAACCACAGCGTTACTCTGGGCTGCTGTCTGCTACATCTAGTCTTTATGCCCCCAGCGTAGTGATGGGAATAAAGAGCGTGAGGCTGCAGAGGAGCACACCTCTCCACAGGGAGAGATCTGGAACGACAAAACAGCCTGTCCTGAAAAACACGATCATTACAGGATTACCGTATTAGTAAAAGTACACTCTATATTTGTTTAATTATAAAACATGGAAAGCAAAACATTCAAGTAAATTATCAGTAAATGTTGTGACATGAATAAAAACTAAGATGAACTAAAAACTAAGATGAACTAAAAACTAAGATGAACTAAAAACTAAGATGAACTAAAAACTAAGATGAGAGATCAGTACATGGGGGCAACGAACTGGCTAGTGACGAGGTGTTGTTGGGACTGGGTACCACAGCTCAATGGAAAGAGGTGCAGGAAAACTTTTCTTAACGAGCTGTTAACAGAAGAAAATTAGTTCAAGACTTCAGGGCAAGAACTTCTCTTACTCAATGTTTGTACAGTACCAAGCACGAGGAGGTATTTTTTTCTTCTTTTCCTGTTGGTACCTGGCACTACTGCCAGTTAATAAACCAGGTTTTACATTCATCAGCAAGAATTAATGAATCAAGTGAGAACAAGAGACATGACAACTTGAAGAACTACAAACTAATGCACTTGGGGGAAAAAAATATAGTTCACTACATTAGGGAAAAAAGAGGTATGAAACACAAAGTTGGAGAAAGAAACTTGGAAAGTAGTAAGAATTTGAGAGCCTGGAGAGATGGCAAACACCAAATTAGACACGAGTGCATGAGGCAAACAATATCACAGCTACGGGGGAAATGGAATTTTGGACAGCACGTACGAAGCTGGCAGAGGACCAGACAAGGAAGCAAGCTGTGCTACACTGCAGCTACGTGCTGTGCTCGGCACCGCTGCAAAACTCGTAGACAACATCGAATTTTCATTTCAGAGAGCACCGATACAATTATTCAAAAGGGGAAACCTTAATTCAACAGGAATATGTACATCTAGTTCAAGTATCTAAAAAGAGAATAAATCTCTTAAGAGAACAGTAAGGGCACGGTACTACTTTAAAAATTCAGGCTGACTAAACTTACGAGAAAAGCTTTATGACAGGAAGGAGCACGAGGCTGTGCAGTTCTGTTTCCTAGCAGTGACAGAACCCCTATCCTCTCACAGCCTGGAGAGCATCGTGTTAGTCATTAGCAACTGCAGAGAAGGAACAATCCCACAAGAGAAGAATAACTGCCAGGTAAGTTCTTTCATCTGTAGGTTTGCAATTCTATGAACCCGACTTCTTATATTCTTATTTTAACACAGTTAGGAATATATTTTACGTACATCTAACCCTCCTCTATTTAAATGTAATCTGTCAAAGTTTCCTGACTCATTTCCAGACAGTCCCCCTTCATCCTACGGCCTCTCCATCTCCCCACAATTTGGGGCGTTCTCTTCTCACTGCTTAGTGAAGGGGATATCCACACCGCTTCTTTCTTGATACAAACTCCAAGACAGACATTAAAATCAAACAACAAGGAAGACAGGTGGACTCAAGTTCAGTAATTTCTTTGCCTCTGTTACAGGTGACTGTGAGTCTATAGTAACACTAGAGAAAAGAAATATGCCTGTAGAACAAACCACACGTGAGTAACAATCTGAAATTATGTGGCTGAGAACAATTACTGCAGCAGAAAAGAAACCTCAAAGTCACTAAAATCTCAAGACTATTCTTACATCCTCAGCCAGGCAGATCCCAAATACGACACTGCGCGACTAACTTTCCTCCCACCTCCACATACCCACTGCTGCTGGGAGAGGCGGCCTCTTGGAAGATGCTCGTACTCTTTCCACACCCCAACCAAGGCAAAACCTGCCCACAGGACAGTTGCTCATCCTGTCTCTCAACTCTCAAGATTCAGCCTCAGACACGGGTATCACTGCTTAAAACTGCTACCCTCAACAGCGTACGTTTCTGTTGATCTGGAGCAAAGAATAAGAGAAGCGGTGATTAAAAAACTCACAAAAGAAGAGGATGAGCAGGAAGGAAAGGCAGGCGGGCATGAGAAACAGCGATGAGCAGTTACAGCAACTCTCCTAAGCACTGAAAATACGGGGGACAGCAGTGCCACCATCCCTTGGTCACAGAGTCCCGTCTGCTTCCAAAGCTGCAGTGAACTGCCCTCTCAGCCAGCAGCACACCCACCATGTCTTTAGTCACATCCCGCATCCAGGAGCGATCACGCTGGAAAACAAAAGTGCAGCAGAACATCCTTGCCAGCAGCTGTGAGCTAGAAAAGGAAGAAGGAACTAGTACGTACGTGCCAACTTATCTACCAACTGTAATGTCAGGACAGATTTCTGCTGCAACTATTTATCTACAAAACCCGAATAACACAAAGTCTGTGGCGTTTGCAGATAAAAATATGTGGCTTCTCATTAAGTAGTTGGGTCATAACTATGCCAAAACATTTGTACATTCCAGCCTACTAAAAAGACAAGCTAGAAGTACTGTTTCACTGAAGTTTTATCATGCTTTATCAAGTTTAGATTATAACTAGGAAGAATGCAAAGCACACAAACATGAACTGCTTTTTTTCTGGTTGCTGTGTGCCTTCTTGCTCAAAAACCTACCCCAGGCGCTCAGTCTCGCTCACTTGATGTTTGAGACACGAGACAAAAGTCATAAAATGAGAAGTGCAGAGATGTTTAAAGGAAATATTAGAGACCTGAAACCGTTTTTGAGACTACAGTGGAAATTTACTGTTTTCTTTCATGTTTGTTAAAACTGTTCCACAGAGGAGAGCTTGCTCTTGCCCAAAGCTGCAAATACATTGTCTAGCAGTTCAGAAATCATAAACATTAATACCGATACATTAATACAGCCAAGATAGTAATAATGCCAAAGGGTAAAATTTTCTTTCTTGTCATTAACTGACAAGAACTGCCCGATTACCATGACGAGCCGTTGTACAACTCCAGAACAATGCCCACGCACAGTACCTACGCGACTACGGCTGTATACAACACACCTCGCCGAGGCGGACGACACAACTGTAGCACTGTGACTTTAATGATGTTTCTCTCGTTAGAGGAGATAACGAAATTACAAATCCAGTCGCCAACCACTCCTCCAAAGCATTTGACCAGACCTTATTTCGCAATAACGCCTCCGGGGCTGCAAAGCACTCCGGTCCAGTGACTTAAGAGAAGTATTCAGAAGTTGTAAAGAAACGTAAGGAACTAGAAATACACCCGTGAGGAGAAGTCCAGTAACGAGGAGGGAGCTGGCAGTAAGGTGACAAGTAAAAGCACGGACTGGAGCAGAACAAGCTAATTTCAAAGATGACTGATGCTGAGTAAGTGCCTGTTCAGCTCACGCAGAGGCAAGTGGGAGGGCTGACTGACATCAGTGGCAGCACGCGAACACTTAAAACCGTCACAGTCTTCATGAGTAAATGATCAAACGGGACTGTAATAAGCCGAGGAGATGGGCTTGTGAAATGGAGAGGCCCACACCTGCCGAAGGGAGCTCTCTTCATCAGAGCATCATCTTTTCAGGCCGTATTTGAGGGACGGGTAGAAGCACTCTCTGTTTTCCCCCCAAATGAAGTTAATCCCTTCCTCATTGAAGAAGTGAATGAAAGACACAGCAAGTGAAAGCACTAATATCTGTATCACACGTCTCAGCACTTTCTCGCTTTGTTTTGTTCAGAGGAGAAAGAAAAAAAAAAACCAAACACCATTTGTCAGCCCAGGCTCAAGAAACATTAAGCGATGGGACCTTTGATTACAAAGTATAACCCAATCCTCATCGGGACGACGCTTTACGTAACCACCACCTCGTCGCTCCCCAGGAGGATGCGATTGCGTGCCAGTAACCCCAGGGTCTCCCCTCTCCTGACCTTGGGGCAGCACCTCCCCGAAGCCCTTTCCTACGACCCCCGCGGCACCCTGCCCGCTCCCTGCCCAGAGCGGCTCAGGGCCTAAACCGCCCAGAGCAAAGGGGAAGGAACAAAGCCCTGACGTCAATTACTGGAAAAGGATTAAACCCAAGAGCTAAGAGAGGGGATGCACCCCTCGGCCAGCACAGGAACCGGCCCGAACGCCTCTTTTACCCGGGTTTTGCTCCCCGGTGAGAGGGACAGGCCGGCGGGGAGCGGTGCCCGGCCCAGACACCCACCGCCGTTCCCGCCGGGCGCGGGGCTCCTCTCGGCGTGTCCCTCGCCACGTACGTGTGCGGGGCAACACCGCGGGTTGAAGCGGGAGAGACGCGCCGTGAAACGGGCGATCCCAACCGTCCGGAGCCGCAGCCCGGCGGGGCGGGGGCGGGCCGGGGCCCGCGCAGGTAACGCTGGCACGGAGCGCCGGACGGCTGCGGGCGCGGGAGGGCAGGGCGGGCCGGGAAAGCTCCCCGAGAAACCAGCCGGGGAAGGGCGGGGGGGACGACACAGACACACACACACGGGACCGAGCGGGGTCCGACGGCGGCCGCTGCCGGCATCCCGCCCTTCCCCCCACCGGCGGGACCGCCGCGGGGGTGCCGGTGTCGGTGGGAGGGCGTGCCCCCGCGGCGGGCCCCCCTGCCCCGCGGCCGGCCCCGGCGCGTCCCCACCCCCGGCCGCGTCTCACCTCCGTTCGCCGCTCCGCTAGGCCCGGACCATTTCCTGGCTGCCGCCACCGGCCCGCCGGGCGGGGAGGAGGGGGGGGGGGGGGGCGGACACGAAGAGGCCCGAGGGAGGAAGGGGCACCGCCGCCGCCGAGTCACCGACCACCCGGGGAGCGCAGGGGCAGGTCCTGCCCCCGGCGGGGGACGAGGCCCGGGGGAAGGGGGAAGCGGCTCACTGGCGGGAGGCGACGTCGGCTCCCCAGGGGTCCCGCCGCTCCATCGCGGGACGGGGCCGGGCTGGCGGCGAGGCGAGGTCGGGGAGGGCCGGCGACGTCGGCCTGGGCAGCCCTCGGCCCCTCGCCCGGCTCCGGCCTCCCTCCCTCCCTCCGCCCGTCCTGCCGGGCCGCGGCTCCTCCCGCAGCCGGGCACTCGCGCTACCCGGCAGCCCCCGCGCCGCCGCAGCCCCGCCGCCGCTCACGTGACCCGCGACGGTAGGACTCCGTGAGCACGTGACCGCGGGGAGGGAGGGCGGGGCGTGCCGTGGCCCCGCCCCCCCGCGGCGGGCGTCACGTGGGAGCGCGCGGGGCTTTGAACTCCCCTCCACCGCCCTGCAGCACCGGTGCACCTTCACCGGGGGCCAAAACGAACGGGAAGGCAGTTCGGCCTTGGCTTCGTTAAAAAGTAATACTTTGTTATCTGAAATAAGTGAGGAAAGTGCAGCAGAATGGTGCAAAAAAAAAAAAAAACCCAAACACCTTTTTTTTTTTTTTCTTCTTTTTTGCATAAGTTAATAAACTCCAGAATCTAAATCTTCTTTTAAAAATACAGTCTCCGATACTGTGACTGCAGAGGCCCTTCGTACCAACGCGCTGTAAAAAGACACAGCGACAGCTTTAAGCGGAGAGCCGATCTGGAGCGGTTGGTAACTCTTCGCTGGCAGCCAGAGCCGACGTTTGTCACCGAAATAACCTCAACGAAACGCGAGCAAACGGGGCTGGGACCCCAACCCACCTGGAAGTTAAATGCACCTGTAACTTCCCGTCTCTCCATGGCAGGAAGGCACCGGCAGCTGCTTTGTGAAATATCACTGCACGGTAAATAACAGAGGAAAGAACGGGAAATAATAAAAATAGCCCGTTCCTATCAGGTTTCAATGATGTTTCTAAAATTATGTTCTGCCAGCGATGTTTTTGATATATCAAATCTCAGAAGTCAAACTTACATTCTGGTGTCGTGGTTTTGTATTACACACACACACACACCCCCCCCTTACACATCTCGATTAACAAAATTAGGCTGTGGAGACCTGCCTCGGACACAACCAAAGTCTCGCTGCCTGCTTAAAGGCAGGGCTTGGATAAATATAATTTCATAAAGCCAATTAAACCCATGGAGCTAAGGGATGTCGAATCGTTTCTTTATAAAGCAAATCCATTTGATAGCAAAAGTCCTATTTATTAAGGACTCCTCCCTTAAAAAAAAAAAATTAAAAAAATCAATCCATCAATCCACAAGAGACTGTATAATGCAATTTCATTGAGGGCACCCAAAAACCTGTTCCTGGCTGACAGATGTTGGATTTAATAAAGGCCTGGACGAGAAGATCAGGTTGTCTCTCCCCTCAGTTCGCAGTGTTTCTCCCTGCAATGCCATGCCTCTTCCCCAGGCTGTTCTTCTACCAGACTGCATCAATCACTTCCCTTCAAGTAGCAATAGCAGCTTTATTTGTAATTGGAAAGATTAAATTGAGGTTGTTCAGAGCCACACAAGTCTCACGTAACTGCTTAGTAAACATAACAATTCCTAGTTAGTGGGGATTTTTTTTTTTTTTAACATTAATGATCTTTTGTACTTAACCTAGAGCTTTGGAAGGCAGTTAAGTAATTAAAGAAATACCTTTCCTGTTGAAAAAAGTTTGATTCAAAGCATCCAGTAAGAAATCAGGATGGGATCTAGTGAAAGATGAACTGGCAAGGCTCTTGACAGGCTGGTGGGTTTTACTCTGTAAAATAAGAATATTTGGAGACAAGTTAAACAGAAAGGGCAATTTAAAAAAGCCAACAAAAATATTGACTCTGAAATTAAACATTTTTTTAAAATTCTGAGTACAGAGGGATTTATGGTTGGTGTCGGAGTTAAATCAGCAGTTGGCAGCATCAGCCAGTAAGAGCAGCAAGCCATCTCTCTGAATCTCCACTCACGAGCCAACAGCAGACCAGAAATTAAATTAAGGTTCCTTAGTATCATCTGTAATTCTGTTACCTTATCCCAGCTCCTGCTGACAGAACCCAACATACACAAGTGCTTCCTTTTGCCTTTGTGAACAGACCCAATTCGCCTGGCTGTAGACACCAAACATCAACAGATGTCCAAGAGACCAGCCCTCTGAACTGAATGACCAACTTTCGTAATTAGTTGTCCGAGAATCTTAAACTTCTCTTTTCTAGGCAGAGACAACTTAACAGGCGGAATATATGTCTGTGAGAAGCAGTGCACTTCTGGCGAAACCATCTACGCACAAACGCCAGCAGCGCTAAAGAAACAAACGTACAAGATGGTCTTAAGGGGACGGCCAGGGCAGCCAAGCCTCCATCCCCATCGTCTCCCTTCTGCAGGACCGCCTGTTCCTCACCACAACCCCCTGCACATCCACGCTGCTGCCCAGCCCAGCGCCTGCTGAACTAAAGCCTATATCCCTCGTAGCGTGGGACCCGCACCCAGGTGGGCTCCGCACCCCTTCCAGCAGCACCCACAGGACGACGAGGTCCCCGACAGCAAATTCGCCACCACACTCGCTCCAGTCATCACGTGGAGCCTGCTGGAACTGCTGGCGATGCACTTAAAAATTCCCATATTCCAAAGGACTTCCACAAACCTCCTTAACTATTATACAGCACTTACATTTGGATTTGCAGTAAGCATGAATGTAGCAACTACTGTTTAATAATTTATTAACTTTCCCATTAAATGGTACATTCACTCAAGAAGACTTAAACAATTTTCTGGTAATTTTATTTACAGTCTGCAGAGTGTTCTGTAAAACACAATAATGATTACAGACTAAAACACACAACATACATATTTTCAAACATTTAAATAAGCACAGTTTATTCAAAATTAATTCTACACACTACTTTCTCCATAAAAATATAAAAAATAGTTTAGTTACTATATTTTACCTAAACCAAGATATTCAAGAATTCTTCCACATGTGATGCCTCCTCCCCAAAAAAGGGTACTCCAATGATAAGAAATTTAGGAGACTGCATCACAAATTAAACTACTAATGCCAACTGCTTCAATTCACCAAAAGAACAAATAACTTCCAATTTGCAACCAGCAATACTTGTTCTGCAGTATGTTTGGATTTTGCTTTTGTTGGGTTTGGGGTTTTTTGCACTAACTTGCTTCTCCCATGCCTGATTTTCACAAACACGTACGCGCTCTTACATAAAAATAAGGGACTGATTATACCACAGACTATAATGCCAGTCACTGTGTGCCCGACAACACGGATTGGTAATCTTGCATTACGCAACCATTTTTTGCAAAAATATCAGAAGGGAAACACTTTCCTTTGGGACCTCTGTTTAAAGGCGACTCCTTTTCTTACTGAGCAGCCAGTGAAAATAGCCTTTTTCCTATCTCCTTGAAAATAGTGCCCATTTTCGTTCGTTACTACTATTTCTCTCGTTCTACTGACCGTATTCTGTATGGAAAGCTAATGGAGTTCTGAAAAACACCCACTCAAGCCCTTCTCACACTAGGATACATTTAATTTACAAAAAAGGCACAAAGATGAAACTCCTAAGCAGCATCAGTCATAATTCTTCCACTGTGCACTTTTCCTCTTTCTTACAGACACCGCTGCAAAAGACACTTTGTGTCTCAGAAAATACTACAAATGCATGAGCTAAGGAAACGGGCGAGTTGAAAAGACTAAAGCCTCTGTACAGTACAAGTAGTATATTGATCATTAACAAATGAACACTATTTAAAGTTTTATGTTGCAGTTAAGACTCGACCTGGAAGCATCAGGAAAAGCCGTCAGAAAAAAAGCTCAGCAGCATATAATACATTTGTTAACAGTGAGATGGAAGGCCCTCTGTGTGCAACATTGTGCATTCAGTTTCAACAATGACAGTGCTCTACAGCCAGCAGGGTAAAACTTTCGCTTCTAATAGTTTAGAGGATTTTCTAAATGTAAGTGAAGCTGTCATAAACAGATTAGTAGCATATGATGCACAGCATTATCTGTGATAAAAAGCTTTTGCTTTCCAGCATGTAAACATCCAGGTTAGTGGACCTTAGCTCATATAAACAAATCTGATGATAGATTTTTGAACTAAAAAAGTAAAATTTTCCATAAAAGGATAAACCACAAAAATACTCTTTCAGTAAGTCTCACGTGCCATTTAATACCTTTCATGTCCTATGAACAACTATGCAAAACATTTAGAAAGTTTTAGCAGTAGAAATGTTGACCAGTTAAACTGCTTGGCAACCATGTGCTCAAAACATCTTTGAAGAGTGTTATCATTCACTGAACAACAGTTCTACACTGTACCGCACTATTTCTTCTTCTTTTTCTTTGGTGGCTCATCATCAGAGCTACTGTCTGTGCTGCTGCTGCTACTGCTGGAGGAACTAGAATCTGATTCGAACTCTGAAGAGGAGGAAGTACTACTCGAGGATGGAGAAGATGAGGAAGTAGAGGAGCTCTCATCACTGTCACTGTCATCAGACGAAGAGGAGGTAGAAGAATCTTCACTGTCAGATGAGGAATCGCTAGCCGAACTGGCACTGCTACTGCTGCTGGAACTGGTGACGCTTTTAGATCTGAAAGAAAACAAATACACAGATGAGAACAGGCCTGCTAGAGACAGCATTCAATACACAGTGTTCTTTGTACTGTGCTGTAATCCAAAGATCAATTCTTTGGTCTGAAAATTTCCAGGCCTGACAATCTAGACAAATCCCTGTTCCTCTCCCCCAATTCTGAACGAATGCATTTTGGCCACTTGAGCAACAGCAGAGTGACACCACGTACATGAGGTAAGCCCAAACAGGACTGCATTACTGTTCACAGTAATGAGGAATGTCTACTGACGTGGCTAAATAGAAGAACAAGGCTGCAGGAGAAACATGAATGTCCTGTATTACTAAAGCCTTGGGGAAAAATTATCAAAGAAAATTTTTTGGTGCCAGCACCAGCACACCACTGTAATAAGAGGGGAAATTTTGGCAATGTCAAAATCAGTGGAAGTTTCATCAGCAATTTCACAAATGTCAGAACTGTACCCAACAGAAAATATTCTTAGATTACTCGTGGCAAGAGACCCCAAATTACCTGCCACTACAGGATGCTTATGTCTTCAGAGTGGAAGACAAGGAGTGGTAAAGACAAGGAGTCCAAGGTAAAGACAGAATTACGAACATAGCAAAGTAGGTATCTGTATCCTCTGCAATTTTTTTTTTCATGTTTAGCCCTTAGTGAGACAGCTTTTTTTCCAGATCAAGGTCTCTGATTATGTAAGGCAATATGAATTCCAAGAAAGTACAATTTAATTCTCCCATAGATCCTTCTCCAAACAAAGTGTAAAGTATTAATTCACCCTGCTTCCCACCAAGTCAACCAAACAGCATCCAAAAATGCTAGATATAACAACGCAGAATCTTCTTTCCATTGGAAAATTAAGGTAGTAGTTCTTTATCAGAGGGTTTGCTTAAATATTACAACTCAGGAAATGCCGATGTTAAGGCTATTAGAGAAAGAGCAATGTTTTTTCATCATATCAGCCATGGTCATGTCAGCTGACAAATCTGGAAGCATGCAGTAAGCTATGAAACCACTGATGTTTTTATAACATCTGTAATCTGTTTTCGCTGTGCATGCAGACACAATGGCTATTTATTACAGATAAATCCATAAGGGCTGGTTAAATACAGACTTAATGATTATGAAAAACTAGTCTTAAGATGAGAAAACAACAACAACAAAGGGCTAGTAGTTTAAATCAAAACAGTTTCATTAAGATGTACAAACCCATTTAGACGGATGAGAATCAGTCAGAGGATCCTCTGAACAACAACTTTGACTGAACTTTCTTTTCCTAATCACCTTGCACAGAATCCATAGGAGCAGTCCATGGACCTCCATTATTTAGGTTATAATCTGAAATCCACTCAGAGAAACATCAGAATATAACACTTAATACTGCTTCTCGTAGAGGAAGGCGATAGTAGATTGATGAGAGAAGAAACAAGCAGATACTTGTTATTGGGTGATGCAATATGCGGCCTGTTGGTGGTTACAGAAGGAGGATGGAGATGGGAGCAAGTAAAATTCACTAGTTCTCCTGGTCCTAATTAGGTGATGTGACAGCCCAGATGTTATAGACTGGTAGATCGAAGATCTTTGGGTCTACTACACCAATGTAAAAGCACAAGATTTCTCCAGCAGAGAAGCTTTCATTCTCCTCAGAACAAGTTCACAAATGTTACTATCTTGTATGATTGTAACACATGCTATCAGCCCTCTCTGAGACTTTTTGTCCTTTCTAATCCTATTGCAATCATCAAACAACCCCAGGTGATTTTAAACTTGCTACTTAGATCAAATCTACAGTTTTGGGCACAATCACAGCTGGGTGCCTGAAGAAAGAAGTGAATCAAGACATGATTTTACCCTTCAGACAGGTAGATTTAAGTAGCATGTGATCCAAGCATGAAGTGGGCTTTCAACTAATAACTAAAGTATGCTGCATGGGAACATTGAAGGCAACGTGCATCCAGAATACAGCTCCGTGTCACCTGAGGTCATAAGATTGTACAACCGCTGGTTTGCCTGTTCCTGTTTTTCTGGTTAAGCCTGTAGCCTGCTTATTACTGTTTATATCAAAACAAACATACAGTATGTAAAAGGTTAGTGCTCACTTCTGCCAGAACCCTAACTTTTGCAATTTTTTTTAATCTAGAACTTACATATTCAATGGTAACACTTTGCTCAATTTTCTGCATTTAATTCTTCCTGTATCATAATAAAAATATAAATAGCAAATGATCTGGAAAGAAATTTATATTGATGGATTCGGTGCTTGCATAAAAGCAAGATAACAATTCAAACCTAGAAGAGTTAAAATTTTAAGGAAAAAGTGACCATCCACCCCCTCTTCCATAAATTCTTTTGCTCTTTTTGGTTTTGCATTAGTTTAGACCTCAAATACTCTGAAAATCATTACGCCAAGTAGAAGACTGCAGCATATGAGAAAGCTGAGGAAGGAAGAGGTTTGAACTACGTTGTTCAGACATCAGTTAATTTACAATCTCACTGGTCCCATGTAACTCAAACAGTAAATGGACACTGAGAAAGGAGCCTTTGATAAAACACATTCTGATAGTAGAACGAAGACTCTCACCAAGAAGCATTCCAATAAAGCCACATTCCACATGACAGCCTAAAATAAAGGTGTGTTTTAAAAAACTGCTGTGGCTTATTTAAAGGAAAAGGCCTTAACAAATCTTCCAAAAACTGTTTTTAGAAGATTAGATTTAGAGACAGAGAACAGTCAGCTAAATGGGAAGAAATAATGAGGCGATTACTGGTCAGACATCCCCCATAAGTAGAAGTCGGGACCTGATTAGCAGGAGTACTACAGCCAGGGTTCCCGCTGATCCTGACAGGGTTTTGCTAATAAAGACAGAAGCGAATTCCCAAGCAAACGTTACTGCAAAGTGAAGTAGAAATAAAGGAGAAAGAGTTCTTGCCTCAAATTAGTACTTGGGGGGGTATTTCCTGAATTTTGTTTTGGTCTGGGATTGGGGGTTTTTTTGTTTGGTTTTGGGGTTGTGGGTTTGTTGGGGTTTTTTTAGATGCTTTCTTTCATTCTCTAGACAAATAGACAAAGCTTCTGGGAGACACAGCTGCTAGGAGCTAGGAGTGAAAAGGAAGAGCAAGATGGGTAGGTGAAGCGATTACCAACTGGAAAACAGTACGCCAGTCTCACACAATTGTTTAAAATATACTTGAACTTTGAGGCAGAAATAGGAAGATTTTTATTATTAAAGCAAGATCATGTAAGAGATAGGACAATCAGTAGGGAAAAAAGCAAAGGACAAAGAATTTAGAGTTTTTGGACAGGGAGGAGTAGACATTCTCCAAATGTCTGTGTACAAATGCCTGTAACAGGCTAAAAGCAGTAACATCAGAATTGTATTTGCAATATTGACTTTCCCCACATGCCCCTTCCACATTGCCTGCCGCAATACCCAGTGCAAGATCACACACAAAACACCTGCACAACTTGTCTTTGTTCCCCACATACCTTTTTTTCTTGGTCTTCCTTTCTGCAGTACTTTCTCCAGTGCTAATTAAGGGGGGGGAAAAACAATGGCTGTGATTAATACAGCAGGACAATTAAATAAATAGTAGCACAGTGGAGCTGAGTTTAATATTAGAAAACTGGTATCCCACCGGCAGAGAGCCACATCACCCAAAGTTCATTTGGCATCTATTCTCAGCCACTATTCAAACCAGAAAAACAACAATACTTACAAATGAGGAAAATAAATAAAAAAGCAGCAGCAATTCACCCCTAATTTTCTCTGTTAAGTATGCTTTACTCTTCATATTATATGGACAACAACATTTTGGGATGGAAAAAACAGAGGAGATAAGGATACCAAAAAAAGTTCTGTGTGCCTACATTTAGCAATAACTGAATCGATTGAAACAAAGGGTAAAACAATGAATTAGTCTGTAGTTTTAACCATGTATTTCTTTCAAGTGCAAAAAGACACAGAACAATCTATTTATACTGATGCTTTTCAGCTATTTGTCTTTCAGATTCCCACGTTCACAGGAAGTTGTAAATGACACAGAAGAAAGTTTCTTTTAACAAAACACTAAAAGATTTTCTTTTTAAACCAGTCTTCACTTCTGTTTGGTTTTTTTTTTTAAAAGAAAATAAAATTATTTCAGTCAAATGTACCAGTCACCTGCTCTTCTCCATCCACTGCAGATATACAGCACATAATTCAACGTTGGAATGTACATGTGTGATTAAAGTAGACCTTCATCATATACTTGTAACATGCTTAACGTGCAACTGATCTATGAGGAAGTTGTACATTGTTTCATAAACCAGGATACTTTATCCTCAACTGAAACCTATTACTGGAAGCCATCTTAAATACACAGAAATAAAAGCAAAAACTGCAAATATATCTCATTTAGAAATCAGACAACAGCATGTGTTGGAAAAGACTCCAGAAAAGGGTAGAAAGAAGAAAGTGTTAAGTGTAAACTATATTTCAATAAAAGTACTCAATGCCATCTGTATGCCAGAAAAATGGGACTTTTCAATTTTTTATTTTCATGCATATGGTATGAAAATATTATAGTTGCACAGAAGAGTTTTCCACACTCCTCTCAATCTCCTGTGGGCAAAAGGAAGATTCAGATTTTGAACCAAATTATAATCCCTCCTGACTGCTGAATGCTGTTAATATTTATACTCTTGAGGCCTTATCCCCTCACCATAGGTAACCAGGTGTTTCACAGATAGGAAAATCCCTGTGAGCAAACAGAATTAGCTCCCAAAGCACATTTCAGAAGACAGGATCTAATTCAGCCTTGCGTAACCCGGGCACAGGTCTTGGCCTCCCTCTAGCGTTTAACGTATGGATAAGTATAGGAGTCCACTACTCTCTGGAACTACGCAACTAGAGGGGTCAGTCCCCTGCAGGTCAAACAAATTTTTTTCATGGCAGTTGGTGGTTTTCCCTGTGGCACCACACTGTCTCCAGAACCATAAATAAGACTCGGAGACCGTGGGTTTGGTTCAATGCAGTAACATCGCTAAGGAATAAGCATTTTCTCACCATTCCTCCCCTCCCAACTCCTACTCTAGAACAGGCAAGCTGTGGGCTTTACTGAGGCCAGGAAGCGAAACCTCCATGATGTCTATCAGAATCACGGGGTCGATACTGGACAAACAGATAGATCCTGGAACAACTGCTGAAAGGAGTTAATGCTGAAAAATCTTGTAAGTGGCTCTCAAAAAGTAAATATTAACTTTATTAGACTATGTTTGCCTTCTGGTTAATGATTCATTATTAGACCTTTAAAGACGATGATACAAATACTTTGAGGCAGACCTGTAGCAGACCCAACTTCTCTGCAGATAAGAAATAACCTTCCAAAACAAGCT
Source organism: Balearica regulorum gibbericeps (assembly GCF_011004875.1). Lineage (NCBI taxonomy): Eukaryota > Metazoa > Chordata > Aves > Gruiformes > Gruidae > Balearica > Balearica regulorum. Next base: position 20,159,171 of record NC_046197.1, read on the forward strand.
ACGCAGTAAGTAAAAGTGTGACATTGGCATCTAAGGAATTGGATGCCTCATGGCACAGTTAAGGAGCTTCAGAGAGCTTATGATGATATAACCAGTATGAATCCAGCCCAGTTTAACCAGGATTAAAAACTGTTCCCATCAAGGATTACTTAATCTTTCTTTTATGAGATGACTGCACACCACATACCCATCGCACTGTGGACCGTTACACACTCAAAAACCTCCAGTCATGGCAGACGCTGCACCAGCCTGTAACTCTATAATATTATCCTATATGCAGACTCAAGCACAACAGCCAGGCAACAAACAATTTTGCCCTCAATTCACTATCTTCCAATGATAACCTGTAGAATTCAACAGAAATAGGGTAGAAAAGGAACAAGGAAGAGTCTTAAATTCAATCTTTGTCTTAAAAATCTTGAGTCTCTGCAGAACTGTTGCAAAGTCTGTCTCCAAATGGAGCAAGTTTTAGAGCCTAAGCGCTCCTGAGTTCATATCTAGACTACTAGGGGATTATAATTACTTCAGAACTACTCATTGGATCAAAATTAATTTCAAAACCAAACACTTTATGTCACTCTTAATACAAGCTAATGGGCTTCCACTTAAGTCAGTGTTTCAGCACTCTGATTCCTATTGCTGCCTCAGTTGACGCAGCTAAGTCAAACCAGACCTCTCTGCCAAAGGTCACCACCCATTTTCTTTCCCCATTAAGATAACAGAGCACAAGGTGTGAACATTCTTCCATAACTCACATCCTGGCAGCAGTGATGACCTACAGCCAACACACTGAGCTGCAAGTGGCAGCAACAGGGGGTATGTTTCCAAATCCTCAGCAGTTCTAGCTGCAATGGCTGTAAACGATACTGTCCCTCAGTGCGGCTGAGGCAACAACTCTTCAGCCACCACAACTAAATCTGAGTTGCAATGGCAGAATGGAGACCCTCACACATAGAAATATCATGGAAAACTAGTGCAGCACACTAGTTTTCTCTTTGTCATCTGCAGCTGCTTGTTAAAACAATTATTAAACTTGGGGGAAGCATTAAAGTCTACTCGGAGCAAACCGGAAAGGAAAACACATTACGCATGCAGAGTTTTGCTTAGATTTTTTCTGTTTAGCGGCAGGTATCTTTCACTTCCTCAGATGTCAAAAAGGGAAATAATTGTGCAATTCAGGGAGATGTTTTTACTTTATGCTTGAGAGTTAAAACCACCTGATAGTCCAACTCTCATTCACCTATTTAACCACCACAGCTCATACTGAACCATGTACAGGAGTTGTAGTGGCACAGACCTGGTGGCAGGTCGTATCCAGAAGACCCGGTTTTAACTGCACACTCTACCAGCAAACCTAAACAGAAGTGAAAGAATTGCTTCTCTGTTATAAATACATTTGCAGCCTTCACACACACCTGCTTGTGCTAGCACACAAACCTATGACATCAAGTAACCAAAGAATTCAGGAAACAGTACTCCATTACAAAAAAAAGGCTCCAACTATTTTAACTTTAGCTTACTGCACTTTTTTGTTTCACACAGTTCAAAAACGTTTAAGTGTATTTCAGACAAGCAGGTGTTAATGAACAACATTTTAATTTTGTGGGACCTGAGTGTACATATTCCACCTAACATACAAACCAGCTCTAATATTAAGCAAGCATCACACAGGCTGGAAGAAAAGATGATGGAAAATAGTCTGGGACACCATCTTTCCCACCCACATACAAAATTACCTTTTCATTAATAAACTAGACATTTTCATTCTGCCAGTCTTACCTTTGTTGCAGTAATAGCCGCTTCTCTTTTTCTTTAAGAATTTTCGCTAATTGAGCTGTCCTCGAAGGTCTATGCAGGTATTTTCTCTTCCCTGTACATTCATACGTCCAATGTCCAAACTCTAAACATTTCTGACATCTTACATGCTGCTTGTTTGCCTCCCTATAAAAATGCAGAATTGCTTAAGTGACTGATTCCAAGTCTGTTCTACCTATTGAAAAAGTATTTTTTTTTAATTATACGGATTCTTAATGGTTTATGTAGTTATGATTAAATCAGACATTCATGGGTGCTTTAGCTGTTATACATCTTAAATCAGGACAAGAACAGTAACAGAATTTAAGCAAACACATTTCCATTTATTAAAACATTCCCATATCAACTATTTATGAAAGAGAACAAAGAGACACTTTGCCTCTATTCCAGAGCATCAGCTTAAGTCTTCTTCTGCTAAAGCAGCAAATGCTGAACTACTGACATCAACTGTCAACACACTCATCAACTGCACCAAATTTCCCTTTCAGTTTTACCCTAGCTGCCGGTTAGCCTACCTTGCAGTCTTCCCTCACTCTTAAGATTCCACAATTTCCCACTCCCTTCAAATATCATAAACAACGCGAGCATTTTGAAAAACGCTGCTACGACCATTCATGTCAGTGAACAGTGATTAATCCTATCACCAAAATCACATTTTGATCAACTTAATTGGCAGAGCTTTTAGCATTATAGGGTAGAATTATACAACAATTATTGGGAATGATTACGCTGCATACAGTTTGTTACTATCCAGTAACTGCTTATGGTTCTAGCTTGCTTCAGATAACTAATTGAAATCCTGTTTTAGAATACTGTTAGCAAAAAGCAGGCAGCTTCATTTCCAAATCCTAGAATTTAACACAAGTACCAAACTGCCAAATTCTCACAGACAGCCTAGGATTCTGAACAGGTAAATCAGAGATGATCTTAGTTGTGGCTTATTTGAATTTATTAAGATTCATTAAGGGCTGGCACAAGGTTTACCATAAGACCAATCAGATTCTTGCTCTCTTTGCACAATGTAAATCAAACACTTCACTTACTACTCTGTACCATCCAAACACCTGAAGTATTTGGTGAGCATTTTACATCCACATTTCAGTTTTCATCCTGTGGTAAAATCCTTTGATCATTTTTAGAAGCCAGTTAAGGAAGAAAACTCATATTTTCATATTCTAGCTCTTACTCCACTATTCTGAAGCTTTGCAAAAGCTGTTTTGCTATCTTCTCACAGGCATCCTCCTCCTTTACAAATAAGGAAACTCATACAGCAGTCAAGTGACTCACTCAAGGTCAGAATCACAAATTACTTTTAGAGCCAGGACTGAAATCAGGACTTTGTAGCTTCCGTACAGTTCACTACAGCTGCTGTAATTTATTTCCACCTTCTATTATTTTTCCAAACACCAAACCACTAATTTTTCAAGGCCAGCCCGTCTAAGCTATCTGAAATTAACAGCTCTGGCTGAGGAGGTTCCAAGACTGTTAATTTAGTATTTAGAGAGCATGAAGAGCAACAGACTAGCAGTGAGCACTTTTCTCTCAAAAGGAGTGTTGCTTTTCAACACGAGGTGTGAATTGCTTCTCTTTCAACTCTAGCCATCACCTTTTGCGACAGCTCTACTATATCTTGAAGGGAATCTTGTTCTGAACATCCATGCCTTTTTCAATGCAAAGAGTATTTGGCTTCATAATCTAGCCTTAGAAATACTAATCTAAATCAGCACTACAAAACTAATTAAAATTGCAACCTATGCTGCACAATTAACTCAGACTTGAACAGGAAGCAGTATATCTAGTAACAAACAAAAAAAACCCCCAACTTCTTTGAATGGTTCACTTTGTTTTGCCTTGGATTTCTGGCTCTGCCGCAAGAGCTACACATAAACAGAATAACCATACCCCTTCTCTTCATCTACACAGAAAAACATTCACTTTTTTGGTTTTGTACTCCAAATTAGCCCAGAGCTGTCTCTGCTGGAACAGAATGGCAGTTTAAAGCAACAATAATATATTTCAGTATTTCCAGGGCTTTGGTACTACTCATACGACCTGGGCAGACAACTCTATGCAAACTAAAATGGTAAAATCAAGCCCTAGAAGCAAAGTAATTACCAGGAAAACAGATCAGAAGAGCTCAACAACTACAGATCTATAAAGACCATATCAGCACTAACAAGTTTTAACACTAATGAAAAGCACAAGACTGAAGTAAACTTTTAACAGAGATCAGTGATCACAACCTAGAAGCCAAGGCTGGCAGATGTACCCATGAAGAACATTGCAATATAACACAAAATGTAAGAAATCATTCCTTGACTCAGAACAAAATAGCAACTTAAAAGAACAAGTACTGCATAAGTACTTTGAAATTCCAAGCTGGTTTTCATTGGAAAACAGGAAAGAAATTATACTGATCAGTAAAAAAAAAAAGAAAGACAATGCAGAAGTCATCCATATTCTATCCAACTGTTATGATCAGACAAAAACCCAAACACACTCCAAAAATCAAAACACAAGAAATAAATTATTCTAAGGAAGACAAAAATAACCCAAACTAACAAACAAATGAAAAGCCTGCACAAGTAATACATGAGAGTGAACGCAGGCATTTGCTGTACTTAACATCAACAAGCAAAAATGTTCGCTGTTCCTCATTTTGGTGCTTGGCAATCAGATTCCTTTGGCATTGTCCTGGTTTCGGCAGGGACAGAGTTAATTTTTGTCCTAGCAGCGGGCATAGTGCTGTGTTTTGGATCGAGGATGAGAATAATGTTGATAACACACGAATATTTTAGTTGTTGTCAAGCAGTCAAGGACTTTTCAGCCTCTCGTACTGCCCTGCCAACGAGAAGGTGGGGAGGGTGCCCAAGAAGCTGGGAGGGGACACGGCAAGGACAGCTGACCTCACTACCCAAAGGGATATTCCATACCATATGGCGTCATGCTCTGTATATAGCTGGGGGTGGCTGGGGGGCGGCACGGCTTAGGAACTAGCTGAGCATTGGCTTTGGGTGGTGAGAAATTGCGCTGTGCATCACTTGATTTGTATATGCTTTTATCATCACTATCATTATTATGCCGTTCCTTTTCTGTCCTATTAAACTGTCCTTATCTCACCCCACAAGTTTTACCTTTTTTTCCCCCAATTCTCTCCCCCATGCCACTGTTGGGGGACAGTGAGCGAACGGCTGTGGGGTTGTTTTAGTTGCCGGCTGGGTTACAGTACAACAGGTATTGAGAATTACTTAAATGTAATGTCTATATCTGAAGAAAGATTGCTCGTTTGGAGTCCCCCCCCCCTTCTTTTATAGTTCTGTAAACAGATCATAACATGAACCTAGAACTTATTTTTTAATCTGTTTAAAGTCCACAAGGAAGATCAGTAAATGCCTGCATCACAAGATCTTACACACTTCACTGAAAACTATGGCATGCTGACACCTGTAAGGTAGCCTCTTCCCAAAGCGCTGCTAACTAGTGTTAACACCAGAAGCGAAAGTTTGATGATTTCCTCTCCTTTTCCACAATCCTTTCACTCCCACCATTTCACCGCAACAATGTCACTAACCGGGTCGCCCCAGCCGCACTTTGCAGCTGTTTCCTTACAGACGAGCGGCACTCTGCCTCGGACGCAGAGCACCTGCGAGGAGGGGGGCTCTGAGCCCTCAGAAAGCGCTACGGCCCCCCGGCCCCACTCGTGGGGGCCGCCCCCGGCCCTGTCCCGGCCCCGCTCCCCCGGGTCCCGCAGCTGCCCCTTCGCAGCCCTCTCCCCGCAAGCGGCTGCCTCAGGGTGCTGCCCCACAGGGTCCCCCTCGCTCGGGCTCGCCTGTGGAAACCCCCGCTCCGCCGCAAGGCCCCTCCCGCCCGCTGCACTCACGCCTGTCTCCGAGCGATGAGGCGGTGCATGGGAGTCGCCATCTTAGCGGCCAGGCCGGGAAGTGAGGCGCGGGCCGCGCTGCATGCCGGGCCATGCCCTCCGCCGCCTGCTCCCATTGGGGGACGGAGCGGCCGCCACAGAGAGGAACTCCTCTTGCGGCCAGAGAGGACGCGCTGGGAGAACCGCGCTTTCCGCCCCGGCTCGCCTGCTCTCGCGTTGCCATGGCACTGGCGGGGCGGGAGACTGTAGGCCGCGGTGGGGTCTGTCACGGCCCCGCCGGGCGGCACAGGGCGGCCCGCGGTCCCCGTTCCGGCCGCCTCATCTCTGCGCTTTCCACCTCGTCCAGCCAGGTTCCCGCTGTCCGCTCCGCTAGTCACGCAGCGCTCGGTCGCCACGGCGCGGTGCCCAGCGTCTCCTCAGGGTGCTCGGCCCTCGGCGGCCCGGCCCCACGCAGCTCTCCGCCGGGCCCGGCCGTCCCACCCTGTCAGTGCCTGACTGCTGCTTCTCTCTCTCCCTTCAGTCAAAGTGTTAGAAAAACCTGCCTCCCGCTTTAAAACTTGTAATTTTTCTTAGAAGGGATGTGTTTTAAATACCCGAAACCAGCAGTGGAACGGACTGTGAGACAGCCCATCTCTGACCGCGTGTGTGGCTGGGGGAAGCCGGCTGTTGAAGGCTTTATGGCGGGTGTCGGCCAGCAGAAGGGAGCTGGAGAGGTGAGGAAGAGGGGGGTCATTGGTCCAGGTCTCTCCTGCCGCAGGGCACCACATCGAGCTGCTTTAGCCAGCGAGCAGGCCTGACCGCCGGCGACTTTGGGATAGTTTCAGCTTCCTTAGTCCACATAAATAATTCAGCGTAGCTGCAGGTAGCCTGCTACAGCTTCTCAAGAGCCGTGCAACAAAGTTGGGAAGGTTAATAGCTCTCTGCTCATAACATGAAGGCTCCAAAAAATGATAGAAAGAGCTAGATTTCAGTAAGGAATAATTTAACTCATTATCACTCCTAAAAAGTTGCAAGCATTTACTAACATATTAATCTTTAGCAGGTCAGATTTTTATACCCCACACTGACAGAAAAAGAAATCTCAGTATAACTGAAAAGATTAATTCTTCTACTGGTACAGTACGTAACCACGGCTCGTACTCCATTAAACATGAATCTCAGGGCCTGAGGATACTGATAAGTGCTGTTCGTGTTGTCCCAATGTGTTCTATACTTGATTGTAAGGAAATACAGTTCAGATGTATCTAGGAATCATAAGGCAAATTCTTTCTCCCACTCCATTCAGCCCAAGAGACTGTAGTCTCCCAGCTATGCCAACAGCAGCTCGTATTTTTGGCTCCTATATCATCTCCTTATAGTCTCTGGCATGGGAGGAGAGGTCTAGGGATAGAAAAAAAGAAGAGTAGCAGCGGCTGGCGCATTCTGACGGCACATACCTGGCAGGCAGCCCCTTGGGAACCTTTGCCAGCTGGCACAAATAGAGCAGCCAATATCCTGAATTCAGGGAAGCGAGGAATCTGACTTCATGTATTGGCTTTATCAAAACTCATTGTTATCTCATGGCATCAGTTTTAAAATAGTATCTTAAATTTCATGACAAAAATCCTCAAGAAAACATTTTTAATGCTGAATTGTGATTACTTCTGCTATTACTATCCTGGAAGTACTTTATATCCAACCATTTTCAGTATCGATTCAGAACTATCGGAGGGACAATTGGTAGGCAATAAGTGGGCATTCCACTGGACATTTACATTTAGTGGAATAGATGAACTGTCACCGATTTGTAGTGGTTTAGTATCAGCTATGTAGCTCTTTCAAATGTGCTTCTCATGAGTTGGTGGCATTCATTTATTATATAAAATAAAAATACATATTATATTAAGTTCAGTAGAATCCAACTGTACCAGTTGGATCATTACTGTGTGCGGAACTGCAGAAAGAGGGTAAAAGGCAGCCCTTGCTGAGAAGAGGTCACACTTACCTCATACACGATGCAAGGTGGGAACATGGTACAACAGAATTTGGGGGAGAAAAAATAGGAATGTAACGGTAGTGAGAACAGATGGCTATACAAGTTTATATTTTAAGCAATTAATAGATGTATAAAAATATGTCATGTATAATACAGCAATAAAAATCTGATGCTTTCAGGTGATGAGTATCTCGGGTCTTGAATGAGCAGGCATGTGACATAGAGGTGTTTCACCTCTGCTGGTCCTCGATCAAGTCAAAGCCAGGAGATCCCCAAGTCCGACCTTCCCGCTGTGTGTCACGTCACAGTTACAGCAACAGGGATGGTAACAACACCTGCTGGGTACAATGGCACCAGTTACATACCGACGGGGAAGGTAAGGTACTGAGGGGTTCTGTTAGACAACTCCAACTCATCGGGATTAATTACCATATGACTAATTGTTGAATATTCTGGTAGATCCTGTCTCCAAACTCTGTTATTGAAACGTCTAAGGCTAGTGGCTATTCCTGTATGCATCATGTTTTCTTCTACATCTGGCACTTCTCGCGGTATCTAATCATTGTCCTGTTTTGGGTGATGCTCCACAGCAACCTGTGATTAATCCTATCCGGCACCTTAGCTAAATTCTGATCTGCGATGCTGGTATGTTATAAACACAGCAGAGTTTGGCCTCAATATTTGAATTTTGACATCTGGCATCTCACTTTTAATGGAGAAAGTCGGACAGAAGAATTTCCTGGTTTAGAATTGACTAAGAAATTTCCTCAAAAATGCAAAATAGCTAAGAGCAGCTATTTATAATAAATTCCTGTCTGCTGATCCCTTTTTTACCTCAGTATCACTTAAAATCTTGGAGTAAGTTACACCAATAGCAATATCTGCACTCTACCTAACAACATTTGGTGCTTCTGGCACCTCTGCAACTCTTCTAATGATAATGCAGCAGAATGACTGCATGTTTCCTAAATTTGCTGGTATAGCAAGATTTCCGACACATGTCAGATTACTCCATGGAGCATGTGGGCTTCTCCTTACACAGAGTCATCAAAGATGTACCTTTTATTGGAACAATCCACTTCAAATCCTTCTGCCTGAGGAGTTTGAAAGTGTTCTTGTGAGTTGAAAGTCGTCAGGTTCCTACAGCCTGAAATCTCTGTTTCCCAGCCAGTCTTTCATTCAGAGGTAATTCACCACGGGGCTAATGAGCACAGCAGAGGACGCAACTCTGAGACTCCCCGGATTAATGTGCAGAGTCATTGCACAGCGCTGGCTTCGCTCTCAGGTTCCAGGGAGCTGCTGCTGCTCAATGAACTGACTGTGCCCATAAATCCTGCTGTTCACATTCTGTTGCTATTTAAAGTTGCAGTGTCATTAACCTGTTTCTAAATATGCTGGGCAGGGAAATTACTTTCCAGTATGTGCCCCTCTCTAGGCAGGAAGGGGAGGAGGTATGCAGACATCACAGGAGAAGAAAATGGGGGAAGTACAGAAGGTTCAGTGGCACCAACACTGAGTTGCCTTGTGTCAGCTCCCAAGACCCTTCTCGCTACACTTCCACCCCCCCAGCACTTTTCTGTGCGAGCATATTACTTACGAAACCAAGGTGTCAGACTTTTTGTTAAGGGTCTATACGTGAAACTGGAAAAATGTTGTCAGAGCTTTCTTTCCATGGCTTGGGAAGGATTGAGTCCATGAACAAATGGTTAAAACTTCATTGTCAAGACTGCTGGCCAAGCGTGCCAGTTACCCAAAACTCTGATCAGTCTTCCAAAATTAAAATTAAAACACAATTCAAATTGGACATAGAAATAATAATAATAATTAAAAAAACAACAAAAAACCAAACCACACACCAACAAAAAAAAGCAACCAAAACAAACAACCCACACTGACTACCGAATTCCTGCATGTAGAGCTGTTGGCATTTTCAGCATCAGAGAAAACTAAAAGTGAGAGGCAGACACACAGAAGGTCCTTATTCAGGCAAAACTGTAGGCTGGAAAAAAATCTCTGTGATAAGGAATATAGTCAATAGATTTGAATCACTCCCTGTCTAGGATTTCCTGCCTCCACTCAGTTGTACCTTCAGTTAATGCAAGTTTACACAGGGTAGTACATTAAGGTAACACATTAGAGTTGGCCAGGTTGCTTTGCTTCTCTGCAGAGGAAACAAGCTCATGTGAAACTCTGTGTTACAGCTTTTGGGTACAGAAACCAGATCTTTTAAATTTGCCTCAGGTACTGCTAAATAGCACTACAGTCGTAATGTAGATGCAACCTGAGATACTGGCAAGTCTTTTGTTCTGCTTTCAGTGTTTCCTGATTCAGGACAAAAAGTAAAAACTTTGACACTGCCTATGGAATAAAATGTCTGAAAGAAACGAAGTGATCTTACCAAAATGGGTTTTATTTCTCTAAAGCTTTTCCTGATGCAATTCATTTGCCAGGGCACCTGGAGTTTGAATTTCCAGATAACAACCTAATTCTTGGCAAGAAACAATGCCACACCTGTGGTAGAGCTGCAGACTGAAATCCAAGAGCAGGGCAGGGTGTCTGGGGTGGCAGAGCTTTACGTCAGGACCTGACAGAAAGTGCTTTAACAGAAAGTCTGGGTCAGCGCTGAGCTGCTGCGCATTTCGGCTGGGTCTGAATCCACCAGGGGTTACTGAATCAAATTTAAATATGCAAAGGAAGGTTTTCTCAAAGCTTTTCTACCCTTTCCAGATACTGGTTGGCCTAATAGAATATACTGTCTCTACCTACAGAGACTTCCTTAAAAAAACAGCCAACCTATAATGAATAAAATCCCAACGTTTCTCTTTATGACAAAAGCAAAACCAGAACAGCCGAGTGAAACAAGCATTTCTATGATGGTCTTCTCACATTGTGCTGACTGGTGGATTTCAGTGAAGCGGCCTCAGCACAGCGTGTTTCAGCACATCAGGGTAGGGAACTCCAGGTGAGATCCCGTCTGTCATGGTATTTCAGATGACTTGCTTGTGAGAAGCAGAAATATGGGAATCCCTTCCTAGGCATAAAATAAAGCAACGCAAACTCAAAATCTTTCAGTTATGTTTCTCTCTCTTGTAACTTCCCAAGGAAGATGGGTTCCCTTGTTCCTTCTTCTGTATTTTCCTTGCAGTATGAATTGCTGAATGTATTATGACACGACATTTGCGTGGTGAAAAGGGTCTCCTCTTTGAGCAGTCACAAAAAGTATTTGTTTCAACTACTTAACAGGTAATGTAAGATCTGACAAAAGAAAAACACTTGTGAAATACATAAAATTAGTGCCAGTATGGATGTAGGTCTGTTCTAGTAAAATCGATGCAGAAACTCAATAATATCGGTAACTAAGAGCAGACCTTGGCTTTATGTATTAAAAATCTAGGCTTGCATAATATCAGACTCCTTTGGTATCCACCATATAAACAGGCAATTAGAGGACAGTGCAGAAAGCTGAAGGAAAAACGATAGCCACGCTAGTTAGTGTTCACATGAAGGAAGCTGTTTGAGCCTCAGATCAGATTAGTCTTCATTAGGTCAGCTGTTGTAAAAATAAATTGAAAGGGATAATGCACCCCAAAACTCTGTAATCTATATAGATGCCCAGCCACAGTTCCCATTGAAATAAAAAGTAAAAAAATAGGCTTTATTATTAGAATGCATTTAAATGAACTTAATTTATGATCTGTGAACTTGAGACAAATTCCCCTTTTCTAGGGCAGGTAGCACTGGTGTAGCGTTGCTAAGGGACTGGTGGTGTTATTTGGACAGTACCCTGGGCAAGGGCCTGCTGGGTGACTGCTCCCTGCTCCAGCCTACAAAACTCTGCCCTATTTTTAGACCCTCAGCTCACATTTCAGCGGACACTAAGTATCTCTGTGTGTCAACAGATCACAAACGTCTCCCGATGGAGCGTAAAGCACGTCGACGTAGCAGGGACGTCATTTGTGTGTGCAGTTTGTGGAAGCTTACATCATTAAATATGTCACTGGAATGTATTAAATCGATTTAGCATAAGTTCAGATGTTTTTCTTTCCTGGGCAGCCAGCCAGCAGACCGCAGTGTACAGAGGAGGCTCATCGGCAGGCAGAGGGGCTCGGGACGGTGCAGCCGTGCTGCCTGGCTGGCAGTCTGAACCCAAATGAGACAAGAGGCCAAGGCTGTCACCCAGACCAAACATGTTTGAGGGGGTTTGTGGATAGTCTGGATGGAGAAAATGGGGGCTGAGCTCCCATCCGGTGCCCAGCCATGGCCCTTTGCCCTTCTGAGATGGGCTCACAGGGCCAAACTCCAGTATTTGTCAACAGTACGAGTACAGGCGCCACAGGGAAGGGCATGACAAGGAGTGACAGCAGCCTCAGTCCTCAGTCTTTTGGGACTTTTGGAGTACAGAGTTCAAAGTTACCCACTGAGTACCACTGCCACTTCAGTTATCATGGAACCATTTCACAGGATCCCATCTATACACCTATGCTGATTCATCTTTAAAGCTGTCTGTTTTCTTCCTCCAAGCTCTCTTTAGCAGGCTTTCCAAAGCTTGATTGCTCCAGGATCCCCCTGATATCTGAATTAATTTATTAGTGATCAGTTTATCCATTTGTTCCTGTCAGCCGTTCTTTAGTACTTATTCCCATCCCCATTGTGTTTACAGGCAGTGATTGTATCCCCTTTTGTACTCATTCCACTCATACGAGGGCAATCTCCATCTGTAGTAACAACTGCCCGCTCCCCTGACCATCACAGTGTCCCTCCTGGGGCTCTACTCAATGTTTTTGAACGTGTGTGACAAGAACTAAGCCTAGTGTTCCTCCACATACAAATGGCACTAACGCTTTCCTGTCTCAGCTGGAGATACCTCTTGCATCTTAAGATACTTTTTTCTTCACGTTTGCACAATACTTTCCACCCACAGCCATCCTCTGATCAGCCAGGTTCTGTGCAAGTCGCTCTCCTCTGCCATTATTTCCTACTGATGAGCTTCCAGTTTCTAACAGATTTTTTTTGCTCTTAGTTCACATGTGCATGACGTCAGTCTTTGTACCACTGAATTTCCTTCCAGTCTTAGTACTCCAGTCATCAGGATCATGCAGTTTTCCATTGATAATGGCTCCTAATTTTGTGTGACATCAAAAAACTTCATCACGGGTTTAAAATTTCTCTCCTAAAGCATTGCATTCTGTGAAGGGATGTACACTTACACGTAGCATTGATAATTTTTTTTCTTTAATGTAGCCACTGTTTCATATTTTGAAATTATATGACACCATCTTTATCAATATGTTAAAAATTCTTTCTGCTGGACTTGCAGCTCAGTTCAGCACCTCCAGAATTCAGTGGGGAGGCTGACACCGTAATCACAACCTGTCTGAATAAAGCCTCTCACATTTTGCTGCCACATTTCATGAACCAACAAGCTGAGAAGTACCTTACCTGTTTAAAATCCGTTCACGCAGGCAGGCTGCCCTGAGGCACTAATTTCCAATGTTAGGAAGTATATGCAAAACTATGAACTAGCCTTAATTATATAATTACGATGAATGCGTAATACGCAACATCCAGGAGCAAACAGTTGTTTTGGGAAACATTTGTATATTCTTTAGACTTACACGTTTGTTGCTATAGTGCCTATCGCTTTCCCGTATTATTTTTCTTGTATCCATTTTCCCTCCTTTTATCTATTTGCTTTTGTTACGTTTCTTTGGGAAATTTTTGGTTGGTTGTTTTAGGTTTTCTTTGGTGGGCAATTATTCAGTTCTGATACTTCAGTAGCTGTGATGGCTGAATTTCTAAACATGTGAAATCTAATTATCTTTCAAGTTTGATGGAAAACTACAGAAACCAGAATAAGAGGGAAATTTATCTTTTCAGCATATATGTCACTGCAAATTGTTGAGATAACTGCACTGTTGAGAACAGGTCCTGAGTAACCTTCTGTAGCACTGAGCGGTAGGATTTTCTGAGAACTGTGTTATATGTGGTATGATTCATATCAGAGTTCGGGGCAACATGATACTACAGATACCCTCAGCTGAGGAGATTGCAAAGCCCATTTCTATTTGAATATCCCAGAATAGCACGATGACCCACCCATTAGATGACATACAATGACTATTTCCAGCAGGCCAAAGAATAGCCTGGGACAGAGAGCAGCAAGGACTTATTTTAAGCCCATATTCGTTTTCATATTTGCCTGGCATTAATGAATTGCGAGACATGCCACTGTAATCAGACCCTGAAGATACGAGGCCACTGTAGTTGCAGATTTGCAGTATGTGAGCACTTGCCCTTAAGTCGCACATCTATTTCGCATACGGCAATAGAAAAAGGAGGATGCTTAATCTGCCGGGCAAGGATTTATCGGTGAAGTTCCCCAGAGGAGTAAGTTTGGGGAAGTCTTGAGGCTGCAGACTGAGATCTGGACTGACTAAGGCACAGATCAAGTAAACCACTGAAGGAAAGCGTGGTGAGGATACTTCAAAGAACAGACTAAATCACCCATAGCATACAAATGAACAGCAATGCATCAGTCTTTTCCTCATTTTTTTATACCCATGGTTTTTGAGGATTACATATGTGTAATGCCTGCCACACTACAGAAGACCCGTTTGCAGCTCAGAGCAGTGAAATGGTATTGAGTATATCAACAGCAAATTATTCCTTCTTTAAAAAATGGCCACGAGTTTTAAGCCACGTATTATCATTACGTTTTGAATACATTCTCTGACTCATGTTTTCTTATATATAGCAGTTGTGGATCAAATATATAACTGAATTCTGAAAGTCTTGAGCATATGATGCGATTATGAAACTTCAATGCTTTTGCTGTTTTGTTTACATTATCTTCAAAAGTCTAAGGATTTCTGAGACATTTTGTTCTTAGAATAGTTGCCATCTATTTTAAAAGAGACAAGCTGCATCTTTAACAGCCCATTTTTGATGATTCTTCTTCTGGCTCTTTCTCCTAAATTCAAAAGAAAATTACTGATTGTGATGAGAGAAGAAAACAAAAAGTATTCAACTATTTATCACTTTACTGATAAGCAGCTAAGTAGCAACATGCACAATATTCAAAATGACAAACACAGTATGTTTAAATAAGGAATATTTATGTCTGGTTGGGTGTTAAAGAAAAATTCTACCAGACGTGAGTTACCCTGGGTTTGCTTTATTGCAGCGCTGGATGCACGGGGGAAATAGCTCCACCAAACGTGCATGCCAGGTGATCACCAACATACAGGTTATATAGAATCAAAATATACATATTCATTATTTTTCCGAGAAAAGTAGCAACATGCACAATATTCAAAATGACAAACACAGTATGTTTAAATAAGGAATATTTATGTCTGGTTGGGATTCATAGATTATGTATTTAAGTGCACAAGAAAATGGCAAGTTACTCGCTCAGAAGAAGACAACGTCTGCCTTGATGTAAGAAATGAAATTACTTCCTTAAATTAATGTGGCAAGGTGCTGTGCTACCTCATAGTTGAATTTTGCTTTGACATTTCTTAATTTACCAAGACATTTCTTCTACTCATACATCTCTGTTAAAAACAAATGCATCAGTGCTGCAAACCCAATTTGAAAATGTGCTAGAAAGCTTGTGAAAGCAATGATAAACATGCAGATTTCTCCCCATAATTTCCAGCACATCAGGTTTATTTATTCTTGATATTCATGGTCCAGGTCTTCTGGAATAATTAGATCCCATGACAGAGTTTTAAAAATATAATATAATAAATACCTCTGTTAATTAAAAGCTGAAGACCACTGAACTTCAAATTCATGAATTCTTGGCAATTCCAGGCCAGTGTTAACTCAATTTCAAAAGCTCATGGACAGTTTAACACAGAAAGACTTAAACAATCCAATGACTTCGGTGCATGCCCCAGCAGAGGACCTATATATGGGACCCCATGAAACAAATCCCAGCTTGGAAGTCATTTGAAACAAGTCTGCATGCTGTAGACATGCTCCTTAAACATCTGCAGAGAATTGCAGCAAAGTTTTCTGCCTCTGTATTGGATCTAAGAGTTTGTATTTGTTTGCCAGGCGAGGGAACGTGAAGCAGCAGAGTCGCTGGGGCATCTGACTGCGCTGCAGCCGGGCAGGGACACACATCCGTGCGCTCCAGGGCCCAGGTCAATCGTACCTCTGACTGAACACACCACGCTGCGGGTGGAGGGTACCAAACCGTGGCACATGGGTTATTACAGATAACTAAACTTGTGTCTCTTCTTTCTTTAGCGCCTTACCGTTGTACCGGGGAATGGACGGACATGCAACTGAAGAATGTGCTTATAGATCAGGCTGTGCATTATTCCAGACATTTTTTCTTCCCACTCTTTGTATCTCCTTTTTCCCCTCTCCCTTTTCACTTCTCTCTGCATTTTAACCACCACATTGGCATAGGCAGGCTCCACTTCCCAGTTTCCAGTTTGCTTTCCATGCTGACATAAGCAATAAAGAAATTAAGGTTTACCTTTTGAGTATCATGTTGTTTTAGATCACTCTTCTGAGGGTAATTGTCACTCTCTAATAGCAATTATCTCAGGCTGATACAAACTAGGCAGAGAACAAACACTGGTTTGTTCTGAACTCCCACTCGGAAAGATCACTGCCACACCGAGGGCTAGAAATGTTGACCAAGGTCTGATCTCAGCAGGCATATCTGTATTGGAAATTGGATTCAGATGAGACAAAGATGCTTCTGTTACTCCAAGTCCTTTCTGAATGCAAACCTTGTCAACTGTGTATAGCTGGTCAAACACAGGACCATATGGGAGCAGAAGAGCGGACGTTGCCCACAGCGCTCCCCCAGCTGCAAGGCACAGAGCTGAGAAGGGCGAGCTGGCTCGCAGCACCATTCCTGGAACCATCCACTGCACGGCTTCTTCCAGCCTCAGGGCAGGAGGCTGCTTCACCGTACTGACACCGCGGAGCGACACTCGCCGAGTTAAGTATAAATGCCTTGGTACTGGGAGACCCACGCAGTTTTCTGCAGGATTCTCAGTGCCCTCAGCAATGACTGTTTTTGTAACATGTTGAAAGTGAAAAATCTGTGGCAAAAGGAACAGCCAGTCTGAAGTCAAACAGGATTCATCAGAAGTTATAGAAGGGGGGAAAATATCAAAAAAAGCATGCATAGAATAAAAAAAAGCATATATAGAATCAGCTACTTATCATGCCTTCAAAAGTCAAGCACTGTCAAACTCGCAGGTAAAGTCCAGTAAGTTGAGTTACCCCAGCTGGTACTTTACTGTTTCATTTTACAGTCGTGCTCTCTACTGCAAATCAGTCTTCACCAGGGAAGAAGTGATAAAGCCTTATTAAAAAATATGTATTACAAGAGTTCAGGATAAGCTATGTGTCTTTCAGCTGTCATCAAATCCTAATTATTTCCTGGAAATATTTCTTACAGTCTTTTCATCTTTTGTACATTAGAAGTCTCATTTTTTACAAGAAAAAACGTTCAGAAAATAGAGGAGAGGGAGGAGAATCATGGATTCTGTTCCACTTGAGACAACTACATCACACCATCTCAGGTTTTGAATTGATGTATTTATTTTTCCCCCGGCTGAGGGGGTTGCATAGGCAGATCAGGCCAGTTTGGGCTGGCTGGGCCCCTCTCTCCCACCTCCCTCCCCTCCCCACGGGCAGCATCTCTGGTGAGGTGCCAGGGCCGTGTCCTAGCCCAGTGGCAGCAGCCACACGTGGCCAGCAGCTGGTGGGAGCCCGGTGGGGCTCCAAGACAGATCCCCTCCAACGCCAGGCTCTCAGCTCCCCGGCCCCTCCACTGGCAGGGTCTCTCCTTTGGAAAATGAAAGTGAAAAAACCCCCAAAAAACAAAAGAGGAAACTGAAACTGGGTGATGTTCCTTCTCGCTGTCCACTGTGCCGTGGGTTTGTGTTGTACAATATTCTCCAGGCGGAACAGCAGGCTGGTTTCGTTCCTTGGCACCTCGCTCTATGCTCAAGGACGTCCGAGGTTAAACACTTCATTATTATTCTGTCATTAGCACCGTGATGCAATTCCCAGCCCACCAGCAGCTGCCAGAGCGGCGTCACTCAGCACGCTGCCAGGAATCGCAAACACGCGGGGCTGAGGCTACTCAACAGTCTTTGGG
This sequence comes from Balearica regulorum gibbericeps, assembly GCF_011004875.1. NCBI lineage: Eukaryota > Metazoa > Chordata > Aves > Gruiformes > Gruidae > Balearica > Balearica regulorum. The sequence goes on from NC_046197.1 coordinate 20,176,979, forward strand.
GCAAGAGTCCTTCCTGCTTTAAATATTGGATTTCTCTGCCATGTGTTTTCTGTATCATTAAAACGAGGAGCAGCTATACTAAATATAGGGCTGGGAATTTGGAAATGCACTATTTATAACACATCACATTGCCATATTTTAGGCACCTTTTATCTCAGAATTAAAACCATTGCCAAACATTGTTTCACACCAGTCATGAATGTAAGATAAGTATCAGAATTAGGCTTGTGTTAGGATGAATCAGCCAATCCCTTGTGCTTTCTTCCCAAAACGCTCCCCTGGAAGAACCCTCCCTTACCTCCCAGCAGAGCAGTCGGCCCAGCCTCGTCCACCCTCAACCCACTTCCAGCCTCTGGGACTACAGAATGTGCTGGAGCCTTTAGGGATTTTTTTTTAATTATTATTATCTTTGAGCTTTTTAGAGATTCCTGATCCCTAAAAAGGACTTTTCTCCAGCACGCTCAAAAGGCACTTGGTGGCCAAAGGCTGCCCTGAAAAACGTACATAATGCAGAGAGAGTGGCCCAAGCCCCGAAGGCAGATATATTAAAATTTTGTGTGTTGATTAGACCATGACTGTACTGCAAATCCTGCTGGATATAAAGCAATCCTATGCTAAATTTTATCGGTAGCATAGGTGGAACCAAACTTTTAAGCACATTCTCAAACTATGAAACTACAAATCCAGCCTTGGATTTTCTTCTGTAGGTCAGAACAACCAGAACATGGGTTGGATCGCTCAGCGCAGCCACGCTGAACCCTGGAGGTCTCCCGTGTTTTACCAGGGAATCCCCACATGCAGAAATGCTTAATAAGGACTAAATACTTCTGTGTGCGCATATGCATGTTTTAGATGTGGCGGTTTTATCCCTGGACCTTCTGTTCAGCATTGCAGAGGTGGTCTAGGAAAAAACAGCAAGTGATGGTTCACCCCTTATTGCTGTAAAAGTCGGCAGACGCGTAGATGAACGACACGCAGACGCATCGGCGCACCCTTTAGCTACCCACCGAACATCATTGGCAGGGCTTCCTTTCGTTTCTTCAGTACTCAAGAGTGTTAAAATAGAGAAAGACGAAAGAGATTTCATTGTAATTTTGGGAGAAATCACCGCTGTGGTCCTCTTGAATTGGTAGGGCACAAAATGACAATATCCTAACAGCAAAAGATAATCACTCGGGAGGCGTTTAGGTCCTTTTCTGTAAAACCTGGGTTTTCAGATATTGTGACTATTTTTTTTAAGTCTCATGGCATGCTGTTTTCCTTCAAGCCCCATCTGTTCTAATCAGATGATTACATCACTGGGGAAGAAAAATAAATAAAAAGACCTATTTGCACAGAAAGCCACGAACGCCTTCTCAAAGCCTGAAACTCAAAAGGAAATAATAACACGAAGACCTTTGCAGTGTTGCCAAGGTCTGACTTGACCGCATATTCCTCCAATTCTTACAAGACCCCACAACAAAAACAGCTTCTGCCCGAGGACGAGGGCGGCCCAGGCCGCCGCGGAGCGCCCCCCCGAGGGGCGTGGCCACCCCTAGCTCCGCCCCCCCGCGTGCTCCCGCGCCTGCGTGGTAGCGCCCAGCGGCAGTCTCGCGAGAGCTCCCCCCCTCCTCTCAGCGCTGCGCCCGGCGGCGGCCCGACGGGATCTTTCGAGAAGTCCCCCCGCCCCGAGGAGGCAGCGCCCGCCGCCGCCGCGCATTTAAACGGGCCGAGCCGCTCTTCCTCAGGCGTCTCAGTCTCTTCCCTCCGTCGTAGCTATGTCGGTGGTGGGCATCGATTTGGGTTTCCAGAGCTGCTATGTGGCTGTGGCCCGCGCCGGCGGCATCGAGACCATCGCTAATGAGTACAGCGACCGCAGCACGCCGTGAGTGGGGCTCGGGGCGGGCCGCGCCGCTTTCCCGCCGCCGGGCTGAGGAGCGGGGCTGAGGCGGCCGCCGCCCGCTGAAGGGAAGGCGCCCGCTGGGCCCGGTTCGGGCCCGGTGCGGCGGGGCCGTGGCGGGGCGCTGCCGGGAAGGGAAGCGAAGCGAGGCGAGCGGGGGTCGGGGGGTGCGCCGTGCCTCCCACCGCGGCGGGTCGGGGGGAGCGGACTTTTTGATAAGTGCGCAAAGAAAGAGCAGATCCCGTGCGGCAGGCATGGGGGGATGTTCCGGGTGACTCTCTGCGCTCCTCTCCTTTTTGTTGGTGTGACCACTTTGTCCTCCCTAAAGCAGGGCTGTGGTTTTGATTAAAAGGGTAGGACCCGTGAATATAACAAAAAGCAACCGTATCCTTCACTGCTGGAAGTCACGAAGCTTAATTTCCTACGTGTGTAACAGCATACCTGTGTGTTCTCCTGCAGTACAAGTCCTGTTGCCCCCAGTGTGGCCGGACCGAGGAGTTGAATGCTGTGGCTGGTGCTTGGCTCTGTGCGAGCTCCTTGGCCTGCGTTGGGGCAAAGCTTAGGAAAGCTGCTTAGCAGCCTTTCCTTCAGCCTGGGCATTCCCTTGTTCAGCTAGGGCTCTCGAAAAATTTGCACTTATTTTGGGTATTGGCCACCAGATTGACAAGTTATTGGGATGGGGAAGTGGAATGTGAGTAGGCAGTACGGTGTCAGGCATCTGCTTTCCTGAAAGGGAGACTGACTAATAGAGCAATTTGCTGGTAGACTTGGTCTTAAGCGTGTTCTGCTTTACAATGTGTGTAGTATGTTCTATCTCAGATTATATAAATAGTCCTCCCAACGCATCTCTCAAGAAGAGTGTGTATTGTCTATTTCTAATAAGCAACTTGCTAAGAAGGATAGAGATAATTAGGATAAAATTCTCCTAAGAATGAATTACAAAATAAAAGTGGAGAAGGAAGTCCCGGTGCATCAGACCTGGAGGGGAACTGTTTGGAAAGCTGTCTTAAAGATGTTTCTACAGCTTACTATATAGCTTTAATTTAACCAGATAATAAAGCATATAGCTGTCTTGGTGAGACAATTGGATTGTCTTAGTTTTCTTGGGTTTTTTTATGATTTTCTCACATCCCTTTAAAAAGACCAGAGGAGTAAAATGACCTTGCTTCTCATTAGACAATACCTCAGCTCTGTCTGCTTGTTACTGTTTCTAAGCAATGAATAAATGGAGAAGGAAACTTTTAATTTGGTACATTAGTCCCTTAAGTATTCTCAATAATGAAAGTTTAAAGGTTAGATATACTAGGAAAATATTTAATGTAAAGAATTTTAAAGCAGTGTTCTAATATCTCTAGGTATCTGGCCCTCAGGGAGTTGAAGTTCTGCTTATACATTTGAGATATAAACACAAATTTCACTCAGTGAGGATTAGCTATATAACTATTTGTCACAATGCATCTTTCAGGAAATAATTCATTTATGAAAGGCTGAAGTGAAACTGGAAAAAATTAGCATAATGAAAATGATAGAGTTCTTAACAGGAGTTAATCTCCAAGTACTGCTCTGAGGGAATACAGAAAACTGTTCTGTAAGCAAACACATCTATTAAAAGAAGTTCTTAATGACTTTTAAGTGTCCGCCTTGGAAACAGCCTGGTTCAAAAAGTCAACGCTTAGCACCTCTTTACAGTGAGCTTTGGGGGAAGTCATGCAAGGTGTTGTGACAGGTTTTCTCAGGAATTGACTCATGGTCAGGGTTAAACACTAGGTTTTCTATGATGACATGCAAATTCTGGGAAGGATTAGCAGATATGTGTTATTGCGGTCGTTTGTATTAATAAACCCTACTGAATACATTGTACTTAGTTCAGTGGCAGAGATGACATTCTCACTGAATCTGCTTTCAGCTCTGTACTTGGATTCTTCCAGAATCCTCTAAAACTTGAACTTGTACATCCAAAAGCAGTGTAAAACACGTTTGTCTTTGAATACGATATTCTTAAAATGGAAAAGTGGCAGAGAGAAAGCTAGTAAAAAAAAAAAAAGGGGGGGGTGTAAATGTAAGCTAACTGTATTGTCTCCATAAGGATAAAGGGACTTAGATTAAGTGAAGTAGTTGTAACTGATCTTAAGAAGCTAGTGCTGCTTTTCAGTGTAGAGAAGTATTCTATCAGGGGATGTCTTCCAAGGAAGTGAAAGCCGGTAGGAGGGCAAGGGTGAAGAATTAGTGCCTGCAGGTGTGTCAGGGAAGTTAAAAGCTCTGCTTAAGTTGCTTCATTAGGCCTCTGATGACCTTCACTATGACTGTTTCTACTTAAAATGCTATGGTTCATTATGACATGATTTTAAAAAAAGTTGAATAGTATAATTTGTATTTAATGGGTTAACCCTGGTTCCCATGGTGAACAAACTTGGGGAATGAAACTGGCTGACAGTTCTTCCTTCCCTCCCTCTTGCCAGCTTAACTTACCCCTGCACTGGGTCCCTGTGTGGCCCAGTTGGGAGCCAGGGTTAACTTGGGAGAAGGGTTGGACAGGCAGAAAAGGAAGGAGCGGAGTAGAACTATCCCCTCTGTCCAGCTGCAGCTCCTTGGAGACAGGCACTTGTCTCCAAAGCCAAGCCGTATGCATGTAAAAGGCTTTGTTCCAGTGTACGATATGGAGCCCTGTATTTTTTGATTACTGTGCTGTATCCTTATGTTGAGACAGACTTTTAACTTGAGATTTTAGACTGGCAGATTTAAAGAGTTCTGTAATCTACATTAGTGGATTTGTGGTGAATGGGAGCTGATGGCTTGTGAATTTAGCAGTGAAATAGCTGGATTAGCTTTTTTTCATCCGGAAGAAAAGCACCGATTCATGTCTTAATTCCTTTCTGGAGACCAGAGTAAATGAATAACTATATTCTGCTCAGGGCTTGTTAGACTTTTTTCTGTATATTCTACAGCTCCTGTTCCCTTCGTATGGGCCTTGGGGTCTGCACAGCACAGAGCTTCCTCACTTTTTGTTAACTAATCCCTTGAATAGTTGTTTCAAATAACAACAGATTCATTCAGAAATGTTACTTCTATTGCAACATATGCTTTAGGGTGGGCCTTGTTTCATTAGTTAAGTTATTAATAATTGGAAGAAGATAAAACTAAATGCAATTATATTGCTCTAGTGTTCAATTCTGGTTTTGATAGTTTGTTTGGAAGACCATTTCTAAACTTCAGGCTGAGTTGGAATTTGTTTCTTGTGGCAGCCCTATGGCATAACCCTGCTGTACAGCAGTTTTTTGACTTGCTGCATAGAGAGCAGCTTTACTATTCACACAACACACTATAACAGTATAATTAAGATCTGCTTGACTAATAGCAATATCCCCCCCAAAGTTTACCTCAGTGGTATGAGGATCATGGATTAGAAGGTTGGATTTAATTTTTTAGGGCTTTTGCAGTTTAAATATGTAAATTAATAGGTTTAATACATCTAGGAGCTTCTCCAAAATGAGGATTTTTTAATTGTATCTCTTTTAGACCTGCAAGCTATCACAAAGTAGTTATAGTGAAGTATGATTTTTTTTTCTTTCCATAATTACATTATTTCAGTGAGTACAGATGAAACCCATAAACACTAATCTTTCTCTGCAGGTTTTGTCTTTCTGCTCTTGAAGGATTTGCTTTAAAACTGAAAAGCTTAGTTAGCCTTTGGTACAGACATGTAGGAATGATTTTCTTAATATCTGATTTACCTCGTGTATTTCTTCTGAACAGTTGAATGTTTCCCATATTACTAGCTAAAACCTTTTCTTTGAGTGGCTTAGATGGGTAGTTGAAATAAAGAGTGTCTACTTGGTTATTACTTAGATGTAAAACTTGAAGTAGCATGAATAAATTTTGGGTTTAGTGTTCTGCAGTGAGGAGCATTGCTGTTTTAACTTAACTTAGAGTACCTGTTTCCTTCCAGAATTCACAGAACATTCCATGCATGTATTGTAGTGGGTGAGGAACTTTTGTAATGGACCAAATACTGTTTAAAATATCTCCAGTATAATATTACTGACACTTTTTAACAAAAAGATATGCAGTGCAATTCTACCAGTCACTTACTAATTGGAAAACTTTATTCTCATTATAGATCATGTATAGCCTTTGGACCCAAGAATCGTTCGATTGGTGCCGCAGCTAAAAGTCAGGTGAGCATATAGTTTGGGTAAAAGCAACATTGGTAGTCAAAAAATCAGATTAGCACAATGCATTTTTTATCAATGAAGATTACAAATGTCTCTGAGCTGGCTTCCTAGTGTCTCCATAACTGTAATGAACAGCTGAGCTTTATTCAGCTGTTCTGCATGTAATGCTGCTTTGTCATCTTGGATAGAAATCTAAGGGTTGATAACTGTACATAATGAAATGTACAAAAAACCCCCCTTTTGCTTCTTAAGACATTCTGATAAATACTATTATTTTTTTTAGGTTGCAAATGTAAATTCTAAAGCTAAGCAGCAGTGTTTCATCTTACCTTAGCTTGTTCCATTATTATAGCTTTTATGTGGTTACATTCTATAGCATTCCATTAAGTGGATAACTTTGGCAGAAAGGCAGGTACTTGAGTGTAAATATATATAGCTTTCTTGACTCTTTGTGGTTGAATTACAACCTGAATATTTATCTTAGGCATTTTTGCTCATACTTACAGTTTCTGTTGGTGTAGGTAGGTAAATATGATTTAAGATCTGAGAAGAAGTTAAGCTGATTTGTCCTGCTCATGACATTTAGGTCCTGCTGTATCGTATCTTGTGTTGCTGTGAAACCCCTATAAAACATAATTTTTTTTTGAAGTCCTCTACAGGAAGTGACTATTCAAACACTTGGTTTTTCTTAGCCTAAAATACCTAGAGATGTGTGAAGATTCATTATCTAGAATACAAAAATGACTGGACACAACCATGTTATTCAAGAACAGAAGAACTGTACTAGAACTAAATACAGATGTTTTTTCTGGAATTGAGTGTCTGCTTAGCTTAAAGAAATTCATTGATACAGAGATCCAGTAGAGATGAGGTATGTCCTGCAGAAATTAAACTTACAGAAAATCAAACCCAGGTTACTTAGGAAATAGATGCTTGACTGAACCTGAATCACAGGTAAATGTTATATGGTACAGTGTTTGTCTGCTTTGTCAATTATTGTGGTTTTTTCAGTATGTGTCTTGCTCTAATATAAATGAAAGAATTAAACAAGTTTACTTGCACTACATGAAAGCAAGCTATAGTGATTTTTCACTTCTCCATTTGCACTGATCTCTGCTAGTAATAAAAGACAATCTACCTTTTGTCAGTTAAATCAAGCTGACAGTATCATCTTGCGGGCCCTCCTGACTTCTTAAAGCTTCATGACGAGGTCCTAGAGCTGTTTTGTGAGAATGTGTTGGCTGTCACATGCATGTGATGAATCTGAACTGGAGTTTAGATCGATATGCTTGTTCTGTTGGGCTAAAATACTGGCTGCACTGTAGTAGAAAGGTAGGGTGGTAGGAAACAGGTAAATGGGAAAGACACTTTGCTAACATTTTTATAGTGTTTTGTGCACACACAATGAAAATTGAGTGCTGCTTTTATCAATTTTTGATGGAATCTTGGCTCAGTTTTCTAGGGTACACTTTACTGAGCAATCAGAGGGAAGCTGCCTTCTAGCAATTGCCCTGATACTATTAAGATAGAAATGACAAAAATACTCTGGTGAGGGAAGCATGAGAACAAAACTGTCTTCTGTCTGAAATTCAGATGTTCCCCTGACATGTTGTATTAAAGATTTCTTTTCCTCTAGGTTATTTCAAATGCAAAGAATACAGTACAAAGTTTTAAAAGATTTCATGGTCGTGCATTCTCAGATCCCTTTGTTCAAGCTGAAAAAGCAAGCCTTGCGTATGAACTTGTCCAGCTGCCAACAGGCTCAACTGGCATCAAGGTAAGTCTGGCATATTTGAAACAGAGCCAGCAGAGGAAACTGATAAAGTTTCCTTTTATCTCCTTATTTTGGATCTGCTTGCTGTGGTTTCTGTTCTCTTGTGAATGGGAAGTCTTAAATAGGGAATAAAAGACTAATAATGCAGATGGTCTCTCCAGGTGTTAAGTGAGACTGATCTTGCACAGTTATACAGTTTCTCTGCCTTGCAAAGCTAGTCCCACACAAACTGTTCTAGTAGTAATTGGGATTAAAAGAATCAAACCTGTGTCCAGAGCAGCTTTGTGTATGTGAATTCTTAAATGTGTGTTCCAGTGTTTATGATTATCTTCTTGCAGTTGCTGTGCACAAGCTAGGCTATCAGAGAAGGTTGTGTAGAGCTGCATTACTTTTTAAACTTGCCTTTAGTGAAGACTGTTTCTTCTTGTAGTGCATGGTTTTTACTGTAGTGTAATATGTGTGTACACAATTTTTATTTGAAGGCTATGTATATGGAAGAAGAAAGAAACTTTACTATTGAACAGGTGACGGGAATGCTTCTTACCAAATTAAAAGAGACTGCTGAGAATGCGCTTAAGAAGCCTGTAGTTGATTGCGTTGTTTCTGTAAGTATGTGATAGTAAATTTTCAGTTTACATATTTGGTTGGTATCGTAAAGACTGCAGCATTAAATTGCCCATTAAACTTGAATATTCAGGTATTTGTCTCTTCTGTTTAAAACTGAATCTTGCTGACATCTGTCCTCCAAAATTAGACTTACTTCATTAACGGTAAAATACCTTAAATTGCTGCTGATTAGCAACATAAATAATATTTGATATCTCTTTCTGGTTCTCTGCTCTGAAAGTGAGTGGCTTGTGAGACAGAATGGAAAAAGATTGACAAAAAGTAACTTTGTCTTCATGTAATGTTTTCTTTGCTTTTCTCTATTGCAACCAAAATGAGCACACTAAATTTGAAGGATACCTCAGCTGTGCTCTGTGCTGACTCTTTAGACACACTTGTAACTATCTGCTAAAGATGGCTCTTCTAAATGTTAATATTGGTTATCTGATTGATCTTCTTGCAGGTTCCTTCTTTCTACACAGATGCAGAAAGGAGATCTGTGATGGATGCTACACAGATTGCTGGTCTCAACTGTCTGAGACTAATAAATGAAACAACTGCAGGTAATACTTTTCTTTCTCTCCCTCACTTAGTATTGTAGTTTTATTAGATAAAAGGGTTTTTAATCTGTCATTGATCAGTGCCCTCTGGAATTACTGCTGGTTTTGTAAATGTAAAATAGATTAGTTGATCATAAAGTTTCTTAAGCTCTGGTCTGGTTTTTTTTATTGCTTTACAGAGGCATAAAGATACTTCCTAGCTATCTGTTCTAATGCAGCTACTACTGCTTAATGTTCTTCCATGTTTCTTTAGCATTGGGAATTTTGTTTAATGAGAGATCAGTTTACTTAGCTTGGAAAGTAAGATGAAATGCTAATGCTGTTTACTGATGTACCATTAATTTCTTAAGGAATTACAAGACTGAAAGTCCTAACTGTACTCTTTGACTCTTGTTTTTGTGTAGTTGCCCTTGCATATGGGATCTATAAGCAAGACCTGCCTGCCTTGGAAGAGAAGCCACGGAATGTTGTTTTTGTGGATATGGGGCATTCTGCATATCAAGTTTCTGTTTGTGCATTCAACAAAGGAAAACTGAAAGTAAACAATCTGTTATGCATCCATTTTAATTACCAGTAGAAATATTCATCAGTACATACACGGCCTGTGACAGGCAAGCTTGCCTGTCTTTACATAAGCACATCCAGACAGCTCAATTTATTCTGAAAATTGCACTTTGGAGTTAGAAGCAGGGCAGGGAACTAGAGAGCTTTTGAGCAATACGTGGAGGAAGCAAACATGCCTTAATCAGCAGACTTTGGCAAGGAATAAAAAACCTGGAATAAATGATCTGTTCAGAAACTATCATATCTGACTGGATGCTGCTTTCAAAAAATACTCTAGTTCAGTCACGAGATCTAGCATTAGAACAGGCATTCCTAGAGTGGTGTAAGTGACAAATGCTTTTTTAACGCTCACTGTGGTGTGCATGTAAAAGAGTAAAACCACTTTAAAGCACTTTAAGCTGTGAATGGAAGCTAAGCAAGTTGCAGTAAACTTCTAAGTGTAAGTTGCCGAAGCATTACTGTTCTCCAGCAAATACTAACATTTCTTAGTTGACTCTTTTACAGTTACAATCTGGATCTTTGCAGTTCCAATAACTTTCTCTTAATCTGCTAGAGAAACAAACACAAATTCTAAAGCATGGGGTGGTGAAAAGAAGAGAAGGCAAGAGTTCTGAATACATTAGTTCTGTTGTAGGGTTTTTTCCTCTGGTGAGGAAATGTAACCTACTTTGTTTATCTTGGATTTATCTTTCAAACTTTGAAACTGTAGAAGTACAGAAGGGATACTTCTGAGTATAGAATAGAGAGCTGGATAGCAAGGCACTTAAGTGTGGAGACCAAACCTAATCTGCAGATGTATTGAGAATAATGTGATACTTCACTGACTTTTTTTTCCTTAAAAAGTTTAAAGAGTAAAATCAGCTGAGGTGGATGGGCTACAGATGTTGTTTACAGATAATTCCCTCATCAAAAATGAGCACCTATTTGCAAGAGTTAACAACATATATTCTCTTCATGTTTTATTTTTAGCTTGGTGCAAGCATGTTCCACCCTTATGAGGCATCAAATATTAAACTGGGATATGACTCAAACTGACAGTGGCTAAGCAGAGTTTGGAAACTAATGGTCTGCTTACAGTACTAGTTACTGAACAGATTGTGTTGCTAAGCCTTGCCTTATCTTCCTAAAGTTCTTTTAAAAGTTGTCACCTCATTACAGGAAGGCTGGGTGCCCAAGGCTGCTTTTTAACATTTGAGATGGCAGATGTTTCTCCTTAAGCTTGTAACAGCTGTGTGTATGCACAGCAATTCTTGTGAGAATTACCATTCACAAAGAGGTCCAATATTTGTGTAGCTGCCAGAATTTGTCCATGGTAATGGTGGTTTCTTCCAACAGCATTTGGAACATGTGTGATAACAGCTACAAAAGGCATAGGATAATCATGGTTTAGACTTGGTAGGCTTTACAAAAAAAAAAAAGCATCTCATAGGATGTGTACAACTACTACTGCAGTTGCAATTAACAAACTCAGATGCTAGTAATGTGATTGCTCTGAAATACAATAGCTTAATTCTTGCCAGCAGTATCTGTGAAATGTGAAGGATAAGTATGGGACGTAGCTTTATTGTTTGGGATGGGTTAGACTTCTAGACAAGGCTCATTGAAAGAAACTCCTTACAGGTGATGGCAAGGGCAGAATAAAAATGAGCTGTACCAGAATTTTTTCTGTTGTGGCTGCACCAGTATAATTCTTCCTCTGTAGTAATGTTGTGATACTTGCTTTGATTTAAAGTTGGACTATATTTGAAAGAAAGAAATGCTTTGACATTAACTGCTAAGTGGCTTCAGTGAACTAATGACAAATTGCACTATTACTGAAGAGTTCAATTTTTTTAAGGTTCTTGCTACATCATTTGATACAACACTTGGAGGCAGAAAGTTTGATGAGATGTTAGTTGAATACTTTTGTGAAGAATTTGGAAAGAAATATAAACTAGACATAAAGTCAAAGATTCGTGCGTTGTTGAGGCTATACCAGGAATGTGAAAAACTGAAAAAATTGATGAGCGCTAATGCCTCTGATCTCCCGATGAACATAGAATGCTTCATGAATGACATAGATGTCTCTGGAACAATGAACAGGTAATGTTATACTTTTACAAAGGTAAACTTTAGAGTGCCCTCCATTCAAGTTGCTTCAGTCAAGAAAAACTTAGTATAAAGTACTAGTTCTTGGGACTGGAGGGGGGTGGGAAATCTGAGAACGACAGATGCAGGGCTGCTGCTCAAAATGTTAATGTTTAGAGACTGGTCAGTGGCCTTGAGTTAGGAGGGAGGGCTGTCAGTGTTGCAAGTGTGCCAGATCACTAGAACCAAGTTTGGGAGAATATGCTAAATGAATGTAAAACTAGGATCAGGGGAGAGAAAACCCTACAGTACATAGTTAAAATGACATTCTTTCAATTCTGACATCCTGTTGCGTACCATAAGCAAGTTAATACTGCAAATACTATAGCTTTGTTTATGGCTTCTTCCAACAGAAGCAAATTTTTAGAGATGTGTGATGGACTCCTTGCAAGGATAGAACCACCCCTTCGCAGTGTGCTGGAGCAAGCCAGTAAGTGTATATGCATTTTGTATTTGGCATGCAGAAGAGACCCCCATAATGTAAGCTCCCAGTGGGTGTTGACAAGTGGATTTAGCACAGCTAACAATGCCTTGCTTAGCAGTTAAAAGCTTTTTAAAACTTTTTTGTACAAGCTAAGTTCTGAAATTGTTACTGCTTGGAGAACAAGCTCAAAATAATAGTTGGTCTAGTAAAACTTATACTTTATAATGTCAGCATATTAATGTAAAACAAACCATTTATAAAAACTAATGTCTGACTCCTTTCTAGAGTTAAAGAAGGAGGATATTTATGCAGTAGAGATAGTTGGTGGTACCACAAGAATTCCTGCTGTAAAAGAGAAAATCAGTAAATTTTTTGGCAAAGAAGTCAGTACAACTTTGAATGCAGATGAGGCTGTTGCACGAGGCTGTGCGTTGCAGGTAACAAGTGCTCTTTGTTTTAGCTGTGAGTGGTTTTTTTAATTGAAATCCATAAAAACTTGAGCCAGAGTCCACAGGTAACATGAAGGATACTTCATGTGTATCATAGAATGGTTTTGAATAAGCTTCAGGAAAGCAGAATAGAGTAAGAACGAGAATAGCAATTTTAAGTGATTCCTTTGTGCTGTTTGTCTCTGCCAAGTCAGTGGATCAGTGTAGCTTGCTGAAGTGAAACACGCACTCTGGTTCTGCTGTGGCTGGAAACTGAGAATCTGGTGAAGCTCATAGGATGTTTTCTCTTCTGGGGGGACTCAGTTAAACAGGGGAAAATTTCTTGCAGCACTACTGAAACTTGTGATACGGTAATTGCCTAATAACATGGATGGAAATGAAAGCTTAGGTTTTTGCTAATGGAAATCTATCACCCCAAGCTGGAATCGGTGACTGTTGAATGGCTTAAGCAGTAGTAAATATTCCATAGTTACTAGTGCTACCATCTCTTGAGTGCACCTTACTTTAGCTCTGATCATGTCACTTCTCTCCAGGTGTTTAATTACATTAGTAAGCTCACTGGTACAAACTAGCTATTGGAATCTGCTTAAAAAAGAGAATTTTGTGTTACAGTATGCAAAAAGCCTGGTACTGGGTCACTCTAAAAAGTAGCTATAACTGAGGTTTTCTGATATCTTATGTCAGCACTAAAAACAACTTAGTAGCCTAACCATAGCAAACCAAACAATATGATGACTCTAAACTAAAACTGTGTATTTCCATTTCAGAGTGAACAGATTATGACAGCTTCCTGAAAAGGAAGAGTATAAATGAGCTTCCAGTGCTTATTATGCAGGTCCCAAGCCCCTCAGTATTAGTCCTCCTTGACCTAGAGTAAATTCACATATTAAGCAATATAAATAGCTACTTGCTGAATTAAATTGCTATTCACCTGAAGTTTGAATGTTTGTAATATGACTCTTGTGCTCTTTCAGTGTGCTATTTTATCCCCGGCTTTCAAAGTGAGAGAATTTTCTATCACAGATTTGATACTGTATCCTATTTCTTTACGATGGAATTCACCAGCAGAGGAAGGGTTAAGGTAAAAAATTCAATCTTCTTGCATGATTACATACCACTTATTCTAGTTGTCATAATTTAGTTTTAAATAACACTTAGAACAGTGGCCACTTAACAACTCAAAATTTGATACTTTTTCTGAAGATAACAGTAGAAAACAACCAAGGATGGATGGCAGTTTGGCACTTCCTGTATGGCTATTGGCCTTATTTAACTTAAGAGGTTAGGAGACTCTTCTGTTACTACTTAATAGAAGCTTCTTCTTAAGGTATAGGAGTATCTGATAAAGTCAATAAAACTTTTCTAGATGCATTATCCTGCATACTGAACAAATGCTCTGTTTTCTCTTACAGTGACTGTGAGGTCTTTCCCAAGAACCATGCTGCTCCATTTTCTAAGGTCCTCACATTCTACAGAAAGGAACCTTTTACTCTTGAGGCGTACTACAGCTGTCCCAAGGAGTTGCCTTACCCAGATCCTGCTATAGGTTAAGATCATTCTGTAGTTTCAAGTTTTATTAATAAAGTCTGGAAAGCATAACTTAGCTGTAGAGACAGGTTACCAAAGTCATGGATCTGCAGTAAAATGAGTGGAGTAACATGAAGTTTATGGACCCATAGGCTAAACAAAGAGCATCCTAATACTGGAGTAAACCTGAGGGGCATACTCAGAATTGTGCAGTCTTTTACTTGGATACCAGTAACAGCAGCTTTTACAGCATACTGTAGAGAGTTTCTAATAGCCGTGTATCGTAGCATTGCTGAGTAAACTGAATTGTTTGACTTGAGTAGGATTTGATATCCTCTGAGTGTATTGCAGTGATCTGTTATCAGCAACAGTCAGGTTTTACTTTACCTTCAGTGATTAAGTTAATCAAATGATATGGTTTTTTTCCTCTCTGGGATTGTTTAGCTCACTTCTTGGTTCAGAAGGTCACTCCTCAAACAGATGGCTCCAGTTCAAAAGTGAAAGTCAAAGTTAGAGTAAATATCCATGGTATCTTCAGTGTTTCAAGTGCATCATTAGTGGAGGTTCATAAATCGGATGAGAATGAAGAGCCTATGGAAACAGATCAGCATGCAAAAGAGGAAGAGGTAATAGACTTCATTGCTCTTAGCTGCTTAGAAAACTGGGGAAGCACAATTGGCCAAGTTCTGGGACTTGTGTCGGGATTTAGATGTGTCCAGCAACTAAAATACAAAAATGTGATTAAGTACTAATTGAAGTATGCTATGCCAGTGACAGTTCTCTTGAAACCAGGATTGTGAGGTATAAGATGGAATTCTTAATCATGGAGCTGTTGCTTGCTAAGTAAAGACCAGAAGCTTGTAACTTATGCCTTGAGACTCCAGTTTTCAGTCTGCTTTTGCATGAAGAGCATTAGGTATAAGTGAGGTGAGCAGCCTAGGAACTGAAGCAATGATCTGTGTATGCATTGTTCCATATGTCAAATTGGATCTCTTTATGAATTTCAGAAGATGCAAGTAGACCAGGAAGAGCAACAAAAGACTGAAGAACAACAGCAGGCCCAACCTGAAAATAAGGCAGAGTCTGAAGAAATGGAGGTAACACAAACATTTGAGACGTGTATTTTCTTACAGGATACTTCTGGAAGATTCATGAGAATGTGTAGTGTGTGAGCATATCTGCTGGCCTTTGTCATAGTTCTGGAAGCTAAACTTTTATTTTAATATATTGGTATCTGTATTGTGATTAGAGCTTTAGAAGTACATAAATGGTGTGGATAACTGCAGACCTGTCAGGTGACCTAGTACTGATAAAATGGGTGAACTTTCCTGTTCATGAAGGAAACAATCATTTAGTTCTCAATAACTTAAATACTAGAAAAGTGTTCAACTACAAGCACCATCACCCCATGAATGTAGTCAGTGTGCCTGGAAAAGGTCAGTAGTTGCGTTAATTATCTGACTTCAGCAGCTGAAGTGTCAGAATGACAGTGTGCAGCTCTGATGTTGAGCTGCACTAACTCAATAATACTTTTTTTATTACAAGTCTTGAATAATCAACTGGAACTGACTGGTGATGCTGTTCTTACTTTGGATATTTCTTTCATGCAGACGTCTCAGGCTGACTCGAAAGACAAGAAAGTGGATCAACCACCTCAAGCCAAGAAGGCTAAAGTAAAGACTACTACAGTGGACCTTCCCATTGAGAATCAGTTGGTGTGGCAGATAGGGAAAGATATGCTGAACTTATTCATTGAGAATGAGGTAAACTCTTACTTGCCCAAGCTAAAAACTTCACTAGTTGATCTCCAGAAATTTTGCTGTTGACTAAATGTGGTTAATGGTGATCAAGGGAGGGGGGGAAAGGCAATATTTTCGGAGGTGAACAACAGTGCCCTGTGGAGCCAAAATACATGACTCCTGTTCAGTGAGTGCTGTAACTCTTGCTGAAGAGGTGTTCTGCAGGACAGCTAGTTCACAGGGTGACTATTTCCGAAATCACCTGCAGTTACAAGGTGCTTAATAGCTGCTACTATCAGGGTGAAGAAGGTTCCTCAACTGGAGCGAGATTGTTCTGTACTGGATACCTCACAAAAACCAAAATCAGTTTTTATTTCTGTGCTGTGCCTAGAACAGTCCTGTAAACCAGTGTTTAAAAATCCTTAGTCAAACTTAAGCCTTTGCTAACAAGGTATCTTGGCAATAAATGTTAAATAACTAGTTTTTAGCCAACTAATTTGACAACTTGTTCACAGGGTAAAATGATAATGCAGGATAAGCTAGAGAAAGAGAGGAATGATGCCAAGAATGCTGTGGAAGAATATGTGTATGATATGAGAGACAAACTCTGCGGTATTTATGAGAAATTTGTTAATGAAGATGTAAGTATTTCTAGCTTGTTTGTCTTCTAATGTATTTTGTTGCAATGAGCAGTTGTCTTTTAATAACCTTTGACCTGTATCAGATACTATGTTTATTTAGACTATGTTTGCAGACTTTAAATTTGGAGAAATAGCTTTTTAACATTTCTGGCTATGAAGATAACCTTGTAATGTGGCCCAAGTACAAGCAGATGGTATGCAGGATGTATTGTGTGTTCTCTTCCAAAACAGTTGCAGCAATTAAGATCTTATCAAAGCATGTATTTTCAGACTGGAACAGACTAGGAGCACTTGCACAATCATTTTAAGGCAACCTATTCTATTTTGGCTCTTTGTCAGTATTTAGGAATAGTTTAAGATTTTTTTTTTTTAAAAAATCAAACAACCCTACCTAGGAACATAATGGGGGAGTTAGTCTGACTAAATGTGGGCACCTGTATCTGAACAGGTTACCTAAAAATCTCTTGGTATTTGTGGTGTTAATTAGCTTTCCCTGTTGTACTAAAGGAGCTTGGAGCGTAATTAATATAACTGTAAGTTAGCTGACTGCATTAGTCAATGATCTTGAGTAGATCTCCATGGGTTACGATGGGAGCTGTGCCAGCAAGGTGTCTGCAGAGCCCAGGTACCTGCATCAGAGCTAAAACTGGGACAAGTCAAGTGAGATTTGTAGCACCTTTGCTAAAGATGAGTTTCACTCTGTTCTCAGACTTGCTCATAGTGATGATGAGAATGGGGCGGGGGAAGAAATAGGCTTTTATATGACAGTATTGATCTGAACTGTGGGTCTTGTAGATGGTTCTTCCTTGGGCCTGGTCTCCACCACTAAGCCATACTGAAGAATATTTTATTTCTTACTTTTCACTAAAATAGGGTAAAGAGTTTCAGAATTCTTTACTTACTTGGAACTTTTCTGGAAGGGTTTCATTTTAAGAATCATTTAATACCATCTGCCATCTAATAGAATTTTCACCTATGTATTTTGTATGGATTGCCTCAGGATCGAAATAGCTTCACGCTGAAGCTGGAAGATACAGAGAACTGGCTTTATGAAGATGGTGAAGACCAACCCAAACAAATTTACATTGATAAATTGACTGAGTTGAAGGTAAGTGGTTCTTACATTCCCATTGGAATTTGCTGAATCTAGAGAACTCTGTTCAAGTGGGGAGCTGTCTTGGGTCTACTGCTTCAGAGATTAGCACTGGTAACAGACTAATTAATTTGCTTATTAAGTGTCTGAGGAGCAGATCTCAACAGTAGAGGGTTGAGGGAGACTCTGTCCCTCCTCTAAGTGTTCTGAGGGTGTCAGAAATGTTTACGTACCCTGTCAAGTCTTGCAGGATCCTGTTGAGATGCTGCCTGGTTTTTGATAGCTGTTGTACTTTGTTTCAGACTCTGGGTCAACCGATTCAGGCTCGATTTCAAGAGTCAGAGGAAAGACCAAAAGCATTTGAGGACCTAGGGAAGCAAATTCAACAGTACATGAAAATTGTTCATGCATTCAAAGCAAAGGTATTGCCATACTTCTGGCCAATGTAAGAAATGGTACAAATCTTTTCTGACTTTTAAGTAAGCTCCTTCAAACAAAAAGCTGGTGGAACCTCCTGGCTAGCTTCTGAGTTCTTGGTATTTACCATATTTTTCAGAGATGGGTGGTAGCTTGAAAATCTGACAGTCTCTTTGAATCAGGTGTCGATTTCTTCCTGGAGGGGAAATATCAGCAGTGGTGCAGAACTTCAGTGCTCCTGTTAGAGCTGGGGGTGATCTCCTTAATAGCTCTGCTAACTACAACTACCTTCTGGCTAAAGGGGCTTTTGAGAAATAAGCATACAATTTAGATGTTCAAATCTTTCCACAATTACTACTACTTTGGCTGTTTCAGGATGAACAGTATGACCATCTAGATGAAGCAGATGTAGTGAAAGTGGAGAAGAGTGCAAATGAAGCTATGGAGTGGATGAACAACAAACTTAATCTTCAGAACAAGAGAAGTCTTACTTTGGACCCAGTTATAAAAGCTAAAGACATACAAGCTAAGACTAAAGTAAGTAGTTTGTGGAAATTATGTGAATTATGCAGAATCTTTCTGTTTCTTGGTCTGGTTGTTTGTGCTCAGAGAGACTGAGGTGAGAAATCTTTAATAGCAGGGCAGTGATTGGGTATTAATCTGTTAATAGTGTATTGGAGGGGGTCAGCCCTCAGCTCCACTATCCATCTGGTGTTTTGAAAAGTTAATTTGAGCAACTGGTTGAAAGTACAACTGTTGGTAGATAAAAAAATTTCTAACAGTGGTTTTTTATTTCTGTGTTTTCTAGGAATTGACAAGTACTTGTAATCCTATAGTCACAAAACCAAAACCCAAAGTTGAGCTCCCGAAGGAGGAGCAGAAACCCCCTGAACCCAACGGACCAGTAGCTGGGCAGGGAGAAGCCAGCGGTGGGGCCCAGGCCCCTGACCAGGAGGGGGGTGCTGCTGCTGCCCCTGAGAAAAAGCTTCCTGAAATGGACATTGACTGAATTTCAGCACTTGTTTATATTATTGCAAACTACAATAAAGCTTTAAGTTGTCAACTTTGTATGTTCTGAATACGAATTGAAGCAAGTGGATACCACAGGACTCTTAGGAAGTTTTGGAGAGGTTTGCTCAATGCATCAAGTTGGAACACTAAGTAGCTAACTACTCGGTCAAGTAAGCAGTGTTTCTTGCCGTTAGGGTTGTATTTAGAAGTGTTGGTATTCCTACTAGACCTCCAGCATCAGCCATAAGCTGATTCTCTGTTGTTAACATCCAGGGCGAGTCAATCTTACTGGAAAGTGGCAAGACAGCACCCCCTGAAGTCTAACTTGGCACTGTTGTCTGTTCCCTTTCCACTGGGGATTGCAACGCCAGCCATTGACACCAGGGCTGCGAGAAGACAAGGGCAGCGGGGTGCTCCTGCCTGTACCTTGTCTTTCGCTTCCTCATCTCACTCTTGCCCCCGTTTTAGTGTTAACACGCTGCCCTAGACTTACTGTGGTTTGCACTGGAACAGTTCATAGTTACAGAAGGGTTGTGAAGCAGTGGGGGGTGGTATCAGTATGATTCTTTAGCTGGTGCCCTGCCCTCGGAGTCATGGCCATAGAGTAGCGGCTCCTGCAGATCACAGGGGCAGGTGTATTCCTGGCAAACTTTCCCCAGCTAATTAGACTATGGAAACTGGTTTATCTCTAGTTAAATTAGCTGCTTGCAGAAAGAGAATGAATACTTGTATTTCAGCTGCCTACACTGATAGTTGATTCTGACTTGTTACTAACATTTTGTGAAGGGGTTATGCTTGCTGCCATGAGGCCTTCAGTTGGAATGCTTGGGCTTTGGTTTTGTTTTGCCTTTTCCCAGGAAAAGACAGACCTGACCCATTTGGCATTTTTTTTTCTATGAGCTTTATACAGTGATTTGCTTCTCGTACTGATTGTCATTAAACTTGCAAGCATTAATTTGTATGTGTTCAAAGCTGAAACACCCATTCAGATGTTGCAAGAAATAAACGCACTGGATTCTACTGGATGACCTGCTCCAGCTGTTGATTGCAATGAAGAGAAAACCAGGGGCGGTAGACAGAGGGGTGGTGCAGAGCTCTGCCCTGCTGTGCCAAGGCTTTAGTGCTTTTCTTGCAGACAAGGGTGAAGTTGTGCTCTATGTTAATTAGTGTAGTGCTAATCACTACCGGGGGGGGCTCTGCACCTGCTGAGCACGTGTCGGGGAAGGGTAAAGGGGGCGGCTAGTGGCAGCCCCGACCTTGGCTTCCGCCCGGGGCTGGGGCAGCTCCTCGGGCTGCCTCTAACGGCCGCCTGCGGGGGAACCTGTGCCTCGGCCCCGCCGCGCAGCGCTCCGGGCTTGGGCCGCGGCCCTCGGCCAGGCGCTGCCGTCCCTCCCGGCCGCCGGGGGCGCTGCGCCGGTGCGGGGCGGCCTGTGCCGGCGGGAGCGGAGCGGGGCCGGGCCGGGCCGGCGCCTCCGCCCGGCGGCCGTTCCCCTCCTCTCTCCTCCCCGCGTCTGCTCGGTCGCGCCGTGCCGTGAGGGGCCGGGCTGGGCCTGGCCGCGCCCTGCCTCGCCGTCCCACGGGCCGCGGCTGAAGTAACCGGTGAGGCGGGCTGGGCTGGGCCGGGCCGGGCCGGACGGGGGGGTGGCGGGCGGGGCTGCCGGGCGGAGGAGCAGGCCGCTCCGGGACGCGGGGACGCGGAGTGGCGGCCGGCAGCGCTGAGCCTCTGGGCTGCGGAGAGCCGGGCGCGGCCCGGGCCTCTCTCCGCTCCGCACCACCTGGCCCCGGCGTGCCTGGGAGCCCCGGGCGGGTGGGCCGGGGTCTGCCGCTCCGTGTCGCCCGAGCAGAGCCGCGCTGGTGCGTTGGGAGGAAAGACGGGAACGGCTGAAACCGAGACAATTCGTACAGCTGCTTGTGTGGGGGCCCTTGACCTGAAAATGTGTTTTTTCCACTGTTTCGCACACGGGTTTTTGGTTGTTTTTTCTTCCCCGCGGTGCTGGTTTGGAAGGGTGAGCTCCTCGCTCCCTTTGGCGGCGAATGGTCCCCCCGGCCCTGCGGGGGAGGCGCGTTGGCTGCGGCGGGGCCCGTGCCGGGCTCCTCAGTTTGTCCCGGTCGCAGGCGGAGTTGCAGCGATCACGGCTTATAATAACGAGCTCATAATAAATGAGCTATTAGAGCTGAAAACCCCCGCCGTGTTCTGAATTACTGAGTGTGCCTGCTCAAGTGAACTGTTACGAGTTCGTAATGGAAATGCTGAGGCGACTTTAATCCCTCCGAGCGTTTGTTTGGCTCCAGGCAGCTCAGAGGAACCGGTGCCGTAACCGTACCCGCTTTTGATGACAAAGTGGACGTTTTTCATGCCTTAACGTGAGAACAAGTTTACGACCTGCGGTTGTCCCGGAGGAATGACCAGGGGCTCTGCTCGGGCCCTGCTAACGCGGCTGTCCCTGCTCAGTGCGCGGCACCTGCAGCTTCACCTCTGCGCTGTTGAGAATCTAAAGGTAATCCATTAAACACAGCTTTATTGCCCCAAATCTGGAACTGAAATGGTATAGGAGTGCGTCTACAAGACGCCTGCGTGGGATTTGAAGCTTCTTATTGATATCTTCAATAACTTGAATCATAATTGGGGTTGTTTGCCTGTTTGTTTTACAACACTGGACAAGAGATACGGTTGCTAATTCCTTTTTCTTGGTTTTTTTGGGGTCTGTTTTCCCTTTCAAACATTACTGAAATGTCCCTGTGTCACTTCTGCCATCGGTGTATTTCACTATTTTGGCCCCCTTACAGCTGTCTTTAGCCACTAACATTTACAGACAGTTTGCTTTTTGACTTTTAAATGTTCTGTTCAGGTGGCGTTTTTTATTTTGTAAAGCTATCAATGTTTTTTTCGACCTGTAAAAAAGCTTAATTATATTTTACATTGTTTTATATCAGTTACTTGGGTTTCTAAATCTTCTTATACTGCTATAAAATAGATACCCCAAGTTGGTAATTTGAATAGGCTGCGTTAACTCAGTTAATCTTGTAGAGTGGTGTTAACTCCACAGAAAATTTAAATGTCTTCAGAAGACAAAGAAGCTCAGGAGGATGAGCTGCTGGCTTTGGCCAGCATTTATGATGAAGATGAGTTTAAGAGAGCTGAATCTGCCCAAGGAGGAGAAACAAGAATTTGTCTGGAGTTGCCCCAAAACTTCAAAATTTTTGTGAGTGGTGAGTTGAGATGTTTTGTGTTATCCTGAAATCAGGTTTTTCCAAGCTGATTTTTGGGCACATACTTAGAGAGCCGCTGCTCTACCAACCTGTAGGAGCGCTGGCCGGACAAAGCCGTGACCCTACGCTGTGCTTGTGGTACCCTGGGGTTTATGTCTGAGTAGGTGATTTCATCCTCGTATGTATAACTTAAAAATTAGAGATGAGTAACTGAATTATTCCAAAGAAATACTATTAAATTTACTTTTTTTTTTTCCTTGAGGGTATGTCTTTCCAGGCTCTTGGGTTTGTGCAGGATCTGATAGTTCACAGTACTGGTGTTTACTGATTTAACCATATACATACAACACCATGAGATTTTACTGCATTGAGAAGTTTTCTTATGTAGGGTTGAATAAATGATTTTAAACCCAGAAATTTATCAGATGAAAAGAGATGTATTGGGTGCTGTCAAAACAGTTACAGTTCATGAGTTCTCATTTTCTTGTTATCTCTCAAACTGTCTCAATTCTCTTTGATTCAGGCAATTCCACAGAAAGCCTCCAGAACAATGGGTTTGAATACACCGTTTGCTTTCTGCCTCCCCTTGTGCTGAATTTTGAACTCCCACCAGACTACCCATCTACCTCCCCGCCGGCGTTTACCCTCAGCGGAAAATGGCTCTCCCAAGCCCAGGTTTGCAAAATAGTTTTAACATTTTAACAGAGCTTTTGTGATCACAAATAAGTTCGTGATTAACAGTGCTCAGGGGGATGTTAATGCAGTAGATAAAAGTAAAACTGAGACATAAACGATGACATTGCTCTTTCAGTTGGCTCGTCTTTGATTTCCTACTTGTTTTTATTTGGTCACCATTCTGAGGAATGAAAGCTTGCACCTATGAGCATTAGTTTTATATGTATTTTATGTATATATAAAAACTCCAGAATCTCAAATCTAAATACATACTAAGGGGGACCGTGGGAGAGGAAAACAGTAACAAGTCATCAGAACGTACTGAAATCTGGAATTGTTTTTTCTTTTCTAGCTCAGTGCTCTTTGCAAACACTTAGACAACGTATGGGAAGAGAATCGAGGCTGCGTGGTCTTATTTGCCTGGATGCAGTTTCTGAAGGAAGAAACGCTGAGTTATCTGAATATTTCCTCCCCGTATGAGCTAAAAATGTGCCATCAAGGGAACAGGCAGAGCAGGACACCTTTGGCCCCTCTCGACGCTGAGAAGGATGGTGCTGGTGCAGCAGGCTCCGCAGCAGCTGAAGAAGAAATCATTGATGCGAGAGCCGTGCAGGATGTGGAATCGTTATCAAGTCTCATTAGGGAAATCTTGGACTTTGATCAGGCTCAGAGGAGAAAGTGCTTTAACAGTAAGATGTACTTGTGCAATATCTGCTTCTGCGAGAAGCTGGGCAGCGAATGTATGTACTTCACGGAGTGCAGCCACGTGTACTGCAAAGCATGCCTGAAGGACTACTTTGAAATCCAGATCAGGGATGGGCAGGTCCACTGCCTCAACTGTCCAGAACCGAAGTGTTCTTCTGTTGCTACTCCTGGCCAGGTAATAGAAGTGTGCAAGCAGTGACGGTAGAGTTCTGCTAACTTACCAGTAATTACAGAAGACAAGGTGTGGCCTTTCATGGTGAGCACTGTGAATATACCTGGGGACGGGGTTTTTTTCACGCTTGAGCCACACAGAGGCATCAGAGGTAAAACATGGCACGCTTTGCCCACTGTGTTAGTACTGGCATTGGTCAGAGGCCTGAATTAATGTCCCATTGCCTTTGATGCTGCATGATTTCATTTAACTATTATTAAAATAGCATTCTAGGAGTAATTTGTTGACCTATTGGAGAATACAAAGTGGATTCATCCCAGCTGTAGGTACCTTTTCATTGACTTACTGGTTTTTTGCTGAAGCTAGCAGGCTCAGAATTTCAGATGCACGTAATCTTTCTTTGATCTTTGTTTAGGTTAAAGAGTTGGTTGGAGAGCAGCTGTTTGCACGTTACGACCGCCTGCTTCTGCAGTCTAGCTTGGACCTGATGGCGGACGTAGTGTATTGCCCTCGCCCCGGCTGTCAGACCCCAGTCATGCAAGAACCGGGCTGCACCATGGGCATCTGTTCCTGTTGCAACTATGCTTTTTGTACTCTCTGTAAAATGACTTACCATGGGGTCTCCCCGTGTAAAGTTACTGCAGGTGAGTCATCGTATTTCATAAATGGATTGAGAAACAATGAAGTCTTGAGTAAAAAAGACTGAAAGTCACAAATTAAGCAAGGAAACTCATCACCGTGTGAGTTTTCTAAAACATTAGACAGATTTATTTGGAGTAAGTCTGTTGCTGGCAATTAAGAAGTATTTCTTTGATGACACTCCACAGCCCAGGAAGTCCCTAAACTGCCAATTGCCAAATTCTGAGAGGCCATAGCAGGGGAAGAATAATTTTATATGTGCCCTTTTTTTACCCTTTGCTGTGAATCCACTGCTTTCTGTTGCCAGAGTTGATATGGGAATCAGGTGGATGCTTTTCTCTGTGTTTGGCCTCAAAATTATGTGACAAAGTTTCACTAAATGTGTGTTCAGAAAAAATATTTTGATTTTTTCCGTTTACTTTTACATTGTAGATTTGTTGCAATTCCGTTGACTGGTCTCTTTTATAATGAAACAGTGTAAAACTGTTGAATTTTGAGGTAGAGGGGTTTTAATATTCCCATCTTTTTCTTAGGTATTCTAATATTTTACTTGCTCTCTAATTAATGGTGTTAGTTTCCTTCGAGAATACTTTATGCTGTTATTAGCTGGACTTCTTTATGTACTATATTACAAAAGCTGTTTTGGTTTTTTGTGTTTGTTTGTTTTATTCCCCAGAGAAATTAATGGATTTGCGAAACGAATATTTGGAAGCAGATGAGGCAACTAAAAGATTTTTGGAACAACGCTATGGCAAACGAGTGATTCAGAAAGCCCTTGAGGAGATGGAGAGTAAAGAATGGCTAGAAAAGAACTCCAAGTCTTGTCCTTGCTGCGGTACTCATATAGAGGTAAGTGTGGAGGAGAAAGGCTGAAGCATCATAGTAACTCTTACCAGAAACTAACATAAATTCAGTCAGTTCTGTAGTTAGGCCGGAACAGGGATTTATTTGTAGCCTCCAAGTTCACCAGGGAAGGTAAATTTCTAGGAACCAGTAAGAGAACTTTCCATTTCTGTCTGTGTTTATGGAAGAGCAGGGGATGTTTCTGGAGCTCAGGGACTTGAGTAAATACAGCAGCTGGTATTGTTCGGCCCCCAGTGCCAAAAAGATCCAAGTTGAATATGGATCCACATGAATCCCTCTGTTTTCCATGTTTTTCAGGCTACTGCTGTTTCAAACCACAACCAGTAAATAAAACTCACCTCTGAAGAGTACTGATTTCCATTGCTGTTAGTAGTATAGCCAGTTTACAATTCTGCGATTCTAGTTCCTAGTTCTCTTGAACAGTAAGAAAATACCAGTCGGGGTAAAACACATTCATTAGTTGATGTGGTTTTGAGGGCTGTTATCATAGAGACAGGCCTGACAACTGCCCTGGTAAGATACTACTGCCATTTCTCTTTTCCTTTCCCTGCCAGAAGCTAGATGGCTGTAACAAAATGACGTGTACTGGCTGCATGCAGTATTTCTGCTGGCTTTGTATGGGATCCCTGTCACGGGTGAACCCATACAGGCACTTCAATGACCCAGCCTCCCCGTGCTTTAACAGGTGTGTATTTACGGGTATTTCTTCTAGCCCCATACCACTTGCTCTTGGACTTTTTCTTACAGTCTCTCCCCGATCATTCTTACCTTGAAATTTGTAGCTATATGGTTTAAGACACAGTTTCTTCTCTCAAATATTTACACTTGCAAGGGCCTGACACTAACAATAATCAGGAGTGATTTGGGAATGGTTTTGCTTTTTAAGAACCTTTGTTTTAAAATTTTGGAGAGGTCTTCTGGGCCTATTGCTGCTGCTTTACTTGCTGCCTCTGGCTGAGAGATGGCCTGCAGTGAAACGTTTCCTTGCAGATGCTCAGGTATGTGATAGTGCAAGACAAGCTTTGGGCTAGAAAGCTGCTTCTAGAAAGCTGCAGGCTTGGCTTACATCATCGCTATTAGGGATGTGTCAGGAGACAGAGGATGCTGCCGCTGTCTGGACAAGTGAAAGGGCTGGCAGGTCAGAGGGGTGCAACAGCGGCACCCTCTAACCTCGTGTGTATTCCCTGGTTTATGTGCTCGTCGCTGTGGTATGTCATCCTGGACACAAAAGTCAAAATACCAATACTGTACTTCACCCTCCACCATCTGTTCTGCTAGAATAGATGTGGCTGACAGGATTATTTTTTTTTTCCTTGGCCCTTCTTTTTCAGCATTCCCTTTTCTCCCAACAGTAATTTTTTTCACTTTCTATTTTTCTTCTTCTGGTGTTTCCTGCTGTGTTTTTTTTTTGTTTTGTTTTAGCTTTGTTTAGCTTAACCTCTACCTATCTTGACTAAGCTCATCTGTTTTATAAAAAACATTTTCTTCCCTTTTGTTCCCCCCTTGCTTACACGTTATAGTTGTTTGCCCAGCCCAGTGCTGTCCGATTAGATGGTAAGCCGTTTGGAGCAGGCAGGCTCCAAACACTGCCTAAAGACCAACCTGGGATGGCAGCACGCTGGGTAACCGTTATTACATTTCGGATGATTAGTATTTTCAAGGATTTCTTGAGACATCACGCTTTTGTAAGGAACTGTAAAACCTTCTGGTGTAACATGCTGTGGAAGTGCAGAGTAGCTTATTTTAATCGACTTTGAGGACTGCAGCATGAGTGGGTGATGATACTGAAAAAAACGGTGAAACTTGCCGCTTTTGTATTGTTTTTTTCACATTTAGGGGTTTTTTGTATGTATTTTACTTTTTTTTACACCCTGATGTAAATTGTTGGCTGTCTTGCAGATTGTTTCAAGCCATGCGTATTGATGGTGAGTTCTGGGAGGTTGAAGATGAAGACCAGTAGCTCTCTCTAGCAACAAAAGCTGAACAAACCAGAGACAGATGCTTTCCATTTTTGTGTCAAGTTTGTTTGCTTTTCACTTCCATTACGTGATAGAAGAATGATAACTACCTTGCACTGCAGGATACTCACACTTCAGAGGCTGTTGCCAAAACCAAAGGAGACCATTTTACCCATCCTGTGGTCAGGATCACCACTGAAGGTCCTAATAATCCTATCGATTGTTAAAGACAAATACCACCAATCAGAAGTTGGAAAATTACTGGAAAAACGTACACTAAGAGGTGCCCCTGTTTCAAAAGCAAACAAACAAAAGTGAAGCCTCAAATCACAGAGATATTTGGGGGTTTCCTTCAGGGAGACTGACCTTTCAAGGGTCTTGGCTCATACCCATCATGAGGTTTAGGGCAGTTTTATTCTTGCCACAGTGCTGTCGAGCTGTTCAGTGATGCTGCTTGCACAGGGCAAGTTTTCTGATACGATACAGAAAATTTCTTCTGTATTCAGCAACTGAGCCTGTTGCTTCCATAGCACCTCCTGACCTGTTTCTCTGAAAAGCAGCTCCTTGCTCTGGCGCTGACACAGTCTAACGATGGTAAACTTGATTATCCCTAACCCCCTTCTTGCTGGGTCTTTGCATTACTGAATGCTTCGGCAGAAAATGACCAACAACCATTTCCAGGAATTTGAATCAGTTTGCCGACTCATCTCAGCGTTGCTGGTGTATTAACTTATATTGCCTCTCCTGGTTTTGACAGTGATGAGTCTAAAGCAATGAACTGAGTACATGGCCAGTGAGAGGATGAAAAGTATCAGTCAGATATTGAAACACATTTTTATGGATAGGTAATTAAGATTTAACTTGAATTCTTTGAGACACTGAAAGTTATCTTGTCTTCTCAGATGATGAAGTAATTTATTTTTTACTAATTCTTCATATGAGGAATTTGACTAGTTGATAGTTTTGCTTCTGGACTAGATCCCTTATTTCCACTGTTCTTGCACTTCAAATTATTTCAAAACCCAAATTGTTTCCCCTAAAAGCTCAGTAAGTAGTTTTGTGAGCATGAAAGTAATTACTGGAGGGAACCACTAATTTTTTAGAAGTTTTTCCACTTGCAGAATGGTCTAAAAATTTATTTTGAAATTAAAACTGTGTGTGCTGTGTTCAAAATAACTAGCAGGGTCCAGATGGATAGCTCAGGAGCTGGAAGACTCTTCAGGAAAACTCAAGGTGAACACCTCTCACTTGGTTTTGACTGTTAGTAAATAAATTTCTACTCGGATATCTGGCCAAAACGAGTGCTGATTTAGTTCCTTTCACAGAGGATGAAAGTCTAATTGGCAGCGATTAAAAAGAGAAGAGATGGTAAGAGCAGATCTCGTCTTGATTTAGGCTGTAGGACAGTGTGTAGGGAAAGGTTCCATTGTGTATGGTTTAAATTGTATTTCCTGCACCTTTCACATGCACTAAATTCACTTTAAGTCAGCAAACATAGTTGTCTCCCTGGTTGTCTTCATTGTGGCACGTGTGTGGCAGCACAGTCGGTGTGGGGGACAGAGCTGTTCTGGGTGGCGATGGCCTCGAGAGTTGCTGGGCTGCGGGCCGGGGTGCTCGCTCGGCTGTGGGAGGACACAGACCGGACCTCGCGAGCGCAGGTGGCAGGGGATGTGTGGTGCTGTGCCCAAACCCACCTTCGGCCAGGACAGGTAGGCTGAGTGCAGGCCGTGTGGGATGAAAAGCCATGACCAGAGCAGATGGTGAAGTATTTGAAGATGTTGCAATGAAACCACCTCTGCTTCCAAGAACATGTGGAGAGAGGAGAAGCGGTGATGCAGTTGCCACAGTGCCTGTGAGTTCTGGGCACTCGGGGAGCCCTGGGCTGGAGCTCCCCTGTTCTGCAGTGAGCAGAGGACAGAGCCTCAGGAGGGGACAAGCAGTTGATGTTTGAAAGGTGGGACAGCTAGAACCAGAACCTGCCTTCACGTACAGAGAGCAGGCAGGCAACTCTGGTAACGTGGCACAGAGTTTCCTCCTCATTTGTTTTTTCCCCCTCTCGTAAACCTCTTTCTCCATTTCTTTGTATGCACAGAAGGAGCATGAGGTTATATGCAGTTGCTTTGTGGTACTAGGTAGAGAGCTGTGACCTCCCCTCTGTGACCTCCCCCTTTCTCCTTTAAAGATCTCACTTTTTTATATGAAATGGCTGCTGCCTGGCAGCAAAGAAAACCTGCCTTGTGAAAACCTGCCAGCCAATGCTGGACAAGGCAGGGAGCTCCTGGAGTAGGGAGCAGTAGTAGCTATTTCTACCAAACCACTTTCAATACAGCTTTGGTTCTAGGCGATGGAGAAATTTTGCGTGAAGTAACAGGTTTTTCTCAGGCTTTGAAGGTTGCAGTGTTGCTGTTCAGAGCTGGTATTACAGGTCCTGTTTAGCCACGTAAACTGTTCCATGTTTCACTACCACACTGTGACTGAGCAGCAGACACAGCCACTGTGACCATTTAGAAAAAAGACATTTACTGGAGAAAGTTACATTACACCTCAACAGCTTATGCAGAAGTTTTGTAAAGAAAATAAAACGGTCCCTAGCACCTCATGTGCTAGCATTTGATGGGAAACCCAGGAATCAAGTTTCAGAATTGGTGGGGTCATGCCGGTGGGGGGCTTCTGTAATTAAAGATGGGCTGCAGCCAGAGGGAACAGCATTTCCTCTGAGGTGTATTTGGCATTTCCTTGTAGCGATGTAAAGCACTGGGAGGGGGGAAGAGAGAATTTACTGCTTCAGGCTCTGCCCTGACACAAATAACAGAAGCCTGAGCAGCACTGTGAGAAGTTGTTTCTGCGTAATCATCTGAACAAATCCACCCTCTGTAGTACATGATAAAGCACCAGGGCATAGAAAATTATACTCTGA
Organism: Balearica regulorum gibbericeps; assembly: GCF_011004875.1. Classification (NCBI taxonomy): domain Eukaryota; kingdom Metazoa; phylum Chordata; class Aves; order Gruiformes; family Gruidae; genus Balearica; species Balearica regulorum. The sequence goes on from NC_046197.1 coordinate 20,207,102, forward strand.
ATGTGTAATGCTTCTTGTGTGACAACAAATAAAAATCATACAAGTTATGAATACCGTGCTGGTGAATGCTGCCTGGAACCTCTCCTTTGCAGAAGTGGGCTCAAGTCCAACATCTGGCTCAAAGTCAGGCCTTGCAAACCTCGTACGGACAGAGACTGCACCACCTCTCTGGGCACCCTGCCATCCTCCTTGACCGTCCCCACAGGTTGGTTTTTCCTTACATCCAGTCAGAGCATCTTGTCTGAACTCAAGCCCCTGTTGTCTCTTCTCATCCTCCCGTGCGCAGGAGAGCCTGGCTTCGTCTTCCTCGCAGCCTCCTTGGAGCTGTGAAGCACGCTGCCATTAGGTCATGCTGAAGCTTTCCCTTCTTTGGGCTGAACCACCTCAGTTCTCATTTAAAAATGTCTTTAATGTCAGACTGTGTTGTGGAGGGGGAGTGACACAAAAAGGTACTTGTCGTAATTGCAAGGAATACAGCCCAAAACGATTACCCATTTGGTTTCTGCAGCATTGTACTTTCCCAGATCTTCACATTTACATTTTGGTGCCTTCAGTCCACATCGTTACAGTTGCTTTGTAGATTAAACAACTTCCTCTCCATTGACTTTACCTTCAGAGAATAAGCTAGTGGAACACAGTATACAGGATCCCATCCTCATCTGGTTAATTAAGGCAGGTGTTACATCTGTCTAATGGAGAGAAGCAAGCACATAATCATTTTGCTAATTTAAGAACAATTATGAGATGAGTTTCTGCAGCAATTCCCTTTCTTCACAGCTGGTTTCCAACAGAAAAGCCAGTTCGGCATTGCTCTGAATGGTGAGAGATTAATCGCTGTATGGCTTCTTGGACTGGCTTCTTTCTGCTTCTGTCTCCTTCATGCTGTATAAGGGTTCCACAAGCTTGTTGTGAACCAGCATTAAACCTAGCGTAGCAAGTAAAAAGATGACTTAAGTAGACATAATAAAGCAAAATTCTCATTCATTGGATGCTAATGAAATTAGGTGTTACTGGAGTCCTTACTCCTTTGCTCCCATGCCTGCACAGTTAAGCATTCCCTTTGTGCTTTTATTATCACTGTACCTCTTGGCTGTTAACACTGAAGAAATGCACTCCTTTGGGAGCTGATTAAACAGAAACATCTAGTGCACAGCACTTGTGCCACTTAAAAACTAACTACAACAGCAGCCTGGTCTGGTCAAACACTCACCTTTAAAGTATTTCACCGTCTTAACTTTGAGTTCCAGCGTGGCGTCCTCATCGCACACAAACACAGTGTTGGGGTGCTGCTGGAAAGCAGAGACTGTCCACATGTGGTTGACGCCTTCCTCAATGGCTTTGTACAAAGCAAAGGCTTTGTGGGCTCCCGTGATAAGGATCATCACCTGGACTCACAGACACAGAGGATGGCAGTCAGGGTCTAGATGGGTTCAGAGAGAGCACACCCACCCCCTGCTGAACTGAGAGCTGCCCGGTCCCTAGCAGGGCGTATCTCCAGCATCCTCCCCAGAGGCACTTCACTGTATCACAGTTGTTTGCTCTGGCTGTGTTTTGTCAATTAAATCATAGCCTGGTGGTCACTGTAATGATGCAGATCCTCTGAGGTCCCCTGTTAAGCACCTAGACACCAAGATTAACAAGTATAAATCAAGATATAGACTCATCCCATACGGCTTTCTCGATCTGCTGGCGTAACATCAAGCCAGCCAGTGATTCTTTCAGCTCTTTCCCCAGATGAGCTGCTCAACCAAAGACATCCTCCCAAACCTTTCTAGCTCCCTGTGGATCACAACTGTGCTGCGGGGTTACACAAATTGTTAGTAGAGCAAAAATGGAAGACAGCGCAAGAGCCTTTCCATAGTGTTGCAGGACGCAAGAGAGCAGCAGGACCAGGTACTCAGCAGCCTGCGGCAGGAGAAGCGTAAGCTGGTCTACACCAGCAGGGTGCAATGCTGCTCCAGGACAGGACGATCTTTCTTTAGCTCCTCCAGGAAGCTCTGCTCAAGAGCTACCGTATGAAGTCCCTGCTCTTCTCCTAACCTCTCTGGCATCCATGACAGTGCCTACTCCGACCGTCAGAGCCATGGTGGGGACTTTGGAGAGGTCGCCATCAAAGAACCTGGCATTAGCCAATATAGTGTCCATAGCCAAGGTCTTCACTCGTGTCCTGGATACCAAACTTGATCCAGGCTCGTTGAAGGCAATGTGACCGTCTGGGCCAATACCTGTGACAGAGAGAGTGTGAGAAGTAGGTCAGCGGCTGCAATGGTGGCTGGAGGAAGCAGAGCCAGCAGCACTCCTATTAGAAAGACATTCAGTGCTTCCAGAAATAGATACAGATTTAAGAAAAACACTTGCAGTTCAAATTCAAGTTCAAATTTGCTTCAGGGAGGAATGATAGCAAAAGCCCCCTCTGAAGCCAATGAAGACTCTTCCCTAATTGTGCCAGGACAAGAAGATGGCAGAATCTTAAGGCAAACTGAAGATCAACTTGTGTTGAGCTCCTGTAGGCTCAAAACTCTGACTACACCTAGCAGTTTCCCATTAGCACTGGCAATTGATTGTACTACATTTTGTATTCGAGCAATTCCAGCCCTGCATGCTTCTCCTGCTAAACATTTCCTGAACAATTCACTTACTGGATTGAAATACTTAAAACTGGGGGAGCTGGAAGACCAGGCTGCTAGCACACGAGCACCTAGGGCAATGGTACATGGTTGGCTTTCACTGCAAATCCACTGAACTGCATTGAAAATTAACTCTCCTGATAATAAATGAGATGATAGCTGGTGAGGAAAAGGCAGTGCTTCCTGCCAGCGTTTAGAGACCGCTAGTCCTTTGGGTTTTCACCTCCAACAAAGAGTTCGATTCCTCCAGCTGCTTTGATTTTATCCTCAAATGCGTCGCACTCTGCCTGCAGATCAGGTGCGTTTCCATCCAAAATGTGAACGTTTTCTGCTGAGATGTCAATGTGCTTGAAGAAGTTATTCCACATGAAGGAATGGTAACTTTCTGGGTGATCCCTTGGGAGACCTGGTAACAGACCATGCATGGGACTACGATCAACTGAAAGAATATCACACATAACATAAACCACCTTGCACTGGCTTTGGTCACAGAGCACTGTCATTTGTGACTCCCTCAGCTTTCATGAGTTGTTTTTAATTCCCTAAATAGCAAAATTAAAATCAATCAATCACAATAGCTCCTATAAGATGTGTGCTCACATTAATGTGATGGATGTTCCAAAAAAGCAGGCAGGCACTGTGCCTCATCTGTTACTACCTTCTCAGCCTTCCTCCCAGTTTGTATTAACAAAGACAATTAAAAATAAACTGTGCAGAAGCCTGAGAAATAACTTATTGCATTTTTTTTCCCCCTTGAATGCTATAAACCCACACTGGACTGCCTACTCCCTAATGCAGCTTGATTAGGATTATTCACAGAAAATGTCTTGACCAGAGTAAAATTAGCATTAGCAAATATTTAGCCTGTGTCTTTTTCACCTTTGGAGCTTTGGGCTTGCCCACTAATCTCACTGTACTCTTTCTTCTGAAGGGGCTATTTCATCACAGCATCATAAACGAAACAGCCCCCTGCTATCTTAGCAGGAGCTCACGTGTCGGATAGGTGACACGTTGGTCCTTGTAAGAGACCTGCAGCTAAAGCGACCTTTACAACCCCAGAGCGAAGGTGGCACTTAATGCTGCCCACTATCTCAGCCTGCAATGATAAGAGGGATCCTCAGCTGGTCAGCACCTAAGTCCAGGTGAAATACAGCAGTGTCTGGCACGCGTATGATACTCCTTAATATTTCTTATATAGGTTTTCACACGGTCCCTTTGCTAATGCAAGCGTTACTCTTCCTACCGTAGATCTTTAGCGGGTGGGATTTCCGCACCCACCGCGGGGAGCCGGGGCCCGGGACAGCCCACGAAGGCCAGGCACTTCTCGTGTGCGGGCACTCACCCACGTACTCGTCCATGTTGAAGGTTTTCACGTACTTGAAGGAGAGGTCCCCGTTCCGGCAGTACTCCACCAGCTTCCTGTAGCAGCCCAGCGGCGTGCTGCCTGCGGGGAAGCGGCCGCTCAGCGCCGGGGCCCGCCCGGGGAGAGCTCCCGGCCCCGCTCCCGGCCCCGGTACCCACCTGTGGGCAGCCCCAGCGTGAAGAAGCGCCCGGGGCCGGGCCCGAAGTGGACGATGCGGTTGCGAATGTACTTGGCGGCCCACTCGCTGGCCTGCGCGTACGTCTCCAGGATGACGAGCTTCATGGCGGGGCCGGGCGCCGCCTGGGCAGGGCGGGAGCCGAGCTGACGAGCGCCGCTACGCCGCCATCTTACCGTCGCCGCCGCCCCGCTCGCTCGCTCGCTCACCCACCCACCTACCTGCCTGCCTGCCTGCCTGCCGCCGCGCTCCCGCTGCCGCCGCCCGGGATTCCCTCAGCGGGCGGGGCCGAGGCAGCGGAGCCTCCCGGGCCGCCCTGGGCGCCCGCCCCGCCGGTGGGCGGTGAGCGCCGGGCCCGGCCCCCGCCGCAGGAGCTCCGCGGGCGGTTGGGATCGCGGCCCCGGGCCTGCAGTCCCGCGGGCGGGAGGAGCCGGCCCCGCCGTGCCCGGCCCCTGCGGGCGGGGGGGATCGCGGGGTGGGAATTTGGGGTTAGAATTCAAAGAAGCGGTTAAATACTCCCAGTAATGAAGTGCGGGGGCTGCTGGTGACCTGTTCAAGTGAATCGGAGTTACCAACACTGGGCATGTGCTTTATGCCCCAACAAAGCTTTTGGGAAACAGCGTTTTCCCCAAATACGTTAAAAAGGCAACAGATCTTTAAATACCCTTTTCCTTCATGCTTGTGCTGGGGTGTCCCTGCCACTGCAGGGGACCCGGCCCTTCAGCCGCTCTGGGTGCCTGGCAGCGACCCGTCACCCCCGAAGCGAAGCCACGAGCCTGGTCCCAGCCAGAAGCAGCAGCTCCTGCACTTGGAGCATTTTGTAGGGACCCGCTTCGGGGCATGTTGGGGTCGTTCTGGGGCGTCGGCTGCAGGGACAACGAACAGACCATGACCTGCCGATGTTTGTGCTGTACCCACAGCAGCGGTATCCCCAAAAGATCTTTCTGCTGTTGCTCCGGCTGCCTTGAAGCTGTGTCGGAAACGTGCCCGACCTCTCCTCACAAAGTCTTGGTTCATTGTTGAGATGCAAAGATCTTACCTCAAAGTTAGACAGCTTTTCACTTTCATTAGAAGAAAGAATAATATACAAATTGCTTTGCTAGGATCCAGCCCGTGCACTTCCTTCTTATTAAAATAATTTAAACGACCTGGCTAGACTGAGCGCTGCTGATATTTTCTCATCGTGGGTGCTGAGAAGTCCTGGTTTGGTTTGCATTTGGATAGGGAATGATGGGTGTGACAGGCCGTAGCCAGACGGCTGTGGTCAGACACGGGAAGAGTTTTGGGCCACAGAGACTAAACAGATTGACAGTGCCACGTGTTTGCATCAGCAGTGGTTAGCCAGCAGGCAGGAAAGTATTTGGGTGGCTGTAGTGCTGGATCCAGCAGCATCCTCTGCTCTCCTGCACTGCAGAGCAGCCTGGGCTTTGGCTCGGCGTGAAACAGCTTTTCCACTTTACCCATCGGTGCGTTAGACCCGTGGATCCCATGGGCACTGGCAGGAATTACAGCGTCGTGGGTCCACAGGCACAGGGCAGAGGTGCTGAGCTGAGCTCTGCTGGGATGGAGGGGCAGCAGGGACCTGGCTGAGGTCTGAACACTTCCCGTCCCAGGGCGGCTGCGGTCCGTTTACCAGGTACTGCCGGCACACAGGGAATCTGCTGAGCATCCCTCCTGACCTGCATGCTGACGTGGGAATGGCGGTGAAGAAAACATCCCCGTTACCGCAACACACCTACAGCGTCTGGTGCGCAAAACCAGAACTGCTGCAGGGCCGGGAAGGGAGAGTGCACCAGCACTTCCATTCTGCAAATAACCTACATTGGATCGCTCAGCGTTACCACGGAAACACGGCGAGGGCTGGAAGATTTCTGAAAAGCAAATACTGGAGGCACAGACTGCATAGGAATTGATTGCAAGAGGCACCGTGGATGCCCCACAGCAGTGAGCTGTAGGGCAACCACCATGTCACTCCCTGGGGTGACTTGCGGGCCGTGGGGTTTGTCTGCCGTCGGAGCAGCCTGCAGACAGCCATCCCCCATCCCCGGCTGCCTGCCTTGCCTTCTTTACTGTGCTTTTGCCCTCCGAGGTACAGAGATTTGAGGATCAGCCTACAGCATCCTGCCACGCTGCTGACACAGCCCCCGTGCCAGGACTGGCTTTGGTTTAAATTCAAATGCTGTGGGTCTCTGTCGATCGCAAAGGGTCTGGCTCTCGCTTTAATCTCCTGTGCAAGTGGCTTTGGCAGATACAGTGCACAGAGACGTAGGAGGCAGCCGGCAGCTCCCAGTAAAAGCAAAACATGTTTTGATGAGAAGAAAAAAACTGCAACGGTGCAAGAGAGCCAGGCACGTGCATCTGCCGCCCCAGCTGCCCTGTCCTGCCCACATCCCGTCTATCTGCGTGCTTTATGCAGTCTTATGTTACTCAGGAATTGCTCCAGGCCTGGGTTATATGTGTGACTAGCATGCAGGGTATTTTTAGGTATGATAATTTATGCATGTTATTGTTTCTGCATTTACAGCTAGCTGTTCAAATGTTGAAGAACTTCCTGGTATCTGAACAGGCTGATTTTCCTCCCTTGCAAAGGCAGCAGATGGAAGGAAACAAACACTTCTCTTCTGCAGAAGAAGTTGAAGTTTAACCAAGGGGTTCTAACAAGCACAGCATTTTCTTTTTCTCTGTGATGAAGTGATGAGAGTCAGCAGCACTCAGAGACCAGGGCTTTCACTACTGGGAATTGCTTGGGAGCACTGGGATTTTTTCCCTAAAAAAGCAACAATTAAAAATTTATCTGCATAAAGGACCTTCTCTCCAATTCCTGTAATTAAAGTGTTTTTTTAATATCCACCATCTGTCACCTCTTCCTGCTCCAGCATGTCCCACTTACTTTCTCACCCCTAGTTATAAGAAAAGGAGAAACAAGATTCCACCTTGGCTGGATCTGGAGGGAGCTGCTCTTTTCTGCAAGCCCTGCTCCCTGCTTAGCTTCTCCCAGCAGCACCCAAATCCCCGGAGGAGTTTGCTGGGGGGTCACAGCAAGCTGACACGCTGGGGCGGTGCTCTGGGGAGCACACACGCCAGCCCCTTCCCGTTTTTGTAGATGAGGCTCCCATGGGAAAACTGGCAGGGCTTCACTCCTCACCAGGTTAAAACTGCTAGTCTATGCAGTAAGGGATTTAATCTGGATAGCAGGATTAAATTAACCATTGGTTAATTGTGATTTCTCCAGTAGGCTGAAGAAATAATGGAGCGACAAAGATCACTGGTGAAATCGGTGAGGCAGGGCTCCAAAAATCAGGCTCGGGCAGAGTGGGCTATGCTAGATGAAGGCGACTGGGAGCTCGGCTGTCTGCCTCAGCCCGTTCACGCTCCGGCATGCCAGCACAAACTCAGCTTCATCACGCAATGTCTGAACCTCAGTTCTGCTGCTGAGTTTCAGGAGAAGTCCCGTTGGGAGAGTCTTCCATCTCAGTGCCGCTATCTTCATTCCCCTTCCTCGTGGCTTATTGGGGCTTAATTTTCTGCACCAGTAAGCAAGGCACTGCTCACGAATAGCTCTGCTTGGGCTGTAAGAGCCTGTGCGGTTGTGCTCTCCATGTAGGTACTCCTCGTTGCAGCAGACCCGACATGACCGAGCAGCTTTTGTTGTTACAACAAACAGTCGCTGGCAATTCCTGCTGCGTGCGTGTTCAAAGCTGCGTACAGAGATCCACGCCTGCATCTGCCGTGCCGGGGAACCCGACCTCTGCAGAGGCTGGACGAGGTGCGGTGCGGCCAGGGGCTGTCACGGGCCTTCGGGCCAGGGCCCCGGCAGAGCACGCTTGGCCAGGCATGGAGGCAGGCACATCCAGAGGTGCGAAGCCACGCTGCCTGTGAAACAGCTTGCACAGGCTGTGGTCACTGACGATTCTGTGTCTCTGAAAAGGTGGCAAAAGACCCGGTGAGGCCCTGATCTACTGTAGATACATCTGGAAAATGGTTTTAAACCAACTCGAGATGAGAATAACACTACACTGTATCGATAAAGCTTTGAACTAGCAAAAAGCTAAACGAACATTCAAATACAAAATAGTAAGAAACTGAAGAACCTCAAGGCATATAGTGGTGTCTCAAAGTATATCTTAAGACTAGTTTCGTATCAGTAAATTGCTAGAAACAATATGAAAGTTAACTACATACGAGAGACCCATCTCCCGCTTCTTGTCCTTTCTTTACATTTTCGCAGTTGCAGAAATCTTCTGTGATGTTTTGGGGAGGAACATCTGTTAGCATTTATTAATCCTTAAATCTCTTCAGCCTAATTATATAACTGTAATTCAGGATGTTATTCCACAGTGTGAAAACAAGACATGACATATATGTCTATTCAAACCCTATGATTCCATTTCTTGCGTTATAAGTATGTGTGCCTCTGGGGGCACAGAAATACCGCTCACTTTATTATTTATAGTTGATGACGAAAAAGTTTTTTCAATAAGACTGTGAACGTACAACCAGCGAACACTACAAACATCTACTGGGGCCGAAGGAGCCAAGCGGAGAGCAGCAGCCCAGCTCCCAGCCGGGTTCCCAGCACTCCGTTGAGGTTCCATGGGCAGCACAGCAAGGTTTCTGTCGATTGCAGCAGTCTTTGGGTCAGACTCGTAAAAAAGCTTCTGTCTTCCTTGAGCCCAGTGTTGTGCATGGGTAGATAATCCAGCCTTTTAGTGAACAACACTTCATCATCACTTCTACTTTTTCTTAACCTGCCATTTGCAGTCTGCTTGCATATGATTAAGCTATTAAACCAGAGAGCTTCAGAGGTCCAATCTGACCCATTAGCTTATGTGAACGTTTTGTCTTTGCTTTTTTCTTAATTGGGTCATTTATCACTAAAAGATTAGAAGAAAGATCTAGTTTAAATGTCCTGCTTATTTCTTATTAGTCTAGCTTTAAAACCTTTGAGGTTTATTCTTTAGCTTTTAGAGTTCAATATTTATTACAAAGCGTAGATTAAAAGTGTTCTCTTCATTGCTCAGTCACACACAATAATTAAAGGAACACTTGTACAGCGCTAGGATTTCAGAAGACTCACTGTACTGCAATGCTGTAATATGTTCTATTACTTTCAAATACTTTCACAGCACATCCCGTGCAGAAGTCACTAAAAAACAATGACTTCAAATTTCAGAATGTGTCTTGGGAGAAAGGACATTTTGCACTGGAAGAAGAGTCACAAAACTGGAGTGACTTGCCTAAAACTGTGTGGGAAATGAAAGCAGAACCAGTCATGCACTGTAACCACAGCATCATCTTTCTGCACAGCTTCCCCACCTAAAAAATTAAATACACAGAAAGCAGCTGGAAGAAATTGCCATTACCCCTCCTGAATTAGTCTTGCTCAGACTGGATGGCCTAACTAGGCAGTGATTTGCCTCCAGCTGGCCCCAAAATGGCTTTGACACAAACTGTTTCACCATGCCTTCTGGATCCATCCCAGCATCTTCTCTGAGGACGTGTACAGGTTGCTTCTTATTTTAGTCTCTACGATGTCCACGTTAATCAGTGTACAGCTAATTACCACTGTGGCTGCAGCCTTACTTAGAGATATAATCCCACCTCAACGACAAGTAAATCCGCGCACGTCATCAAAACAGCTTCTCACTGCAGAGAGGTTCTTAGTGCAAATCGTGAATCTTGTGGAAAGGTGAAACCAGTCAGTCCGTCAGTGCCCGCAGCTCTGATTCCAGCTCCTTCAAAGGTATCTGCGTTGCAAGACACCTGCGGTCCCCTCCCGTCTCCAGCATTTCTCAGGAGTCACTCTTTGAGCTTATTCCTGGCTAAAATGCTTTATGATTCCTGCCTCGCCTTCAACACAAGAACTATGATGTTCGTTCATCTAAGACATCAGTGAACTATCTACTCCTGCAAAGGCAACATACAGAAAAAAACATCCAACCTGATTATGGTACTAAAGAATGAGCGTTAAGGCACGTATTTGACTGAGTATGCAGTTCAAAACCATGTCTTCAGGTTTAAACACTTGTGACTCTCTGAATTTGCAGCTTGGAATCCCAGTGGGGCTGATTCAGCCTTCCTCATCCTAAAGCTGATATATTTAAGTCTCATCAACCCTAGGGATTCATGTGGTAGTTGTGTACAAGCCTGACTATAGCTGAACTGCGCACGTAGAAAAGAAAGGTGACACAAGCTGGAAAGTCTCTTAACCAATGCAACATTCAACGCAAAAACTCTGAATAAACGAACTTCCATCTCTGCGTGGTTTGCTACGTGTTCTTCTTTTGGAATGAGATTTTGAATCTGCGACGCCATCTGCTTTATGTGCATATGAAAGATCTGACGGTGCTTTCAGAGGAGTTGGCCAACATCTCATGTTTTTGCTTCAGCTGCAGCGCAGCACGTCGCAGGCCTCTTCTCTGCCCGCGCGGACACGTGTCGGCACCACGATGCCGTGTTGGGAAGCAGGATAGGTGATGGCTATCTATGACCAAGGCGAGGCTGACGTGGCTCAGGACAGTGCCGGTTTCTGAGTGTTGGCCCCGGCGGGTCCCCGCTGAGGCGGTGTTGTTTTTCAACGTGGGTTTACATCAATTTTCTCATTCCCTGCGTTTCTTTAGCACTTTCTATGGAAGCTTTCACTGTGAATAATTATACATGAAGCTTCATAATATCCATGTAGTGCACAGAGCTTGTGGGGTTACTTGTGCAGCTCCCACAAACTGCGGGCAGAGGTCACCGGGTCCCCCCGCACCCTGCTCCGGCGGAGGGGGAGCTCCCGTCGGTCCGGAGCTGGGCACGCACGCCTGGCTGCGGCCTGGCCTCGGGCACCCTCCGGGCACCAGCGGAGCCGGCCCGGGGCCACCCTGCCCTGGAGGGCTACCCTCAGGCCCGGGGCGGCTCTCGCTACCGGCAGGACGCGGCCCCTGGCCCGGCCCCCGCGGGCGGGCGGAGCGGGAGGCGGGCGCGACCGAGCGTGACGGGCGGAGGGCGGGAGCGGAGCCCGCAGCGAGGAGCGACCCGGCTGCCGCCGCCTCCGCCTCCGCAGCGCCCGTCGGGAGGCGGCCGGGCAGCACCGCCGCCGAGACCCCCCCCCCCCTCCCCGCCGCCCGCTCGCCCTTCGCCCCGCCGAGCGCCATGGCGGCCGCGGCCGCCGAGCCCAGCAGCGGCCGGTACCAGCAGGTGAGAGGGGTGGCGGGCACTAGAGCGCCGCGGTTCCGTAGGCCGCGACGGGGAGGACGGAGCCCGGGGCCGGGCGGGGACCCGCAGCCCCCGCGTTGTGAGGCCGGGGGCGCTGCTGCCGCCTGCCCCCGCGGCCGTGCCCCAGCGCCCGGGGAGCCGGCTGGCGCCTCCGCCCTGGCCCGAGGCCGCGCGTCTCCCAGGGCGGCGGGCGGGCCTGGGCCTGGGCCTGGGCTGGGCCTGCGGGCCCGGGGTCCGCTGTCCCGCTGCGGCGAAAGGGGGAGAGCGGGGCGGTGACCGGGCCCGGCCTCCGGCGGCAGCAGCGCCCGGGGCGGAGGCCTCGGCTGCCCGCTGAGGCGCGGTGGGCCCCGCCGGCGGCCGGGCTGGGCTTGCGCAGTGGAGCGGTTCCCCGCCGGCTCCGGGGCCGTGCTGTCCCAGGCCTCTCCCCCGGGCTGGGTGTCTGCCCGCTCCCCGGGCCGGCCTCGGCGTGGAGCGCCGGACAGAGCGCGGCGGAGGGGCCGGAGCGACCTTGTGCGCAGGGTGCTGTCCCCGCCGGTCGTGTTCCTCGCTGGCCCCCTGCGATGCTGCAGAGACGCTCCGTGGCCTCTCGGTTCCAGCCCACAGGGCAGCGAACTTGGCGTGGACTCTTACGAGGAGAGAACTTGTTCTGCATTGTCTTGAAATTAACGTTAATTTTATTTCACCTTTTACATGTGCACCCTCTGGCTCAGATTGAAATCCCTGTAAGGTAGAGACTGTCTAAGGACGAGCTCCCTCGTAAATTTGGGGCTGTTCTTCCTTCCCTGTCTCCTGAAGGAGAGGACATGTTTTGCCAGGAGTATCAGCCTCACAGGAAGGGTTGGGGGTCGGTCGGCCCCGCTGTGTGACCCGGCTCCCGCTGGTCCGTGTTGCTGACCTGCAAACGTGGAGAGTTACTTAAAGTAAGGGAGAGAAATCTCTCAAGGCGGTACACAATACCCTCCCGCTTAACGGCAGTTCTTACAAGAAATCACTGTGTTATGACTCTGCCTCGGTAGCATTTTCAATGTGGGTAGCTTTCTCTGTTCAGAATACGAGATGCACTTTTCCCTTGGGATGGGATATTAGTCTCATCATGACAGCTGGAGATGTCTGGTTTTTACATACTAGGAATGTAAAAGTTAAGTAAAACTTAGGCTTTTTTCCGTTCTGTGCAAAACAGATGTGTTCACTTATGAAAACAAATCTCCTTACCCTTGTTCTCAGAAATGGTAGGTACGGATAAGCAGGTCTCTTCGTTAATCGCCTTTCCCATCAGAGTCTTGCCGTTGGTGTTGACCCCAACGAACGTTTTCACAAATGTCTTTTACAAAGGCACCTAGCTTCATGCCTCATTGCCTTGAGCCCGCGGAGATCGGTGACAAAATGTGCTGAAGGACACTATTGCGTTGCTCTTCAGTGACTCCGTACCTGACCGATAAGCACTGTCCTGGTTTCCTTAAAGAGAAATGTGTAAAGCTGTCGTTTCGCCAGATCCTGCTAACACATCCGACAGACACATAGCAGACACGGCTGTTGCTGTAGAGCATAACTCTGCGTGGTACTGCAGAGATTAGGGAGGCAGGCTGCTCCCCAAGGGGTTTATATTGCTGAAGACAAACAGATAATGGAGACCCCATGAAAAGACTGGTGTAGCTGGAGCACAGTATCAGAAACTCGCATACAAATATATCTACTTCTGTGTAGCTCCTTAGAAATTGCTTTTTTCCCTCTCGGCCTCTGCCAGAACCCTGATATTTGTATTGTTGTAAAGTGTGTTGTTGCTGAACTGGCTCCTAATGCTTGTGTGGCTCCAAAAAACCCTGCAAGCTGTGGAACTGAAGATTCAGAGTTGATATTTAGATGAAGAGGACATGAGAGGGTGGGAGAGTCTTTCTAGCATTGAATGTGCCAATTTTTTTTCCGTACATTGAAACTTTCTGTGGGTATGCATGTACAATTAACGAATGTACTATGTGCCAATGGGGAGAGACCTTAGTGAATTGATAACCACAAGGGCTAGAGCTCAATACAGGATCCAGTACGTGGAGGTAGCCTGTAGAAATTCAGAACGAGCTCATTTAATCTTTTAAGTTATTGGATTATGAGGCAGTGGAGAACTGAGAGTATTAAAACTTGATAATTTCTTTGGGGGGTGATAGGGGTAATGCGTTAGTGGAGTTTGTTACGTAGCTGGGCGGTTCCTGTACAGCTGAATGTGATATATTGTCCAAGCGTGTCACGGTCGTGTAACCCATGCTCCGGGAAGTGTTATTGGTGTATTGACCTGTGTGTAGGAGCAGCGCTGTTGAGGTGTGGGCACTAGTTGAATGCGTAAAAAAATATTTGTAGGGTTCCCTGAGTGTGTGTATTTTCAGAAAAAAGGTGATGGTTAATGAAGGTAATCAAAGGACAACAGAAACTGGTAACTGAGTTTGAAACCTGCGTGTTTCTTCTTCCTCCCTGTTCCTTGCCCATGCTGCCTGCCGATGGGGGTGTGTGCTGGGCTGTGCACCCCCAGCAGCTTCCTTTGCTGCAAACTGGCAACCCGTATCTGTTCACTGATACATGCAGTGTTAAAGGGATGTACAATGGCATATGATTTTTTTTTTTAAAGCTAACTTTCTAGCCCTTGTCCTTTGTTCAGGCATTAGATAATCTGATAAAAAATAGCCTGCGATGACGCCTTTGGATGATGTGGCAGTCTGATCTAATATACTGAGGAAGTGAAGCTCGATGAAGAATAAAGCTAAAACTCCAAAGAAAGGATCTCGGCTTCCCCCGGCCCCTTTCCGTCGGGAGCCAGGCAGGGTGACCAGGGCAGCCCGCTGGGTTTGGGTCACACCTCCACCGTGTTGGAGGTGGCATGGGAGATGTCTGGGGGGAAGGAAGGCTGCGGCACGCCCTGGTGTCCTTACTCTGGGCGGTGCTGTGTCCCAAAACGGGACACTGGGAGCCTGTGCTCTTTTAGACTTGCCTTTGGGAACATTATACAGGCATGTTGTTAGGATTAGGTGGCTTAAGGCCATTTGAGTTCACCTCTAGGTTGTGAATTCAGTGGCAGAGCTGTATTTTGTCCTTAGAACAGAAACTAGCCTCCATTCTGAAAAAAACAGCCAGGCTTTTAATAGGTTTATTTACACTGTATGTTAACCAAGGCATGCTTTTACTTGAGGCGTTTGAAAATATATGTGATGTATATGAGTAATGTAAACCCACCTAGAAAATGGTGGGTGTGTTAAATAATGAAGACATATTCCTTTATAAGTGATATTTCTTCCCGTTCCAGTTGTTGAAGGCTTACATGGATCATGAATCATTTCTTAAGGGGAGGTGTCTATGGGAAACATAAGGAAGAAAGGTTTTTCCATTTGTTTGGTTTTCTTTCAGTGAAATTGTAGAAGAAATATATTGCTGAAGATACAATGTGAATACAGTTTAAATCTATGAAGGACCACAGTGCTTACTTAATATCTGGGAAGGCTGGAGTGAAATAGGGGATGTCATTTGCCACTTCGTGCTTACCTTAAGCTTGTATTTAATTTTTCAGTTGAAACAGGCAGGTAGACTGAAAGTAAAATGTGAGAATATACCATATTTTTTAATGTCAGCAGTTAGAATTAGTGATGTCAGTGGCTATTCGTTTCCTTGGTAGTGTGCAGAAGACGTGCTTGCTAAAGATACAGGCAACTGATACGAACGGTAAGGAAATTTCCAGAGCAGGTTGTTTTCACATTTTAATTTTTTTTTTCTTTTTTGTATTCAGACAAGTAGAATGGGAGATGTCCATTGACATAAACCCAGTAAAGATTTAAAACAAAGTTGCAGTGTGAAGTGAGGTCTCTTCTTGCACAGCCACTCTTAGGTTGTGCTGCAGCTGAGAGGGCCGCACGCTGTGTCTGAAGCTGATGGCCAGCCCCGTCTGTGTTCAGGCGGCTGAAGTCTGCTTTGTTCTGTAGGCAACGCTACATGTCAGGTGAGTTTGCAAGGTTTTAGTGATTCTGTGTGAAAAAGTAATTATAAAATTAAAACACATTCCATCTCTAAACCTCAAAGGACTTGGGAAAGGCAGTGCAACAGTAGTAGTCCAGTATCATCACGTAGCTCATGAAAATAGCCTTGCATGCAAACTTTTAAAAAAAAATTCTCTCTGGTATCAGGATTGTGTTGGACTCTTAGTTGGGCTTCTTTGGTGGCTTCGGGACATGGTGTAGTAGACCTGGTGGTGTTGGGTTGACGGTTGGACTTGATGATCTTAAAGGTCTTTTCCAAGCTTGAGATTCTGTGATTCTTTTCCCTCCTCACTACAATCAGTGGGGCTCAGTAACCCCGTCTGGGAAGCAGATCTAGGAACCGTCCCTCAGGCCTTTGGGTTGTGAAGTGGCTCGCAGGGGACGTAGCACCTCTTTATGTGGGCTTGGCATCGCCTTTTAAAAGGAGCCATACTGAAAGCAAGTTGCAAAAGGTTTGTGTGTGTGTAATTAATTCTTTGTCATTGCAATTAACAAGAAATATTCAATATTAAGATGTATCCATCCGTTCTGTTTCTGCCTCTTGTGAAATATCTAAATTTGATATATGGAGGCACAATGGGATTTTTTTTTTTTCAGGGAAGATACTCAACATTGTTCATATGACAAAAAAATGTGATATTTTAAAATGCTTAAAATATCTGGAATTCTTTCTGTGATGTCTTAGTGTCTGGAAAAAAGGTTAATGTGATCCTAAATGTTATGGTAAAGCCTTATGCTTTGTTAAGTGTTTGAAATTTAATTACAGCTATCTAAGATTAAAACCTACTTCTTCTGTGTTAAGACCTTGAACACTCAAACCTAAGGACAATCTGTAGGCACAGGTTTGTGCTGGCCCAAATGCTTGCTTACAGTCTAGCCAGACCAGTATAATTCCCCGTTTGAACAGAGCTGAGGGAATGAGATCAGCGTGTTTCCCCGGACCGAGGTGTATTTCCATGTTGTCAGGCCACTAACTGCAGTGAGTCAGTGAAGAACAACATCCTCGTGAGCACGGGCTGTGTTTTGATGGACAGAAAGCTGGTTTGATTTGTGTTTATACCTTGGTAGCTGGGAGGGTCACTGCAAACCTGCCCTTCAGGCGGATGCTCCCACTGGTTTCTGACCCTTGCTCCGTACATCCCCCTGCGTGGGTGCAGCTGTGTGCTTGCTTCGTGCAGGGAGGGGGGAAAAAAAAAAAAAGGCATTTTTGGGGAGGAGGAGTGGAGGCACGGTTTTCAGTCCTTTATTAAACCAAAGGAGTAGCTCAGGTTGGCAGAGACCTCGGGAGGTCGCTCCCCAGAGCTGGGCTGTGCTCAGGGCCCTGGGGAGAATCAGTTCCCCAGCGTGAGGCTTGGGCAGCAGCACGGAGCATCGGCATCTCCTGGTGCGGGGAGAAGGCAGCGGAGGGGTTGCTTAGACAGCGCAACTGCCAAGCGTGTCACCTGGGAGCCGTGCCAGCCGGAGCGCAGGTACCGGTGTCAGACACGCCGTTCAGGGCTGTCACTCTCCTTCGGTTAAATGAGCTGGAAGTGCCTACGGTAGAAAACAGTTATTTGCTCATCAAGGAGAGGGCTGATGCACGTGGGTTGACTTGTCTAATAGCTTATCATTATTCCTGCTGATTAATAAGGTGATATTAAGTGATAGGAATCTGCAACAGCATTGGGCAAAAGTCAGGATTTCGAATCAGAGTACGTTTAAAGTGAAGTGTAAGTCAATAAAAATGATTCTCCTCTGCTTTGGAGTTGGCAGAAGCTTCATTTGCTTCCAAAAGGCCAGAGATCTGGAAGAAGGGAAGTAAGGAGTGTTGTAATGGGAGTGAAGTGTAACCTTTTTGTGGGCAGGCTGTTGCCTTGCTGGAGTACTCTCAATTTTAGTAGTGATACGCTTTTTTTTAATTTTATTTTTTTTTTTTTACATTTGGCTTGCAAAGGTTATGATTTTTTCATTGTTCTGAAAAAATAAATCCTATCGCCTTTTAAAAAAATATTGATTCTCTTTCTGTCATTAGCCTAAATGTCCACCTTTTTGAAAACTCACAGAAACCATAGTAACAACAAAAATGAGATCTGATTAGAGTTATCTTCATTGCAGGATTCCTGTGGGATTTCTGTGCAGTTCTGCCTTGCATGCCAGAACATAAAATAAGAACTGAAAAGCAGTAAACAGTCATGATATGTGGCTGACTTAATATATTACTGATGGTACATTGCTAAGGTGAAGCTTGGAGTAATCCTGAGTTAGGATAAAAAAATATTTGCATGTAGCCTAAGGACTCAGGGCAAGGGGAGGTTAAAAAAAAAAGATCCGAAACTATGCCAAGTTTAGAAAATTTGGAGGAATTAACAAGTATCTTCAGTGGAAATGTTTTCTTCAAAGTTGACCTGGAAATCTTTCAAAACATTTTGTAAGTTTTGAACTCTGTGCTACTGTGCTGTGTTTCACGTGATGTGTCTCAAGCAGGGGGAAGTGGCAGAGGCGATGTCTTGCTCAGAGGCAAGCTTGTGGTGGTGTTTTTTTGAAAATAAATGTCTCTGGGCCTCACTCCGTTCTGCCAGGCAACTTTCCATTGTTTTAGTAATCTGGTGAAAAAATCACAGCCAAACTTTTGTTTGAATACCTGTGTGCATTGTTGTAAAGACACAGTTTTTAATGCCACAAAAATACAAGCTAAAATCCGTCAGTGAATCAAAGACAGAATACCCCACAGCCTCAGCAAAACAGGCTGAAGCCAAACACAGCTTTAATCAGGTTCTCCGGGTTCCGAAGACCCTCAGCAGCGGCGCAAGGGGGAACTGCCCGAGTAGCGCAGCCTTCCTCCTCCTGCGTCCCCTTCCTCATCCTGTACCGGTGCTGTGCAGGGCAGCTGGAACAGGCAGGGCGAGCGCAGCGCAGAACCGCGGGGCCGTGCGAGGCCTGATGACTCATTCTTCCTGTCACATGAACCCTTTCTGCTTTGCTAATAAGCACTTAGTTGAATTTTAGATGCCTGGAATCATTAAAAAGGCTGGAAGGCATTTGTGTACCTTGTCCATTAGAAGAAAAATCTGTTTTCTATAACTGTATACCTCCAACAGCCTCTAGCTCAACTTTAAAAAGTAACTAAGCTTTTTGTGGTACTACCTGAATTGCAGTGGTTTGAAGCTAGCAGTAAGTTCAGCTTGCTTTCTCCCACATGAGGCAGTTGTAAGAATATGAGTTTCTTTTTACTAGTGAAAGAAGAACATGGTAAGAATTCCAGCGGTAGGAATTAAAAGAGGATGCAGAGAGTTGAGTGTAATATTATCTCATCTCTTGCAGCGTTGTCACATCCAGTGCTTTCCTTGCCCCCTCCTTGGTGATTGTACTTTTAGGTTGGATATATCTTCTTTCGTACGGACCTCAGGGGTTTCGTTTCTGCCCCCCTCCCCGCTAGGAGAGCAGTAATGCAGGGCATGCGGTATCCAGGGAGTGACCCCAGCATGTCGGAGCCTTTTCCCCTTGGCTTATAGGGTCCTGCATAGGTAGAGGGAAAAAAAGCAGAGAAGTGTTGAATTTTCATGCATAGACTAAAAATAAGCATGGTGGAGCATTTTCTGAGAATTCATAGACTACAGAGCTGAGAGAGACTGAATCAGCTAGTTTACAGGATCATCCCTTAGCTTGCCCCTCTCATGCTGTGTGCAGCATGAGAATTGAATTTCTGCAGCAGTGCTCGCTTTTAATTTTTTTAAGCTTATTTTAATAGGCAATTACTTCATAAGTTAGTTTGCATTTTCTTCTAATGACTGAACACTATGGGGTTTGTAAAATAAGGCATTTTTGTTTCTTGGTTAGGGCGCATGCTGAGTTAGCTGGTTTGAAAAAGATGAAGATGCATTGGTGGTGTAGGAGCTGCTGCAGCTTATCGTGTTAATTGCTTGGCGCCTGGAGGCTAATTAAAGCAGCAGCCACGGAGGCAGGTATCTGCCACCTCCACCCTGTGTACCCCGCGGCCTCGCTCGTGGGGCGCAGCGAGGGGTTGGCTGGTGCGTCTGCGCCAGGAGGTGCTCTGGCTGTAATACAGATTAAATTTTCATCCGGATCACTTAATTTCTCCTTCTTCAAGGAAGTGGTTCAGCTTTGTGCCACGTGGGGAGTTCTTACCCAGAAAGTTTGAGGCTGACCAGCTCCCTCTTTTTCCACCTCTCTTGTCTCATGAATGTGAACGAGGAGAGGATGGAGGCTGGCTGTTAGAGCAGCAAGGTGATCCTCATCTGATGGCGAAACAAGAGTCCTGTTTCTGTGATGGTCTGTTGTTTGGGTACAGCTGTTGGGTGACAGTGTTGCTGAATTTCTTCCAGTGCTTCCCAGGGTCATTTCTTTCCCTTTCCCCCTCTCGGTCGACCCTTTGGACCTGCCAGCAGAGCTGCTCATGTCACCGCCTGCTAACCCGAGTCCTTTAAACTCCTTTAACAGCAGGTGTGTTTAAAATCTTTGTGACATATCTGGCGCAGGGAGCTGTGACACACCAGCTATGCCGGCAGCCTTCACGCCGAGGAGGTGGAAAGCCAGCGGGGATGTTGTGCCTGGCCGCAGCGCAGGGAACAACTGACTTGCAGGTACTCATCCTGTGCATGCTCGTGGTTGTGCAGCTGACGGAGGTGTGCGGCTGTCCAGTTAATGGCAGAGAAAATGAAACAATCCACGCTCTTCTCAGCAAGCTTGTAGGACTTGGCTGTCTCACAGTTCAGACATGCAGCTGTGGTTTGGATGCAAACATCCGATGAATTGCGCTTAAAACAGCTGAAAAAGTTTTAGCTTTGACTTTCACGGAGGACATGGATGTGGTACAATCTTAGGCAGCACAAGGAAGAAAAACCCAAGGCACGAAACAGTTTTATAGAAAACAAGACCTTCATTTAGAAGTGTGAGCTGATTTGGTTTTTTGGTTTTTGTTTGGTTTTTTCTTTCCTGATAAAACGTACAAGTTAAACAAGAACATATCCCCACCCCCCCTGCAGTAAATGCTTCGGAAGCATTTGAATGGTAACATGTCTCTCCAAAGAAAAGCAAGCAAACTATCATGGATGTCCTCAAGAGTATTAGCATGGGTGTGCAGGAGGGATAGTGCAAGTTGTTAAGGAAGAAGTTGCAAGGTTGCTGCTGTTTCGTGGTAATTACAAAAGAGGGTAGTACCTCTGTGTTCAGGCAGGTGGTTCAGTCCCAAGGTGCTTTTTTTTTTGAAATGAGTTGTCTTTCTGTGTAAAACCTCAGCTTCTTTGTTCATGAGATGATGAGAAATGGAAAGAAGAAAAAAAATTAGATGGCAACCGATTGGTAAATTCCTTTCTGGTGCGTTTTGCTTTGAATGCTTCTGGGCTAGCATTGTCAGCTTGTCTGATCAAAGCCTGCATTTGCGTACCTGCTTCATGCAAGTGACACTCTGTATTTGATAAGCGGTATGGTTATTTATACAGTCTGTGGGAAGCACAGTGCACAAAATAAACTGTCTCCTTTTCAGTCATGCAGTGTGAAAGGTTGAAGGGAAATGGCAAGATTCATACTTATATGTATCATTATGTAAGGTGACGTGAAAAATCCCTTCCATAGCAGAGCCACAGGCAGCAATGGAGTCTTTTGTTGGGTATCTCGTGGTATTTCTTCGACTAAAACAGATGCAACTGCAGCTCCTAAGCAGTGTGGGCTGAGGAAGTGCTAGGGAAATGGAAAGGTACTGAAAAGATACATGCTGTGCTTTGTCGAAGTCCAGGTGTGTGAGGATTCCATTAAAAAACCACATTAAAACTGAGATGGCATATTGATCATTTCAAGTGGGAGCGCTTCGGAGTGAAGCTGAGCAGCTGCTTGAGTGCCCCATGATGCCACAGAACAGTCTTCTTCCAGAAGAGTCTGCCGGGTGCAATTAAAACTCCAGGGATAATTTCATAGAACTCCAGCAACCCCGTTAACCCCTCTTGTGTGTGGGTCTGTTCAGCTGCAGAATGAAGAGGAGCCAGGTGAGACTGCCCCGGTGGTGAATGATGCCCCTCCGCCTTACAGCAGCATTTCTGCGGAGAATACAGGTAAATTTAACCGAAAGGAAATAGCTAGGTTTGCTCTCCTTTCTTACCTCCGTAAGCGTTCTCCTTATTGATGGATGGCATTGCAGCATCCCTACTAAGGCTGCAGAGGACCAGAATTGATCCAGAGAAACTGCCGTTACTTGTGGTTTAGAAGATGCGTTTTGGCTACGTTCATCTGATGTCATCCCATCAAATGGTGTTCAAGTTGCATTTCACAATGTTCTTAATAGATTGAAGACAGTTAAAATCAAAGTGCTATGAGGATTTGTGGTTCCCCTCTTATTATTTGCCATTTGGACGATGCTGTGCTCCTTCCAAAAAGGACTTGTTACTTAAAAGGTACTAAAGAATTCACTCTTCCTGCAGCTTTCAATAACTAAGGACTTGGTCATAAGGATTATACTTCTGATTCATCGTACTGTCATGTTGCTAATAGCTTTAGCAAAACAGCTTGGTTTGTATTGGTTATGCATTGGAGTATTTTGGCTTAGGTAAATCATCTCATTTTTTTTCCTCTGGAACTTTTATAGTCAATTGTCCAAATAAGATTGTGAATCAAATGCAACATGCTGTCAGTCTCTCAACCAGCCAGCTAGCTTTGGGTAGAAGCTTGAATACAGTTTCTCAAGCTACCTAGCGAGTATCCTGCCTTGGCACACCAACTGTAAAGGTGTCCCGTTAGTTCTGGTTCCTTAGTGTGTCTGAGTGACTGGGGCTCAGAAATGCTATGTTTGATTTTTGTTTCAGTCCCTTTCCCCTCCATCAGAAAACAATTTGGAGTCTCACTCTGGAAAAATTGGTCACCAGTGGCCTAAGGCGTGCAGTGATCCTTCTTTGACTCACTCAAACCACTTGAATTTGAAAATATGACTACTTCTGTTTACTGAAGTCAGGAGAGACACAGCATGTATCATTGTTTTAAAAATAAACACAGCCAGGCGTGTTAAAGTAGTGTGCTGCGTATTACTTTATAGTAGATAAGGTGCTCCCGTGTTTTTTTACTTTCTGTTTCGGGATGGCAAGAGGCTAGAAGGGAGGGGACAGGAGGGGAGGCTTCAGCATTCTGGGGTATCGGGGTCTTTGGAAGTCACCTGGAACGCTTCTCATTCCCAACACGGTGTTCTTGAGGAACTGACAAGTTACCTTCTCTATAACTTTTTTTTTGCAGCTTATTTTGACTACAAGGATGAGTCAGGATTTCCTAAGCCTCCATCTTACAACGTGGCCACAACACTGCCTAGTTACGATGAGGCAGAGAGAACCAAGGCTGAAGCCACAATTCCCTTGGTTCCTGGAAGAGTGAGTACACTTGGCTGGCTCTGTGTGTGTCCTTCACATTTCTTGTGTAGAATTTCTGGTTGAACTCCTGGCGATCAAGTATCGTTTCTTCTTCTTTTTTTATTTATTTTTTTTTTAAGCTTTCTGGGGTGGTGATATCACACACTCCCAAGAGTTCTGTGGCTAATTTTGTTTTTTTTTTTTTTTTTTAAATTTTCCTCTGGGCAGCTATGATGATGTAAGACATCTCAGTAATGCCAGCATGTGCTATCCAGATTACTTTGGCAAGCTGACAGAGGCACTGTACTGTATCCGTGTGCACTGTCACTGGATTTTTTTTTTTTTTTTTTTAAAGATTTAGGATTAATTGTTCAGCCATCTAGGATATCTACCCTTGATACTCCTGCTGCTTACTTAGTTGATTTTTCCAGAGGTCAGTGTGGCTGATACAAGGATGATAAAACAATTCTGTCAGAATAATTTTTTTTTCATTTTTTATTTCTTTTTGGTTTTTTCCAGTATTATTTCTTGTTCAACGTCTTCCTCCACCCCTGCTAGCATCAGATGTCCACTGCTTGTTATACTTCTTCATAAACCCAAATTCCTTGCTGAGATGATAAGTTTAATTTTTTTATGAGTAGGGGAATCCTTTACAGTGAGAACAAGAACTTGCTGGATCTGGTCTATATTAAAAAAAATATACTGCCAGTGATTTCATATTTCATGCCCTGCATCAACTCAGGATGAGAAGCAGGAATTTCTCCTGCTTGCATTTGTAGCCTTTTGAGATTAAATGTAAACAAAGCCTTTTGTATCCCTCTGTTCTACACTGCTTTTTTTGAGGGCTGTACAATTTGCTGGCCCGCTCTTGAAGAGCCACATGCGGAATTGGGATTGCTGTGTGGACTGGACTGACTTAAATCCACCCCCCATCTTGTCTCCTTCTGGTTTGCAGGATGATGATTTTGTGACACGGGATGACTTTGATGACACCGACCAGCTGAGGATAGGAAATGATGGCATTTTCATGCTAACATTCTTCAGTAAGTACTTGGTGGAACTTAGCTTTTTCTCAGGCAGTGACCCAAAATAGCTAGAGTTATTTTCACACTTAGGTTTGCACCAGGAAAAACCTGTGTGCAAAGGTTGTATGGTTGGGGTTTTTTTTTTTCCCCTGGGAATATAAAGAGGGCTTGACCTGCTGCTTTTGTCCTGCTTTCTCAGTGGCATTCCTCTTCAACTGGATTGGATTTTTCCTGTCTTTCTGTCTGACTACTTCAGCTGCAGGACGATATGGGGCCATTTCTGGCTTTGGTCTGTCTCTTATTAAGTGGATCCTTATTGTCAGGGTAAGTTGTGTAGTGCAAACCCACGTACATAGACAATGGTACTCTTTTTCTGTAGCTCGTTTTTATCTCACACTGAAGTTAGTTATAAATTTAGCTTTTTATAACAAAAGAGATTTTAAGCCCCTTATTCTCTGAGAACAGTTTTTCATCATTCTGTCCTGTTTATATGTTGGAATTATTATTGTAACAAAAGAGAATAAAGATTGTATATCCAAGTATGGCTTCCTCTGACAGAGCCACTGTACTGGATCAAAGTGTGTTTGTGTGTTGAGCAGTAACAATGATCTGATCTTTGTAAAACATTAATACAGATACAGCACAGGGATGTTTCTGTCCAGTATGATGTTCCTTAGGTGCTCCTCTGAAAAAAAAATAAAATTATTTCAAATGTGGGATAGCCGATGAGGAGATGCAAATAGGGACATAAAAATTAGGAGGTGTGAGGTTTGCTTTTCGCTGGAGGAAGAAGAGGCAGCCACGGCTTTGTCACACGGATGGGAGAAGCCCGCTGGTGCCCTCTGGTGCGACATGCCTGCGGCACAGGCAGGAGGGGATCAGGAGGAAGCGTGCTTTTCCGTTTTGTTTTATTTCCGTATAAACTCTGGGTATATCCAGACTGTTAAAACATCCACCGTGCTCCCCTCCACCAGATCGCACAGAGAGAGGAAGGGGATGATTGATCAGAACTGGTTTGTGTTATGGGAACCTGGATACGAAGGTCTGCCTACGGAAGCAAGAAAGGCTGACCTAGTATTTTTAAAACTTGGAGGGGGGGGGAAGAAAGAGAAATCTTTCTGGAGAAGAAAAAAAAAAAAGGATATAGATGTGCAGATGCTGGCAGGAATGGGGAAAAAAAAAAGGTCAAACTATTTAACTGTTTTGTGGAGGGACTGTGAGAAAATACCAGAAAAGCTTTATTTGGAGCCCATGAAAAGGTGGTGTCCATGAAAATGGCCTGCAGACATCCCAGGCCAAAGTTTGAATTTCAAGCAAAAAATCTCATTAGCTGTGCATAAGTAGAAGTGGAGAGCGTTAGTGTTAGGGCTGTCACTTCATACCTAATCTCTTTGGGCTAGGAACTGTAATTTGTAAATACAGTATCTGTTAACTTTTTCTGTTGAAAGTTAAGACTTTTGGGGTCATCTTGTAACAGTGGTGTTAAGAACTATTTGCTGGATTAAGTGGTATAATAGAAACAGGTGACCTTAACTGTGATTTTGATTTAAACTCTGATAGCAAGCTTACCTTTTGTTAGGTGTTTAAACTTGACTAGAATGAAAACAAAAAAATTACACTGTATTTACCACTGACATAGTGAACTTCAGTGCTCTAATGGCATCGGTGCCTTTCATTCAATAGGCAGTAATTTTCCCAAGAGAAAATCTTGTTAGAGGGCTCCACAGATCTGGGATTTCTTTTTCAACTGTACATTTGTTTGCTATACTATCCAGCCTTACAGTATAATTAACGTGATGCACTGCTGCGAACCTGGTCTTCCCTTCCAGAAACTACAGCTGTGGAAAATGGAATATTTGCCCAGTAGTGTCTTTCTGCTCCACTGATTGCAAGAGTTTATGGCTGGTTATTGAATCTGTTCCATTCCCCTTGGTTAGAGTTAGTCTGATGCGTGTAGAAAAACCTTAAATAAAAGTTTGTGGCGGTAGCTTGTTCCCTGCAGTCTGTGCAGTTGAGGAAATGTGGCATTCTATAACCTCTCTTGTATGCAGCGAGCTTGATCTGGTTACTGCTGAAATTGGTAAGAATGGATTTGGGTTCAGAAACTTCCACGTGCTCTAACTTGTATCTTTTTTTAATTTTTTTTTTTTTTTTTTTTTTTTTTTTTTTTTTTTTAGTTCTCCACCTATTTTCCTGGTTACTTTGATGGCCAGTATTGGCTTTGGTGGGTCTTCCTTGTACTAGGTGAGTGTTTCTGGTGGGGGGGGGAAGAGGGAATGCATGCTTAAAATCTCTGTAAAGTGCATTTAGGGATTTTGTGAGCATAGCTTTACTGGCTATTAAAATATGTGTGAATAGATGTGAAACAGAAATGTAACCCTCGTAGTACTCCTCCTCTTCCTGAATGCCTGCTAGGTTTTAAAGGTACACATAAACGCTGTCCTCGTGTTGTCATTTCTTGGGGGCAGCATCCTATTGATCATCCAGAAGAAGTACACAAGAGAACAATGCTGGTCTTCATAGTAACTGATGTTGTATCTGTTCTTCTGTCTTAAGTGGAAGAGTGGGTGGTGGTCCTTCTTTTTTTCTTTTCTTTTTCCTCCTTTGGAAGTGACTGGATCTCGTTTGGAGTCAAAAGTTTTGTGATTGCCTAAGGAAAGTTTGGTTTTGAGATTGCCTGAAATTGAAAGATTAGATGTCATTGATGGGAAAAAAAAAATCTTGTATTTAATCAGCTGTTGTGCATCCCAGTGACTTAGGTCCCTCTGTACAAGTAACAGTGAGTTGAACTGCTCCATCTGTGATTGAAGAAGCAACACTTGTGTTAACTGGAGAAATATGTTTCTTCCATCTAGGTTTTCTGCTCTTTCTCAGAGGATTTATTAATTATGCAAAGGTTAGGAAGATGCCAGATACTTTTTCCACTCTCCCCAGAACCAGAGTTCTCTTTATTTACTAAAGGTAAACTTTCTGCTTTCCTGAATTTGTTCTGTTTTGTTTTTAACTCTATTTAATGACCCTTTTAGGCTAGACTTATCTTTGCTTGAATATTTTTAGAACATGAGGCAGCAGAAAACAGTCATTTCTTGGTATCTCATACGCAGTTCCTGTTTCTACAGAGTCCAGACCGACTTGGTGGGGAGCGGAGGAATACTTGACATTTCTTCCTGAGTTTTTGCTTTGAGGAATTGTATATTCATTAGATTCCATTACTTGAATTGTAAGAACAAAATCTCTGCCCCTTGGTATTGCACTGCATTTGGCAAGTGTGTCTTTCAGAATAAATCACATGTCCGAAACATGAGTAAAGGTTACAAAACGTTGTTAGAAGACGGTGCCGGTATCTTTGGCTTACGTCCCAGAAAGAACAATTTGTCTGAATTTTGCATGCTGTTTGAATTTTCTGCCAAGTTCCTGAAGAAATTAAACTCTTGCACACCTTTGCTCTTTGAAAACTCCTCCCACATACTTGAGCACACTGCCTGAACATCTTTCCAAAACCTTAATGCCTAAAAGTCTCTCCCTTTAAGGCTGAACCTTAACACTGCTGCCTTCTTAATGGCACTTTCAAGAAGGAGGCTTAAGTAGTTGAACCCTTCTGGCATGATTTCCTGCTTAGGCAGATAATGGCCTTGCATTAACTGTCCCTCCCCGAGGGGAAGGAAATCCTGTAATAGGTTGCTTCCCAGATGGTGAGTGCAATGTGATGCTCCCTTTAGAAATACCATAATAACACTAGATTTCCCCAAGACAGGGTTGGGGCAAGTGCAGCTGGGACAGTGGTATAAAGAAACCAAACAAACCCCAGCTTGAAATTGGGGGTTGTTAAATTGTGCAGATTTTAAAACTGAGGCTCGATTTTCCAAATGTGCTTTCCTTTTATTAGAAACAGCAAATTGTGTAAGATTCTGCTTCATTTCTAGTCTGTAATGAGAACGTGCTACACAAAACAGTCATTGTGGAGTGTTTTCCAGCTTGAGTTTTCCACTGGTGATAGTGTGTAAAAATAGTTGTCAATTTATTTAAGTGTTTCAGTTGTGTTTAACAAAGTTATGGTTTATGACCTCCTCCAGTATTTGTAATATCCTCTCAGATTCCTGCTGAGTCACCAGAGGGTTTATTTCCCCCACTTGTATGGTCACGTAGTGCGAGCGTTTAAGCGTCAGCTTCATCATCAGTAGTTCGTTCTCACTGAACGTGGTTTTTTTTTTTTTTTAATTTTACTTCTTTACTGAAACTTAATTTTTTCATTTATTAAAGGAACTGTGTGGTTTCTTGTTGCACAGGCTTTTCCTATGTTCGGAATTTGAAATTAAAATTTTAGAAACCTCGCTTGACTCCTTGCTTGTGAGGATGGAGGTGTAGAGTTGTTTTTAAATTTTAATTTATTTGTTTGTTTATTTTTTGGTCATTTTGGAGCTTTCAGAAAGCCCTTTCTCTTTTAGATATATTGAGATAAATGTCCAGAATAATTTCTAAATATTACAACTTTGACACTTCCCCTGAAAATAAATCTTTAATCCTAAATTCCGAGCAGGGAAACCACAAAAGACTTGGATTTTCAGTCTATTATTGTTCTTAAGATTAGATTTCCTCTGCAGGGCATAATGAAAAGGGCATGGTGAATGTTTATTTTCGTTTTAGAGCAGGGATAATTTTTAGGAAATTAGGAGGGGAGGAAGAGAGGAATAATTAGTGCAAATCAGAAAATAATAGCTGGTGAAAACGGATCTAATCGAAAGCTTGGTGTTTACTGTTCAATCTGCGTGCGCTAGTAAAGGGCATTACCCGTGGTAGCATCTTAGGAGAGCACATCCACAAGCACGACAAGTAACGACTGTACGACAAGTAACGACTGTACGAGGAGTGCCGGTGTTTCGGTTGGATCTCAGGTTGACACAGCTCTGTCCAGCACGGCTGGAACAGGCAGCTTGTGAGGGCGAGCCGCTTGATGTCAAGAGACAAAACTCACAGTCGTCCTGGGCGGGCGCAGCAGCTAAAGACTGAGTCACTTTTTGTTCTCGTAGTGCAGGTGCAGTGTGATTTCGTACACCTTATGTTTTTACGCCAGTGTTCCTAGGAGCATTGTCTGACTTGGTGTCTGTTTCCCCCTAAGGAATTTTAACTCTTCGGAGCTGTAAAACATGCACAAAACTACTGAGTGTTTTGCTAGAGTCACGTCATTGTGTACCGAGATACTTCACAAGCCTTTAGACATCCTGCTCTCTTTGTGAGCTACATCCTTCTGTAATCCAAAATAACAATCTAACTATAGTTTCAATATTCAATATCCTTCTCCGACAGATGTTTTCTGGCAAATGTCTTCCTGCGTTAGTGAATTCTCCCTCAAGAAGCAGCAGGACACCTGCAGGAAGTGAATCAAGACTCTGGAGCAGAAGAAAAAAGAATCACCTGCTTTAAAATAAGGAAATAAATAAAAGTACTGTTGGAAATAAAAAAAAAAAAGGCATTTCTTTCTATTTGTTTCTAGGTGTAAAATTTTAATAATTAATGCAGAATTCTGTAATCATTGAATCATTAGTGGCTAATGTTTGAAAAAGCTATTGCAGTCGAGTCTGTGACGTGCTAATAAAGCCTTATATCGATAGTTTCTGTAGTGATTTCGGTAGCATGAGCCCTGCCCCTGGAGCCAGCAGGGGACAGGCTTGCTTTATTTCCTCCTCCGTCCTGGGAGCGGGTTTGGGCTCTGGTCTGTCCTGCACAGCCTGCGAAAAGCCGGCGGCCCGAAGGGATGACTCAAAAGTCGGAGTGACGGCAGTGACGGCATTGCCGTGTCGCACACCCTGCTGCTCCCATCCTGCAGCTGAACGGAGAAAGGGGTCGGTGCGGTGCAGGTTCTCGAGGTGTGATTGGGAGAGAGTATTGTGTTAAAAGTGGCACAAGTATTAATTTCTTTTTAATAGTCTGTATTCTCAATGTTGTAGTATACTTTACTTTCATACTACCTACTTTTTGGACTATATAGGGATTTACGCGGTACACATTGGTAGTGTAAAAATGAAAGATCACCTTGCAACTTTGTATAAAAAATTACCTTGCAAAACAAAGGCTTTTTTTTTTTTTTTTTTCCTTCCCCCCCCCCCCCCCCCCCCCCCCCCCCCTTTGGCTTGGGACTTTTGGGACATTTCCTGACATATACCTGTAATTCTTGCTTTTATAATTTGTGTTAGCAGAGACTATGATGCGTTATAAATGTAGATTTAATGTGCACTTTTGTGCTTTCTGCCAAGTGGTAATTCACTTTGGAGTTTTACTATGTTAAAACTGTAAATACAGCAGAACATTAATAAATGTCACTTATGTAGCAATTTTTGCTGTAGAACAGTGTTTATTTTAGTTTTGCTGCTTTATTGCACTGCGTTATTGATTACAAATGTAGATTAGCTGTGGGAATTTCATGACTTTTCCATAGAAGGTGTAACACAAGTCTCCAAGGTGTCTGTCTCCCTTTTTGTAACCAGGTTTTGGAGCCCAAGACAGACTGTAGTGCCAGCCAGTTTTGGGGGGGCATGCTGGGTTTTTCTTAGCCTCACGTACATAACTTATGTGCCTCGCGAAACGGTTTGCTCGTGGTTTTGGTTTGGCCGATCTTCCCGAATGTATAGTCCTCACAAACAAGCAGTGGGGCTGACGAAGATAGATGGAACTTAGACAGAAACTTCCCTTTTAAACAAGAGTAAGTGGACGCAGCGAGAATGATGAAGTTTATCCTGCAAGGCAAAATCTGTAGCGTTAGGGAACTCTGATTCACATTTGCCCAAACTTGGTAGATCAGCCTTGTGTTTACTCTCTTGGCATCTGGGCCTTATTTGGTCTTGTATATTCGGAGAACTGGAATATTTGGCATTCCTGTTTCTCTTCGTTCGGTGGCCTGAAGCTGCAGACACCTACTGCTCAATCGTTCCTCTGCAGGCAGCGGGTCTGGGAGCGCAGGGGAGGGACGAGCTGCCGACAGCGGGTGGGTGACACCGACTCCAAGCTCAAATAATTATTTTGGGTCTGTGACAGCTCAGCCACTTTATACCACCTAAGTGGCAGGTCTGCGGTGATCTGCAGTGACCAAATAAATACCTCTGGCCTTCCTGCCTGCAGCGTGTCAGCCAGGTTGGTTCCTCCTTCCAGCACTGTAACTCTCTGAGCAGGTTCAGACAGGACTCAGACTTAATCTCCCTGAAATGGGTTTCATCTCCTGAGGGTGGAAAGCAGCATGCTGCTTCCGTCCTTCTCCGGAGAGGCGGCCGTGTTGCCAGGGCCAGTACTTGTGATTTCCAACGCCAGTTTAGACCGTGCTGCCTCCCTCGGTGACCTTTGCAGAAGACCCAGCAATGTGGTTTTCCCAAGGCTTGCTCGGAGGGGAGGGTTTGCATCACACCTTTTCTGGCATCTCTGAACCTTCAGCGTCACAGCGCTGCTCCCCCTCGCTCCCCCGTTGTAGATTTGCTTACGTGTTGATAAATCCCCCCGGGATTTCTTGGTCTGTGACCATCTGAGTCGTGCTGGGGTCGGGCTGTGATTAGTGCATTGAAATGCTGGGATGCAGCCGCTGAGGGAGGGAGCGACCCCACCAACCCAGCACCTCTCCAGCGGCCGTGGGAGGGGATAACGAGAAATGCGAATAGAGATTGAGATTCTGTAGTAAATCACTCTAATAAATCTCACCGTTTCTATGCAAGAAGTATCAAGCTCTCTAGTCTTAGCCAACCGTGCCTGGAAGAGGGACCTTCCTGCGGCGCTGGGGCTGCAGCCGTCCTTGCGCTGGACGCCGGGGTGAGCAGACTCCTGCAAACGTGCCGGTTGTTCCTGATGAAGGCAGAGGTTGGCGTGTGTGAGGAGGGGGAGCTGCCGGCCGGGATGTCCTGGCTGCTGGCACAGGTTATTCCATGGGAAGTCTCCAAATGGTTAAGCTATTTTGCATTAGCAACAGTCTTATGCAGAAAAGCTCGGCTGTGTTACAGAGGAGTTGCTTCTTTTTTGCCCAAATACCAGAACTGTTTGTACAATCGATTTTTTAAAATGTTTTGCAGTCATTTGAAAGTTGCTCCAAGGTTATTTTTCCAGGTATTGCAGGAAGCGCATCTTGAGATCTTATTTCCAGTTGCCATGAAAGAAGGAAAAGCAACCCGAGGGGAGAAGGATCAGATAAAGGGAGAACAGCACGTGCTGGAGGAAATCAAATCTGCCCACAGTGAAGGTAGGACCGCCGCAGAGGAAACGAATGGGATCTGTCCATTGTCCGCGTTCTTCCGCCCGCTCCGGTGGGAGCTCGGCCTCCAGTGAAAAGATTGGTGCTAATTGTCCGTGGCATCCATGTGAAATAGGGGATTAAGCTGAGGAGTAAAACCACTAAATGGGAGACCTCCCACTTACTTTAAAAAGGCTTTTTCCTCCTCTCCTCTTGCTCTACCCGATACACAATTATATTTCCAAGAAGCTGATAAATATTTCTAGGTTCACTAATGATTTCTGTAAACCTTTCTGCTTTACTGCCAAAGTCCTTTCTCACAAGAAAAATGCTGCAATGAATTCATCGCCTTGTGTTTGGCCACACAAAGCCAAGGACTGACTCATTTTCGGTGGCTTCGTTAGTGGAAATGATTCACGGGCTGGATTACCACGACCTCTTCTCCGGGCTGGTGCACTCTCCTCTTTTAAGACGCTTGTGACGGCGGAGGGGATGGCCCCGAGATCCTGAAGCAGAGGGTGGTAGGAAGCACCTGAAAGGGCCAGAAAACATAATTCGGCCAAAAGCTCGAGCGCAGCCCACGCCAGCACAAGGTTGTAGTGCCTCCGCGTCCCCAGACCGCGTCTGGAGGGGCCGTGGGACTTGCTGCCCTTTTTTTACACGATGAAGTAAGTTTTCATAGTGCCTACTGTTGTTTTCATTGCCTCGTGTTCAAAAGATGGCATAGCTTTAATTGGAAGGAAAGAGAAACAAATGTGTTGCAAAAATACATACGATAAGCCAAACCTGGTAGCAGTTGGATTAACGAACCTTTTTAAAATCTCCTTGAATGCAGAACATTTACAAGGCCGTTTTAGTGGTGATACTTATTACTCATCACATAAAACCATTTCACAGGGCGAGTACTGGCAGGGTCGTTACGCTCACCCAGCCTGGTCCTGTTAACGCCTGAGTCCATTCACTGCTCCAATTAGTCAGTTTGCATCAACTCAGCATCTGCTTCCCAACAGTAGGTCAGTAAAGTTACGTGTATTTTCATTTTAGGTATCTCCTTTGTCCAATGGGTTGTATTAGGAGTCATCCTTATCACGTGTATCGCTGAGAAAATACTATGGTGAGAGTTACCACGACCTTGCACAATACAGAGTTTCTCCTGCAAATAGTTATTAGCTGGTTTCCTTGCAAAAGAATTGTATATAATTTTTTTTTTTTTTTTTTATAATCCCTTGTGTGTAAACACCAATCAACTTTTTGGTGTGGGGTTTGGGTTTGGTTTTTTTTTTTCAATTCAAACTGACGCAAGTCATGCTCAAAGTATCAGGTGCGTGTGTTATTTTTGCAATTTATCCGGTTGAGTATGTCTGCTGTAGAGCAGCGGAGCTCCTCTGGAGCAAGGAGGGTGCATCAGCTGTGTCCTGGCGGCAGAGCGTGCTGACCGTGTGCGAGTGTCTCAGCCTCGTGCCCGAGTGTCCTCTGTCTGTGCGCTCTGTGAAGAAACACCCTTTAATTAACGTCCTAGGCTTGCTTTACCTTCCTGAGGCCCATAAATATATGAAAATGCAAGAGAAATTAATAGCAAAGTCCATGGTTTTCTCTTTTTTCCGTTAACTGTTGGATCTTTGTGGCAAGTTCCCGTTCACACGAGGTCCCAGGCTTCCTGAGTCGAGCTCCGGCATGGACGTGTCCGTCAGTGTTCCCGTGGGGAAGGCAGAGTGACTTCCAGGCGATCCCTGCGTCCCCAGGAGAAGCGGCTCGGGGCTGGTACGGCTTCCTCCCGCAACGCCTCGGTGGCCTCGCAGGGTCGTGCCTGTGAGTGTGGGCGTGCAACACTCACTGCACGTCTGCGCCTGGGCTTTGCCCGGTGCAACAATCAGTCAGCTGGCTGCGAAGAAGGGGCTCCGGACAGAGAATGAGGCTTCCAGAGTTTGGGTAATGGAGAAGAGATGCAGGAAACGATCGCTCGGAGGCTTCCCCACATGACAGCGCTCCCATCGTGTGGCTACCAGGGGTAATTAGAGACAATCCAGGTGACCAATCTGGTCAGATTTTGCTGAGGTTTACAGTAAAATGAAAGGCTGATAGAAGCACTACGCGACGTGGCTGTGGTTGTAGTCGCCCTGCCTCAGCCTGTGGTTCGATCACAGCCACGCGTGGGGGCACGGAGCCTTTCCCGCGATGGGACTCCCCTGCCCTGCTCCATCTCTGCAGGGAAGTTCCTGCGCCAGCAGCTGGGGAGGGGAAACGAGGTGCCAAAACGCAGACTTAACCCGCAAGCAGCTGAATAACCCAATCCCCTGGTAACTGCAACTCGGAGTACGTGAGAGAGCCCTACCCGGCTGGTGGCAAATTTCTCCAGGTGTTTAAATACAAAATCTGGCCCGTGCGTTTGTCTTTGCGCTTTGGGTTTCTCTCTGCCTCGCTGCACTGAAACTCCCAGGAACAGGGAAGGGCTGGAGGGGGTCGGGTCGAGCTGCTTTCGGGTATCCCCAGGTAAGGGAGGTGCTGGGGCGAAAGAAAGCGCCTTTGGGAAACGGGAGCAGAGGTGCTGCCGGAGAGGGGCTGTGGGATGACCTGGTCCCGGAGAGGTGGGCAGGGGACCAGCCCCCACGGGACCCCTGCGCTCAGCCCACTTCAGCCGCTTCCCCGTCCCCACGCTGCTGAGACGCTCAGGACGAGGATTTCCATTTTGCCTTTTTCCTGAAATTTTGGGGGACTGGACAAGAGCCAGTCAGGGAAGGAAAATATCAGAGCGCAAGGGTTTAGTTGCTGTTTAATGTAAAAAATCAATCACAGGATGTATCTGAGAAAGTATTTTTAAATCACAGGATTTATACAGACACAAGCCCTGTTTTGCTAAGCTTGAAATATGTTAATAAAACCTAATAGAAATGGATGGAAGAAATAAAGCAAAGGGGTCTGGAGTGTCAGAAGGGTCCATGCCAGGAGTCAAAAGGTGCTGTGGCCCCAGCGGCGAGTAAAACACCGTCTGTGTCCCAGGGCCAAGTGGAGCAAAGTACAAGAGTGCTCTGGACTGCTTTTTTTAAAAATTGAATTACTCAATAGAAGCAATGCTGAGTAAGAAATCAGTGTTTCCAAAATACCCATCATCTCTCAGTGAGCCCTAACAGGCCCCCGAACCGTAACCTCGGGGGTTTGTTGGCTGGAGCTCTCTGGGCACCAGGAGATGGAGAATCCTTCAGGCAGCGGTGGGTGGTGTGCCGGGACACCGTGCTGGGATGATGGGCGGTGTGCCGGGACACCGTGCTGGGATGATGGGTGGTGTGCCGGGACACCGTGATGGGATGATGGGCGGTGTGCCGGGACACCGTGCTGGGATGATGGGTGGTGTGCTGGGACACTGTGCTGGGATGATGGGTGGTGTGCTGGGACACCGTGATGGGATGATGGGCGGTGTGCTGGGACACCGTGCCGGGGCGGTGGGCGAGGGCAGCGTGCCTCCTGCCCATGGGATTCACCCCGGAGCGGTGTCCCCTGCAGCAGTCACCAGGTCTGGAGGCAGCACGAGGGGCTTCGTGGGCCAAAATGCCCCATGGCCGCAGTCACGCAGCACATGGACAAAGACAGCGGCAGATCAGAAGGCCGATGAGAAGAAAAGCCCATCTTTGACCAGATTTTGTGTTTGTTTTTGTTGTTGCCTTAACTGAAGTGTCTGGAGCGTGGTAATTAAAGGCTCAGTAGCTCTAATTGGAATAGGTTTAAACTCGAGGTCAAAATCCCTTCTGGCACTTCCTCTGCCTAATAACCATCAACAGAAATCAAACAAATCCAACTGGCTCCAGCCACTAATCTGCAACCAGCAAAGGTCGCGGCGGTGATAAGGGAGCGCAGCAGCCGCAAACAGCCTGCGTGGAAACACACGCTCCGGTGGGTCCGACAGCCAAGCGCCGAGGGGCACAATGCCCAGCCCCCACTCGGGGGGCCAGGGACGATCCGACGGCCACGTGTCGGTGCCGGGGGACGAGTGACAGCGGGGCAATCCCTGGTCCCGTGCGATGGGTTGGAGCCGGTGGGGCACCTTGTGCACGAGTGAGCAGTGCCAGCGCGGCGCGGGGGACGGGGCGGGTGCTCAGCATCGCTCGGCACGGCTATTTCGCCAAAATGCCTGTTTTCTTTGAGCAGGTGAAGAGACTGAAGCTGCAATGGGAGTTGGAGAAGGAGCGTT
The DNA here is from genome assembly GCF_011004875.1 of Balearica regulorum gibbericeps. Lineage (NCBI taxonomy): Eukaryota > Metazoa > Chordata > Aves > Gruiformes > Gruidae > Balearica > Balearica regulorum. The sequence goes on from NC_046197.1 coordinate 20,243,210, forward strand.
TGCAACTGAGTGCTAATTCCTGGGTGCCTGTCGGGTGTTGTGCACAGGGCGGGTGCGGGGCTGCACCCCCAGCCCACCCACCGCTGCCGCTTCCTGCCACCGCCAAAGGTCACTGCCCTCGCCAGGTCGCCACTTTAACTGCTCTTCTAATTATGCCCTAATCTGGACCTTTAAAGTGATCTGGGAGGGGAAAAAAAGAAAAAAGAAAGAAAGAAAAGGGGTTGCAGATGTGCAACGGTCAAGCACTGGTCCCTCCCTGCTGCAGGTCTGGGATGCCTCCAGTAACTTTTGCCCACAGATTGTACCGTTTTAATGTTTTCGGGCTCCTTGTCACCGCTGTTCTCCCTGCCAGCCCCCGTACACACACGTGTTGTGCTGGCTCGGTCAGAGGGACCTGGTGCTGAGTCACTGCACTACGCCCTGGGCTCAGCCCGGAGGGGTCACTGTCTGTGCACAGACAGACCCTGCGCTGCGGCCGGCTGAAAGCTGGGGCTGCCCCCGGCCGTTCACCAAACGCCCCTGCCTGGGATGGAAACACAAGGTCCTGGGCTGGGGGCAAGGCCCCGGCTGCTCCGTCAAGGTTGTGGCACGTGGCTCCCCTGTGCACCATCATCCTGCCCCAAAACGCGCCGTTCTTGCTGCGGGCGTCGGGATGGAGGAGCTGAGGCCGCCCTCCCGCTGCCACCGGGACAGAGGCTCCGGCAGCACAAAGAGCACGGTGTGCCGCGGTGCCAGTGGCGCAGCGCTGCCATTGCAGATGTGGCTCCTGCTGCTGCCTTTACCGCTTCTGATGGGTGCACGGAGCGGCCAAAAAAGGGAAACAGAGCGAGAGCGGTGCTGCCGTGTGCTGCCGTGTGAGGCCACGCAGTGCCATGCCATGCAGTGCCATGGGACACCGCGCAGCGCGGCAGGATGCTGTGCAGGGCCACGCCACGCTGCGGGATGCTGTGCAGCGCCACGCCACGCTGCGGGATGCTGTGCGAGGCCGAGCAGTGCCATGGCTGGAAAGCGGTGGTTGGAGCCGCCCCGGCTGAGCCCTGCAGCACTCCCTGGGCAGCAGCTCTGGCCGGAGCCGCCCCGGCCCCGTGGGAGGATGCAACTCAGCTGCAATCGCTGCCGACTCCCTTCCACAGCTGTGACCAGGGCGGGAGTGCCCAAAAGCCCCAGCCGTGCCGGGGCCTTACTTGCTTTGGGGCTTCCGTGCCTGCAGCAGGTAATGGGAAGCCCTGCCTGGGGGACAGCCCGCTCCCCCGTGCCCCAGCCCGGCTCTGGGACCCCCAAAGAGGCTGTAGCCTGCAGCAGCCTGTGCTGGGGGTGTGCCCCTTGTTTGGACAAGGGCATGCCTGAGTTATTGCATTAGCTTACTGCTAACGTGGGGCGTTGTTGGAACTCGCCCCCCTCCGCACGGGCGCTGCTTTGGGTGGTGAAGCTATCGATGGGGCTGGGTTACTGCTGGGGGAGCGACCGGGGGCAGCACCCTGTGGGCCAGGAGCGGGGCAGCAAAACCACTTTAACTTAACTCTAACCAAAGCCCTAACCCTGACTTTGCAACAAACCTCAAAACAAAAACCCCAACCTACTGGTGGCCAGCAAATCTGAAGATTGGTCGAAGTCTGCAGGTGCAGGGAGCGTAAAGAGTGACCCAGAGCTTGGCTTTGACAAGATGATGTTTTAAAACTACCCCTAAAAAAAGTAAACTCAAACTGCTGAAACAGCTGCAGGTTAAAATATAAAGTACAGGACAGTGCCTGCAGCAAGGGTGATAGAGCTGGGGTTCACTTTGGAATAATTAGCCCATGTAGACATGAGCTGGTTCGCCGGAATTTGGCTGGGAGCTCTTTGTGCCAGCGCTCTGCGCTGCAGCCGGGACTGGTCTCTCCTTGGGCTGGTCCTTGGTTCAGGGGGACTGCGGAGCCTGGAAGGGTAAATCCTCTTCCAGTTGCCAGAGGAGAGGTGAGGGCTGGGATCTCGCCCTGGCCAGTGCTTGGTTTGGGCTACCAGTGCAGAGCTGCGGCTCCTGACAGCCTCCTGTGGCTCTGCCCTTCTTCATTGCTGAGGGATGCTACCAGTGATGTCACTAATTCTTTGTTTTCAGGTATCTCCACGTCCCCACGCGAGGTGACGGGCCGGGTCCCGGCGGTGGAGGCTGCAGACCTGCCTGGCTTTGCCAAACCCTGCTGAGCTGGTGGAGGTGAGCGCACCACCGACGCGAAGGGACCTGAATGTTTGGTTCGTAGAAGCAGCTGTCTCTGCTAACGAGTACATCAAGGCAAATTAGGCTTGGCTTTAGGGCTGGGGTTTTAGAACAGTGGGGCTGCAGACGCTGCAGCGCTTTGCGAGTGCCCAGGGTGAGTGAGAGCTGGGTGCTTAGGTGCGATGACGGACCCGTGATTTCTAGTCAGCTGTGCGACCTGGTGTCTGCAGCTCTGAGCTGCGCTTTGGGTCCTTTGTGAAAATCCATTTCTCTGCTCCATCATGGCTGGGTAGCACGACTTTGGATCTAAATATTCCTGATCAGGTAAAGTGATTTCGTCCTTTTATCAGGGAACTGCGAAGCACATTCAGGTAAATTGTATCATCGCTGTTCCCCAGGATGAGAAGCCGAGGCACAAGCAGAGGTGCTGGCACAGCGAGGCAGGGACAGTCCCCATCGCCCTGTCCGGCTGCTGCTTCGGGGTGGAAACGCCGGGGTCTTGGTGCTGTTTCCCGACGCCGGGGTGGTTGGCAGGGGGGCAGCGAGCGCCCGGGGCAGGGGCTGCCCTGTCCGAAAGGGGCTGCTGCTCGGCACAGGCAGGAGTTTCAATTGTAAATGATTCCTAGGGAATGGTTTGCCTGTGGCGTGCGATGCAGAGCCTGGTACCTGGGCTTCTGGATGAGCTGCTTGTGCTTCATTCCTATGGTTCGCGTGGGCCTTCCCGTTGGTGTCCTTGTCTCTTGCTGGCTTTAGTTTGCAGCAAAAGTAAAATTCTTGGAGGAATTTTACTGCCCTCTCCATCTGCAACTCAAAGGACATAAAGCAGCTCCAAAGCGCTCGGGATAAACCCCGTGCTGGGCTCTGGCGCGGGGCGGTGAGATGGGGAGCAGGATGTATCGGGTACCACACGCGCCTCGTCCTTTGGTCCTACCTCATTGCCGGTTTTGTAGAAAGGCTTTTATCGGACAACCCGGATCTATTACCCCAAACTCTCAGCTGGAAACAGGGATGAAGCAGCACTTTGAGCCCAAACTTCCCAGAGCCGCTGGGAATGACCTCATCCATACGTACAGCAGAGCCTGAGCCAGCTGAGAGCAGGCGAGAGCAGCGTGGGCAGGGCTCTGCCGGGAGGAGGAGGAGGCAGAGGAAGGCTCTGCTTGCTGCCTTGTTGACATGTGCCCTCCTTATTGGGACGTGGCTTAAACCTCCCAACAGGAACGTGCCCGGGTTACTCTGCTGAAGGTGTGTGCGCAGCAGGCAGGACCGACCCGAGGACACCCCAAGGGTTATTTCAACCCGCCTCTCGTAAACCGGGCTTTGAAAGTTCAGCAAGTGCCAAGAGGAGAGATGCAATTAGGAGAGGTCGCTTCTTTTGGAGATGCAATACTTCTATTAAGCAAGCGCTCTGTTTATGCCTCTGCTAATTGAAGTAAATTGCTTTCTGCAATCAAATTGGGAAGTTCCCCTTCCGATCACGATGCGAGCTGTGCTTTAGTGCATGATTTCCATTACTTAGTCTGCTTTTAGAGTTCTCCCTTTAATTAATTTCGTGCATTCGGTCGATTTCTGCGAGCCTGCGGTGATGGTGACCGAAGGGCTCAGTTGCTTTTCGGACCGCCCCGCAGAAGGCAGACAGGCTGGGGGCTTTCCTTGTCTCGCATTTCTTTGTCTCAGCCCCCAGCCCGCGTTCCCCGGTGCATCGCTGCGGTGGAGCTCGGGTCGTTTCGAGCCTGGCTTCGTTCAGCCCTTCGACTCCAGCAGCGGCTGGTGCTGAGTGTGGGCTGCTGGATCCCTACGGGCGAGGGGCTCAGCAGGAGGAGAAATAATTTTAATCTGCTCCATCAGAAAATTACTATTCCAGATTAGAAATTAAGACCATCAAGTGGGCGTGAGTCATTCTATTTGCTGTGGTCACAGTTTTTCCTCTCATTAATCTTACGGCCTGTTTTCACTGCTGCTTTCTGAATGGGAGAGGAGACTGCTAACCATACTGTAAATGCCGTCTCCCCAGTCCAGCAGCTCTCGTCTGCTGCTCCTCAGGCCGTGCACAATTGCCAGTATCCTTTTTTTTTATTTTATTTTAATTCTTTCTGTTGTGTAGAGTATCTCAACGTTGTCCCAAGTGTTTTACAATAGCTGTGTTGAAAAACAAGGCCATATCTACAAGCAAACATACACCATTTTGATTTAAATAGTGCAGAGCCCTGTTTCAGATTAATGCTGGTTTATTTTGGTGAAGTTTAAATCGCTTTCGAATTGGCATAAAACTTGAAGCACTCTGAACCGAAATCAGAAAACTCACAAAACGTTTCACACCTACAGTCGCTTTCGCTTCCGAAGATAAAGCGGCGTCAGCCTCTGCGGGTGCGACCCCCCGACGCAGCTGGACTTGGCTGGCTGAGCCGTCTCTGGAGGGGCAGCGGCACAAAGCCGGGGAGGGGACGGTGCCCCAGCCCGCGGTCCCCCGGCCTGGGCGGTGGGACACCGAGAGATCAGCGAGGCTGTGGGGGTTTGCACTAGCAGCAAGTAAAGCAATAATAAAGTGTGTTTCAAAGACAGTAAACGCGAAGAGGGCGGTTTGGGTCGTGGCAGGGCTGCGTGCCGGGAGAGCTCAGCCTGCCCAAACGCCGCGGACCTGCCCGAGCCCTGGGCCACCCCTGCGGCATCGCTCCCCGGGCGGGCACAGGGGCACGCCTCGCCCCGCGGCAGGAGCTGCATCTCTGGGTGGCATCGGTTTGACTAAGAGTGCTGGGGGGCTGAGGGGTGTACGTGACAGCACCTCCAAAACCGCAGGGCGTGCAGGCACGGCTGGCTGCGGAGGGACGTGGCCGCACGCCGATCCGGTAACCGGCAGGCAGTCAGCCGTCCGTCCCGCAAGCGGCTCTTCCCGGAGCATTTCAGTGGGCAGGAGGATTTAGAAGAGGGGCAGGGGATGGCCGGGCTGGGGTCACTTCTGCAGCCAGCGCCGGCTTTGTGGTGGCTCTCGGCTCGGCACGGCGCTCGTGGGGCCACGTGAGCTCTCGGTCTGCCTTACAAGCAGGTTGTATGAGTTGAGGAATTCAGTTTTGTCCTGCAGTTTCAAAGTCTAAAGCCAAATCCATCGCTGGGACAATCCCGCTGTAGGCATCGAAGCTGAATAGGCACGGCCCAGGCTTCTGCTTTTGCTCACGGTAAGAGCAGATTTGAGCTGCTCATGGTGACTTGAATTACTGTCTCTGTGGCCAGTAGTCAGAAGAGAGGAGCCAGTTGTATTCTGGACTGCAACTGCTCTGTACTGTGATGACATGATCAAAACATTAAGGATCCTGCTTCTTGGGGAAATGCAGGAATCCAAAACATCTGGTAAGTTTGTTTGTGCTTGTGTTGCCTTCCTTCGTGCCTTTGTTCATCCCTTCCAATTACTGCTTCTAAGTATAAACTTAAAACAGAGACTAGGCTGAGTTTGCGGGGAACATATGGACAAATGGAAAATAAACAGCATGAGGAATTCCTGGCTAATGAGCTCTTGGATGATAAGATACCACCAAAAAAAAAAAAAAAAAAAGAAAGAAAAAGACAGAGGTCTGAGCTTCAGCTCTGTCGTATCATGAGAAGAAAATTTCACTAATGATACTCAACAAGACTTTGATGCTGTGCTGCAGCATCTCTCTCTTACGGTCTCCTCAGGCTCCAGCCTGCTGAGCACACGATTTTCTGTTGTCTGCACCGAGCCCGTACCGTGCGGCTCGTTCCAGCTGTGCAGGGCCCACAGCTGGATTCGGGCCACGGCGATGCCCTTCAGCCACCGGCGCTGCCAGGGCCCCCGGAGCCTCGGGGCAGAGCTGCAGCTGAGGCCGTGGCTGTCCCTGAGCCCGTCCCGCCAGCCAGTGGCCCCGGCTCCACGCTGGCTTTCCACGGAGAGCACGTGGCTCCCCTTTTGGCCTCTCTCGATACATATGCAATTAATTACTCCAGCTGAACAACAGGAACCCGGTCCTTCCTCCTCGAGTTCAAGGTTCGCATCTCTTTTTCTTCCTGGCAGAAGAATAGATGCTTCCTTAGGCTTGAGGCAAGAGTCACCCTACTAGCTTCGCTATTTATTTGTGGTTAGGCGGCTGCTTGCGTTATTTTTGGTTGTAGAGGTTCTGATGAGCCGTTACACTCGCTGCAAGTCAAGGTGTTATCTCTGCTCAGAGCTGACCCACAGCGCTTCTGAAACGCCCTTGCCTTACTCTAATGACTGTTAAAAACTCCTGGAGCAGACTGAAGGCTGGTGCTTCACACCTGAGTGCGTATCTTGTTTTTCAGCGCAGTGATTTATACTGACAGATTCTTTGCAAGTTCCAGGAAATGGCATTTTCCTGCCCCGACCCCACTGGGGACAGTGGAGGACACAAACACGGGAGCTGACCAGGCATCGCCCGGGAGCTCCCGTGTCCCCGCGGGGCGAGCAGGGACCGCTGCCTCGCCGAGTGTCGCTGCTTTTGTTCCCGGCTCCTTCTGCCGCTGCCCGGAGCTTCCACAGCGGTCACAGACACCGGTGGAGGCTGCGGGGCGGGGGATGGCCGGGTCGCTGCCTGCGGGCGGTGGGTAGAGGAAGGGGATTGCGCCGGGGGACGAGCCGGCAGAGAACGTGCCTGGGGATGCGAGGGGGAATCCAGCGAGCAGGCGGAGAGCCGGGCAGGGAGAGGGAGGTCTTAGCGGGCGGCAGGGATCAGAGCAGGCAGCGCAGCAGGTGGAAAAGGGAGACAAAAGGGCAAACCCCCTGAAAATAAAAGCAAAGAATAGAAATGTTCCCCAGGAGCGCGTGTAAGCCTCGAGGAGTTTCTGCCCTGGCAACCGGTGCGGGACCACAGGACCGTGCTGGGCACCGGCTGGGGCTGGCCGTGGTTTTGGGGGGGGATCTCTTTCAAGCTGCTTTCTGTGATCCAAAATAGCTGCTGTTCAATAAATGCAGCACTAGACCGTTTCCTTCCAGAGGGCAGGAATGCAGTTATAAATGCCTCTATCATTCTCCTCTCTCTGGCCAAAATACTATTTAAGCATTAAACCACACCGACCAGAATGGGGTAGCAGGTTTTGATCCAACTCGAAAACAATTAGTTAAAAATCAAAGAAGCAAGGACATTGTTTGTTACCAGTTTATGCTTTTTTCCAGGGGAAATTGGGATTCTTTAATTGGCTCAGCTGGAGAAAAAGCCCCAGATCAAACAGCGAGTGAGCTGGAACAACAAAGGAATGTCCTGGTATTTCTTTTTCCAAGTTTAGAAATGGAAGTCAGGGCAGCCTTGGGATTTGTGGAAATTCCTCTGTGCATTGTTAGGAGGTAGAGGAAGTGGTTTAAAGTTTAGCTACTGGATTTTGCATTGCAAAGCGGAGGCCGGTTTCCCCTTACCCAACCCAGGTTGCCCCGGCCCGGCTGGCAAGGCTGCGAGCGGCTGCCTGCTCTTTGCAGCGCGATGCCGTAAACATCTCCCTCCTGACCAAGGCAGTTGTGAAAACACCTGGGGATTGGGGGGGGGGGTCTCGCCGTGCCCCCCGCCCCGCTCTGGGGGCTCTGTGATGGCAGGCGGCCTAAGAAAATAAGTGGAAACATTTTTCCATTCCTGCTGGTATTTCTTTCTTGCAGCTGCTTGGCACAATCAGAGGCAGAAAAGGTTGTTTTCAGGCCACTATCAACTTCTCCAAGAACTTTTCCCATTTCTATACAAAGCTGTTCTTGTAGATATAGATCACACTTTTAAATTTTTACTGCCTGTTTCCCAAAGCCATTAGGGTCATTAGATAACAAAAATCCTACGACTCCCAGGCAGATGATAAATATACTGGGGGGTGAGCGGAGGAAAAGAAGAGAGATCCTGGTTTAAAGCGCACACGTTGTTTGTTTTCCCTGTTACAGTATAGATGTTTTGTTGGTGTTTTTTGGTGGGTTTTGGGGGTTTTTTTGGACAGCATGCCAATGTGGCTGGAGGGTAGAGCCTCTTCTCCGCTGGCCAGGCTGGAGTCAGGAGGCAGGACACGAAATGGGATGCGCCGTCCCCCCAGGAAGCGAGAGCCCCATCGGCTCCTGCCAAGAAAAACCTCTCCAGAACGTCCTCTCTGCTCTGCTGAGACTGGACGATTTTCACTCCGCCGTGGCCCCACTCCCCCCCACGGGACGGGTGTTATTTTCCCACCAGGGCTGTCCCCCGGTCGGGGACGGGGATGGCTCCTGCCCCCCAGGGCCACGCTGCTGCTCTGGTGTCGGGAGGTTTTATAGCTGTTGCCCCTTGCTGCTGGCAATTAGTGGGGTGATGCCCTGGGGTTTCGAAGGCAGGGGCAGATCCCAGAGCTGCTGAGCCGGCCGGGGCCGAAGCTGTGGGATCTGGCAGCTGCCCGCACAGAGCAGCCCCACCTGACACCACGTTATCCGCAGACGCTGCGTCCTGCATCGGGGCTGAGCGTGTCTCCCACCTAACCCCTGCGCAGGCTCTCGGGGAGGCTTTCCCCAGACCGGGCAGGGTGTCGGCGTGGCTGTACCGCTGTGCCGGGTCCCGGCAGGGCTCCTCCGTCCCCGTGTGCTCCCCAGAGCATCTCCCATCCCTGGACCTGCCCCGGCTCTGCAGCCCGACCCAGCCGCCGCCTGCAGCCGAGCGAAGCAGAAGTGTCCCAAGAGCACGAACTCTCTGGCCAAACAAGGGCTCTGGGTGAACCAGGGCTCCTGACGGATGAGCAAGTGGGATTTTTTTCCCTTTTTTTTTTTTTTCCCCTAAAGCTCTTGTGCCCATGGGCTCTGCTGGAGAGCAGCAGCGTTGCAGCTGCCTGAGTCTGTGTTTCCAGATCAAGGCCACCCCCGCGCAAAGGTGCCCCAGCTCTGCCCACCACCGGCCGTTTGCTCGTTGTCAATCCCGTAACAGTGGATGATTTTTAAGTGGGCATTTTTACGTTTGTATCTTTTCCATACATGGTTGATTTTTTTGTTCTGATGTTTCAGTGCAGTTTCTTCCTACAGCCAGTGAAGTGCTTTGGAAGTTAATATGAAACAGTATTACATTTTTGTGTGTTTTGGGTTATTTGTCTAGGCTTTTATTAGGCTTGTCATGGAAGTCATCACGCAAAAATGTAACAGAAAAAATTGTGTGTGTGTGTGTTCGTACTGGGGACCAAACCCAAGACCCATCAATACATGATGCAGGGAATTGTTCTTTGTTTTTCAGGGAAATTAAGTCCCGGTATGAGGAAGCCCTCGGGGCGATGAGTGGTACCTATTGTTTTATTCATGCTCTCTGTCAGCCCTGCCTTTCCCAGTGCCCACCACATGCTCTGCGTTACGGAGGTACCGAAATTGGGATGTGTCTGATGCCACGTGTGAGAGGGGCTTTGAGAGACGAGCAGATCCCAGGGGACCCACACCAGGGTTTTCTTCCACTGGGTTATATATAAATCTGGGACTGCGGGCACGGCTTTGATTTCAGGCTGGCCCAGCAATGAGGAAAAGAGCACAAGCTCGATGCCTCGCGCGAGGGTCTCCAGCAATGGCACCCTCGTGTCTGCATCGCGTGGGCGATGCCTTCCTTTCGTGTGCCGAGGAAGCAGGAGATGCATTTTCAGGTGGGCGACTTTCCCAGCACTTTTGCTGCAGGACTAACGCGTGATCTACTTTATATGAAATAGGAAAAAAAGCAAATAAAAACTAGAAGAAGAGGAGGAGGGTAGTTTTGTGCGTGAATAGTGCTTCAGCTGCCCTGCCTCTGGCTGAGAGGCAGAAAAGGGAATTATTGTGTTTCCACAGCTTAAAAATAGGCGGAAGCTGATGCTCGGTGCCAGGGGTGCCCGCACCCGCATCTGCTGCTCGCGGCCAGGGACGGGGTGCGTGACCCTGACGGCTCCCCGCAGACGCGGGTTGCGCTGAGCACGTCGGTGGCAGTTCGGGTTCTGGGGAGGGTTACGGGATCGGGCTCCCTGGCTCTGTCCTCAGCTGTCATACAAGTGATCACATGTTGAAAGACCCGATATTGGCAGAACGTGCCCGTTACAACACCCCAGAAATTGTAACTTGTGTAGATGCTGAAAAAAATCACGTTATTTTGGTTTTATTTTAAATACCTCTTAAATACTCCTGAGGAAATGGGGAGGTTTCTGTGACGTTTCCCAGTAAGTGACAGTCTATACAAGGTGGAAGTTTCGAGTGATGCTGCTGACTCTGCTGACACGCGCCCGTAGCTGCAGCGCTGCGCGTGGGCTTGGGCACCGGGGTGGGTGCTGAGGCTGTTTCTGCAGTGAATCGTACCCACCCCGGAGCTCTCGAGCCGCGGTACAGATTTTTACAGGGCACATATGAGTGAAAGAGGTTTTCTTGACATAAAGGGTCCAACTTTCTGAATGATTCAATCTGAATGAAAAATTCAGCTCCAGGCACCCGTCTCACGAGGCACTGTCCTCGCTTTGGGTACAGCGGGCTCGGTGCCCGCGAGATGCTCTGCTCCTTCTGCAGCCATTTGCACTGGTACAAAATAGCTGTAAAATTCCTGTTTTGCTTCCACTCCGTATCTCACACTGTCAGTACTGAATCTGTGTTTTTTTAATCGGTGCTTTTAACCTCGTCGACAGCGGGGTCCCTGCCTCTCCCCCCGCCGCTGCCCCGGGCGCGGGGCTCCTCCGGCAGGGAGGCGAGGGAGATGCTATTGGTGATGAAAGGGGCTGTTGAAGCATGTCCTCCGGTTAGTGCAAACATAAAATTATAACACTTATGGTTGACATTTCAGGGTTTTTAACTCCCTTGTTTCTTCCAAAGTATGTAATTTTGGGGGTAGCCTTTTTGTTGAAGCATAATCATTATTACAATAATTTTATTTCCAGTGCTTGTGGCGTGGAAACCAAGAAATCCAGAGGGAGCAGGAAAACTGTTTTGTGAACTGACGGAAGGAATCGTGAACTGAACAGAAATTTCAGTGGAGGTGTGCTGCTGAGAGCTCCCGACTCACGGGACCTGCTCCAGGCTGGGGACACAGCTCCTGCTCCGGTCTGCCCTTCCAGGAAAGCTCTAGAAACGACGTAGCTGGTCAGTGGCCAGCGGTGTTTCCCCAGGAAAAAGGCAAGGAGGGAAACTTGGCAGTAACCCCACAAGATTTAGTCTCCCTTGAGCTTTCGGTAGTGCTAGGCGCTGTCGTGTCGAGGCGCTGTGTAGGGCTACGTACTGCTCTCCCAAAGGCTGGGTATTGCGTTCTGCTATCAAATGCCATTTTAGAGCATCTTACAGTCCTTTTTTGTATTTTTATCTCTACAGGCAAATTTGGTGCCGGTCTCAAAATACGCAAGTGTGTTTAGCCAGTGCTTCGCTTGCAGCTTGGATGAGCTGTTCAAAGCTGGTCCTGGTTTGAGTGACTCTGGGTGGCTTCTCTTGAAGCCATCTGAGCTCCTCCGTTGTGTGAGGCTTTCACATAAAAATCCAAAAAAGCTTGCCGTTCCTGCTTCTAGTTTGTGTATTCCAGTTTTAGCCAGGAAGCACAGGCTGAGCATCCTTCCCTCGGGTTAAAGAAGGCATTTCCTCAGGCTCGGCCTGACCAGGGGCTGATGGTCTTTTTTGCTCCTGGAATTTTGTAGGTGTTTGGGCAGCGTCCGTCCTGCCAGAGGGGTGGGACTGCACCATCCTGCAAACCCACCAGCAACCTGGAGGGGAAACCTTGGCTCTGAAGTCAGAGCACAGCTCGGGGTGATGGTGGTGGTGCAAGAGGTGTGATGCAGCGGTTGGTGTCCCAACATCCCGGCATGGTGGAGCATCCTGTATGGAGCAGAACGGGCATGCTGGGAGAGGTTAAAAATGCTAAGATTAAAAAAAAATACATTTAAGAAAGAAAATCCTCATTTGCTGAAGGGAGTAAGGAAGGAGGATGGGGAGAAGTTGTTTGTTAATAATAAAGAATGAGCTTTTACAAAGACCTCGTGTCCAAAGCTCTTTAACTTTTCCTGGCATTTCCCATCCATTCCATTGTTAAGCCCTCCGCTGTCGGAAAACAGCGCCCGGCCAAGGCGCTCGGTGATCTCATCGCGAAGGCTTCTGCAGTCGCCTCTGTTTACACGCCTCGCAGCATTTGCTCCTCAGATTTGGTTTCCTACTTTGAAGAAAAAAAAAAAGAAAAATAAAAAAAACCCCCAAAAAATCTTTCATTTGTGCAGCGGTTCCCCCCGCCCCGGGCGCTGGGGCTGTGAGGAAAATAGCACCTCAGTGGTTTTCAGGAGAGGATGGACCACAGCGGATTCCCACAATTTATAAGAGGAGACAGGAAGGCCTTAGTGACTCATAAACACTAACAGATTCTGTGTATGAGTTTCTCTTTGTTGTTTGTTATCCTTAATTTCATGGTTTTCCTTCTTTTGAGCATGTTTGTATATTTTAGACGATGCCATCATTTTGTCAGGACACTTTGTGTGTGGTTCCCACACAGGAGCAATGTTGTCTGCCTGACGGCTGTGCTCAGAAAAATAAAAAAAGCAGCCAGTGGAAACCCTTGAGGGCTCCGTTTGGTGCCACATCCTGACAGATGGACCACGGGACAGTGAGAAGGAGCGGGAGGGATGTTTCCCTGGCGTGTGTCAGCCGATGCTTTGCACCAAGGGGGTCGGGACCTCACGAATGGGAGCAGCTTGGAGGCTTGACTCAAAGGTCCCCAGTTGAAGAACCCTAAATCCATCACTCCTTGGTTGTTCTCATGGTGCTAGGAGGGTAAGGGCACCGTGGCCAACACAACCTGGGCATTTAACCATCCCTCCGGCGGCGGCTGTGCCCTACCACGGCTCTCGGCATGGCGCCGTGGGCGCTCAGCCCCGGTTTCTCTGAAAGCACCGGAAGGTCGGGTGCATCTCCGTGCTGATAAAGGCTTGATGGGGAGGTGGTTGTCCCAGCAAAGGTTGCAGAGGTTCCTAATTTATTTAAAAATAATTCTAAGTCTTTGTCAGAGGGATGGGATGAGTTTCCCTTGAGCACTAGGGCTTTATTGCTTCATATAGACGTTTGTGTTGTCGGGTGCGTCCTACCTTACGCAGGAGCCCATTTCACTTTCCCTCCCACCAAAATCTCCCCCTCTTCTGCTACCGCAATGTTCGTGAGTTGATACCTGCACTTTGTCTCAGAGCTGGAGATAGCTCAGTCCTGCGGGGAAGCCAGCGTGTTACAAGGTATGTATGAGCCCCTTTTCAGAGGAGGCATTTCACTGATGTAAGATATTATTTAATTAAGGGACAGAGCTGTCAGCTTGGAGTCGCTGAGCCGCAACAGTCAAATCCCTGCGTGTTAGGAGCAGCTCTTGGTTGTTGGTGTGTCCCCGCGTATGCATTGGTCTGAAAGACCTTTTCATGCTCCCCTCTGGATTTGGGGACAATAACAGCGCAGCTGTTTAAATATGCTCGACATTTCAGAAACACGCAAGTAAGCACTAAACTTTCCCAAGGTGGCTGAGTAATCTTGTTTGCTTTAGCATTTTAGTCCCCCAATTACCCCAGTGAAGGATATTGCCTCTTTAAACAGAGTTCAAAAAGCCCAAGAATTTTTTATAAATAGCTCACATCCTCTTGATAACAACCAGGCTGCTATTTATTGCCCACTTCCCCTCAGACAGACAGGTCGGAGTATTTAAAATCGCACTTCCCATGAAATCCAGAGGAACTTGGTTTTTCAGGTTCCTACAATTGTTTGTCATTCTGCGTTTCCTTTGCAGTTTACAGCGTTTAGCCAGGCTAACCCTGAAAAGGAGCCGGCCGAGGCATCGTTAAGATATACTGCTGCCACGCTGGAGCCCTAACCCGCATTTCCCACTCACTTCTTTGGGACCGGCAGAAAAGCCCATCGCTTCCCAGCAGCATGGGGTCTTTCCAATTCTTCTTTTTTTTTTTTTTTTTTTTTTTTATCTCCAGACCTCAGCGAAACACTCTGTGGCCTTATTTTACATCCCCACCTCTGCGCTGGTGAGCTGGGATTTCTCCTGTCCATAATTCACAGTAACTGAATCCCACTCGGCTAGGCGCGAGTCCTTTGCTGTGCTTTAGTCGCTCTGAAATACGGCTGGGGTTTACTTAGCAGTGGATGCAGACACCCACGTAAAGGAAAAAATAAATTTGATAGTTGTCTTTATAAGGATTATTTACAGGAATATCAGGAGAGCTGGTTCATGCCAGCCTTGAAGCGATTTGCAATAGCGCAGCAGCGTGATGAGGATGCTGCGGAGGGAAGGGGCAGTTGGTGAACACAGAACCATAACACCTTGTCCTTGAACATGAGAGATGATAAAAAATTGGTTTTGGTGGGGCATTAGGCACTTTCGACCATAGACCACTGCTTAGACCCCTGTAGGGTCTAAAGTGGAGAATCTGTGCTAACAGCTCAGTCTTCGTGAAAAGCTTATATTCATATATTCATGCTTTGCCGTGTCTTTGGGTAAGGCGGCTCCACTGAAGAGACAACGTGAACCATTTCCTTCCCAGCTCAGAGCAGGACATTTCTTAGCGGAGGATTTTGCTGCTCCGCGCACGGTCGGATGCTCCAGTGTGGTAATTGGAGCGAAGGGACGTGGTGCAGAACGTCCCAGTTTCATGCTCCGAGAATATCACGTTTCTGATTAGGAAAACCCAGTTACATAACTGCATCACATAATCACAAACATACCTGGTGTCGAGCTGAACTTGGTTTTATGATTTATTCATAAGAATTTCTTCATGCGTACATTTCTATTTATTCCCTGTTGCAAGGGGAGAAAAATGTCAATGGAAGCTGCAGTGCCACGGAGCAAACGGGTAGCACACATTCCCCTCTCCCCTCTATTTAGGTATGCAGAAAAGTGAATGATTTCGTACTTTCTGTTGAGAAATTCCTGGGCCTTTGTGCTTGGGAGCACAAACCCCGCTTGGGTGGGTAGAGCCCAGCCGGGCTGGGAAGGGAGCGGGAGATGCTGGGCGGATGCCCGCCCTGCCCGGTCCCTCGCTGGGGCTGCGTCCCAGGGATGCTGCCCTGCTGCCTGCGCAGCTTGGTGGGGCGACAGCCTGGCAGAACCGGACGGAAACCTTAGAGACTTGAAATCCTGGCCGCTCGGTTCGGAAACTCTGCGCTCACTCCTTCGCTGTTTTCTGGGTTTAGCAGGCGGTGGGGATTGCTGTGGAGGGGGTGAGCTGTGGGTCCTGAGCCGTCATCCCGTCCGACGCTGCTGGGTGACTGTGAAGCCCGTGTGAAATAGCTGCAGCTGTCCTGACACCAGGGAGACCCAAAGGATTGCGGTTTGGGTTTTTTTATTTTTAAAAAAATCTTATGAAGGGTATCTGCTTGACTCGTGCCTCTGAGTGCTGTTTCTCAGCTCGCTGGTTGCTGGTTTTTTACCTGCCATAACATCCTCGGTGTGCCCAGGGCTGTTTTTCCCGGGGCCGCGACAGGCTCTGGTGGCCCAGGCATGACCAGCAGCTTCTGTGAACCCCCTTCACCCCTCTTCTGCCTCAAAACCCGGTGTCCGACTCGGGCCCCTGGGGTCTGTTGAGGGTGCGGGTGGCTCCGTGCCCCTCTGCCCCGCAGCCCGTCGAGGCTGAGCCCCGAGCTAGATGGGGTGCAGGAGGAGGGGGGAGACCTGCCTCTCCCTGCTGAAAGGCTTTGCCTTGACCTTTATGACCGTCTCCTTATTGCCCTGAAGAGGAAGCATTCGCTTTGTGCGGGGGCACGGATGCCCTCTGAAGGGTCGCGGTTGTTCTTGGCTCTTTGAGGAGATCTCTAAAGTTTTACAGCGCTCGGCGGGGGTCGGAGCGGGCAGCCCGGTGATTCACTGTCTCACACGTGAGGTTATTGTCACTAGGAAGTAAAACACCATGCGAAGGCAATTTATCTTTATCCCGGCCATTTGTCTGCCGCTCACAAAAGGCCAAACGTCATCCGTGCGTGACGTGCTGGGCTGTGGATCCTCTGCGAGGAGACAGCTCCTCGTCCGGCCGGGGCACGGGGCTCTCCCTCCTGGTACAGTCGCCATCGTGGCCATTCACAAGCCGCTGGCATCTAAGCCTGGTCATAGAACTTATTTCTTACTGGGAAAGGAGCGCTGGGGGAGGTGGTACCCGCGTGGGAGCAGCGCAGCCCTCCCGTGCCGTAGCTGGGCTCGTGTCTGCCATGCTTGCCCCAGCATCACACCTGGAAATTCAAGAAACGAAAGAAAAGTTCCTGTATCGGCAGCATGATCATGGATGTGGATCTGCTGACTTTTATTAAATTTTTTTTTTTTAAAGACAGACCAGATCTTGAATCCCTTATCTAGTTTCCATGTAAACAGAGCAGAGGTGCTCCCTAAGGAGAATGGCACCAAATAATCCCGCTCTGGCTCCATGTGTGCGTGTGTGCCTATCTGTGTACGTGCTGGCGTGTGTACTCACGGTGGGAAAACATTTGTATAATTGCAAAGAATTAAAAAAAATCCCTTACTGGAGAAGCTTGGGCAGGTTGGTGTTACGGCCCCCGACGAGCCGTCTGTGGTGGATGGGTTCTGCCTTGATCCTGGGGCTGAGAGCGAGTGGTGCTGTGCGCATGGCCGGGGAGGGCCGGATCCTGCTGGATCCCCATTGGCAGGGTGCTGAGCAAGCCCCGC
The DNA here is from genome assembly GCF_011004875.1 of Balearica regulorum gibbericeps. NCBI lineage: Eukaryota > Metazoa > Chordata > Aves > Gruiformes > Gruidae > Balearica > Balearica regulorum. Next base: position 20,259,968 of record NC_046197.1, read on the forward strand.
ACCGCCTGAGCCCCAGCATTCGAGTTGGGCATCCGCCGCCCGCCGCCGTTACTGCCTTGTCCTGGATCCCGTCGTGGCTATTGTTCCCCTCGCTCTTGCAGAGGCGTCTCACCATGGAAGAATGCGCCGTGCTCCCCAGCCAAAAACCCCACCTCAGAGCTGCCAGTGAATTAAAAGCCCCGTCTTCAGGGCTTTGTTTAGTTTGTGGTGTGAAGCCGTATTATCGCCGTGTTTGTCTTCGAAGTTGGATGCAACTTTTGCCCAACGCCGCTTGTTTGCTCTCCCCGTCCCTTCCTCCCGCTGCTGGCAATGCGACAAATCTCACATCTCATCAAGGGTGCTTTTTTAAACCCTTGGAAAAAATCTCAAGATGTTTATTAAGTACATATTTTAGCAAAATTGTTTTAAAGGAAATTTCAAAATTAGCTTTTTACCTAATTTCTCTAAGTTTCAACCCATTCACTCAGAATTAATGCATTGCTTGATGGGTATTTTGGATGCTTCAATTCGCTAGAAATTCCCTTTCTGGTCTGACCTCCGAGACCTGCGGTTGCCTTGGACTTGACAGTGAACTGGGAAGTCTGGTATACTTTTAGCCCTCTATCTCTCTCTGCCATCTTATAGCCTGCGCTTGTGGTGTTGGAATTGGCCTCCTTCAACGGTCAATTATTGAAAATGGTGTAAAAAATGTTTTTAAAAAGGGTGATAATTCTGATTGAAAAAATACTACTTTAACATCTATTAGTCAAATCAACAAGAGTGCTCTGGTTTGCTTCCAGCAGGGAGACGTGAACACCAAGTTGATATTTCTAAAGCTTTACGTGCAAGACATTAGTCAGTGTTGCCAAACTCTGATTTAAATTTATACATCCTGGCTCAGTCTGTTTGTTTTTTTTTAAAAAAAACCACCACCAGCATAACAAATTCAGCATCTTTTCCTTATTGCAAATTTTTTGGCACCAGATGTCATGATCTGTACGTGTAGTTATTGTCTCTTTATCTGATTCAGTGACTTACTCAACGTTATTGTTTCAGTAATATTATCTCAGGCCAGGTAAAGCACTCGGGTTACCTTTGCGGATGACACAAAACATGGCCTGTCTTTTAATGAGTTATAGCTCCACAGTGCGTGCAGATAAATAACAGGAATGGCGAAAAATAACCTGGATAACTTATTTTTAGCAGTCTGCTGTGATGCTGGTGGCACACGAGGCAGCGGCCGAAGGCGGGGGCAGGCAGGGTGGTGCGTGCCGGTGGATGGGAGCGGTGGATGCTCTGAATCCAGCCAGGGCCCCGGCGGTGCCCTGGGTAAATCATGCCGTAGGAGCAGCTCCGACTTTTTCTCTCTAAAAATAGATAACTGAGAAGGAAATGATGCCCCGCTCTTTGGCGAGGCGGCTGTAAGCGAGCGGCCGCTTGCGTTCGCACGTGAGCTGAAAATGACACCTGCCTGGGGGCACGTACTGATGGCGTTACTAACGTCGGGATGGGCGCAAGAGGCGGCGATGGGAGGGAGAGCCCTCCTGCCCTTTTCCCCTGACCTCCATCCCGATCCGGTCCGTCCGTGCTCACCCCGTCGGTGTGGCTGTGGTGTTCGGGCAGACCCCGTCTCTAACGGCTGGCTGTACAGCGCAGGCTGTGCTCCTAGGAATGAGAAGCACGACAGCAGGGAGTGGGGCTGAAATGTCGAGGGAGGCTCTCTGGGATACATGCGCCTCTGCAAAATCCCTCTGCGTGGCGGGGACCACTGGCTTTGGGGTTTGGCTGGGTTTTTTGGTTTTGTTTTTTTTTTTTTAATCTCCAGGCAGATTTTCATAGTACAAGCTCTAGTCCTGTGGAAGAAGCAGCCTGACTTCAGTGGAAGTCTCCCTGGCATGTTTCAGAGGCAGAGGGAAGGAGAGAATTGCTCCTACAAGTGGACAGAGTGGGGCATTCTCTCCGAGGAGCTGGCCCTTCCCCGCTGCAGGCGCGCTGCGGGCCATTGAAAGGATGTGCACCCCGATGAGCCAGGCCGTAGGGCAGGACAACCCCAGCATCGCCCCGAGTTCCTCGGCCGGAAAAAAACAGGGCTGGAGACCATCACGGCGAGGGGCCGCGTGCCTTTGGGGCTCCGGTGCCAGCGGGGCTCCCCTCGCTCTGGCTCTGGCTGTTGGTGCAGGAGCCCCCCGCCGTGCCGGGGGCTCGGGGTGCCCCTTCCCCCGGGAAGCTCTGCCCCGGCTTTCCTGCGTGGAGCCGGTGGATGGGGCGGCAGCCGCACCGTGTGTATCATCACAGCCGTCGGCGGTGTGTATCGGGGTCTGCGATTCCCGTTCGGGCGAGGGGGTCTCTGCACCCCTGCGCCGGTGTCCCCGGGGCCAGCGTGCCGTCTGTATTACGAGTTATCCCACCCGGGCTCTTGACTCCCTCGATCGCTCCTGGTGTGCGTAGTATCAAATAACTGATTTTGGGCTACTCTCTGCTTGTATTTTTAGAATAATTGCTATAAACATTCTTTGGGATTTTTTTTTTAAAAACCACAACAGCCACTTATATATTTAACAATATATATTTATATATATATATAATTTCTAGATCAGTACATTCATCAGTACTTGTTTTTCTTCACAAACAGAAGAACTCTTACAATAGTAGACTTTCTAAAATAAATACTATTTAAAATAGAGCTTCAAAATAAATATTCTATACAAAGAAAACCTTCTGTGGTAACTTTTCAGGGTGTATATGTGGTGGGGTGGTAACAGGAGAAGGGGGAAACCTTTATCAGTGTGTCCGAGCGTGGGAGGAGAGGAGGAATACGCAGTGCTGCGAAAGGGCGAGGGCTCGTCCGGGTGGGAAGGCCGGTGCCCAGGGAGCAATGACGTGAATTTAGTAGCTACTCCTTGTACGCGGCGGGCGCTGGGGCAGACGGCGCTGGGACGGTTTGCTCGGCTGTTGAAGCCACTCCGGTGACGGTGAGCTCCAGCCAGGGACGTGGCGTGGCATTGCCGGCGCCCCGTGAAGTCTCCCCCTTCTCGCTCTCTGGGCCTTTGCTTCTGTGTGCGGGCAGAGGACAAAACCCAGCAACGAACCCGCGACAGCACTTAGCAGGTCAGGGTGGTAGAGCTTAAGTGCCCTGCCATCCTCCTCCTCCAGAGCCGCTCCGCGGTGGCACAGTGCCCGTCCCAGGGGAACCTGCCCTCACCTCCCCTCTTGCCTTCGTGGTCCCACCCCACCGCGCCGACACGGCCGGAGAGCGCACGTCATGCCCGAGGTTTGTGCTAATTAGCAGCCGTTCGTCAGTTTGCAAGGGGGGGACACGACCTGCAGGGAGGATGGCCAGAGCTGCCGCCTCCGTGCCCTCGCTGGGGCTGAGGTTGCACAGCACCGTGCCCGTGGTACGTCTGAGGGGTGGCAGGGGACCCGAGTACCTTAAAAGGGGATGGGGGGAACGGAGGTGTTGGGATGGGGGAACAGAGGGGAATAAAGACATTATTGACCGGAGACGTACCCTCCGCCAGCCCCGCGGCACAGCGCCGCCGGCAGAGCATCCCGCTTCGGCCGACGCCGAGCCTTTCCAGCGCTCCGCAAAGAGCTCAGCCCCGTTGCGGCCGTGCCTTGGGCAGGAGCCGATGGAGCAGGGTCTGACCGTTGTGCCGGGAGCCAAGGACCGGAGGGAGGGTTGCTCTGCTACATTTACCACTGCTCTAACACATCCACTAACGCTTTACAGTCTTCCAGCATGGGATGGGCTTACACCATAGCAGGATTTATATATTAAAAGAAACCAACAGAGAAATAGTTTACAACTATGTACAATGAAAGGAAATCCATACGGGATTGCTGGGTGTATATACACGAGTGTAGATTGGCACGGTGGTGACCACTCCAGCGTTGTGTTTGCTTGCAATGACCATGCATCTAAGCCACGGGCTTTGCTATTGCAGGTTTTCAGCACAGATCCCCCAGGAACAGCCAAGGACAGAGGGTCAAAAAGGCAAAACAGCCATAGGTGGAGGCCATTTGGATATGTACGGTCCCAATAGAGGAGGGCAGCAGGTAAATACCCCTCCTGCTGCGTTTTCTAGCCTGTTTGCATCTTAGGAAAATGATTTCTCGTATTAAATACAAGACCTTATACATTCAACCAACAGTTCAGCTAGTTTGGGGTTGGTTTTCCTTTTACCCTTTCCCGTCTCATTTGTGCAAGGCAATATGTACAGCTCTGGGTTCCCACCTGCTTCCTTCTTTCTGGTGTCCCCGTATGGTCGACACAAGGATAAACTATAGGAATTGGTATCTGGTGACAGATGTAGTATCCCTTTTCCTATGATTTATCATATACAAGCCAGCAAATGTTATAAATATAGAAAGTTGTTGTGGTTTTTTTAAATTCCCCATTCAATAAATATCTACAGTTAAGCTTAACTAAACCCCAAGTCATCCAGGTTAAATGAATTCTTAAAACAAAAGACACCAGAACTCCCGTCACTACTCTCCTGCCACCCCCTCCGCAGCAACTGCATTGCAACCGAGCAAATGGGATTCCTGGAAATGCTACATGAGCTCTGCCTATTGCTTATCTAATTAGAGATGACATTTCACTGTCACTGCTGTGCATTTACTGAGGAAATTTCCTCTAATTAAAAAAAAAAAAAAAAAAGAGGGAGAGACTAATCAGTTTTCTGCATGCAACAGGTACCTACCTACTTATTACAGTGTTGCATGTTTGGACAAAGATTTGTATTTAGCACCTTGTAGTTGTCAAGAGAAAGGGGTTACTGCCTCTTAAGGGAACGCAGAACCAGCCCTCGGATGAGTGCATGGGCAAAGCCGGTGATACTCACTGAAAGCCAGGCGAATATTTCTTAACTACACTCTCTTCCTTCCCCTGGCTTTCCCTAGCATTTGTGAACACTAAAATAAACATTAAAAGCATTCTTTACATTTACAAGGACACCTTTTTGTACAGAGGAGGCAAAAGTCGAACAGCAGCAATAGAGATGGGGGAATGGGCTGTACTTCAAGCAAATGCCATTCTTCCCCAAGACAAAAACAAACAAACAAACAAAAATCTTAATATTGAATGAGCAAAGAAGAGCTTGTTCCAGGAGAGGAGGTACTGGATTGATATCCCTATAAAAATACACCTCTGTGTACCCTACACTTAGGTTTTTGTGACTTCTTTAACAGAGCTTGAGAGGTTTAGAGAAACAAACACCGAACGTCTTCACTTGGTGGCGTGAGTTAAGGTCCCCTTTGCTCCAGCACTGGGGGAGCAAGGACGCGCGTTGGGGAAAGGGGATTTGACCAACATCCTTCTGGAGCGGGTTTGTACTGTTGATGTAAAATTAATATTCCACTGAATGAAACCTGATGCTACAGATCAGCTTGCAGGCAGAACAACACGATGGTTATCCAACTGCCTGAACACATCCTGCTGCTATCCCTCCCAGGAGGGAGCAACCCTGCTACCATCTTGCTTTCAAAAAGAGGGTCCAAATCAATGTGGCCAGGTGGGCTCAAAGAAAGCAATATGCCTAAACGTTAAGAGACCCCTAAACAAATGAACTGTATCTTTACTTCTGGCTCAAAATCTTTGAGGGATGCAGAAAGCTTTTGAGAAACATGTACTTTGTGTGCGACTGGCCCTTCTAACGGTGTGCAGGTGGGGAAGGAGGGAGCTAACTCCTCACCTTCAACAGGCTGCTGGGAGCAAATCAGTCTGGAAGGCAGGCGAAAACAAGAAGCCCACCCTGATCGCGAATCCAGTGCAGCTTTCTGCAGCCGGGGATGGGTATTGCTCGTGCGGCCGTGCCTGCCAAGCGAGCAGTTCATGGTTCTTGTGGTGTGCAGGCATGGTGAGCAGCCGTCCATCCGAACCAGGAGTTTTTAAGCAGCTGTACTTCATGATCTACGTAGGTTTTCAGCCTTCACTCTGCATTATTAAGATTCCTCCTTTGGCCCCATCTGTTTAAACTCTGACCAGTTCCAAAACCCTGAATAACCCAAAGTGCTTCAGTTTGTGGAAACAGTTGCTTCTGCTTTCTCCGAAGGCAAAAGGCTAACGTTATCCTCAGAACACAGGTTATTAAAAAGAGCCAACGCCACCCCCTTCCGTGGAGCGTCCTCCCAAACTATCAAAAGGGCTTTTCTGGCCTGCTTCCTTTGCTCTCCGGCAACGCCTTGCAAATGACACTGTTTGTGTTTTTGCATCTGCATCCGGGCCGGCTCACTTGGTCGTAGCATCTCTGGGACAGCTTGACGCAGCCGGTGGCTGGCAGGTAGCAGAGCAAGCAAGGGAGCACCAGGGAGAGGGCACTCATGAAGGACCAGCGGGCACAGCAGTTTGAGTGGGAGCAGGAGCAGGGGTGGTCGGCACACGTGCCCTCATCGTCCTCGTTGGTGCAGTGGTAGAAGACACCCTTGACGAGACACATGCAGGTGGAGTAGTTGACCAGGTTCTGTGCCGAGCAGAGGCACTCTTGGTTGCACACCCAGCACGAAGGCAGCGTCCGGGGCAGCGCGCACTCCTTACACTTGCATTTCCCACAGGCTTCGCACAGTAGAAAGTGCTTGTCCAGTTCCTGAGACACAGGTCCCTTCAGGTCCAGGGGTTTGCAGTTAATCACCTTGGGCTGGATGCGAACCGCTCTGGGGGAGGACTGTTCCGCCACGGGTGCCGGGGCCATGTGGTCCAAGAGCCTTTGGTCTGAAGATGTGCTGCTGCTGCTGCTGATGGAGCTGGGGCGCCCGCTGAACGAAATCCAGGGGTGGGTGACATCCTGCTCACAGCGCTGCAGGTGCTGGTTGGTCAGGACCAGTTCATGGGGGCCTCTGGGACGCTTCTGGGCTGCAAGCTGGGAAGCGGTGGGGTTGTCGGTGTAATCGTTCTCTATGTGAGTTGTCTTCATTTGGTCAATCGGCAGGATGGTGAGCGGATGCTGCAGCCGCCCATAGGGGATCCGACTGTCCAGCAAGGGCTGGACCATCACAGAGTTGGGGACAACGGTGATGTTGTGGGGAACCCGGGGCTCCATTGATAAAGCAGTCTGATTAGTGGTGGAAAATCTGTTCTTAAGTATCCTGGGGGAAGGAAAGGAGAAAGAAAAGGGGCAGGAGAGAGAAAGAGCACATCATTATTGAGTTACCCTGCAACCCCAGCCCAAACAGGGCTCTTTGCTGAGGCTGGTTGTGATGCAGAAGGGCCTATAAGGTAAACTTGTGTCCAAGGGAGTCAGAGCACTTGCCCAGGTATAAAGTGCATCACTCCTCCTTTGCTACTCTGTTCCTCTCCCTAACCTTGGCCACGGATAGCTCCTCCGGTCCTGGGAGGGCAACCGTTACTGCAGGCTCCTGAGGTGCCCATTCATCATTTTTAATGAGGGAAAGCACATCTTAGGGTTACTGGTGTATATGCACATGTATTTTTACCAGCAAAGCGCCTGAAACGACTTGTTTAAGGTTTGGGGGTTTTCCCCAACTGACCCTGATCCCTAAAAAACCTGATGCAAAATTGTGGCTCGCAGGAGCGTTGGCCTGGTACAACGATGCTCCGGAGCGTGGGGCTGAGCACGTGTCCCTTGTCCCTGCTAACCCAGAATCTGCCTGTGGGAGGGTGGCTTGGCTTCAGCGAGGAAGAGTCCTGTGTCCATGGGGAGCTGCTGGTTTCAAAGGCTGCTTTCAACCCTCCTGCGGGAGGTGGAAGTTCTTGCTCAGCAGCTTGTCTGGCTGCAAACCAGGGTGGGAGCGGGTGGGTGCAGCTCACGGGGAGAGCACACACACGGGTCAGACCCGATAAGTCACCTCGTGCAGGTAATTAGGCACTCTTCGTCAAAAGACTAAGTGGACTAATATTTAGTTTAAGTGCTGTTTACTAGCTATACTAGCTAAGCCGTCTATTGCCGCAGTTTCTAATTTCATTGAAAGAGTGCAATTTATCCTGGAGTCGATCCAAAGATTCAGCAGTGGCGTAGGACAAGAAACCACAGGAAGTAACTAAACTTAAATCAAAGAACGGAAACGACTTGGTTCAAATTTAGAAAGTGCACATTGTTTTCTAGTAGATGTGCTATTTCCTCACAGGGTGACCTTTATTCATAAATAATATAATGTTGGAGATCAGTTTAAAGAAGCGGTGAGTAAAGCTTCAGAGCAAGTTGCGGGGCGGGGAAAAAGCTTCTGGTATCAAGAAAAAGGGAACAGTGAACAGCTTAAGGCATTGCCAGTTGTTTGTGTTCAGACAAACAAATTAACCTTTTCCAATAGCATGAAAGATTTTAATATTACAGCAGTCTGAAAAAAAAGTCAGGAAAAAACTGCATCCAGCTACACCCAAGTCACACACGAGAAGTCTGTGTGTGTGAGAGTAAAAGCGTGCGCTTCTCCTGCAAGAGCATCACCCCCCCCCCGCCTAAATTTAACCCAACGCTCCAAAAACTGGAGCATGAACTAATTGTGCATTTTTTGGACGGAGAAAGGGAAGTACATTATTACTGAAAAATGTTACTGGACTCGACTATGATACTTGTAAATCTTTTCTTTGACAGATCACTTGGCGTTTGAGGGGTTGAAAATCTGCCCGTTCTCCCGCGATCAATAGGCGAGCGGGCTGGCGGCAGGGAGCGGGGGCCCGAGCAGCAGCGCGTGGGCAGCACGGCACATGCCGCCGCCGCCGTACGCTGGCACCGCGTCCTGCCTGCCGGGCTCCTTTTGTCCACTGCACAAGGCGGGCAGGAAGAAGTGCTTTATCTAGCAGTAATGATGATTATTGTAATGCAGTCCTTATGCTGTTACTCTTCACCAGTTAAAATTATCTGCTGGGTCTTAGCCATTCATGCAATTTTTTTTTTTTTTCCATTATTCATAGCTCATTGACATCCTGGCTCGAGAAACAAGAGAGTTTTAAAGCATCCATTCCTATTTACTGTATTTAAAAAATAAAAAGAAGCAATTATTCTGACAACTATGGGGCATGCAGAGGGATAAAAACTCAATTTTATTTTGTACATCAGAATCCAGTGTCATGATATAAAAAGTAATTGCTCCAAGTTAGAGTTTAGCAAAATAGTTCTGTATCGGCTAGGTGTTGTTTGTAGGAAGACTTTGATTTCACAGGTTGGTGTGTTTTTTCTTTTCTTTTTTTTTTTTTTTTTTAAGGAGAGAGCTGCAGCTGTTTTGGCTGCCAAGAGTAAACGCAGCAGAGCTGGTATGAGCTGGAAGGTGCTGGAGGAAATGGTGGCACTGAACGATGTTCCGAGCCTATCTGTCTGGTCCTTCGTGGCACTGGCAGTGCTGCCTTCATTGCCTCTCCGTAACTGCTGAATAATCTCTGCCGTGGGGCTCTGTGTTCTGCCCTGACCTCAGTCCCACTTGTTACCAAGGCTCTGGAGTTTGGTCCGTTCGCAGTAGGTTTAGACTGGCCCTGTGGATCATTATTTATTTTAAGGTGCACCGTGTGCTGAGGAGAGCGCGCTTAGCCCTCGGGCAGCATCCGAGGCAGCGAGGCTGAGCTGAGGCTGATCGTCCCCGACATGGCAGCTCTGAGCCAGGCTGGCACATTGAGGGCGTTCTGCGTCGCTGGCGGCACCACACGGGGGGGGTGGCACCGCACCGGGGGTGGCACCGCACGGGAGCCCCTCGCCCCGGCATGGGAGAGCAGCAAGCGGGAGGGCAGCACCCCCGGGGACAGGAGCTGCACACAGGAGTTGGCATCTGGGCTTTATTTTAACTCTGTAGTTGCACAGTCTGCAATGGTCCAGAACTAGCGATGACATCACATGGAAGCTATGTCATCAGATTAATTTGGAGAAGGATGATAGCCACAGGCACTCTTGAAACACCCAAACCCCTGGTACACAGACATGGCCATATGCAGGCAGACGTTAAAGATGATTCAACTGTGATAACGCTAATCAGGATTTCAGAGTTAATTATCACAGAAAGGAGACGAACCCTGGACTAAACACCACGCTTTGGGATGGTTCATGTTGAAAATTATTCATAATTTTTTCATTCTAATACTGTTTCTAATTGCCTTTCTAACAGGGAAACTATTTCTGGAGAGCAAGGGGAGTGGAAGCCCTGACATGGCAAACTCAAAGACCCTGCAGATATTTGGGCACAGGATCTCCTTGGATGAAACCTCTGGAGCAAGGACAGCCAAATAAGACGCAGCTCTCCTAATTCCCCAATCCCTGCTCTGGACACAACGTCTCTCTCTTGCTGAAGACCACGTTTCAAACACCATAGATGATAGATACACACCCCCCGCCAGTTTTTGGTGCTGGTGCTACACACGGTCCTTCAACTTTTGCCCTGCTGTCTCACTCCTGAGCAGAAGGTTTCCACAGTTTACTGCTCTCACCTTTGGAGCTACACTTGAGCGACATAAATTTCTGATATTTATGGAATTTTCCAAGGACCGTGACTGTATTGCTGCTGATGGTCTTGTCACCAGCAGTTTCAGCAGTGAAGTAAGATTGCTGGTGACAGATCCAGGTCAAGCATCTCGAGTGCTGAACTAAAGAATGAGCTGGGTGGTATTTGTTCTGTAAGGAGGTTCTCCTTATAGAACAAATACAGTTCTTCTACAGAACCACTGGGATCTGCCCAGATGACAACAATGTCAATATTTTATGGTGTGGTTGCTTCAGTTTGTGTCTGTGTGCTTCCACTGGCACATGCCTTGAGCACATCTATTCCCTGAACTGCTTCTGCTTTGAGCTTTACATCTGCATCCCAGGAAAATAAAGACTTCAGCAAAAAGTACTAGGTAGCTGTGTATGTACACAGTACCCCATCTCTCGTGGTAGAGAAGAGGAATCCAGGAAAGTTCTCAGGTTAAGGACTTGTGCTGGATCAGAAGCAAGTCAAGAAGCCAGACTGCTCCCATGAAGTCTTCCAGGCTGAGGTGTGCCTGCCTGGGTACGTGGATGGATGCTTGGTGACTTCCCTGGAAGATCCCCAAAGGCATTAGAACTTGACCTGTTTTGGCTGGTGTGTTCCCCAGAGGGAGACATGCAGCTGCAGCCAGTCTGAAACTGTTCCAGGATGACGGGAACAATACAAGCAAGTCATCCTTTGAACTGCAGTGGGTTTGCAGGCAGATGTAAGGATACCAGATACTCCTGCAAACAATCACGAGGTAAGATGTCTGCTCAGCAGCAGAAAAGCTCATTCTCACTGCAGAAGCAGGACACGATGCCCTTCTTCACCTCCCCACCAGGAATCCATTACGCACACGGGGTGTTTGTCAGCAAGGACGACATTGCCTTGAGCAGCAACGTTGGTATTTTAGAAACTGCAGCTTCTGTTCCAGCCACATCTCCCATCAACACTGGTGTGTGGGGTGACCTGGCAGAACTTAAGACCTTGAAAAAGGACAAGAGCTGAAGGGGTGTAACCTTGGGGCTCTTGCATTGGCTCCGAAGCCTGTGCAGGTGAGTAAGGTGGTGTTCAGAGTGGTCAACTGTGTCTTGTAGTTGGCATTGGCATTGGCTCAGATGTTGAAGTGACCTAATTCAGCACATGGAACTGGCCACTGTGTGTCTGAGGCAGCCAAATGTGAGCAACTTCAGTGGGGAAGGAAGGCAAGAACAAATAGGCTGAGCTGTCCATCTCCCCCTTTCCTCCTTTGACTAGAGTGCCTGAAGCTGCCTGCAGCAGCCACGCTGGCTAACCAAGAAGGGGACGGTTACTAGAGATGAGCTGCAAATGTCAAACCCCCTCAGAAAGAACATTTCTGCTGTGGTAAGAAAGGATTGAAGTTTGTGATGGCAGTGTTGTGAACAGATCTTCTCTTTCTGGCAATGGCAGTTGGGTACTGCTTGCAGACACTGAATTAATTGCTCAGATTGAACAGATTTCATATAACAAGATGTGTCATTTAAAGAAAATTGTAGATTAAAAAAAGAAAAATAGAAGAAGAGATAATAATAAAGTAGAATAGGAAATTTAAGATACTTAAGCACCATAACTCTGCAAAGGCTACAAAAATTTATGTAGTGCCTTCATTGTCCACCGCACTCATCCAGCCTGACTGTAAATTGCGTTTTAATTGAGAAAAAAATGTCATACAGAATACTTGTAAACAAAATTAGTTAATCTTTGATCATCGATAATTACAGACATTATAGCATTAACGTAGGCACAAATTCACTGGTTGCAAATGTATGGGCGATTTTCTGAAAGTAGACAACAGGAAGAAAAATTCATGAGTATGTTCTTACAGTGGGATTTATTCATTCTTTAGAGGTAAGTGAAACAATGAAGTTCTTTTCAAAGCAGAAATGTCAACAAACTCCCATGTAGAGAAAATTTCACTTCCCCCATGCCATCCAGGGACGGTATGGTTGCTCACCACATACAATTTTCAAGTCAAAATATACTTCCTTCCAAGGGAGTAAAATTGGATTCAAAAGTCAAGTTCATAAATGTGCTGCAGTGCTTGTTTCATCTCTTCATCAAGATATTGCCAATTTAAAATTACTATTGTACTAGATAATTACAAGTCCTAAAGTTGTAGGAAACCAACTGTTATTTCAAAGTGTTTTGGTATTATTTCAGGCTCCACTGTTTTGCAAGATTCTTTAGTCATATGAAATTAAAACAAAAGTGATTTTACGTTTTAATAGGATTTTGGACTTGCCTACATAATTTCATAGAAAGCTGCATCCTTGTAGGCAATTCTGGGAGAAAGTCACATAAACCCCCAGGAAAGCTCAGTTTCATTAATGTCTTCAGAACAATTTTTGAAGCAATAAGGTTCTAGTATCTTTATTTTCAAAGTGGAGTTGCATAACTTGTCTTCCAGCTAGGGAAAAACAAAATGGATCTTGACTTAAATATCTAATGAGTGCAGACATAGGAAATGTTTATAACTGTCTCAGTTACCTATTAGTTAAAAATTTTAATAAGTTATTTCTCACATGTTTAACAACATTCTAGATGTATGCAGTAACAAAAAAATAATGAGACTACGGGACTCAAGAGTCCAGAATCGTGTCCTGTGTGGAGGCAATCCTGCAGATCCCGGCCCTGGGAAGCGCTGGTGTGACTCTGACACATCCCCAGTGCCACAGTCCCGGTGAAGTCAACAGGAATATGGGAAAATGTGCTCCCATGACCCAGCTCCCATCCACCCTGCTCCAAGTACAAGGTATCACAGTTTTGCCCAACCCATTTCTGAAAGATGCACAAAATTTCAATGATGTGAGATGCTGATGTGCCAACATCTGGACTCGGCCTTTAAATGTCATAGAAAAGAAGAGCACCAAACACAGTGCCTGGAGCTAACAAAGACCAGCACTATGATCAGAGAAGTAATGTAGCCACCAACAACTCTTTCTATCCTTTGTAAGCTGCAAGTATCAGATCAGGGGTCACTCTACCTCCTTGTAATGAGTTACGCCTTAATTACACCTCACGAGCAGCCTGCGCCTTCCATTGTGTCTGAACAGCGCCAGTGTCAGGGAAGAGCTGTTTGCCTTGGCAAACCAAGCCCTCTCCTGGGATTGCTGGGGCTGGATTGTCCTGTGCATGTTCTGTAACGTCGCTGGAGGCTCCTCTCTTGAGCCTGGACCTGCGCTCTGTAATGTCAGGGAGCTGCGGAACACGCAGTGCTGCCCATTGCTGTGGCGGTGGTGGCTGGCTCAGAGACATCTGTCATGGTTATAATGGTACTAGGTGGGATGGAGAGCAATGGTATGGAAAGAGCCACCTTCTGCCTTCTCACCATAAGCTAGAGAAATATTCCAGCAGAGTAAAACAAACTTGAGTTTTCAATAAGAATTTTTGATCACAAGTTTCCAAGAATTTTCCAAGTATTGAAGCATCACAAGCTTTTGTGAAGAAGGGGTGGGAAAACTACCCCAGAGAGATGACAGGCCAAGCCCTGGCTGATGCCAGGGGGAGCTGCGATAAGGCCTGAACTCGCCTGGAGTTTTGCTGTGGGTCCGTGCTGGTGAGGGCATAGAGCAGAGACCCCTGACACTTGTCACCTAACAGCTGGATCACACCTCCTCTTGGTTACTAATGATACCAGACCTGTTGTTACCCATGCACAAGCCGAACTGCAGTCTCTGGAAGAGATGTGACAATCACCCCATTAAGATTAACGTACGGGTAGGAACAGTTGCATAAATGTACTGCAGAAATTTGCCTGTTTTCTTTGCTATATGGGACACATGAATTTCTGAAACAATAGAGCAACAGGAAGAAAACAAAAAAAGCAATAGAATCTCTTCAGATAAATCTGGATACAAAGAAATTATCATAATTGAAAACAATATACTTTGAAGTAGTGTAATGTCAAAGGAGGCCGTATATTAACAGCCTGTGCGAGTCAACACTGTTCAGAATCGATGGTAACCAGTGCAAAATTCCTCTGATTTATCACTGCTTTTAGAACAATCATGGCTATTCTCTCTCCTCTGGTGGTTTGGTTACACAGTCTAGAAGACCTTATGTAGAAAGCGTTGCTCACAGCTGCCTCCCGTGCTCGGGGGACACGTACAAACCCTGCCTTGCTGGCTCTGGAGGCCAGGACTCACCAGCAATTTACAGCTTCTCCCTACAGCTCTTTGGAAAAGAGGGAAATACCCAGGACACGCATTGAAAACGAAGCCAGCGTGGCTGGTATCTGTCCTTGCTATCAAAAAGTACTTGCAAAGGGAAGATCTATAGGGCTTCATAGAGTGTACACGCCAAGCGGGGCAGCTGGGGCAGGCGTGGCGGAGCAGGGACCTGGGGAGGAACCTGGGACCGGGCAGGGCTCGCTTCCACCAGAGCGAACGAGAGGGATCGATAAAGGACTCTATTCCCCGAGTCCCAGCAGAGGAGGAGCTGATGATAAGGGAACAAATTCTGCCATTGCCTTTGTTTGGGATTAAGGACATCCTCTTGTCCAGAGCTCCCAGCAGTGACAAGGGACACGCCGCTACTGACGGAAGTCAAAAGGTTCAATAAAAGCTTTTAATGAGGGAAGACTACACTTGAAGTTAAAGGAGACCTTTCAGTAAGCACATGTTTTTCATGTGTGATGAAGAATAAGATATAATGTTGGAGTTCATTGAGAATGAGTTAAGCTGTTTGAATCTTGAGTCAAGCTGTAAATGCTTTAAAAAAGAAAAAAAAAAACCAAAACTCTTTTCCATAAAGTGTGTATTAACAAAATATTGATATTAATTCTTTTTTGTTCCCCTCCTTAGCAGCCTTATCTAAGGACAGCTAGAATTTTCTCTATGAGTAACAAGGAAAAAAAATTCGAAAGCTTATTAGGGAAACCTGCCATTTTTTAAAACGAGACACTAAATTCTTGCCAGAGCGTGGAAATTCAGAAGCTGGGAAATGAGACCTGTAGACTTCCAAGAAGCTGTCTCTGTCCAGCTAAAGTCTGTTCCTATGGTGCGAGTGAATAAAGCACATTTTGGCCCACTAACGTTCAGATCTCTAGGGACTCAAATTTCTTAGTCAAGGCTTTTTATTGGATAAGAACATTTATTTTAAGGCCAGAAAACTAAGCTCAGCTATGATCTATTAAGCTAACGGTACTAAATGATAACCATATTAGAAGGATTTTGTATTTTATTAAGGAAATACATTGCATTACATTTAAAAAGAATAAAAAACAAACAAACGATATTTGTGCAACTGTTTGCCTATAAAAAGGCAGTTTTAAGTACTGGGCTGAATTTTGAAAATTGTATAACAATGTGAGTAATCGATTTTTCGCTTTTACGGTTAATATTTGGAAAACTATCAGCACTGTGAATAAATTATTGCTGTAGTGTTGCAAAGTTTGTGAATTTTATTTCACTGAAGTCTGATAGCAAGATTTTTTTTGGGGGAGGGGGATTTATTTTTGAGATGTTGCATTTCCCAGTATGATTTGGGAATTAGTCATGATTCCATGAAAACAGCTTCTGTTTTGCTGTTTCAGGAGGAGAACAAATAATTTCTCCCCTGCACATACCTCATGGAGAATTTCAAAAGGACTGCAGTATTCAGAAATAGTCCTTTTAATTTTATAATACCAATATAGAGTCCCTTCTAGCAACAGAAAACACAGTAGCCCATGGAAAATGGCACATTTATCAATGAGACATCCCCAGCGGGGTTCCAATAACTGAGAACAACCCCTCCTCTCCTGCTATCATTCATTTTTATATGGACAAGGGGGAAGCTAGTCATCGGGATCATTGTGATTCAGTGCACAAATTGAAGCTTTATTCTTTAACCCAAAATAAAGAGAGAGGGGGGGAAGCCTTAATATTGGGAAAGCTGGGTTTCTCTTTACCTAATTAACAGCAAGCCCTGAGCTGGTTTTTTGACATACTGTATCCTTAGCATGCTATGGAAGAAAGGTAGCAGCTGAAGAAGTTTTAAAGAATGTAGAACATGCCTTTTCTTCTCTGGATAATTCAGGGATGATCTTTCTTTTCTCTTTCTTTTTCTCCTTCACCCTTTAAGGAAAAACTTGGGGCTATAAAAGGTTTAAATCAAGAAATCAGGCCCTTGGTCACTTAAAGAAGAAGAGTGAAGCCTTTTCCTCCTGTGATTAATGCTGATATTCATTTGCACTGCCATTACCAAGGTCTGCATTTCCAGCCCTGCTTTCCTCTAAGACCTTTGTGCCTTTTCTATGCCCCTTTCTGTTTTTTCCATTCCCCTTCTGATAATGAATTTTCAGAACATGTCGTCTCTAGGCTTGTCTTTCTCCTGTGACGCCAGGACTGGTACCAGAAAATAAAATCCTGGCTTATCTTTGCTACGCAGTTGGTAGAGAAGAGCAACCAAGACAGGTTTTTCATCTATATATAATGTATTTCATATACCTTTATTAAATGATTCTAGGTACACATTTTTATTACTTATCTAGCCTTTAAAATATGTAATCCACCCAGATTTAACACTGAAGCAACCAAGTGTACAGCAAGACAGGGAACAGAACAGTGATGGAATAAGGCACTGAGGCAAAAAAAAAAAAAAAAAAAAAAAAAAAAAGACAGTTGTATGAAATAAAATGCTAAAGAGCAAAGGTCATGCAGGAAAGATCTGACACACCAGTGGCTGATCTCTGAAGTGTCCTATTATGGAGACAGCTCAGAACTACTTGACACTAACAAGACATAGGGCTTTGGAAAAGAGAGGAAATGCGTAGAATCAGTTTTCATATTCCAAAGCAAGAAATACCCAATTCTTATTTGTTAGCCCAGGTGACTATATATTTATGCTCCCTTTTGGGGGAAGGAAGAAGGGTTGAAGGAGAGGACATCCCATCAACTGAAAGAGAAGCCTTATTCTGCTATAAAAGCCCTGCAAATAAACCCGACGCAAGTATGGTGAAACCTGCCTGCCATATACGTACACCAAATGCAGATGTTGATGAAAGAACACAGACGAGAGGTATAAATAAGAAACACAGAAATACAAACACAAATTCTGCAAGAAACAGGATATTTCTTCAGAATACAAAGTCTCCTTTAGGTTGTGAAGCACCAGGCAGCTATCCACTATATATAATTATAGATAACTGCTGTTAAAAAAGTCATAGCCAGGAATATTCTTATGATCAGTGATCTTTAAGGCACTAGACAAATACATCTAGAAAGAGCACAAGATTTTTCCCTCAAGGAACAGGCTCTATTTTTTTTTTCTACTTAAAAATATTTAATATTGGTTGGCAAACACAGATCTTGTACTTACTTTAAATAATTCAGCTACAACCATCTCTCCATAGGCGAATTAATCCTAAATCCGAGACGGACGAGAGGGGCCGGACTGGGAAAATCCTGGCTGGAGCTGCGGGAAGGGACCTGCGAGCGCGGCGCTGTCAGCGCCGGCCGCGATGCTGCAACCGCCGCTGCCTGGGAAAATGGCTATTTTATGAATGGGAGGGCAGCGGCTCCTCCTGCGCATGCGCGGCCTCCCGACTCTATGAATGGGTGGGCACCGGGGCGCTACCGCGCATGCTCGGCTGCCTTTTATGAATGGGGGGCTGGAGAGGAGCTGACTGTGAGCTGCAGAGGACGGATACGGCTCGCGCTTTTTTTTTTTCCTTTCTCACCCCCCCTTTTTTTTTTTTATGAATGGAGGGCAGGCGGCAGCTGCGCATGCACCGCGCCCCCCGCCCGGGGCTGGAGGTAACGGCGGCCGCCGCCGCGGGGGAAGCGGGGACGGGGGGTGCCGCGCTCCCGGCCGCCGGGGGGGCACCGCGCAGCTCCTCCGCTCCCCTGCGGGTTCTGCGGGCTCGCCCTGCCCCGGCCGCCCCGAGCCCCGGCCCCTCCGAGCCCCGCCGCTGGCGGGGAGCAGCCGCGAGGGTGCCCCGAGCCCCTCGGCAGAGCTGGTGCCCCCCCCCCCCCCCCGCCGCCGCCCCCCCCCAGCCGTCGGACCCCGCTCCCGCCCCGCGGCCCCGGGCGGCCGCATCCCGCCGTGGAGCGGGGCGAAGGGCGGCAGCTCGGGCAGAGCCTCTCGCCGGGGGTGGCTCGCAGCCCCTGTACGGTGCGGCCGGGGGCGGGCGGAACGGGGCTGCGTTAGGCTGGAGGGTTTGGCGATCCCGTTTTTGGGGGGTGCGAGCGTGGAGTGAGAAGACGCTCGTGAGTTTCCTTCAGCGTTCGGCTTCATTTTCCTGCGTTCAGACCTGCGGTTCGCTTTTCCCTGCAGTATCGTCACACACACACACACACACACGTCCTTCCACTGTGCGTTACAGCTTCGGCGATTTGCTGGCGGTATCTGTATGAGAACGCGAGCAAAAACCGTGGCTCTGCTCGCATGTCATACATGCAACATATAGCTTTATTTTATAGCTCTGGTCTCTTGAGGAGGTAGGGTAGAGCTGTGCGGGTTACACAGAACCACCAAGAGCAAGAAGATGGTCCTGCTTCATGGAACTGAGGTGATTTCTGCGCTATTCTTAGCTCTGCAATTTTTTCCATGTTTAGCTTTTGGTAAGTCCGGTTGGACCTGGGCTCTGCAGGCAGCGTGAGGCAGGCCTTCGGAGCCAGATTTTCAAATGATCTGTAGCAGACAACTGCTATTCTGCTGTTCAGTGTTGAGCTCCCCTGAAAACCTTGTCCTAACTGCACGCAGAGAGCTCTGAAATGCCCTTACGGGCTTCAGTTGCCATTCAGCAAATGGAGAATCTCAATTCTCAGCTGGTGCAGAAGTGGCTTCAGGCTGGGTCTCTGCGCACGGTGCTCCAGCATCTTCGGAGGCAGGTTGCTTCACACTGAAAATGCATTAATAATAATGATGTATTTTTAATATGTGTGAAGACTCGTCTTCAGAGTACAAGCCAAGCCCCTTCTCATTTCCTGCCATGTTTATGGTACATATATTTAAAAGCTTGCACAGCACTGAGAAAATGTCTGTTATTTATTTAGTGCTACAACGTTGTGTGTTATTGCAGATACACCCCACAGAACATATTTCTGTCTCCAAGAGCGTGTGCTCTAAGACTGATTGTTTAGTTACGTATCTGTTTGTCTCTGAGGGCAGAGACCTTTCCAAGTGGGAGCAGTGTTCATGGGTCATGGGCAAATGCAATTTAACAAGGAAAGGACAGAAGAAGGGGACTCTCTAAAGAACAGCTTATCTGAGTGGTACATAAAATATTACTAGACTTCGAATATACAAGACTGATGTTTGCTTTTTGAGAATAAATAGAATGTGGTTGTTAAAAATGTTGCTTTGTTACTGGTTGTGTTCTTTGGAGTATAATGCTGCTTGAAGGACAGGCAAGCATAGAAATTCTAGGTATGATTTTGAAAATTGGCAAATAAATGGATAATGGAAGCAAATGCAATTTAAAAAAGCTTATATATGTATATAAAAATCTCACTGTCTTTAGTGCTGGAAACCAGCTCAAAGCTGAGACGCTCAAAGCTGAGACACTCAAATGCCTGGGGAAAAAAAAAAATCTGCTCTGATCCCATCATTTTTCAATGCTAGCATGTGTACAAATTCTGAACCTTGGTTTGTTTTTTGGTTGGTGGTTTGGTTTTTTTGCAAGCGTGCTGTATCACTGCAGTAGTGTGAGAGTCAAGCATCTCAGCATTATTTTTCTGTATGAATGCTGAGTTCTGTGTTTCAGGGCCACATGTACGATACATACAGGGGAAGTCCTTTGTTGCAGTACAGCAAGCATCTCCTCAGGAGACCCTGGCCGCCGATGTGGCAACTGCAAACTGCTGTGTAGTAGCAAAGGCGGCTGACACTGTAATTAACAGTAGTTACAGGCAAAGCCCAGCTAGACAGTACGCTCTTAACAAAAACCCTAGCAGTGACACTGAAAAGAGAAAATAAAAGTTGTTATTTGTGTGTGTGTGGGTGTGAGGAGGAAATGGGGTCTGGCTGGAGAAATCTTGGAGTGAGAAAAGTCAGAATATGGCTAGTATCACTGCAAATGGTACGAAATGTTTTTAAGCATAGAATTCTGAAACGGTAAATCTTAACCCATCTCTTTTTCCTTCTGCCTCTTTCCCTAACACATTTAAAACGTTTTTGGCATTCTTCCCTACAGACAGAGGTGACTCTTGCTGGAGCTCATCGTGTTTGCTGCGCTTGAGCGTGTAAGGCTGCCTGGGACTGGAGCTGTGGGGGGTTCCTCCGAGCCGCTGTTCCTGTTTGTGCCAGCGGGCCCCGGTTTGGGTCAGGATTCAGAGGCTGAGCTGTGGGTCTCTGAAGCAAAACCCCAGCGTGAGAGCGGTGCGTGGGTTATCTGCGCTCTGGGACCTCCTGGCTCTTTCGGCTCCTCTTTGCACGCAGGAGGAGCTGAGGATGCGCACGCTGCCGTGCTGGGGTGGGATGTGCGCGGCAGGGCTGGCATCTCTCCCCACCTCTGCTGCCCGCCTGGGGCTCGGCTCTGCTTCCCAGATCTCCGTGTTCTTCTCTAAAAAGAAGATTGTGCTACTGCCTGTGAGGACGAGACTGTCTTTGTGGCGAGGGCTCTGTGGGGTTGCTAAAGAGTGCCAGGGAGGAGCGTCACGTTATCATCGTGTGATTCTGGAAGCTGAGGCTTTAAGAGAAATAACTTACCCTGAGAAGTGTAATATGTTTCTATGTGTTAGTAGTACCAGCGATACAGAACTCCACAGTCCTTGCTTGTGCAGGAAATTAATTGCTTATTCATTTCACGCACATTTAAACCCTGAAATGGCTGTAGATTTTTGAACGTGATTTCTTCACTGGGATGAATTGTGGTGCTGCCACAACTGCATTGCCTGTAAAGTAAATACTTTGGGTTTGTTCTTGCCTATCCTTGGAAAAGCTGAAAAGTTCCTTGTGCTTTGTAACAGAGGCTACATCCTTATCTTCTGTAGGGCTTTGTGTTACTTTGACAGTGAGGTTCTGGTCATATTATTTGTTTTACTGAAACTGTTTGGAGCAGCAAAATATTTGTCCAGCTAATGCTGCCTGCGTTTTTTTCCTTCCCAATGGGGACAGAAAATACTCACCATCGTCATCTAGATAAACACTTTGCAGTCAACTTTTGTATGTCTTGCAATTAGTAGAAGAGCTATGATTCTATGAACAGACTACAGTAAGATGAACATCTGAAATGGACGTTTTGTGCCCCACTCTGCCAACCGCCGGTGATTCCATAAGGTGCGTGTTATTAGTTACTGTCTATAAAGCCCTGAGAGTCCCAGGGACATACCAGCTACCACCCTGCTAAAACAATGGGGCGTGATAAAGGCACCTCTTCCAGCTGCCCATCCCGGCATCGCCCAGGCGGTGCTGAGCAGGCACCTGTGCTTCTGCCCGTCACCCGTGCCAGCTGTACGAGCCTGTTCAGATCTCAGATGCCCGTCTGGTCACATCCCTTAACCACGTTGTGCCTCACAAGGCCGTAATCCACCCACCAAACTGTGCACAAGGCAGGTGAAATATCCAGGGGGTGTGTGCGTGCCTGGAAGAGGGGAACGGGGCCGCTTCGGGGGCCGGGGTTTGTCAGTGTCTCGCAGCCGGGGACCGCTGGAGCACAGTTTTCTTCCCAGCTACCTGCAGCAGGAGATGATGTTGCACGAAGCCGCCACGTGTGTAAGTGAGCACTGAACAGATAGCTGGAGATACAGAATGTTTAAGGGGCTTTCGCACTAAGGCTGCGTAACCTGCTCTGTGCAGCATACACATAACCTGCCTCGGAAAGCACGCAGGGGTTTCAAGGCTCAGAAGTTGGGTCTGCCTTAGAGGAATGAGTGTTGCTACCCGTGTTTTTAAGGTTATATTCCTTTTTCCCTTCCTTTAAAAAACAAAAAAGTTCCCCTTACAGTCAGGCACTTTAAATGGAACATGCGCTTCTTCCTCTGGGCTTTCAAATCTGCACTTTTCAGTCACAAGATTATTGTATAAAGATTTAATAAAATGCCATAGGCTGAACCCCGGGCCTTGTTGAGAGGGGTCAGGCTACTCCGCCAAGCTTTCTTCTTTTTCACTGCGCTCCCGCCTGCCCGACCTGAGCGCTGGGTCTATGGTGAGTGCCTGGCAGTCGCAGGCAGCCGGCTCCTGGGCTCGCTGCGGAGCAGCTCACGGTGGAACGTGGTTCTCCAGATCTGCCTCTTCTGCGAGTGTGGGCTGGCAGGTCTCCAGGAAGGGCGTGTGTGTCTTGGCCAAAAGCTGGCGGTTTAAGGAAATGCATGGTTCCTAATCTACCATCAGAAAAAAGCAAATATGCAGGCAATTTAGTAAAGTGAAAGTGCAACCCCCTGGGGAATGCGTAACTTGTGCTTCTGAGATGTTTTGAATGTGTAGCCGTGTTCTGTCTTAAATCTTTGGTCGCTTGGTGTTTTACTATCTTTAAGCAGGATCAAGAGCACATGTGTAGGCTTTATCTGCTGAGGTTTTCCTGTACCTCCAAATCCTTTCTGGCTGGTGTTTGTAGGCTTACGGTAAGTCAGCATGCGAGCAGCACTCCTGCGTGACGAAGTAGCTAATTCCTTGTCTAAACTGATAGCACATGTGGAATTTTCTAGTTTGCTTGCAGTGGGTTCAGGTTATTACAGAAGAGATGTTTTTTAAGCTTGGCCTTGCCCCTTGAAACCAAAGGATGCCCTAATGGGTGGTTTTGCCATATGTTGGTGATACAAGGAAGAAAATTTTTTCCTTCTCATTATTTACTTAACCATTTCTGTGTATGTTATAAGGATGGAAACTGTAGATTAAAATTTCCTATTAAAAATGACAAAAGAGAATTTCAGTTTTTTGTCATCTAACTCTTAAGTACAGTTCATAAAACCTGGGTAGCCTGGTCTTTTAATCCACTGAGGTGATATGCCCCTTGCATGGAAATGCATTGCTGCGAAATCCATCTAGGGCAGGATCATATGTTTCTGATGTGTTTGATGCTTGTGATGCTTCAAGCCATAAGGCAGAGCAGGAAAAATTAGGTCTACTGATAAATTTACTGTGTATTGTGCCAGCTATTTGTCACACGTCAGATAAATTGTTTGGATGTTGCTATAGGGATTCTCCTCCCCCTGTGCATTGCTAACAGCAGTTACTGTGCTGGTCTGTCACACCTGGAAATAAATCGAGAGGGTAGGTGTGGAATGACAGAAACGTTGGCCAAATGGTGACCGCTACCTTGGCAGCGGTATCGTGGGCTACCGGTCACAGCCTGGGCCGGGTCCGTGTCGAGATGCCAGACAGAAATCGGGTGCTACAAACAGATGCCAAACAGAAACCAGAAGTGCCTGCTGAGGTGCAGAGATACCAGGCTCGGGTGCGACTCTTGCAGGGCTGTGTTTGTGAGTTTTTAAGATTAGCGGAATCGGGGAGGATTGGAAAGGACTGAGCTTATTGCTCCCCGGGAGCTAGCACTGCTCGGGAGCTCCCTGTTGGATCGCACCCCCCAGCCGTCGCGGGAGGTGAGAGAAGCCCACCGTTGTAACGCAGGGAGGGAGGGATGTCCAAGCAGACGTGTATTTCTGGGGGGCAGAGGGGAGCGCTGGGCCCATCCCCGCAGCGATACGTCATGGCAGCGCTCCTGAGCTTTATCCTGCTGCCTTGAAATGCCACAGCACGGACGCGGGGGCAGCGCATCCTCTCTTCTTGTTATGAAATTACTTCATGACCCTTGTAATCCACCCTGGAGGTAACTAAGTGTCGTTATCTCTGTTATAAATGAAGTTATCGCAGTTGTCCGCTTCTGCGGCACAGATGAAAGGTCTGGGTTTCCTCCTCTCTTATCGGGCACCTGTTGCTTGTATCCAGACATTACTCACATCCTTTAAGTCACATCTTGTTTTGCATAATTAACACCAACTGTGCTTCATTTCCTTCCTTCCCTTGCAGTTTTGCTCTGTGGCCTTTACCTGGCTATGGAAACACTGTTATTTTTGAGTATTAACGCAAGGAATGGAAATCAGCTTCAGCTTTGGGCGCATCAGCTCGTGAAAGATGAGGAGATTTTAGTCTGGTGTAAGGGATGCTCTTTAGTCTTGAACTGGTGTTGCAGCCACGGTCTGTGGTGGGCAATTCTGTACCAGTTCCTTAGGAGTGGTTTAAAAACCATGAAGCAGACCTAAACAGAAGTCTGCGCAGCAATCATTTGCTGCAGCGGGGAAGTTGTGCTCAGAAAATGGCAAAGCCTCCGTCTCCGACGGCTTTCCCTCAGAGCACCGAGCTGGGTGAGCCCCAGGACGACGGGGAGCCGAGCAACACGCTCCGAGGTGGGTCGGGATGGTACCGAGGGGAACCAGTTTCCAACGTGTGTGTCGCCGTCGGTTGTTTTCGGGTGATTTCTAGCACTGACACCTGGCAGCAGCCCGTACGTGCAGGGTTTGAGGTGAGAGCCGTAACGCCAGCACTTTTGCTTGCCGTGGTAATTCATGATTCACTTTGGTCATTCACTCCAGCTCTTCGTAACTATGGACCTGACTAACTTGGTGTTTATGAACAATTGTAGTAACTGAACCTGCACCACTAACTAAACTGTGAGCTCAGCGAGGTAGGATAAAAGCGCATGAAGTGAAAGGTGGTGAGGAGTTTGGAAAGACGGTCTACGTGAGGCCGATGGGAAAATGGGATTCTTCAATGGCGGGGGGGAGAGATCCTGAATGAGTGAAGAGCATCCGGGGTAAAATCTGTGCCTGTCCTTCCCTGTCCCATCAAACCACTCGTGATTTGCCTTCCCTCCTGAGAAGGCCACCAGGAGCTCTCTTTCCTTTGCCTCCTTGCTAGCCTGTTTCTTCCTTCACTTTCACTCAGATTTGGTAAAAGCAAGAAATAAAATGTAATTCTTGTAGCTATCAAGTCAAAAATCAACATCAGCACTGACCTTTATAACAAGCTCTAGCCAAATAGCTTCCCTGGTAAAGGGATTTTCATAAGCTGTGGTTAAGTTTGACTGATGTCACCACTCAATGGCAAAAATTATTTTACTATTTTTTTCTTATGCACTTAAATCTGTATATATAATATTTATCTTATACTTCAGCATGATATGTTAGGTGCCTACCACAGAACTAAGCAGAACCATGTTATTTTACCTGTAATCCCAAAGAATATTTAACTGCTCAGTATTAAAGTGCCAGGTTGATGCTGGCTCATTTAAATCTCTGGACACCTGCAGTTAACTGACACTGATGCAATAAAATTCCTAGTTGGGAAGTATTGGGATTACTGGGTTGCAGGTTTGTATATAAATTTTTTTGTAGGATTGGGTATTATACTTCTTTATTTTTTGCCGTTATATCTGACTTGTCTGGCAACTTTAATTCCACCTGAGTGTGCCATCATCTGCACTTGCTTTTCAAAGTTTTGCTGGTTTGGAGATGTTTTCTGATTAATGTTTGCTGTGTGCTTACTGGCTGCCTCTTAGTCTCAAAATCTGAACTCGGTATATCAGAGCGATTTGCCATTCACTGGGACAAAAAATTCCATTGAGGTAACAGTGACCTCTGAAGCTGGTACCTTCCCAGAATATGGATTTGAGACTGGCTGTTCTGCGTAACTGCAGTTCGCACAGGTAGAAATCCTTGGGGCAGGGAGCAGGTATGGCCTGGCTGTAATGAAGAAACAGGATTCTGAAGCTGCTGTGATCGTTCCTGTTGTCCAACTGGCAGAAAAAACAGCACTTGTTATCAGGCAGAGACTCTCTAAATCTGAGATACGGATTTTCCCATCATAGGCTCCAGGTCTGGAAGTGGATCTGTGGAAGGGCTGTGGGTTATTTACCGATCTCGGTAAATACTCGGCCACTTGATTGTAGATCAGTGAGGACCCTACAAGAGAGATTTCCAGCTCTTTCTGATGGAATAGATCATCTCAAGGACCATAAATTGTAAATCTTTCTATTTTTTTCCTGAATATTTATTTACAGTTCAGGTCAATAATCTCCAGAAACACAATTCTGCTTACAAACGGAATTCCTGGGCTGCATTCCCAGGCGTTCCCATGTGACTCAAGCATTTTTAGCAACTAAGTGAACAAATGCAAATATATTTTCAGGGCTGTGGAAGCGTTGCTATTCGCATTCTCGCAGAGCGCCTGGGAGCCCTGGCCCCAGGTCTCCTGAAACGCGACCAGGAGGGGGTCCCTTCTGCAGAGCATCCTGTGTCTGGGGGGGCTTCCCACCGAATGACTGGTCTGCGCAGGGCGGGCACGGGGAGGTTTGTCATCCTGCAACTTCAAAATGCCAACGTAATCCTTTCTCTGTCCCCTGTCCCCACTGGACACGTGGAGCTTCGTGTGCCCATGGCTGCATGGGGATGCAGGAGCACGGGGGCCAGGCTGTCATGGTCGCTGTTCAGCCCAGAAGGATTTGACAAATCTACTCCTGAAATACCTCAAATCGTGTAAACCCACCTTGGGCCTGTCTGAGGCTTTACTCTTGTCCCTTTTGTCACTGCCCCTTTGGGTGAATCTGCCCAGCTGCTGCCAGATGTGGCCGATGCTCCGATGAAGGAAGGTGGTCCCCCAGCATGGCACAGCCACTCGTCTCTGTCGGGTCTGGAACAGCTGGGGATTGTCTTTCCTAATGGATTTATAGGCTCATGATAGTCGGTATATATATTTTTTAAATGCAAAGGACAAACTGATGCTACCAGCCTGTTACCTGCTGGCACACCTTCCTCAAAACCCTATCAATTTACTTGTGACTAAGAAAATGAATTTTCATGTGGAGGAAATTGTGTTCCCTGGCAAACAAAGCAACATTGTGGAAAAGTACTGACATTAAAAGTCATAGAGACTATGAAGCAGTGCTTTGTGAGCCTTTTGGTGTTCATATTGCTATAGCAGACCAGTTCGATCCTGAAAAATCCAAGTGTTGGGATTGTTCTCACTTCGCCAGCACCAGTCCGTAGAGAGAGCTACAAATTACTGACAGCAGCCTGAAAAAATGCTGCATCCTACCCTGAAACCCTCACTAATACCCAGCTACATTTTTGAATAAAACCCTAACTCTTTCCTAAAAAATCATGTAACTTTTCACTGCAAGGCTGCATTTAGAAATGAGGTAATTAATGAACAGCAAAGCAAACACTTAAATATCAACTTTTTTTTTTGCACATATATTACAATAAAGTGATCAAAAGCAGACAGCAAATCCATCTTCAGTTTGGCAGGAATAAGATCTGATATAGACAGGGACACCAATCGCTAATAGCCATACTTAATTAATTGTGTCAGCCTAAAAACTCAAATAAGTTACTGTTATGTTCTCCCTGCCTCCATCTGTAGAATTGAGCTTTCCCTAAAAAAAAGTCTGCAGCAAAATGATCTCCCAGGTCTCTTCAGTTAAATAATTTGTTTTCAGCTTTAAAATATCTTTTTGTGGGCAATTAGTTTTGATTTGTTGGGTAAGATGTTGGGGCTAGTTCTTTAAAAAGAGCTAAAGTCCTACGATGCAAACGTATAAATCACTTCAGCTTACAAGGGTTTGATTGCCAAGGCACTGCTAATGTTTCTTTCCTGTTGCGTTTCTGGACTTAAGTTTACGAAACTTGTAGCAAAAAGGAACATATTTAATTCCACCTTAGCTACTGCAGTAGTTAACAGTATTTCTGTTAAACCAATTTCTGTTGTTTCTGAGGTTAAGGTTTAAAATGCAAAAACTTCACTGGACATAGTGTCTGTACGCTGCGGCCAGCTCGGTGGCTGTGCTGGTGGCAAACAGTTGGGGTTTTTTGGTATACTGTGAAACCGTTCTGTATTGTAGCTCTCTGCTGTTTCCCCAGGATTGGTGATGTTTAACTGCGTATTTTACCCATAGCTCCTTCGTGCCCTGCAACACTCATGTGGTTTGATGTGGCTCCTATTGCCATCCCCATGCAGTAATTTTTAACTGATTTTGACGTGATGTGTATATATAACCCGTATTACAATAGAAAAGGATGAAATGTAACATTTCATTAATGATTTATAACTCCTGAAGCAAGCTGCGAGCTAAAATCTTCCTCCAAGTTAAAGTTCCTTCAACGGAGTGACATCGCTCGAGCAACTGGTGCGAGTTTGCTCTCGGTTACCACCGAGTGTGAACTCTCGAGCGGGTCGCTGGGTGTTTGTTCCCTCCGGAGCGCCCTGGCTGGGTGATGGGCAGCTTTGCTCTTGCACCCTGCTGAAGGAAAGCCTCGGACAATGCTTAAATGAAAATACCTCCTTACAAAGAGGTGCCAAGCGAACGGCCGGAGCAGGATGCCTGTGCCCGTCCGGTTCCTTGCTCGCCCGCTGAAGGTACTGCCTTCCCCAAGCTTTTTCCAGCTGTATCTGTTGGTCTAATAAATTATCTTACCTCTCGCAGCCGCGCTTGCTTTAGCACCCAGCGGGTTGCTAAAACGAAGTCCTGCAGCTCGCTGCTGCCCTGGGGAGAGGTTTCCTAGCTCAGACCCGACCTTCAGCGGAGCCTCTGGGTCCTGATGTATCTCATCAGGTGAATTTACAGACAAGCCGTCGATAGAAAGCAGCCCGGGGATGTTGTTTTCACCTGCTGGTTCTGCTCCCTTCTCCTGAAGTGGGAGCCCCCGGCGCTGGGGGGGGGTTTGCCCCTCGCCCCCAGACCCTTGTAGGCGAGGCAGGGGGTGTCTGTCTCTCCCCGCAGGATCAGCTCCGACCCCGCGTTGCTCCATCCCACGTGTGTTCTCTCCCATGGGGTACGACAGTAGAATAAAATGAACTCGGCCCTTCCCTCTTTGAAGTATCGCTGGGTATTACAGAACCACATACTTGTATATAATTACCATATTCTAACACTTAAATATTTTCCTGACTAATTTCCTCCTGTCCCTGCTTTGAAAATACCCAGATTATATCCATTAAAAAGTTATAGACTGGAGAATATATGATTTCAAAGGATTTTTTTTTTTTTTAACACTTAAACTCCACTTTTCTTTGCGGCCTTAACCTGTTATATTTCACAGAATTACTGGGGTTTAGTGTTCTGTGGGGTTTTTTTGTTTTTTTTTTTCCTCGTGAAAACCAAACCCAACCACCAACCCACAGCACCCCTAATGTTGTATATCAGAATGTTATGACAGTTCTGTTGGGCTGAGTCCAGCGGTCTATGCTCTGTCAAAATACCCATCAGTTCCTGTAGTTTGGTCTAATTAATGGTGCGGTAATGTGGAAACTTTAAACAGCAACAGAAAGAAAAGTAAATGTTAAATGATTTGCCTTTAATGGATCTCAGAAAGCTTTTTTTTCCTTGCTTTGTTACTCGTGAGATCTTTTTTGGGCACCTTCATGTTCTTCCTTTCTGCTGTTCCTGGTTCTCTTCAGAGTTTTTCTGTCTTCCTGCACGTCGGTGATCTTATTGATGTCAGAGACTCGCAGCCTCAAGACGAACGGTCTGGGCAACATATTTCCTCAGCACGGTAATTAGCCCAGCTACTGATGAACAAAAGCAGATGTATTTGAAATTAAGAAGAGTTTGCTTTTGCAAGACCTGTTTCTCTGACCTTGCCGAAGGGAGGCAGGGAAGCACCTCGTTGGGTCTGGGCGGACGGCAGGAGGATTACAGCTCAGGACCCCGGCTGGAACCCGAATACAACAGAGGGGGGTGTGCGTGAGGCTGGCACCATTTGGGGGTCGGAAGTGCTCAGCTTTGTGTCACTTTGCCAAAGAAAACCGTGAAATGTTTGCACGCAGCATTCAGGTTCGGAGGAGGACGTGCAGAAAGGTGAAAACACGGGACTGCGGTGAGGGGTGCCGGCAGCTCAGGGCTTGCTGGGCTTTGGAGCTGCCGGCCCCGCATCGCCCCTCCGCAGGCGGCCGCTGCTTCTCAGCCCTTCCCAGCAGCTGCACCTCCAGGCCAGCCTCGGGCATCCCTGACGGCGGCTGGGTCTCACTGCCACGCCGGTCTTGGTCATTGTCCCGCACCTCGGTCCATGTCCTCTGCTGCAGCTGTTACATCTTGTTCAGTTTCCGCTTGCTAATTAATGTAATTAATTCATGTTGAGTCGATAGCATCCCTTTGTTCTGTTCTTTGGGTAGAATATGGGTAGTTTGGGTAAAGCGTCCTCCCGAACCTTGTTTTCCTGCTGGGACGGAGAGTTGAAGTGAGGCTGTAGAGTTTGGAGCACGAGGAAAGGTGGGCTTCTGTTTCTTTTAAGAGGGGAAGTTAAATTAAGTAGACAATGAACGGGATCTAATTGATGAAGAAAAGCCCTGTACAGACCCTGGTTCAAGGGGGGTTTCTCGCCCAGGGCGCCCTGGCGTTGGCATCAATGGGAGCCCCCACCCTCCACCAGCCCCAGGTCAGCGCCCGGCTCCAGTCGTCCGCTGGGACGTGGGGACGAGCGAGTGGAGTTTGCTGATGCTGTTTTACGGTGTTTTGGTTAGCTTAAAAATATTTTGTTGTGAGAAATTCCAGATGGATGTGAATGTTCTCAGGGGTGGAGGGAACAAGTGGAGGGAGAAAGTTAGTCATCGTCCTGGCAGGCGAGAGCCGATGAGGACAAGCGCTGAATGATGCACATGGGCAAAAATAGCCCGAATTTCAAATGTAATGGGATGTGATGGTCAAGTTCCTCTGAGGGAAAATACTCTGAAGTCCTTGTGCACGTCTTCAGAAACGCTTTGGTGCACAACGCGGTGTAGAAGCTTTTCTTATCTGTGGGACAAATGGAAAATGTTTGGGAAATGGAAAACAGAAGGAGAGAACCTGATGTAAAAACATGTAAGGGCTTATTGGCCCAGAGTTATGGGAATGATGAGATTTGTATTTCAGTCCAATCTAAACCTCCACTTTTTCAGTTTAAAAGCATCCTTCTAATATATGCTAATGCTTTCCAAGACCATTGAGTTATGTCTGATATTCCTTGAAAGGATTAATGTTAGAAGGAAAAAGTTATTTGTAGAGATTTTGACCTTATTAATTGTTTTTGTGAATTCCTTTTCATTAAAGTATGTGTTGAAAGAGACTTGAGATTTCACCTCAAAACTTGTCTTAATTATCAAAGTTATTAGAAATGGAACAGTTACAGTCTGGAAATGACCCTGAATTTTCATAATCAAATAAAATTTTGACCCCAAGAATTGTCGGGAATGTTAAATTCTGGTAGTTGATCTGCTAATTGATATCCCTGACAGGAGCTTGGCAGCTGAAGGGGCAGGGAGCCCTCATAATTTTTTTTGTCATATCTAGACAAATTCAGTGATATGATTAATCAAATCATGTGGATTTGTCCTACTGACAAGATCCCTGGGGTGTTCTAGACAGGGGCCCTCGTCCAGCTGCTGAGGACTCGGCTGAAGGGCTCCGAGGTCGGAAGTTCCAAAGGGTGTGGGGAAGGTTTTGCTGTTGCTCTTCAGCAATTCGTAGTGAAATTCGTAGAGCAGTGAAACCAGAGGTTGAGTGGAAACCACCACTTTATTCCACCTCTCCTGGTTTCTGCATCCCAAGCAGGACCTCACCACTCGGCCACATTTTTTCCTAAACCCCCCTAATTCAGGGGGATGTCACGCGTCTTGTCCCAGGCTCTCTTATTAAGCCTGAAATGACTTGTCAAAAATGCTAACGTTACTTTTGCTTTGTCCAGCAGGAACCTAGCGAGATTGTTTAAGGACACCCCTGAGTAGGGCCTGTCTGGCACTTGCACACTCTATTTCCTACGGTGTACCTGTGTTAGTGATGGAGTTTCTTTTATTACTCTCTTTTTGGTGACCTTAGTGCTTACAAACAGGAGTTATTTAATATTCTGCTGTATCCCAGAAAGTGCTCAGTGTTTTGTCAGTAGGGTATTTGTGATAGGCGTGTTCTGGACGTGGTTTATCCCCATTTAAGGTTTTCGTGCCTTAGGGATTGGACAGACTTTTTTAATGGAACAGTGTGTATCTCCAGTGGAAGTGTTTTTGTTTTCAAAGTCAAACAGCACATTGTGGACACATGGAAGTGTGTGGCTTTCAAAAAACAAACCACTATTTATGGATGCTTGAACAGCTAGCGTAGGCCAGCTTGGTGTATTTTTAGCAGTAGAGAGTTCACCATTTGATGGGGGGGGATTAAGATTTGATGAACTGAAGGCTGGAAATGTCAATTCCAGGTTTTGTCACTTGTTGCTTGTAGGTGAAAAAGCCCCGAACTATTAAACTACTGTCTCTCTAGTCCTGGAATAGCAAGTTAAAATCTCCCAGGAGAAATTAGGATCTCTTGCCACTCAACACACAGGCTCAAGCTATTGCATGGTGAGCTGATCCTAAGCTTGATCTGAGCCCAAAGGAAAGTCAAGTCCTAGTCTTTGGCCCTGTTAGTCACTTGCAGGCTATGAAAGAGGGTTGTTGAGATTGAAAACCTGTCTAATAAAAACTGTTTTTACTATTAAAATAATATTACTTGTCTTAATAATATTACTTTATTATTACTTCAAAGAGAATGCATGCCAACGTGGTCTCTTCATCTGTTTCTTTTTGGAGGAGGTGGTCACACTCCTAATTAAAATGTCACTGTTCATAGGCATACGTGTAGTCAGCACGTGACAGTAGCCTGGGATTTAATGTATGCACAGGTCACATTAACCTGTGATTTTCAGGAGAGCAGTGCATCAGTATCGCAAGATGAGGGGACGACTTCCTACGTGCCATTGTACTCTGGGTTTAGGATGAAGTGTTGGTTCTGTAGCTGTGTGAACTGCCAGTCGCTGTAAGCACGACGCTATGTGTGACAATGGAATTACTGTACAAACAGTGCTAGTTTCTTAACGTAAAAAAAATGCAGCAAGGAATTTTTAGCACGTTGTCATGCAGCACTCTGTTTCCTGGCTTGTACATTCAAGCTGTGTAATAATATTTATATACAAATGCTGACTGTGATTTTCCACCCCGGAAAAAGGAGATGCCATTTAAAAGTGCTGTGCATGATGTAAAGCAGAGATTTTTGACTTTGCGTACTCGCATATGGTGTGGGCGTGTATTTTAATTGTTTGAAAAGAGATCATTTAAAAAAAATATAACATTCTTGCTACATAAGCACATTCTCCTGAAGTAAAGGTCATTTTGCTCTTTAGCAGTTGCTCTTGGAAGGGACGGGAGGTTCCTCATGTTGTTTTGCCCTGTTCCTACCTTTTGAAATTTTCTGAAAAACATTAAGTAATTAATTGGTGGGCTGAAGCAGCTCTTAGACCCTGTTCAGGCTGGGATCCAGTAACATGAAAGCTGCAGTCATGACTAAGTCTGCACTGGCACATGGAAGAACATTTTTCCCCCGAAGAACCGTGCTATTCGATCTCCCCGGAACCGACACCTGTGTCCTGCAAACACGCAGACTTGTTTTACTGTGTGAATGATCACATTGAGTCTCTTAAGCTTTTCTGGAGCCAGGATTTATAAAGAGTTCCAGAGCAAAATCGCTGCTTTTTGGCTCTAGCCAAGGAAACTGTTCTGATATCTTGCCAGTTACCAGCACATTTCTGATCCTGGTGTCCTGGGGCCTTAGTTTTCATATCGAAATCTCTGCTCCTGACAATCTCTTAGTGGACTGTACGTATAGAAAGTAATGACACGCCAAGCTGAGATGCGTACATTTGTCTTCTGATCCACACTTGACCAAAGAAGGTTGGATCATAGCTTTGTTTTATCCTGCTACAATGATAGAATCCAGATGTGAAGATCCTAAATCTTTAAAGTTCCTGTTTTTCCTCTTTCATAAACTATTTGAAGCCAGGGCTGTCGTTCTGGCTACGCAGCTGCTGGTGTAGCAGGGTCCTACACCTCTCTGGCTCTGTCATAACGGAGCCATTGGGCTGCAGGCGTACTTACGCCAAGTTGCATTTCCAGATAATCCCTCAACAAAGATTGATGCTCTTTGACGACAGCAAAACACAGGGGTCCAGAGAATAATAAGGTATTGGATTAAACAACGGGTGGCATAAACCCCCATCTGCTGATGTGCCATGAGACCCACAGGTAACCCCCTCCGCTCTCCGCACCCAGGCAGCATGGCTCTCCGGCCAGCATTCCGGCTGCACCTCTGTCCGCCTGGTCTTAAACACAAATGAATGTGGGCATTCTCAAGTTGGACATCCCTAATCCTGAAAGGGCTCTGCTGTCAAAGTACTGCTGCAATGCACAGCTGGGGTACGTACACGAGTGTTCGTAGGCTCAGCCCAGCTCTGCCTGGCAATGTAGAGCAAGGCCAGTGCTTCTGGGCGGGCATACGTGCTTTAAACCTCACCAGCGCTGCCTTGAGTGGTGCAGCTTTGTAGAAATATGGCTGCTCTTAGGTAAGTAATCTTTACCCTCTGATCTCCTGGACACTCTCTGGACCTTCTTTGTGCAGCTGGACGTGGAGATGGCAGAGGATGCTCCACCACGGTGCTGCATCTGCGAGGGGTCGGTGGCAAGTGCCAGCTCCTGATGCTGGTGGCTTTTGGCTGGGCCCTTGGGTGCCTGGGGAGGTATGGGTTAACCACGGCAGTCGGAGCCTATTTCAGACATTTGTGGGTTTTTTTTGTTATACATTTAAATTATAGATGCTGCTTGATATAAAGTAAGTGGGATCCCATTTCCTCCATCTCCTTTCCCGAAAGAAAGGAAGCACCGCACCATTTGAAGGAATGCAGTCAAGCTTGCCTTGGCCCCAAGCATGGCTCATTTTGACAGTACTTTTACTTTTCTTCTTTAAACTTGGGAATTCTGCACTCTGGTAGTTTGTGTGACTAGATGTGTGACTTTGTCACATTAACAAT
Organism: Balearica regulorum gibbericeps; assembly: GCF_011004875.1. Lineage (NCBI taxonomy): Eukaryota > Metazoa > Chordata > Aves > Gruiformes > Gruidae > Balearica > Balearica regulorum. The sequence goes on from NC_046197.1 coordinate 20,295,070, forward strand.
AACAGTGTTGGTGCCCCCGTGTCACGGCAGGCATGCGGTTTGTGTTTTCCTTGGCTTGTCTGCGGACATCTTACAAATTTTCCGTTTTGTGAAGAATAAGGACACTTTGTGCTCTCAAAACAACTTCACCCATTAGGCTTTGCAGTGTGCTCCTTTTACACTAAAAGCCAGCCCCAAGCTCAGACCTGCTGTGAAACGAGCGTCTCTGATCGCTCCCTGCTCCTTGTAGCTATTTATTTTCATAAGTCTCACAATATTTAGCCAACAGTTTGTCTCAAAGCTCGTCAGTAAAGCCTGCTGGATGGGACTGCTGGTACCCAAGCACCTGCTGAGGATGAGGGTGGGAACGGTGGAGGTGCTGGGAGGGCGGGTGGGTTGTGCCATCGCGTTTTCCCGAGAACAAGTTGTCTTCTTCATCAACAAGGGAAAGATGCAGCAGCCGAAGTTTGGTGAGCAATAGTTGCATTAGCTGCTTTGCAGATTGCTTGATACTGATTCCCTTTGAAATGGTATTTTTAAAAGAAAAAAGTAGAAACAGTTTTATGTGCTAAGTTCAACATATATTGAGAAAAATACCCATGCAGGTCCACGTCACAGAAATGCTCTTTAGCAGAGTTGGTGCAAGAGCTGCTCGTTGCTGTTGGGGCGGCTGTAAGCAGGGTTGTGTCGTCAGCAGGGTTCAGTGCAGCAAAGCCGGGCCTGCCCAGGCGAGGTCCAGGGCTTTGCCCAGGATAAACACTGATTTGGTGGATTCTTGGGTCTCATTCCTGTCGGGATTCATATCCCGTGACCCGAGATGTGTGTTCACACACCGGGTGCCCATGCGGTGCTCAGGCTTCCTGGTGTGTCAGTGGAATAACCACGTGTTAAGGGACTTTCCAACCTGCATTATTTTCAAGTGTTTCTTTGTGCCTGCCAGCGCGGAGCAGGCTGCTCGCTCTTGCTTAACCTGTGTTCCCCGCTTTCCGCGGTTGAGAGCTTAGTTACTGGGGAGCCGGACAGAGCTCCAGCAACTCGTTAATTAGCGATCAGTGGAAACAGGCTGATTCTGCGATATTGCCACCACAAGTGTTCTGTCCTCTTTCGAGGAGTTGGGACTTTCTGGGCTGCCCCACGGTGATTGCAATAAGCCCCGTGGACGGGGCTGTGCTGACCCCCCTTCCACCACCGTCTAGTCGTGTGTTAGAAAGGAGGTGTAGGTGGCAAATGCCGTGTGCCGCAGCCTGGGAGGACACTCACAGGGATTGCCGTTCCCTTTCCTACTTGACTTTGGAGATGTGGAATGCAGTAAGCGATTTGGGGAGCTGGGCAGAGTGCGGCTTGGCTGGCGGGGGCCGGCGAGGGGACCCCTCCTCTCGCCATTGCACCCCAGCGAGGTGAGCTGCTCCCTCTGCTGAGAACGTGAGGCTTTCTTCAGGGAGCAAACGGGTACCCGAATAAAGAGATATATTAGCTGTCCATTTTAAATAAGCTTTATCTCTGGGCAGGTGTTTTTGGCCGAAGCAACAGCTGCTCGGGAGGGGGATACTGGTTTTTCACAAGCAGAGTAACACGGCTTTAATAACCTGGGCTGGACGGGACAGCGGGAGCCAGCACTTCCTCCCCTAACACATTCAAAAGCAGTTTTAAATCGGATTAGGATTTTAACAAACACTTCACGGTTTACTCTCTGCAGGGAGGATCAAAGCCCAAGGAGAACTCTTCAGCTGTTTGTTTTTCCTTTATGTAGAAACTTCACCATGGCTGCCCTAAAAAACCCCCACTAAATACAATTAAAAAAACCCCTCCACAGAAAAGCAAATTACTTGACCACAGCCTAAAATAAGGTGTTCATTATCTGCTGACACTTTCTTTCTCCATTCGCCGCTTTACTGAGCTCCCGTTCAGCGGCAGTGCAGGGAGCAGGTCTGCATTCCCAGCTCCAGCTGAACGGATCCCGGGAGATCCCAAACCGGACCATGTATTTGCCTTACCGGGCTCTGTCACCGCAGCTCCTGGGCAAAAAAATGAGGTTCAGCATTTACTCCTTTGAAAAATATAGTAGTGTGGTGTCTCGCTAGAAAGAAGGACTGCTGCAGTATTGCACAGATTCGTGTATGGACTTTCTTTTGCTGTTTGGTGGAAATGTTTTTCAAATAAGAGCAGTTTGTGTGCATATCCCTGTTCAAGATGACCAGGGGCTTATCCTGCTGGGGGGGAGACTCATAGACCTAAGTAGCAAGGTTTAAAAAAAATAGTAACGATGGGAGAGGAAAAATAGTTTTGTGGTTAAAATAGAGGACCATGTCTGGCTCTCTGGCTTCTTCCTGTTATCGTCCTGCAGACTTTTTCTGAAATAAATCACTCGGGACTGGTCAAGCTGGAAATTTGGAGCTGAGGTGCTGCAGAGACATGTGCCGGGGGGTCTCTGGGCTGGGGGGGGGCTGTGTGGCCGCAGCAGTGGGTGAGCTCCTCCTGTCGCACCTCATCTGTAGATGGAGTTTGCTGGGAAGTCCGTTTGTTAGTGTTTGCAGAAGAAATCGAGTGAGGGAGGGTCTGCTCGTGCCAATGGATTCCCAGGACTTTGACTAGAGAGAGCAGCTTGAAACAAAGCCCTGCATCTGATACCCCAAATCCGCCTCTGATACCCTCGGGCTGGTGAGCCAGTTCAGGCTTTGGTCCGAGCTCTGCGGGCCGTTGCCAGCCCAGCTGAAGACCTGGCCCACCATCCTGGGAGGATGCCTCAACCAAAGCCTTGGCTTATCAGAGCATGATCACGGATGTCTTAGCCATGCCAAAATGCCGAGGAATGTTTGCAAGGTCGATGGGCTACGATATCCCCCATTTGTTTGTAGGCTAATGCCTGTTTTCTCCTCCCCATGTAATGTGGTTTCGTTCAGAATGTGGACTAAATGCAGAATGAGGATTAAACTCAGTGTAAGCACTGATGGATGTTTTGTAGGTGATGCTTTGCAGAAAATCATTAGTTTGAAATGTTGGAATAGCAAAGAACATTTTTCAGGCTTTTCAGACATAACATATTGTGGAAAAGAGGCTTGGAACAGATGTACTCATAGTTTATTCCATTTATCATATTAAAAATAAAGAAAAGACAATTTCAGCTCATTTACTGCTTTATTAGTTCAAATAAACAGCTTTTCTAATCAATGTGTATGGCAAACACAATGCTTTCATAATTGGCAGTAGTGGTTCCAAAATTAATGAGACTGTCCTTGCTTGCTGTCTGGTAACAAGTCAGACTTAATACATTGGTCTAATCCCACCCTCCTCTTATTTTCATTTTAGTATAGCAAAAATAATAGTCGTGTTTTTAAATTTTAAAGCATTTGAGGGTTGTTCCCCTCCCTCCCCCCATCCATTTGAGAAAATGCAGCTAGAAATGAGAAGGGCTGTACAGGAAATGTTCATGAAGGCAAGCATCTGAACTACATCAAGGGGAGTCTTTTGCTCTTACTTATCTAGAGGTATTTATTGATTCCCCCCCCCCTTCCTTTCCAAAAATACTGATTTAATTTATGAAGTGATAGAAGAGGGTGGGAGAATAATTTTACATATAAGAGTGCAGCATTGTCCAACTAATTGCCCAGGAAAAAGAGAAAAGATCTGCTGATCTGCAGAAACATCACCTGCAGATGTTTCTCATCTGGAATACAGACCAATTCTAGCCATTTTTAAATTATTATTTATTTTGATGCTTTATTACACTGCCATTACCAGGAAGGAAACTGCACAGAAATCCAGCAAGATGCTGTTTGTACTTTAGTAACACTTATTCAATAATAATTTGGGGTTTAACCCCTTTCTCCCCCTTTTCTCTCCATAGTTGTGAGCCCTCGCTTCCATTCTTTCATTGGGAGCAATACAGCATGCTGGTGGGTATGTGGACTGACGCCCATCATGGCTGTTACTGAACTACCTGAAATTTTATAGTTACATTAATGCTCATTTCCAGAGCGCAACTAATAAGGACCTGTTGGCTTTTTTTGCCACCTAGTGCTTCTGTCCCTGCATTACTGTGAAAGGTTGGTATGTGCGAGGCGTAAGGAACCATATGCTGCCGCCTTCTCAGCCAAATGCGTGTTTGAGTTGTCAGAGAAGTTTCCTTGCACAAGTGGAACAAACTTAAACCTTCTCTGTCTCGTTAGAGAGCTACCAAGGACTGTGGCCAACCTTTCGTATGCCGAATGGGAAGAAGCAGGCTTATGTAGTACCTCTTGCTTTTGGAGTAAGCGTGATCTGGATCTTAAACCTGGTAAATCCTTCTTTATGAAGGATGCTAAACTTGCTGATATTTTCTGTGTTTCATAGGACGATATGAGTTCCCACTGTGGACAGAGCTTCAGATCTTTTAGCTGTGTGCATAGAGCATCTTTGTCCTCTGGATCCATAGTCAGTGATGCTCTGACACACCTAAGCTATCATTCCATGTGATTAAAAACGTCTGAAAAATTAAATATAGGGAGAGCCAACAATCCCATGCCACTATTTCTCCAGATTTCTACTGAAGAAATATAGAGATAATGTGTAAGGTGTGTGTGCCTACATCTGTTGCATGCGCTTGCATTTACACTCAGACACACGTGTAGTTTAAGGTGATGCTGTGCTTATAGTTGAAAGTGGCCAGAATCGCATCTGTACCTAAACTGGGTGGTTGCAAGAAACCCGGGCCGATGGAGTCGGGCGTGTGTTCGTACTGAGGGGCGGTGGAAGCCCTCCTTTCCCCACGCAGGTTCTGGCTTCAGCAAACCCTGCGGTGTAATGGAGCTGTTCTGCTCCAAAGGGGAGCAGGAAGGTGGGTGGATTAGGAAAAATGTTATGTTAGTAATTTTTTTCCACTGGGCCATGTCACATTCAAGTCCCACCATTGCTTTATGGCTTACCAGGCTACTCGCGCGTCCCTCTCTGCGAGCAGCGGACCTGCTGCTGTCCGTCTGTCCGTGGCTGCGTGGGTCAGCTTTACAGTGACGGCGGCTGCGGGTTAGAGCAGCGCCGACAGGCTCCTGCAGTGGGTAATATATTGCCTTTTGGTAATTGGCTATGGCATCCAGACCTCCCAACATTTCATAATCCACAAATGGAAAAGTGGCACTTAAAATGAATTTATTCAGGTGGGAGCACTGTAAAACATGAAAATAAGGCTTTTGAATTGCTGCACATACATTTGAGTGTCAATGAAAAGCTTTTTATTTGGTTTTAGAGCCAGACTTTCAGAAGCCAATGTGCCTTGTGGTCTGGATCCGGATGTTACGGGTAGCAGATCGGAGCGGGGCACTGCGCAGCGAGAAAGGAATCGCTAGCGAAGCTGCACAACGGAGAGGCAAGAAAACTTTTGGGCATCTCGCAGGAGAGCGTTTCCACAGGGAAGGCTGCAAATGGGAGGGGGAGAGATGGGAGAGGCAGAACCCAAACTGAAATTTCTTTGGGATTAGTAAGTAAGTTTTAATTTGCACGCCATCTTTTTTTTTTTTTCCCCTCACTTTTCTTCCCGACACATGGTGCACGCCTGCCAGCCTGCTCGGCACAGCCGTTGTGTGCCGTGCAGCAGGATCACCCAGCACACCCAGGCTGCTGCCTGCCGGGCAGCGCAGGGGCATCTGCTTCGGCTCAGCTCAACCGGAGAAGCTGCCTGTGCCCTGAAGACAAAGCAGAAAAGAACTGTAAAACAACGATGGAGATGCAGGGAGAGTGAGCAGGCGTGGTTTTCCTTTGGCTGCTTATTTTACTTGACACTGTCCTTAAACATAAGGTCATTTTATAGCCTGCCTGAGGGCTGCCAGGCGGAGGAAGTTACCTTGCGAAGGAAGGAACTAGCCCATACTGTCTAAATATTGTCGATTGTGTACTGAATGGAGGCCATGGCTTGAGGAATCTCAATAGTAGCTCTTTGTGCCCCTGGCTGCCTCCTGCCAAAGTACTTTCCATAATTAGGCGTAAACCATATTTACATTCCTGTTGTCTTTGGTCCCAGACAACACCTGTATGTGTGTCTATGTACATGTATGAGGTGCAAGCCTATATATTCCTATGCATTTAGAATATGCATTTCTACCCAGCGCTCGTGAGAACGGTGACCAATGGAGGTGACAGGGATGTGTGGTTTGAGACAGTCAGGGGTCATAACTGTGAGAGGCAGAAGAAATCCATTGGATTCATCCCTCTGCCAAGGAAGGGTATAATCCCCATATAGACAGATACTGTATTTTGTCTGAATTGGAAGGTCCAGGCTGAAAGCTGCCTTTTTAAATTCGTTGACGTTTGCATGGAAACCAGAAAAATGGGCTTAAGTCAAGAATGCAATAACCTCACTTAAAACTGCTCTCCGTGGCAGACACTCATCCGCTTACAGCCTTTCTGCTTGCGTGAAGATAAATGGTGGAATAAAATACTGTGTATAGCCATATCGCTAGCATATTTATAATACAGTGGTTGATGTACAACAGCTTTTCTGTGCGCGTTTCTCCCCCTCCCTCCATCCTCCATGATAACTAGCAGCCAGACATTGATTAGTTGAGTTTGGGGGGCAAAAACATCATGCAGGACAACTGGATACTTCAGTGAAGAGATTCCTGAAATGTGTCCAAGGGAGAACTGAGCGGTCACGTGGCACTGGCTTCGTGCCTGCTTCCAGCTGCCGAGTTTCGTTAGAAGACAGCCAAAATACATTAATTAGTCTTCTAACATAACTTTCTTGCGCAGGCAATGATACAGCTTTCACAGCCGTGCCATCGGGACAGAGAAGAGATGGTCTGTGCAATGCACAAATGATGGCCATGATGCAACCTCCGTGGTAGGATGTGTCCCCTTCCTGGGGCTCCCAGCAGCCCACCTTGGTGGTGGGGTCACGCTGGAGAGACGGGGCAGGGGAGGCAGCCTGGTCCAGATTTGGGCTTTGCCAGAGTTCAGTGTCGCTCCAGATCTAGGGCTGTTTCCAGTCTACCTCTGTATGAAGTCCCCTCTGACAGATCTTCCCAACAATAATTTGAGATAGATACTCTCAGACGGCGAAATGTGTATTCCTATCTGTATGGCAGTCAGAAGAGACACTCAAATTTACAGGGTAACCCTCACTCCTATTGCAAAAGCACTTGTAATAATTCTGCAGAAATTCAAGCGAAAAATTGTGCTGGGTCTAATCATGAGTTTACTTTTTCTCCGGATGCTTTCTGAGCTTTCAGGCGCTTAATGGAAACACCAGTGCTCACACTTGGAGGGCAGGCCGGAAAGTTTGCGTGGGCTTGCGTGTGTGCCAGGGAGTCACTTTTTTTGTCTGTTGGAAGCCTATTTCCATTTATGCTTTTGTCAGACTTTGCCTCTGTAAAGGGGAATTTGGACTTTCCGTGTCAAAGCGTTCTGCAAATGTTGTCCAAGACCTTTACCGCTAGTCAATGCTGTAGTTTGTACCAGGAACACCTACGAGCGCTTGACCCGGAGCAGGGACGGCAGGGCTAGCACTGTTTCCCTTTGAGGCAAATGTCTGATGATTTGTTTTTTTAATTCTTTCCTCCCTCTGCCTTCACCATTTTAGATGCACGCTCATGCACATGCTCTCTTTAACGGCCTGTTTTTCCTCTAACTACTTCCAGCTCCAAAACCTCTCTGCATCTTCTTAATGTAAATACATTTTAGCTTGCGCAGCGCAGGCTGGGGAGACAGTAGTGACCTTCAGCTGAGACCAAAGCATTTGAATTTGACCTAGTTTGCTGAAGAGTGGGTTTGGCGGTGGCAGCGCGGCCGCTGAGCTCTCTCCTCCCCTGCCCCCCTCTTGGGGAAGGTCCTCGGGAAGCTGAAGCCCTGGAGCAACAGGGCAACACGGGGGAGATGACTCTGGTGAGTGGGAGAGCAGGGCTTAAGGAGGATGAAAACATCAGCCAAAGCCCAAGCCCTGAGGTTTGGGTAGCTAAGGTGCAGGTAGGCTGGGCGCTGGGTTTCTCGATAGTGCCAGCTTTTATATTTGCAGCTTTAGATGTTTGAATGCATCTTAAAAGATCTGCTGTAGGTTAGTAACACAAAATGCACTTGAAAAAATACTTGGTTTTCATTTACTACCTAAAATTTTTCTCTTTGGTTGTGTTCCTCAAGCCTGCTTGTGTGAAGGTAGCTGCTGCGGGAGGAACAGGCTGCCGTGGCGCTTCCCAACACTACTTGGTTGCCCCAAGAAGAGCCGTGGTTGCTTTGCCAGATCTCACCCGTCCTCTGTAAGATCTTCTGGGCAGTACAGTTATTGGTTTGCCGGGGCGTTGGTAATGCATGGCACCACAAAGGGCCTGGCCTTTCTTCTGAATGCTTCAGGAGGACAATCCTAAGTGTGGAGGGGCTGTCAGCCCCCAAATCTCATTCTCCTATGAGTGTGTGTGTGTATATATATATGTACACTTAAATCAAAGCTTAACTGTGTTGCTGAGTCAGAGTTACGATTCCTTAATCCAAGACTTCTGAGTCTTGGAGTCAACTCTGTGGAGTTGTGTGTCTCCATGGCTTTGGACAAGTTATTTCTCTCTGGGGATTGAAAGTTTGGTCCCACTAATGTTGGTCAGGACAGTAACTTCTAAAAGGCTGTGTGGGGATTCACCAGAACTCACCTGTCGATGGCTGGAGTTAACGCAATATAATGCAATAGTTGTGTTTTTATCTGCGTTAAAAGTCAGCCAGTTATTGATATAAATGCAAGCAACTTTGCAGTGGTTTATGTAGGATTTAAGTAAGTTGGCTTAAAAACGCATCTTTGAGCAGTGCAGGCTGGCCTGTAGTGAAATTAATTGCTGCACATGAAGCACTTTGAAAAACTGAAATGCAAGGTTTCACGTGGGTGCGAGTGTGCCTGTGTCTGCTTACACACAGTTAATGAAGAAGCGGTGGCCAGACTTCACCTCCAGAGACCTGCGTTAGCTTAAATCACAGAGCGGAGAGTTTGAGCTCCTGGCATAACCAACAGGTGCCTGCCAAGTTAGACAAAATCAAAAGAAATCATTTTCACACGGATATTTTAGTGGGTTTTTTTAAGGACCAAGCAGGGAGGAGTGTATTCAGTGGGGATAATTTAATAAATGCACACTAGAATCATAGTAGCTCTGTAGATTTTGCTATTTTCTGCAGTACTGGTTTCTCAGAAACACTGTGGGGTGTCCCCTCTGGAAGTATGTTTGTCTTTTGTTAGGGGACATCTGTCGTTAAAATTAAATTCTCTCCTTATCTCAAGTTTAAAGTGCAAAATTCCCAGGTTGGAAGCAAGTTAAAATTTCCTGTTCCAGCTGCATCTGCATTCGGTCTCAGGAGCAGATACTTGGCTGTAATTTAAAAAAAAAAAAAAAAAAAGAAAGAAAGAAATTGATATTGCAGGTAAAAAGGAGCAAGTGAGGAAAAACATTCTTTCAAAAGCCCCTCAAGCAGTTTTCAGGATAATTTTCACTTATTTCCGAATAACTCCTGCCACTGGTCAGCCTTTAAAAATAACAAAACCAAACCCAACCCCACATCCCCCTACTGATAAACACCACAGACTTGCTTGTAGCTTATCTAGTGCCTGAACATCTGTTTCTCCCTTGCCGAGAGGTTCTCTTGTGATGAGTTAATGCAATTCCCTACACAAAGGTTAAATAAAGTTGAGAGGCTCCGACCAGTGGCGGCGTGCCATGGAGGCCTGCGCTGCAAAAACAGCTTTGCCGCAGAAATGTCCAATTCTAATTGAGAAAGAAACTCAGGAGGGGGAAAAAAAAAGTCACCTAACCTAAGCCTGGGCTGCAGCTCTGAGTTTTTTAGTTTGAGGGGAAGGTATTTCAATATGGAAAGGGTGCTTTGAACCATGCAGTTCTGCTGGGTCTGAAGAGCTGGTGCTGGTGGTGAGCTCTGCATCCGCTTCCTCCTGCTGCTGGCAGCTTCGTCGTCCTCCTGCGGGATGGGCTTGGAAGCTGAATACCCGTTTTTGGTGAATGTGTAGTATGTACGCGCAGGATTATTTAACACTGTTTTGATTAATACTATTTTGCATGTTCAACAGCAGGGCCTTTTACGACTGGAGCAGCCGGAGGTGTGAAGGGATGCGGGGTGATCCCGTGACCACGGAGTCCTGGAGCCGATGGGCTCGTCCGTGGCTGTTGGGTGTTGAGATGCTCAGTGTGGCTCGGGCACAAGCTGTTTCCCACGTGGATATCGCACGTGCGTGTGGGGGAACGTCGTACATCTGTAACCTTGCAGCGGAGCAGGACCACCGTACGCGGGGGGCGGCTGGGGGGCACACACAGCGTCCTTGCAGGCGGGGGAGCTCACGGAGCACGGCACAGTACGACTTCATCACTTCCTGACTTTCTGAAGAAGGGAAGGAAAGGAAGGGATAGCTTAGACCTTGGCATTTGGTTTTCCAAGTGCTGTCCCCATTTTCCACCTATAAATAATTGTCAGCTGATGTGTGGTGTTAGATTTTTGTGGGATCGGCACCTGGCGACTTGCCCATCCAACCATTTGTGGTACAGAACCACAACACATTTTCTTGTGCCAGGACGGAACCAAACAAATTTGGGTCTTGAGTGGAGGCCCTTTCCTTAAGATCAGTTCTGCTCAGAAAGTTACAGTTCTATGAAATGTTGTGTAAATTAAGGTGATACGTGTGTTTTTCAACTCCACCTTGTTTTCTTATTCCTTGTTTTCCCTATCCCGTTTCTCACTCCCCATGTCACAGGGCAACACCGCTGTGATGCACTTCGACACAAGATTGTGGCAGTCTGTAGCGTGTGATGATCTCATACAGGTAAAGAGTCCTGATACGGGCAAACCGCCCCGCTGTATCGTCCCGCGATCCTGCGATGGCACGTGCCTGTGGTGCCTTACCGAGTCCAGCAAGCAGGGGAGCTCTGGCAATTCATTTTTCAGCTAGGAAGCTGGGAGTGTTTGGTGTCGTAACTCCCCAGGGTTTGTGATGCTATTGCCGTGACGTTGGCTGAAATCGCTCCGGGTGCTGTGCCGGGAGCAGGGGCGCAGGGGCCGGGCTGGCTCTGCTCTGACCTGCTCTGCAGCACGGGATGTGCCGAGATGTGGTGCAGAAACCTTTGTGCATCCAACAGCGTTTGGAGATCATGGGGCCTTCCCGTCCTTGAGGAAACAGCAAAGCAGGAGAGCACCTGTGACAACATCGTCCTCCCTTTTCCCTATCTTTGGGGGAGTCACAAACCAGTTTTTAACCTCTCCTGCTTTCGTGGTGTTCCTCCCACTTATCGAGCCAGTGCCCTGTTTCCACTCCCCCGTGCCTGCTAGGTCTCGGCGAGAGGCAGGCAGGGCTGGTATCGCAGGCAGCTCCCAGCTCCGCTGCTTTCAGCATCAGTGGCAAGTGCTGTCCTCTCCTATTTAAATTTTGCTTCCCGCCGGAGTGTGAATTAGCCCTGTGAGAGGAGCTGCCGCGACCCGGGCAGGGATGCGTTAGCAGACGGTACGGCTGAGGTCACTCTCGGGTCCGGACCTGCGTGTCCCGCGTCCCGCACACAAACAGCCCTTTGGATGGGCGCGCGGGGGCTTGATAGCGATGGTGGTCCAGCCATGGTGGGTGTGAGACCGTTACTTTGGCATCTGAGTCCTGAAGGGAGACTGCTTGATGCTGGGAGAGATAAAGCGAGTGCGATTTGGTGAAGTGAAACCTGCTTGCTGGCAGAGTTATTCTGAAGGTGGGGTTTGGGTTTTGCTTTTGGGTTTTTTTTTTGTTTTTTAAGGGAAAAAACCTCCTTCTAACTGTGATGAATTACACAGTCTGCTTGATCCAGGAAATATCAAATGTATATAATCCTGTAGCACTGATTCAATATTTAAGGAGCTGTAAATGCAGAATTAGATGGTGGCATGTAATCCTTTCTTTGGTCTTTCTGTCCTTCTCTGACAGGCAGATCCAATAACATCCAGTGGCAATCCCAAAGCACGTGGCGCAGAGGCTGTCTATCGTGGCAAATAGCATCACGTTTGAACCATCCCTCTTCGGAAGGAAAAAAATCTCTTCCTCGCACATTGGAGTGGGGGTTTCACGAGAAGAGCCTGCCCGTCCCCATCCTGCCTGGCCTCTGGTGGCCGGGGACCCTGCTCTCTGTAAGAGGGACCCCCCTGCGGGGACCCTCGGGGCTCAGCTCGGCGCTTTGGGAGCGGGGAGGGACTGGCTGGTGACAAGGACTTCCAGCACAGCTTGTGGTGGCATTTCAGTATCACAATGCTCAAATACTGTGACTTAGGACATATCTCTGGGTTAGAATTCAAGGGCTGGAGTTTGTAAAGCTTAAATCTGCAATATGTTTCTATTTACTTGCATTAATTCATTATTATTTTTGTTTGTTTGTTTTCAGGCTTGTTTATTTCCAGTTGTTCTGCCCTAACCATTGGGTTTAGAAACCTTTTAAAAACTTAAGATTTTATCCATACCATAGGATCCCAGCTTTTGGGAGTTTAAGAACATCTCCATCTCCTGAGATTCAAAATAAAATTATGAAAGAGGGCACCAGGATTTGTTTAAAAACAGGTGACGCAGATTTGGAATAGAAACATCAGTGAATAGAGTTAATAGTACGGTAAATCCTGCCTCTAGCAACTACTCCAAAATAGCCGCATGTCCTCTCTCTTTAGAATAATCCTCTTGGCTGCCACAGACCAGTTCTTGCTATACGACTGATTTGGGCTGGGCAGTTGCCTTTGACCAACCCAAACAAATTGTCTGCGCTGTGGTTTTGGATGCAGAGGACAAATCAAACCCCCCAGGCCAGAGGCAGGTAGTCAGGAACAGGGACAGGACCTGAGCACAGGCTGCTTCCCCGGGGTGGGCTGCCTTTTCCAGCATTTTATTCCTCGATCTCAGGTCTTGGGAGTAGGCGGGAGTTGAGATGGTCTTTGGGATGAAGGACTTCCCAGCCAGCTGCCCCCTCTCCTTTGTCCCCATCGCTTCCCCCTTGGGCTTTGCCAGCCCGCGGTGCCCTCGGAGGAGCAGGCTGGGTATAATTCCGACCAGGTCCGTATAGCCCACAAGTCAACGCATTTGGCAAGAGTAAGGGCTGCTGCGGGTGTCTGCCTGTGCCTCCCCAGCGAGTTACTGACAAAGGCCGTGTCCACACTTTTACTTTTCTGTCCTTTCCTTTCCGTTTCTGCTTTTGGCTCCGCCGGCTACCGCATCCTGCGAGGCTGCGCTTCACACGCAGCAGCAGGACCATCAAAGAGGAGATCATGAATAAAACCACTGCTTTATGACATCTCTTCAAAGTGCCTTTTTAAAAGTTCAAAGGACACGAGGAAAGGAGGGGATCAAAATCAAAGGAAGATTGGGGGGAGGGAAATTAAAGCCTCCGAGGAACTTTATGGCATGTTTTCCGTAACGCTTTCAATGCCCAAATCCCAAGCGTTCCCAGCACTGGCTTTTCTCTTTCCGTCAGACTCCTCATTTACTTCCAGTAGCTTCTGCCTTGCACGCAGTTACGGGGCACCAACAATTTCACTTTCTGTGATGAGTTTCACGTAAGACCAAAACTTCCGTTCCGTTGCCTCCAGACCAAGGGGGAGATACTTGTTCTGCTCCAACTGGGAAGTCCCAGGGCTGACGGAAGAGCTGTTCCACTCTTGGGGAAGGACAGCAATGAGACATGATGGCCGTATGTGTGTCTGCTGCTCTTTCAACAGGTTTGAGATGATTTCTTCTTTTCTTCTCTCAGTGTCTGCCTCTGACAAACTGTAGCTCCTGGACAAGGAGTTGAATTGCCGTCTTTGGAAACCTCCTAGGAACTCACCTTTAATTAAAAGCTTTTTTTTTTTTTTTTTTTCCTTTTTCTTCCAGAAATGCATCTCTTACTGTCTCCTACTGCAGTCCATGTTTGGGAGATTTCCATTACTGGAAGGGGACTTTTCCTCCTGAGCAAAGGTTGCGGCTCTGACTCTAGGCAAGAAAAGAGAAGCAAAGCACGCACCTCTGTATGAACACCCCAGGTACCACCTAGGACTCTGCTTTATTTATAAAGACAGGGCAGAAACCCAAATAAATGACATACGTGCTTCTTAATATTCAATTAGCTCTCATAGTTTGACCATTTTCCTGCTTCACTGTGTCTGTTTTTAAACAGTATAGAAAAAAAAGTGATGTACAAGGCAAGGGAAAGAAATCAGGCTGGCTTTGGTCCAGGATCAAACCCTCTTTATCGATGGGCATGTGCCCACTGAGGTGACCTGGAACCACCCCACTGCCTTGGGGAGCAGAGAGTGGCTCAGGGCTGAGGCTGAAAGGGGCAGGGATATCTGTTGCTTAACAGCTTTGCCAGGCTGAGCTACGATTTTGGGAGCTCTCAGGCTTGTGTGTTTAAATGGAAGTGGAAAGACTGAGAAACCAAATTAATTATCTGAGAAAAGAAAGTGGATATCGGTGGAGGGGTGAAAGATTCGTGCTCAAAGGAGCCATGGAGCGTTTCCTTGGGGTTCCTTGAGCTGCGGAGGAGCAGCCTGTGGATCTGTTTTATTGCTAACCACGTTTAAACCAACAGCCAACAAATGCATTTCCTGTGTAGGAGGAATGGTGTTTCCTCATCTGACTGCTTTTCCAGAGTTTATAGACTTGACAAGTGTGTGGTGTTCCGGCAGCAATATTCAATCCTTGCCCACCCAGGTAAGCTCACCTAAACGAAGCACTTTTCCCACAGGTGCTTCCCAGGGCTGCTGCTCAGAATAAGTCGGAAAACTGTTCCTGAACACCTTTCTCATTAATTAATTCTCCTTTTTTTTTTTTTTTTTTAAATCTACTGAACTATGTGCCTTGCACTGTGCTCTCTGAACTAGTCAACAGTGTTTCATATAGGGGAGATGATAAAATTCAGTGTGTGCTGTACTGTTGTGGAGGTCCTGAACTGTGGTGCACGGGTGGTGGTCTGGAGAAAACTAGTTTAAAAAACCAAATTAAATTACTTGTCTTTCACCCAGAGAGGTCCCAGTTTCACTAAATATCACTGAAAAGGGCACCTCAAGGTAAAATTCATTAAGTGTTTAATATACGTCAGCAAAAAGGTTTTATTCATGGGTAACTGTAAGGGGGAATTTAAGGCATGTGGAGTAACTAATCAGATTGGAACTTGCCTTAGAGGTGGGGGCTGAGACCTGTAAGGTTTGTTTACAAGAGGGGATTTGCATCTAAGTGAGATCCTTTGATATAAGCTCTTTATATTAATTGGTTTGAAGCAGGCATGTCTCAATGAACTGTCGGCTTTATTTCCCTCGCAGTTGTCGAGGCCACGTGGGGGGATTTCCTTTCCAAATACGCCGTCAGCAGTGGGGACAGACGCACAAAGTCACTTCTTGTGCTGTGCCAGGGCTGGGGCACGGTGGGACCGTCCCGGCAGCGCCTGGTGGGCAGCGCAGGGAAAGGAGCCCCACGTGCTTACCAACCCAATGGCTTCTCTCTCAGCATCCCATAATAGCACGCACGTTAAAGGATGTGACAGTGTTTAGGAGGTTATTAAGGGCTTCCCACGGGAACCGGGAGCCTTGTGATTTCCATCCACCTCACCCAGGGTCCAGAAATAGAAAGGGGCTCTTCTGTATTCTCCCACGTCTTGCTCAGCCACGGGTCTACCAACACTAACGTGGGCTGCGGTGGGAGAACCTCATGGTGTGCTCAGACATGTTTTCCCCGCTGCGGGGGGGGGAGAGCAGTGAGTCAGCAGAGCTAAAGACATCTATCGATGATGCCGTGCTTCCTCCTGACTCCCCGACACGCAGCTCCTCTCTGCTGTCCCAGCCGGTGAACCTTACGCTGGGCGTTTGGGTCGTAGGACAGAGCCGTTTGCTCTCGGGGCAGTAACGAAGACTTGGTGCTCGATGGCAGCACGGTGGGGCCTTCAGAAATGGAAAGGTAGATAGACGTTAATTGGATAGACTTAAAGCGGGTGGGTAATGGTCTACAGCGTCTGCCAGAGCCGGGGGGAGAGACTCAGCCTACAACTGGAGGTTCAGGCCCGTCAGAGTCATTTGAACCCCGGCTTTGAAGAGGCAAGAGGACAACATCTGAAACGCTTTGTGCATCCCTTCTGCGGGAAAGGACACGATCGTTAGGAGTGAGGGGATGTCTTGGCTCCGAGGTGTGGAGTTTTCACGCTTCTCTGAGCTTAAAACGCTGGAGCAGCCCGTGTGGAGCCGTGGACATCACGTGGCCGTGCTGTGGGCAGCTCCAGGGTCCCCGTCCCCTCAGCCCCGAGCAGATTCGTACCCCTCAGCAGGGCTTGCTGTGCAAGTCGCAGGCTGCCAGGGGAAAATAAAGCTTCTGTATAAGCAAACAAACCAAGACTTTGTCCTTAGAGCCCAGCAAGGACAAACTGTCGCCAAATGCCAACCTTGGTACCTCTTAAATCATCCTGACTTGTTCTAGTTTTGGGCATGTTTTTAATCAGTTTGGGACTCTTAATAGTGTTTGGGTTGAGTGGAAGAGGAGAAAGACTCAGCTGTGGGGAAGAGGCTTTGATGTTTGGGGCTACTCTTGGGCTGGGGCCACGTGCCCGGGTGGCAGCGTGGGCTGATGTCCCTGCCAGCACTTGTCTGCACCCCCCAAGGACAAATTCTCATGTATTGTAGCGAACCGCACGGCATGACGTGTGCGGGGGGGCACGGCCGTGCCAGGTGGTGCCTTACCCACCGCTTGCCCCGATGTTGCTGCAGCAATGCTTTCACCAAAACCTGCTTTTCTGCACCTGCTTCCCGAATCCCGCCGCACCGCCCTCAGCATCGCCTGGAGCAGCCCGCGCGGCGGCATGCCGGCACAGGAGAGGCAGCTGGGCCACGCACGTCTGCCTCCAAAGTGTTTGTGTCGCTTGAGCTCACAGGCGTAGAGCCTGGCATCGGGTCAGCGTTTGCTCATCGTGACGCTAGCCGAGCAGCAGCTCGCGCCGGCCGAAGCGGCAGGTGGCAGAGGGTGGGAGGTGGGGTGGAAAGCTGCTGACGGGCCGGCAAGGTGCTGCAGGGCGCAGGCAGGGGATGGTGAGTGTTATTAGGTGCAAATTCTTCCAGCGGTAACCTGCGCTCCCTGGGCCATCAGGAGCAGCCTGGTTTGCGCAGCTGTGATGCGTCGTGCCTTACCCGCACGATTCGCCACCAAGCCGCTGTTTTCCACCCGTGGGCATTGCTCTTCATTTGGAAACTCCTCCCCGTGCCGCTTCCCAAAGCCGCAGTGAGCGTGGGGTGTGGGGGGCCCCCGCGGGGCCGTGCACCGGCTCGGGGATGGCACAGGGGGAAATGCATCGGAGCGGGCAGCACCTCTCCCTGCCCTGCAGTCCCCCGGGGTCTCCTCACCCTTCTCCTTGGGGTGATGGTCACAGCCAGAAGTGGTGGTGATGTGCCCAGAAGGAGCATTAAGCTACTTGTGGTAGAGTGTATATAACTCCATTAAGTAGAGATTTTTTAGATGTTTGGGGTTTTTTTCCTTTTCCCTATCTGAAAGTCTGTGGCTGTCGGTGTAAATTCCCGTGTGCCAGCCCTCCCTCTGTTGCAGGTGGGCTGCAGCGTGCCCTCTGTCTCAGGTCTGTGCAGAGTTTTATTTTATATTGTTTTCGTGAGTGTTGCTAAGAGAT